>NC_133325.1:618375221-619049902 GCF_042186555.1 Aquarana catesbeiana | reverse complement strand
TCCCCAACCTAATGTCTCTATTCCATTAATGGTATTGTATCTATCAGATAATTTACACTAAATCTGAAGTCATCAATATACCAGTACTGGCCTGTTAGGTTGAGACAATGTTTCCTTTCCTTGGGCCTCCTTTTATATCTAAAGTACTTGACAGCTCAGCTTACCTCAGCCTGGATCAGTTATTTGAGGCAACTTTTGACCCTCATTATCTAAAATACACTTGGATAAACAAAATTGTAGGGCTTTAAACCTGATGTGGTTTGGGAGATGTAACTGTTTTAATATGACTAATCAACCTCAGATATTATCCCCTTTGTGCCGAGCGTATGCATATATGCGGCCTCGGCTTTCGGGGGTTATACTGGCATGATGCCCACAGCTGCAGGCATGATCCTGGTACCGTTTTTTAGAGAGGGCAATTGGCTTTCCAGGGATAATGACAGATGTGGCTAAAAGCTGCTCAATTGTTATCCCGGAGGAGTGGGAGGAGACATCCCCCCTCCCGCCGCCTCTTTCCGCTCTGACCAGGCCTCCCGTCCCACCGGGAGACCCGATCCACGATCTGGCACTTCTGGCGTCTAGCCACAGACTGGAATGAAGCCATAAATGGCTTCGTTCCTGTCTCCTGAATGTAAAAACTGAAGCGACGTCACAACGTCACTCCCTGTTTACTCGGGTGCCAATGGCGCCGGATTAAAAAAAATATACAGTATTCAGAATCGCTGTTTTCAGCGATCTGAATACTTTGAAGGTCTTTTAGACCCCTGATCCCTCCATAAAGAGTACCTGTCACCACCTATTACTGTCATAAGGGATGTTTACATTCCTTGTGACAGCAATAAAAGTGATCAAATGTTTTATATTTTTTTAAAAAAACACAATTTAATAAAATAAAAATAAATCAGAAAACGCATACGGAAGTCACGCCCGCATATGTAAACGGTGTTCAAATCACACATGTTAAGTATCTCCATGATCGTCAGAGCAAGAGCAATAATTTTAGCACTAGACCTGCTCTGTAACTCTATCCTGGTAACTGTAAAAATAATTTAAAGCGTCGCCTGTGGAGATTTTTAGGTACCATAGTTTGTTGCCACGAGTGCGTGCAATTATAAAGCATGACATGTTTGGTATCTATTTACTCGGCATAACATCATCTTTCACATTATACAAAAAAATTGGGCTAACTTTACTGTTTTGTTTTTTAAAATTCATGAAAACACTGCTGCACAAATACCGTGTGACATAAAATATTGCAACAATCGCCATTTTATTCTCTAGATTCTCTGCTAAAAATATATATATAATGTTTGGGGTTCTAAGTAATTTTCTAGCAAAAAATACAGATTTTAACTTGTAAACACCAAATATTAGAAATAGGCTTAGGAATGAAAGGGTTTAATCTGATCCAAACCTTCCCTATATTCATCCCTACATAATTTTTTCAACATTTCCGCTCACTACTTCTTAAATTCATATGGGGGAAGAATGACCATGTATACATATCTCCCTCTCCACCCTCATTGGAGAAGAAATGAGACATTGGCCTACCTGATATCCTACTATACTACAAGGTGCTACATATAGCATGGGTGGTAAGCTGGTGCACTCAAGCCGCATTAAAATCCTGGGTTGGGATTGAACAGGAACACTCTGGTCCCCTTACCTTGTATTCCCTGGCTCCTGTCAGTATAATTGCCATCTTTTATTACACACCCAACCATCGGAGTGATGATTAAAGTGATATTATCCACTTTCCCTTTACCTGAGTTCTCCATGCAACCATCTCCTTTGATCCCCATACTTAGAGACTTATGCCCTGTACACACGGTCGGAATTTCCGATGGAAAAAAGTGTGATCGGATTGTGTTGTTGGAAATTCCGATCATGTGTGGGCTCCATCAGACTTTTTCCGTCGGAATTTCTGACACACAAAGTTGGAGAGCAGGCTATAAAATTTTCCGACAACAAAATCCGATCGGCTGAATTCCGATCATGTGTACACAAATCCGACGCACAAAGTGCCATGCATGCTCAGAATAAATTAAGAGACGAAAGCTATTGGCTACTGCCCCGTTTATAGTCCTGACGTACGTGTTTTACGTCACTGCGTTCAGAAAGATCGGATTTTCCGACAACTTTGTGCGACCGTGTGTATGCAAGACAAGTTTGAGCCAACGTCCGTCGGAAAAAATCCATGGATTTTGTTGTCGGAATGTCCGATCAATGTCCGATCGTGTGTACAGGGCATTAGCGTTTGTATCCAGTAACACTATTAAACATATCTATCGTTTGAAAATTTTGACCTCTATATTTTATGACATCTTCTAGTTGTCCTACGCTGCCAGCCATCCAACACCTATTGGATCCACCTACTGACGTTTGGTCAGCATACCAGATCTGTCACCACATTTGAAAATGTATCCACGGATATGTCATGTGTGCCCCATCTTCTATCACAGCTTTACAGACTGCTCGTATCCCCCCCTCCAGATTACATTCTTCCTTAAAATCCTTATGATTATCATAGGTAAGAGTTGTTAGAACCACTAATTGATGTTCCCTCTCTTCCTACTATAATCAACTACCATTGATTATTAACCGATTATCTACCATAGGTACCCCTAATGTATAGCTGCTCCTGAAGAGTGGAAACGATCCAGGAAATGCGTCAAACTTTTTATTATTGGATGCTATACCACAATAATCATAATTCTACTATGGGTTTGAAATGTTCAAATTATCAATTAAATTTTATTGGTTAGTAATATATAGATACGTTGGAGTGTACTGTCGGTTCATTATCAACCTTATGTAACAATGCTATTGTATTATGAATTTTATTGTGCTATGAATTTATCATGCCTTTTTATTCTGACAATTACATATTGATTTATTATTAATGTTCCCACTGTACTACCCCCTTTTGTTTGCCAATAAACTTTTTTTATTATATTGAATGATTTGAACTACCCAAGTGTCTTGTTTCATATAAAGTCCCACTGTTCCCAATTCCCCTTTTTCCTCGTCCGCCATCACACTGTCCCCATACATCAGGTTCCCCCATAACAGTGGCCCCATACATCAGGTGCCCCTCTTCACAGTGTCTCCATACATCAGGTGTCCCTATCACAGTGCCCTTTACATCAGGTGTCCCTCAATACAGTGCCCATATAGATCATATGTCCTCATCAAAGTGCCCCAATACATTAGGTGTCCCCATACAACAGGCGTCCCCCCATTACAGTGTCCCCATACATCATGTCACCCCATAACAGTGCCCCCTTACATCATGTCACCCCATCATAGTGCCCCATACATCATGTCACCCCATCACATTGCCCATATACTGTACACCACGTGTCCAATCACAGTGCCCCTTTACATCAGGTTCTCCCATCAGTGTCCCCATAGATTGGGTTCCCCCATCACAGTATCATCTTAAATCGGGTGTCCCCCATCACAGTGTCCACATACATCAGGTGTCCCCCATCACAGTGCCCATATTGATCAGATGTCCCCATCACAGTGGTCCTATACATTAGGTGTGCCCATACATCAGGTGTCCCTGTAACAGTGTCCTCTTAAATTAGGTGTCCCCATCACAGTGTCCCCATACATCAGATGTCCCCCTCACATGGCCGATATAGATCATATGCCCCTATCATAGTTCCCCCCTCTCATTATATGCCCCCCATCACAGTGCCTGTATAGATCAGATGTCCCAATCACAGAGTGCATCCATACATTAGGTTCCCCCCGTCCTAGTGCCCATATAGATCAGATGTCCCCATCAAAGTGCCCCAATACATTAGGTGTCCCCATACATCAAGTGTCCCCCATCACAGTGTCCTCTTAAATCAGGTCCCCCAATAACAGTGTCCCCATACATCAGGTGTCCCCCATCCCAGTGCCCATATAGATCAGATGTCCCCATCAGGTGTCGCCATCACAATCTCCAACTATCTGAATGAAAGAGGCATTACTCATGTCAGACACTAACAAGCTCCCGGCGCCCTCTCCTCCATAGGACGACATGACACTGCACCCTGGACAGCCGCCCCTTCCCTTATCCTGGCCCTAGTGGAGAGCACTAGGCAAGGTGCAGTCCTCCACCGCTTTGAATGCTGTGCAGTGTGCAGGAGTCGCGGCCGTGATGTCACTGGTTGCTAGATGCCAGGCAGCTCTAGCAACCTGTGGCCAGTAAGGCTCAGGTGGGGGTGGACACGAAGCCAGTGCTATGCTGGGTTGGCTGGCTCTGTCAGTTTCATTCCGGGACACTGTACTGTCCCCGAAATGAAGGTGCCCGGGACAATCCTTAATCATTAAAGTGATGATTTGGCCCTGATAGATGCTTGATAAGATGGCCCTGGGTGGTACAGGGTCCAACTAAGCTTCAACAAACTTCCCCGCAAACATCCAACTTATGTTGATGTTGTCATCAGGAAGAGGGCCAAAAAATACACCCATTCTGGGAACAAGTGAGACAACTAATACTAAAACAATAATGTTATTTACCAAGGAACATACATTCCACATAATTATGCTACCAAAATTAGTGTGTACTGTAAATTGCCTCCAGCATTATTCCTATTTCGTCCTGCTAGAGGCTGCCATTTTTCTGAAGCCCAGAGCCCTGAGGAGAAGTGAATCTTTAGGCTGTCAGCAGATCAGTGCCACTTAAATAGAGCAACTGAGCATTTACAGAGCAGGATGAGACAGTGTATTACTGTATTTTAAACAGTACAGGCACTTATTTTTAATGTTTTATATATATATATATATATGTGTATATATATATATATATATATATATATATATATATATATATATATATATATACCTGAAAAAAGCAGCCAGCATAAAGTGATTTAGCATGTGTCAGGGAAATGGCCACAGGAAAACTGTCAATAGTGCCAGTACTGGTAATTAATGGACGCTTCCGGCACATTGTCATGCGCACTGATGCAAGAAGAACAAACAGGCGTACGCGGGTTAGCGACAGCACTAATGTGCAAACGTGCATGCGCGATGGCGCTAGTTGGCAAACATGCGTACGTAATAGGCACACAGTATGACAGATGCAGCCACGAACTGGCCTATATAAGACTGCTGCTGAGCCCACCACATTGTTGCATTGTTGTCAGCCTTCCCATGTTCCTAAAACTCTATTATGCATATTATACTTGGATTTTCTGTTGTGACCCAGCTTGCTCCTGACCTGTCTGATCTGCTCTCCTGGTTTGACCCCCTGGCTTGCTTTACCGCCTTCGCTTCGTCTCCAGTGTCTGATACCGGCTTGCACCACAGACTTTGCTACCATTACCTGTTCCTGGCTTGCTTTCCTGTATTTGACCTTGACTTGACCCTTTTCCTGCCTCTTCCTCCTGTTGGATACACAGTGTTTGACCCCTGACCTGGCGTCCACTACCGTCTCCTGCACACACCATTGCCAAGTGTTACTGAGGATCCCTAGAGACTTTGGCCCAGCTGTGTATCCTGAATTATCCAGTGGCCACCGGCTCTACCCTCCTGTACCCAGGTATCCTGTGCTTCTTTGGGCACTACACCTTCTGTACCATCTTCAGGGATGTACTGCACTTAGCCGCAAGGGGAGCCCTCTCGGCACTTCGGCCTCTGACCAGGTACGTGACAGTATGATTTCATTTTCTGACTAAAGTTCCACTTAAAGCTTAGAGCAGTGGAGCTAGGCAGTCATAGTATGAATTATTTACTTCACATTAATAGCGTACCACTTACCCATACATTTTCACCTAAAGTTAATCTGCTGAATGTGGCCATGGCATGCATTTCAGCCTTATGGAAGCAGCCTATCACTCCTTTAATCTCTTACTGGCTGAACCAAGTTAATGATGTTAAAAACTTGGAAAGCCTTACGGCTTCCATATAACACAGAGAGGAAAAGTTTTGTGACATTTGGTATCCATGGACCATCTCCTCTTCTTCTCAGGTTCTCTGCCCCTCTACTCCCAGACACTTACAGAGCAGTTCTGGATTGCCTCATGGTTCTGTGGAACTGGCTAGATGCCAGAGTGCTATTGCTGGCCTTTCTTTTTTTTTGTGTATCTTTCTTCACCCTCATTGTAAATAATTTATTTTTTTAAATTTAGAAGATATTTAGAAACAAACTTGAGGTAGCTATAGACCTTGGGGGTTTACACCTTTCTGATCACAATCTTTGTTCCTTTATGTTATGTGTTTTCATATGCCCATGTAACTGTGCCAAAAGGCAGGTGACCTCTCAGAAAGTTTTGTAATAAATGGTCATGTTTATTTGTATTGATCTCACACAGCTGTGCCTGAGATGTCATGTTAAGAGACAATGTTTGTCAACCACTGCCTTTCTTTAAGACTACCTATAATGGCACCCAGAAATTGAACTGGTAAGGATTGAAAATTACCCTTTTTCTGGAGCAAAATGGATATCTGTGGTGATCAGTAGGGATGAGCCGAACACCCCCCTGTTCGGTTCGCACCAGAACATGCGAACAGGAAAAAAGTTCGTTCGAACACGCGAACACCGTTAAAGTCTATGGGACACGAACATGAATAATCAAAATGCTAATTTTAAAGGCTAATATGCAAGTTATTGTCATAAAAAGTGTTTGGGGACCTGGGTCCTGCCCCAGGGGACATGGATCAATGCAAAAAAAAGTTTTAAAAACGGCTGTTTTTGCAGGAGCAGTGATTTTAATAATGCTTAAAGTCAAACAATAAAAGTGTAATATCCCTTTAAATTTCATACCTGGGGGGTGTCTATAGTATGCCTGTAAAGGGGCGCATGTTTCCTGTGTTTAGAACAGTCTGACAGCAAAATGACATTTTGAAGGAAAAAACTCATTTAAAACTACCCGCGGCTATTGCATTGCCGACAATACACATAGAAGTTCATTGATAAAAACGGCATGGGAATTCCCCAAAGGGGAACCCCGAACCAAAATTAAAAAAAAAAAATGACGTGGGAGTCCCCCTAAATTCCATACCAGGCCCTTCAGGTCTGGTATGGATATTAAGGGGAACCCCGGCCAAAATAAAAAAAAAAAAATGACGTGGGGTTCCCCCTAAATTCCATACCAGACCCTTCAGGTCTGGTATGGATTTTAAGGGGAACCCCGCGCCAAAAAAAAAAAAAAAAAACGGCGTGGGGTCCCCCCAAAAATCCATACCAGACCCTTATCCGAGCACGCAACCTGGCAGGCCGCAGGAAAAGAGGGGGGGACGAGAGTGCGCCCCCCCCCCCTCCTGAACCGTACCAGGCCACATGCCCTCAACATTGGGAGGGTGCTTTGGGGTAGCCCCCCAAAACACCTTGTCCCCATGTTGATGAGGACAAGGGCCTCATCCCCACAACCCTGGCCGGTGGTTGTGGGGGTCTGCAGGCGGGGGGCTTATCAGAATCTGGAAGCCCCCTTTAACAAGGGGACCCCCAGATTCCGACCCCCCCTGTGTGAAATGGTAAGGGGGTACAAAAGTACCCCTACCATTTCACTAAAAAACTGTCAAAAATGTTAAAAATGACAAGAGACAGTTTTTGACAATTCCTTTATTTAAATACTTCTTCTTTCTTCTATCTTCCTTCATCTTCTGGTTCTTCTGGCTCTTCCGTTTCTTTCTCCGGCGTTCTCGTCCAGCATCTCCTCCGCGGCGTCTTCTATCTTCTTCTCCTCGGGCCGCTCCGCACCCATGGCATGGGGGGGAGGCTCCCGCTCTTCTCTTCATCTTCTTCATCTTCTTCTCTTCTTCTTTTCTTCTCTTCTTCTCTTCTTCTCTTCTTCATTTTCTTCTCCAGGCTGCTCCGCAACCCATGCTGGCATGAAGGGAGGCTCCCGCTGTGTGACGGCGCTCCTCGTCTGACAGTTCTTAAATAACGGGGGGCGGGGCCACGGGACATGACGGGACTTCCCTGTGGCATTCCCCGTGACGTCACAGGGAAGTCCCGTCAAGTCACCGTGCGTCAGAGGGGGGCGGGGTCACCGGGTGGCCCCGCCCCCGTTATTTAAGAACTGTCAGACGAGGAGCGCCATCACACAGCGGGAGCCTCCCTCCATGCTAGCATGGGTGCGGAGCGGCCCGGAGAAGAAAATGAAGAAGAGAAGAAAAGAAGAAGAGAAGAAGAGAAGAAGATGAAGAAGAAGAGAAGAGTGGGACCCTCCCCCCATGCCATGGGTGCGGAGCGGCCCGAGGAGAAGAAGATAGAAGACGCCGCGGAGGAGATGCTGGACGAGAACGCCGGAGGAAGAACCAGAAGAGCCAGAAGAACCAGAAGAACCAGAAGATGAAGGAAGATAGAAGAAAGAAGAAGTATTTAAATAAAGGAATTGTCAAAAACTGTTTCTTGTCATTTTTAACATTTTTGACAGTTTTTTAGTGAAATGGTAGGGGTAAGTACCCCCTTACCATTTCACATAGGGGGGGGCCGGGATCTGGGGGTCCCCTTGTTAAAGGGGGCTTCCAGATTCCGATAAGCCCCCCGCCCGCAGACCCCCACAACCACCGGCCAGGGTTGTGGGGATGAGGCCCTTGTCCTCATCAACATGGGGACAAGGTGTTTTGGGGGGCTATCCCAAAGCACCCTCCCAATGTTGAGGGCATGTGGCCTGGTACGGTTCAGGAGGGGGGGCGCACTCTCGTCCCCCCCCCCTTTTCCTGCGGCCTGCCAGGTTGCGTGCTCGGATAAGGGTCTGGTATGGATTTTTGGGGGGACCCCACGCCGTTTTTTTTTTTTTTTTTGGCGCGGGGTTCCCCTTAAAATCCATACCAGACCTGAAGGGTCTGGTATGGAATTTAGGGGGAACCCCACGTCATTTTTTTTTTTTATTTTGGCCGGGGTTCCCCTTAATATCCATACCAGACCTGAAGGGCCTGGTATGGAATTTAGGGGGACTCCCACGTCATTTTTTTTTTTTAATTTTGGTTCGGGGTTCCCCTTTGGGGAATTCCCATGCCGTTTTTATCAATGAACTTCTATGTGTATTGTCGGCAATACATTAATAGCCGCGGGTAGTTTTAAATGAGTTTTTTCCTTCAAAATGTCATTTTGCTGTCAGACTGTTCTAAACACAGGAAACATGCGCCCCTTTACAGGCATACTATAGACACCCCCCAGGTACGAAATTTAAAGGGATATTACACTTTTATTGTTTGACTTTAAGCATTATTAAAATCACTGCTCCTGAAAAAACGGCCGTTTTTAAAACTTTTTTTTGCATTGATCCATGTCCCCTGGGGCAGGACCTGGCTCCCCAAACACTTTTTATGACAATAACTTGCATATTAGCCTTTAAAATTAGCACTTTTGATTTCTCCCATAGACTTTTAAAGGGTGTTCCGCGGCATTCGAATTTGCCGCGAACACCCCAAATTGTTTGCTGTTCGGTGAACTGGTGAACAGCTGATGTTCGAGCCGAACATGAGTTCAACTCGAACTCGAAGCTCATCCCTAGTGAGCAGCAATGTTCTGTAGATTTTTTTTAACCTTTTCTGGGAAACTGATACATTTTTCACTAGTCAGGATTCATGCACGCAGGAATTTAAAAGAATATCTCCAGTTTCAAGGAAATAATTGGAAGTGATGTGAATATTTTAGCTTAAAGTGGATGTAAACCCCCACATATACCAAGTGAAGTGAATAACCTCAGATGATACACAGGGATTAAACAAATCTCCCTACATAAGTTTTACATGTATATCTGCTGTCTTCAGCTGTATATATATCCTTTAGAAAGTGATCTTTGTGTTACAGATTTTCTCTTCCTGGTCAGCATTGGGAGTGGATTATTGGCATACAAGCAAGACAGCTTATGGGAGGAAAGGCACACACCTCCACTCCACATTGGCCAAGGAATAAGAAATGTGAAGAGCTCTGTTCTGAGACGGCAAGCTGTCTGCTAATCTATTTATAACACACTCCCATGACACACACTTCAAGCTGGCATCTCAAAAACGTGTCAGAGCCTATCAGGCTGATAACAGAGCTACTGGGCAAAAGAAAGCTATGGGACTCAGTGCTTTGAAGAAAGATAAGAAAACACTACTGATATATGTGCCCAGCTCAAATTTTATGAATCGGGTTTACATCCACTTTACATGTATGTTTATTCAAAAAGTATTAGAACAAGTAGAACAAAATATAATAACAAATTGGAATCACACTTCTTTGCTCTGTCTACAGCGATACAAAATCCGACTGGTAGCTATGCAATTGTAAAGTTTGAATAATATCATTGTTACCTTTTGTACTTTTTTTTAATTGAAAAAGCTCTTATATCTGTCAAAAAAATGTAATAATTTAAATAGAACTGTTCAATTAAATAGTCCCAAATGTATTTTTACTGATCATAGTGAGCTAAAATCTGATTTTCTTTCTAGTAACCTTGCCTATTTCACTACATGATTAGTAAAAAGCTTATTGGATGTATGAATAATAGATACTGCTTCCTTTTCACTTGGGTACAATTAACTCATCAATGGCAGCATGTATAAGCATTACATATGGACCATGGAATATTAATGTTGCATTCTGGCTATGGTCTGGCATACATATTTCTTATTTTATTTTTATACAATCTTTTCCTGGAAATACAACCTCAAATTATTTAGCCTGTTTTATATTAGAAACTAAAAATTTCCATCAATTCTGTCTATTGTTGTAAGACAAATAGGTATAACATAACACGATTACCTTCAGAATAGTGGGATAAGGTTAATAGGCTTACACAGGATGCTCCAGCCCCAGAGCCAAAAATGGTAACTCGTTTTGGGTCTCCACCAAAAGCCCCTATGTTTTCTTCAATCCATCTCAAAGCTTGAATTTGGTCAAGTAATCCATAATTTCCTTTAGCTGCTTGATCCCCTGTACTCAAAAACCCTGAAATAATAAAACATATTATTATACATATTTGATATTTCATTTACCATGCCAATTAGTAAATTATTTTATTTAGTCTATTTAACAGCAGTTTATAATTACGATAACAAAAAGATATGGAAATATGGTGTCGTTTTTAGTATATGCTCATTCTCCAGTCTGGGATGATCCTGTGACTGGACAACTATATTGAAAAACATTTGTGGGAAAGGCAGTGAAAAGACAGTCACTCTAAGGATCACAGAGCTTTGAATTAAATTAGTATAAAACATTACAAAATGTAAATAATTATTGAAGCCATCACCTTTCCCCATAGATTAAAACCATCTATGACAACAATGTTGTCATTTGTAGGACATCCCCATACACATCTCACATGCTCAAGTTGTTACACTACATGTACATAACACTCTCTATCAGTTGAGCACCACTGCAGGTCAGATTCAAATCCTCTGATGCATAATTTGGCTATGTAGTGTAAACATCAAAACCACCATAAAGTAGCAAACAAGCAATGGAAAAAACAAAAGTGAATCTTGGAATAGCAATCCGTGGCAGATGGTAGGAACTCCAACATATGCTTCATTGAGTGTCAATGCTATAAATGGAAATAAACTTTGTATAACTCCAAGTGCTGTAATTGCATACACAATGGCTCATTTAGATGCAGCATGGAAGAATATATCATTCCAGTCTGTGATATCCAAAATAGCAAATAAACTCATGTGAGTTCAGTATACTCCAGCATTGCAATTAAACAGTTCAATATATCCTGCTTGCAGCAAAGGTAGTAAGGCAGAAAAGTTAGATGTCAAGGCAAACATTGTTGTTAAACATAAGTAGAATTATAATCATTATTTGCAAACAAATCAAGAACTTTTGAACTATTTGATTATATTGTCAGAAACGCAGAAAGTCTGAGTTACAGTAAGTGCCCTTTACATGGCCCGGATTTTACTGTAAACTAGTATACTACCTTAATGCTATGGGTTTGATTCACTTAAAGTGATCGTAACCCTACTTTTTTTTTTTTTTTAAAATAACAAACATGGTATACTTACCGCCACTGTGCAGTTCGTTTTGCACAGAGTGGCCCCGATCCTCGACTTCTGGGGTATTAGTTAAAGTCATGCTCATGTGGTTTAAACATATTTACAAGTATGATCTATTGTATTTTTGTTTTTGTATTAAATATAGATATCTGTTGATTAATCTCTTAAAGGAGCATTATTTCGCCTCTCTTAACAAACTGTCAGCCTGGGCAAAAATAGATGACACAATCAGTAATCAAACTCTTTGAAATTTGGTTATCCATAAAAGTAGGCGCTCCTAATCTTAATGCCCAATTCCATACCATTCATTCCACTTTGAAGCCTGGCTAAAAATACACTTGTCACAATTAAGACTGATATAAGAAAATTGTAATCCTAATCTTAATCTACATAAACGGTACGCTAGAGGTGTTTGTACATTATCTGATTTATACAGAAAAAACTCTTTAAAAATGTTTGAATGAATATTTCAAGAATATGAGATTCTGATTATGAAACAATATTATTATTTGTGCATCCTTCAATTTGTCTATCTCCATAAACCTTTGTTTCCCTATAGAAGTATTTCACTTTTTTATAGACACTTAAAGGGGGAAAATGTTTCTCAAAAACTTCAACTATGATTAAATGGGAAAGTGACAAGGACAAAAAATACTCATTGCAGTAATGGAAAGTTGCCTTAAACAGCATGTTTCAGATCTGGTCATTCACTGCTCCAGTCAATGGGAGCTACTGCAAATGATAACACATCGCTGGCATATCAGTCCATACAGGCTTTATAAAATAGATAATCATAATCCCCCACTGTGTTTGAGAGATTAGAGTGAACTTGGTTCTCTTGTACACATAATTTGGTTCTGCAAATCTCTCAGGTCCTACTGGAATATTATTTTCTCTATATGGTTGATATAATAGGGACTAGGGATGAGCCCGATTCGAACATTGGGTGTTCACCAGTTCACCGAATACCAAACATTATAGGGCGTGTCCCTAATCTTGAATTGGCCCTATTGAATATCAGTATAGCTGATATTCTATGGGACTCTGCCTTCTGTTTCAACCAAGAATTAACAATGTGTTATGGAACAGATGATGGCATTAAAGAGTAATTCCTATAACAAATTCATCAAACGTTAGCATAGGTGGTTAGTTCATTCCAAATTCATGATTTGACTGTATTTCTTTTCTTGCTTTTTCAAAGAACTGGTTATTGTTTGTGTATATATTTTCACTAATTATAACTTTATCCTCTTTTGCTTTCCTATCTCTTCCCAATCCCTATCTCCCTCTTGACCCACTGCCTTGCTTCCCCTTAATTGCCAAATAGCGTACATCATTGGAGGTATGAAGCTGGATAATAAAATTTCATGCATGGACTAAGATATTTGTATATCAGATGTTGGTTCCTTTTCTATTATGATGGTGCAATGTCAGTCTACGTATTTCCTTGAGAAAACAACTTCAAAATAATACATATCAAATGTTTAAAAAATTTGCTAATTCAAAGGCACACAACCATAATGTTGCACTGTAATGAAGACAGCAAGTTTGTCCCCTAAAAACTATACATCCTAACCATTTCAGCCCCAGAATATTTTACCCTCTTCCTCACCAGAGCACTTTTTACAATTTGGCACTGCGTTGCTTTAACTGACAATTATGCGGTCATGCAATGCTGTACCCAAACAAAATTTGTGTCCTTTTTTCCCACAAATAGAGCTTTATTTTGTGGGTATTTGATCACCTCTGCGGTTTTTATTTTTTTGCACATTAACAAACAAAGAGCGACAATTTAAAAAAAAAAACAATATTTTTTATTTTAGCTATAATGAATATCCCCCAATTTTTAAAAAAAACACATTTCTTTATCAGTTTAGACCAATATGTATTCTTCTACATATTTTTCGTAAAAAAAAAAATTGCAAGAAGCGTATATTGATTGGTTTGCGCAAAAGTTATAGTGTCTACAAACTATGGGAAATATATTTATGGCATTTTTTTTTTACTAGTAATGGCAGTAATCTGCAAATGTTAGCGGTATTGTGACATTGCAATGGACAGATCGAACATTTTTGACACATTTTTGGGACCATTGACAATTATACAGTTATCAGTGCTATGAAAATGCACTGTTTACTGTGTAAATGTCACTAGCAGGGAAGTGGTTAACACTAGGGGGCGATCAAGGGGTTAAATGTGTGTTCCCTCTGTATAGGGATAGGACTGAGTAAGAGAGGAGACATATCGCTGTTCCTACTTACTAGGAACAAACGACATGTCTCCTCCTACAAACACACATCCCCATGCTGGCACTCGTGCATGCGATTGGCCACGTGCTTCGGGTCCCCTGCCGTGCAGTGGGTAGGCACCCTCTGGTGTCCGAAAAGGGGAAGGGTGTACCCATACAGGGTTTTGTCCAGGAGAGCCATTCTGCCGCAGTATATCTGCGTGATTCGGTCGGGAACTGGTTAAATGCTAAGAGAGTCATCAGTGTCTTTTATATATATTTGAGACTCATGGGGTGAGACTTTCCCACCAAAATTTCTCGCTATGTCCCATAAAGATTTCTTCTGCTATTGCCATAAAAAAAACAAAAACAAAGTCTTATAGTTTGAAATAGATAAAATACAATCAAAGTGAGCGCCCCATTCCAGCTAAGAGAGGTAAAGCCTTATTCAATATGTATGAAAATATAGTAATTAACTAATAGTTAAAAAAAAAAAAACTTTTGAGAACCATTTGTTCATCCTTACCTTTCATTAATTGAAGTCATTAATTTAAGGCTACTCCCAAATGGAGTAGGGCAATCATTTTGGTTGTATTTTATCTAGTCTTCATGGAACACATACAGGGAATTTACTAAGACTCCACGCACATAGGACGCTCAAAAAGGTCGTTCTGAACACTGGATTCCTGGCAGGAAAATGCTGCTTTAAAAACGCGATTTTATCAGCGCTTTGCATTGCCGTCAATGCACGTTTAGCGGCGCTAGCTTTTAGCCGCGTTTCTCTGCCTCTATTCAAAATCAAATGGATCATCATGATCGACTTGTGTGCTGAGGATGAAGGGGAATCCCGCCAAAATGAAAAAAATTGGCATGGGTCCCTCCAAAATCCATACTAGACCCTTATCCAAGCACACAGCCCAGCCAGTCTGGAAATGGGGTGGGGACGAGCTAGGGCCCCCCCGAACCATACCAGGTCGCATGCCGTCAACATGGAGGGTGGGTGCTTTATGGGAGGGGGAGCCCTGCGGGGCCCCCCCACCCCAAAGCACCTTGTCCCCATGTTGATGAGGACAAGGGCCTCTTCCCGACAACCCTGGCCATTGGTTGTCGGGGTCTGCAGGCGGGGGGGTTATCGGAATCTGGGAGCCCCCTTTAATAAGGGGGCCCCCAGATCCCGGCCCCCCACCCTATGTGAATGAGTATTGTATCCCTACCCATTCACCCGGGAAAAAAGTGTCAAAAATAAAACACACTACACAGGTTTTTAAAGTAATTTATTAGGCAGCTCCAGGGGTTTCTTCCGATTTCTTCTCCCCTCTTCTCCACTCTCTCTTCACTTCTTTTTCCGCTGTCCGGTGTCTTCTGCTGGGATCCTCCACTATCTTTGCTCTTTTGCCTGCTCTTTTACTAGCTCTTGCCCGGTCTTCTCCGTCGTCTTCTTCCCTCTGCTCTTCTTCCGATGTTGACGCAACGCTCTCTCCCACTCTAATGCCGTGTGCGTGTTGTGCAACAACTTATATTGGCATGGGGCGTGGTCACTGCGTGATGTCATCCGGTGACCCCGCCCCTTATGACTTCACCACTCATGGGACATGCTGTGGATCAGGGGTATCCCAGAAACAGTGGAAGACCAAGACCTCCGCCCCTATCTACTGAGCTTGTTCAACATAGTGGCTCCCAATATCCCTAATATTGACTGGCATTTAGATAGAGTCTACAGATCATTAGCTCCTAAGCCTCTGGGTGGGGCGAACCCGTGGACCCGGCTGGAACCCGGTTGTGTATGGCTGGGGTTTTCCCTTTCGCCTCTCTGCCTCCTGTGATGGCGTACAGTATTCCTTACATGATGCTTTTCTAGGCAACTTAGGCCTGCCACCTCTCCCCAAAGATGATCCTGCACCTCCTACACCACCCATGGCTCCAAGTCGCATTTGAACCCCAGTGCGACAGAAGCAACATAAATCCACCTTCACACTTTAGAGGCGTGATCTCTGATTTTTCCTGGCCCCCTGACATTTTTATGTGGCCAGGGCCCCCTCATCGGGGTTTTTTTTTATCGCTCCTTGCCCATGGGGTGCACCGCTTATTGTGACTTTTGCATTCTTAAAAGTTTAACATTTTAATCTTTTAAATGTTTTTTATGCTTTGTATTCCAGGCTTTCATATTCCAGAAGACAGTGGGGGACTCTCTTCCCCCATTTTTTGGAGGTCCCAATGCCCCTCTCCCTAGTCCAAGTCTTCGACCTTGGCACCCTGGAGGTATCATGCCATTCAGGCTTCTTTTTTGATGTAATAATAATTTTTTATTTTCTTGTGTTTTTGTTTTTTTTTTTCCCGTTTTCAGATCTTTTTCTTTTTAACTTGTGGCTGCTACACCTAATGAACCTAATGCATTCATGTTATAGTGCTACTGTTTTCGTAAGTCTTATTTGGTTGTTTTATACCCTGTACATGTCCCACACACCATGGAATTATCTACCTAACGTATACTATGTTGTATATCGTTTGCCTTTTAAATGGATTAAGTTACTATGGCGCTAACGTTTCTTTTTTTGTAATGTCAAAGGTTTAAACTCTATTCAGAAGCAGTGGTTTAAATCTTGCAGGGCTGACGTGATCATTATCCAAGAGACCCATTTCCACCCTGTTTGCTTGCAAACACTTCCCAATAGCCTTTATGGGCTCTGACCCATCTGGGAAAGCAGGAGTGGCGATTTTAGTTAAACAGGGCAGATTTATCATCTTGGATTGCACATTCCTCACATTCCTCACTCACTCCCTTACTCTAGTTAATGTCTGTGCTCCTAACGCTGGACAAATTCAGTTCCACAGTATTTGACAACCTAGAAAAATTCTCCCAACATTTTACGGTTATCGGTGGGGATTTCAACATGACCATGTCCCCTGGCAGGTATAGGCATATACTATTTCCCACCATGACAGCCACCACAGCCAACCGCCTCTCGAGCTCCTTACGTAAACTCATAAACTCATCTCCTAGATGTTTGGAAGATTAAACATCCCACACATAAGCAATATACATTATACTCTCACTCCCACAAGCTTTACTCTAGACTGGATCACTTCTTTGTATCCTCACCCCTTTTGACGTCTACGGTTTCCTCAGAAATTAACCCCATAACCTGGTCAGACCACTATTCTGTCCACCTAGACATTGCCCTATCCTCTGCCTCCCCCAGGACATGCCACTGGCCTCTCAATGAGTCCTTACTACGTATTCCAGAGACTAGGGACCACCTATCCACCAGCCTGTCTGAGTTCTTTCAATTCAATGAAAACACTGTTTTTGAGGCCTCCACCTTGTGGCAAGCACATAAAGCTGTCTTTCGGGGTCAATGTATCTCTACAGGCTCCCGCTTGAAAAGGGATGCAGCGTTCCAACAAATATCTTAACCTTCTATCTTTTGCGGAAATTCAATGAAAAAACAAGATCCCCAAACAACTATTCTACTGCTATCCCCAATTTCAACATTACTTCCTCTCTAAGTCCCAAACCCTAACCCTAGATAAACCAGACCCACCTTATTTTGGATATCTATATGTATCTCCATAATACCCTCCCACTTACTAACACACAATACACATACATGCAGAAATGGTCTCAGGTTATCTAACAAACTATCTCTCTCTCTCAGTGGCAGAAGATTTGGGAGGCTTTTTCCAAATCATCAAGATGCGTGGAGCAGAGAGAGACGCTTATAAGATACTGTTCTTTTGGTATAGAACCCCGGAGATCCTACATAGATTCGATCCTAAGGTTCCCCGGGTGTGCTGGAGGTGCCTGGGTGACATTGGCTTACACTTTCATATTTTTTGGGAATGTCCCCTCATCCAACCATTCTGGTCCTCCACTCAAGCTCACTTACAAGACCTTCTTGAAATTAATCTACTTCTGGATCCGATTTATTACCTACTGGGTCTACCATTCCCTGGCATCTCCAAGCTCACCCAAAAATTAGCTGCCTTCATCCTCTTGGCAGCCAAAAGGGCTATACCTTTGAGATGGCTATCTTCCTCCCCACCTACCCTCTCACAAGCTTTGCAGATACTGGAACAGATCCGCAGAATGGAACACCTTACAGAGGCAGTACACGACTCACTTCCTCAGTTTTTAAAAATTTTGGATTTATGGGATCACTCTGAGCTTAAACATGGCGCCATACCAATACGTCCTATATGATCATTAACCTTTCATGTTATTATGCTAATTTTGTCTTCTCATACTTCCTGACTCTTTTTGATTATCTCTCCATGGTGCCCCCCCCTTCCCCCTCTCCCTCCATTAGGTTTCTGCGGAGTGCCTCAGTCCCTCAGTTTGGGTGCTCTGGGAACCTTACTGATAGTTGATCCAAAGAGTAACATTTTCTGTTTGTGTGATATATTTATTCCAGTTTGTTATGCCTACTCTCTGGGTCCCGTCCCCCCCATTTGCACTGTATGAAGTTTTATGATAACCATATATTGGCATCATTGTATATTCAATCTGATATTCTATGAAGATCACTTGTGTCACTTTGATGGTTGCGAATCTCACAATCTACTTTGTTTTTTCTATATTTTTGTGAAAAACTTAATAAATACACACAAAAAAGAATACCCAATCAGATGCAAGGAAAATAGCATTTTTGTTTGCGTATGATTGGATGAAAATGGAAATCATCAGAGCTTCACCACGGGCCTTGGGTTCGTGCCTGAATTTGTTTCTTTTTACAGCTTATCTACTGCAATATAGTAACACAATTTTTATGGCCTCCAGTTGAAAGAAGAAGGCACAAACTGCTGTACAAAAATCTACAAAAGATATGAAAAGCCATTAGATGATTCCATAATCCAAAGATATTTATTTAACATTTCTGAATAAAAGGTTTACATTTTAAAAGCTGAAAACAAGTTATTTGAGAAGTTAAACAAGCAGAGCCACAATATGACCTTTGTTATGCTATGTTTAACAAAAAAAAAATATTATAGCTATGTAATTAACAGTTTGAACAACTACTGAGAGGAAGAAGGTATGACATTTTTGCAGTCTCTTTGTATATGTTCTTGTAATATATTTTATATATATGAACAAGTATTTATTTTATCATTGTTGCCAACATAGACTAAAATAATTGAATCATATGCTAATAAATTAAAAAGTGGTGGTGCCTGAAGAACTATAAATTAACATCTTGCAAACAATGATGAATCACAAACCACTCTTTGCACATAGATCATGCAGGTAATAACATAAAATAATAGCTAAGATAAGCATCTTTCCATTTTAAGCACAATAAAGCAATTCATGTTTTTACTTTCAGGTTACAGCATAGGCACAAACATTGTAGTATTACAGTGTGCACTTATTGCACTTTTTATGATTTTTTTTTTTTTTTTGCTGACTGAGCAGCTAAAATTATTTGAGCTACTTCTTTTTTATTTTCTATTTGGTTCATGCTGACATTCTATCTACAGAACACTGTGTATTTTTAGAGTTTCATACCCTACATTATTCAAAGCAATAGAACGTTTGAAGAAAGATGCAAGTAATATGGTAATGCAGGACATTTACTACCGTGTTTTTTCTAAGACATTTGGATAAAGTAGCCACTGTGTTTGCACAGCTTCAACAAATCATATTTCATATTTTTCTCTAGTCATAGTGGAAATATTTTGATAACTGCAATGTTGGCAGTATAAGTTATATGATGGAAAATAAAAGGGAAGCACTCAAATATTAGTATTTCTTAGTCTTTAACTGTAACATTTGTATTTTATCTTTTGAATAAAAACCTCAACAACCAAATGCAATCTTATAGCAGAAATTATTTGGATTTTTTACTTACATTTATCTAGCCTGGCACAATGTATGCAATACACACACCTGATAGGACACCGGAAAGGCCAGAACCCCCTTAATCATTGATCTTCTTGGTCTTGCTCAGCTTCTATGCAAGCAACTGCCAAACTGCACACTGACCACAGAGGGTTGCTTGCTTGGCACAGCCACTGTTCATAGAACGCCTTGTATTTTGTTCAATGAGGTAAAGCTTGTGATATCACTGCTCCTCCTCTCCAACTTATCTAATCAGAGAATAACTTGTATTCATTAAAAAAATACAAGGTATTCTATGAATGGTGGCAGTGCCAAGTGAGCAAAACCCTGTGGTCAGTGTGCAGTGGGCATAGAAGCTGAGCAGAATCAGAAAGATTGCACCAGCTATTTTAGTATTTTCTAGCTTTGTTACTAGTCATCACAAATGAGTAACATATACTGTATATACCAAGCTGACCATTGTAATTATGGAAACCGAATAATTCCTGGAATTCAAATTTAAAGTGTATCACTAACCAAATTTTTTTTTCATTTTGGATAGAGTAGTAAAATGTTAGAGACCCTGCCAGGTTTTTTGGGGGGGAGATACTCCTTCAGTGTCTGCTCTGGGAACACAAGAAGCAAATGGAATAATCAAAAAGTAAAGCAAAATCCCTTTGACTCTTGTCAGTGTGGCTTCATTGGAAAATTCTTCCCCTTATCTTCCCCTGTTTCAGTGACTACTGTAAAATTGTGTATTTCCAGTCCTGTTACAGTGATAATTATCAACAGGACACATCATATTTGGTCAATATTGTCAGACTCAGCCACTTTGTTTTCATCCAGTTGGGAGCTGCAAGTTGCAACACGGAGACCATTGGGAGGGCACAGTTTACGTTTTTCTAGATTTTTACAAAATCTGTGTGTGGATGTGTGTGTTTACGCTTCATTTTTTTTTCATATATATATATATATATATATATATATATTTTGTAGATGGGTAACCGGACGTGCTATGTACTCTCAACTCATTAATGTGGGGGGTTGTAAAAGGGAAAAACTTATTTTTTCAGAGGAGTAGCAAGTGCCCCCCAAATCATACCAAGCCACATGCCTTCAACATGGGGGGGGTACCTTGCAAGGCAGGCCCCCTGTCAAAGTACCTTTATCCCTTTCCTGGCCAGCTAGAATTTATGCACAGATAAGGATCTGATATGGAATCTGTGGGGTCCACATTTTTTGTTTTTTGCTTGGGGTACCTTCTAAAATGCATGCATGCTTTTTTTTAATGTGGTTCCCCTTTAAAGTCTTTACCACGCCCTCATTAACCCTCATTAACCCCTTGGCACTGGCCATATGCAAATATACGGCATCTTATTGCCTGGTCCTTAGCGCCAAGGGGTGCGCGCTTGGGTGAATTGCTGCACGATCCCGACACAGTTGCTGTTGCCCAACCACAAGCTCCCAAATGCTCCTTGAGTTTTCAAATCACGTGACCACCGTGACAGCCAATCACAGTGGTCACCTGATCTTAAGCCCCACCTCCTAACATCATAAACCTCTTAAATTGCCAGTTAGGCGCTGAAAGGTTAAGGACATGATGTGGTTTTCCACAAAATCTATACCAGCCTTTAATCTAGGATAGTAGTCTGGTATAGATTTTAAGGGGGACCCTGTGAAAAAATTGCAAAACAAATCAGAAACTTCAGGTGTGATATAGGTTTTAAGAGGGTACCCGACAAAAAAACTGAAAATGTGTGGGTCTCCCTAAAACCATACCAAAACCTTTTAGGATAGGATACCTTCCCCATGTTAAGGGTATATGGCCTGGTATGGTTCAGGAGTGGGGACACACATGGCATGTGCATGGATAAGGGTCTGGCATGGATTTTAGGGGAACCTAACACTTTTTTGTGGGGGGGATTGAGTTCCCCCTTAAAATCCATACCATACCTAATTAAGGATGAGGATTTAAAATGAATTTTTTTTATATATTTATTCAGTTTTCATATAAAAGTACAAGATTTGTTGATGCAGGAGTTGCCTGCCAGCAAACGTAATAAAGTAATAAACATAATATGACATAGTGAGCAGGATAAAACTGCGTGGTTTGGAGCCTACAAACGAGATAACTAATAATACAGTATCTGGTCTAACAAGAGAAACTAACTGGAGGTTCTGCCAAAGTGAAGGTCAAAGGAGTGGAAGCATGTGAACATTCACTCTAAAAAAGGGTATAGAGATCACTACCATTATGAAGAAATATCAGATATTTCACATCAAATAATGTACAACCTAAACGGATAGATTAGGTGGAATGCCTAGGGGGGGAGATATGTGGGGTTAAGGCATTAGAGGTGACCTGGATCTTAAGTTTGCCCAGTGTATTGGCAAGATCTGCCTGCAGGTACCAGTCCATGTAGCAGAAGGGAGTCATATGGAAAGAGATTTCTTGTGGAGAGAAAGATTGTTCCATGAAGCGACACCATCTTGCAATGAAGCGTTTCAGTGACGTAGAATGTTGGGTGATAGTGTCTAATTTCTCAATGTGAAATAGTATAGTATTTGGAGTGCTTGTTTAACCAAGGCAATTTGTGGCAGGGAAGGGTTGATCCAAGCTTGCATTATTGCCCTACAGGCTGCCAGAAGGCAGATGTGGACCCATTGAGGAAGAGAGGCACAGGTAGGCATTGGTAAGGAAGCTCTGGCTTCGGGGGTTCCTCCGGTTCCTCTTCTCCCGGCGTCCGGTTGGTTCTTCTCCGCTCTCTTCTCCCGGTGTTCCAGTTCTTCGGCCGGCTCCTCTGCTGTCTTCAGGTAGCTCTCTTGCCAGCAGAGGTCCGGGCTTCTGGGCTTCTGGGCTTCTTGGCTTCTTCCCTCTTCTCTTCTCCAAATGTTGACACGACGCTCTCTCCGGCTGGACTGCTCTCTGAGGGCTCCGTTGTGACTTATATAGGCGGAGACCCCGCCCCCTAATGATGTCACAGTCCCTGGGCATGCTGGGACTGTGACGTTTTAGGGGTCAATATCGCCCGGTGACCACGCCCCCTAAAACGTCACAGTCCCAGCATGTCGTGTCAACATCTGGAGAAGAGAAGAGGGAAGAAGCCAAGAAGCCCAGAAGCCCAGAAGCCCGGACCTCTGCTGGCAAGAGAGCTACCTGAAGACAGCAGAGGAGCCGGCCGAAGAACTGGAACACCGGGAGAAGAGAGCGGAGAAGAACCAACCGGACGCCGGGAGAAGAGGAACCGGAGGAACCCCCGAAGCTGGAGGAAGACCCCCCCGGAGCTGTTTAATAAATTATTTTAAAAACCTGTGTAGTGTTTTATTATTGACACTTTTTCCCTAGGTGAATGGGTAGGGGTACCATGTACCCCATACTCATTCACATAGGGTGGGGGGGCGGGATCTGGGGGCCCTCTTATTAAAGGGGGCTCCCGAATTCCGATAAGCCCCCCGCCCGCAGACCCCGACAACCAACGGCCAGGGTTGTCGGGAAGAGGCCCTTGTCCTCATCAACATGGGGACAAGGTGCTTTAGGGTGGGGGGCCCCGCAGGGCGCCCCCCTCCCCCAAAGCATCCCCCCATGTTGAGGGCATGCGGCCTGGTACAGTTTAGGAGGGGGGCGCTCGCTCGTCCCCACCCCCTTTCCTGACTGGCCGGGCTGCGTGCTCGGATTGGGGTCTGGTATGGATTTTAGGGGGGACCCCACGCCGTTTTTTCGGCGTAGGGGGTTCCCCTTTATAATCCATACCAGACCTAAGGGCCTGGTATGCCCCGCGCTCACCGCAATAGGAAAATCTGTTTTTCCTATTGCAGCGAGCGCGAGATGCAATACCCTGCCCTCGCGTCGTATCTGGTCCGTCGGACCAGCATACACACGAGCAGACTTTCCGTCGGACCAGCACACAGACGAGCGGACTTTCCGCCCGAAACTGAGTCCGGCGGATAAATTTAAAACAGGTTTCAAATCTTGGTCCGGCAGACTTTGGGGAAAAAGTCCGCCGGAAAAGTCCGCTGGCGCCTACACACGGGCGGATTGTCCGGCACACTCTGGTCCGCCGGACCAAGTCCGCCGGAAAGTCCGACCGTGTGTACGCGGCATCAGAGACAACTTAATCTGTTCAGATAGTAGATAATTCAGGCAGCTGATCGCTGCCTGTGAAAGTGTACTTACTGCTGTATTTTCAATGAAAATCGTCTTTTTCTCGTAGATGATGTCATGGGCGATTGCGCAGTATAATCTTTAGTTAACAGCATGTAAAGTGTGCCATTTGTGTATTCCCTGAATGTCGGGAAATTACCGTGAACGGGCTTCCCCTCTGAACGGCACAAAGGAGAAGTCTCGCGATGCTGCATCGATTCTCTTCTTCCTGATACTCCCGGCGCTACGGCGCATGCGTGAGATTTCAAAGTAAGGGCAGAAGTGACTACGTTACAGATTCAGTAAACAGCTCTAAAAATTGCACAGCCAATACCCGGAAGTGAAGAGAAGACAAACACCCTAAATAAGGTATTTACAAACCTCGTTTAGGGCCTATGTCAATAGATTATCCCTTGTAATGAGCTACTGAGTGTTTAAATTGAAAAAAAAAAAGAAAAATCGGCCAGGGTTTACTTCCTCTTTAACATCTATATTAGACCTCATTTAGGATATGGTTATGCTGTAAATGAAAAGAATCCCCAGCCACTTTCTTTACAAACAGAACAAAGCTGCTCAGAAATGTTATTTACCACTGATTTAAATTGTAATTTTTCATTGTGACTTTTGGATTGTTTAATGTCACTTTTGGATTGTTTACAGCCTTCAGATTTTCCACTTTAGGTGCAAGTTTAGCATTTTTAATGTTGCCTTTCAAATATTATTAATAAAAATGCTCCCGCTGAAAGGCTGAAATACTAGAAGAAATTTTCATCCTCCAGGGCAATTCCTAGCATCCCATGCCCCTTATTTAATTTCAGATGGTCCATGTGCTTTATAACAAAAAAAAAAAACAATCTAATAGGGCAACATCATTTAATGGCAAATAGTATTTTTTATTTTTTGTCACTTTTGCTGTAGTTGGATGTTATAAAAAACAAGTTGGAAAACAAAAGTGCACAATGTGTTTCTGTGTAGGTTTAGTATGCACATTTATTTAAATAACATAAAATAATGTGCAAGATAATAAAATGTGAAAAATAAATGAATAAATATATAATTCCTAAATCTGATAGAAAAAACATTTTCATATCTATATTACATAAAGTCACGTGACAAGACAAAACTCATTTATATCAATGGGTGCCAACAACAACAAAAAAAAGGTGTCCTACTTTTCAGTGACTTTGGTGTGACTTGAGTGCCATAGACTGCAATGTTAAATCACAAAGGTCCCAAGGTTGCAAGCAAGTCACACAACTTTGAAATTGCAGCATTGTGAACAGAGCCTTAGGCAGCAGAGAATTCAGTGATCTAGAACTAGGGTTTTTAGCTTTGCAGCCCAACTTCAACCACAATTAATTAAAGGTTGTTTCTTCCCCTCTCACTGTTCCAACAGTATCATCATTATTATCAGTTTGAAAAAAATTTTTATTTAGTTTAAAGACCATTTCACACTTACGAGTCCAGATGGAGTTATACTTTTAGAGAATTTGTTGCAGAATTATAAAGTTACCTAAACGTTCTTTCCACTGACATCTGTAGTGATTGCAATCACTATAAAATCATGTGTAACTTTTCATTGCGGCACTGTATGATTATTGCAACTTTTGGTCATCTGTAAATCACAAAAGGTCAGTTGAAAGAAGGCTTGTGCACTTATCATTATCATACTTACAACCAAAAAAACTTTATTTTAGGTGCATGGATTAAGGAACTAGGCATTAGGTCTCTAAAAAATTCTATGTACAGTTAATGAGATATGGAACCCTCAGTTTTTAAACACTTTTAGCAGCTGAGTATGCAGCTTCTTCATCTTGTAATCATTGTCTATTTTTCAGTTTAGACTGGTGCCATGATTACTGCCTCATGTTTCCTGTTTCAGGGTGGTTTCTCTTTACTGCAACAGCTTGTGGAGTCACCTCCGCGTGCAGAGACTACAGCTGTTTCTCCTTGCAAGATTAATAAAAACACACAGCCCCATAACCTGGGATGGCAAGGCTCCTCCTGCTCTCCCTCCCCCTCCTCTTTTTCCATTTTCTAAGCTAACAGGCTGATTGGAGACTGCAATGTACACTGTTACCCGTTTCCTGTACAGGCTGGAAGTTCAGGAAAGTAGCACTGGGAGAGCACACACCAGCAGTAATGAAATTTGTAAACTTCAAGTTCTTGGGTAAGAATTTTAACAAATTGTTTACGGTCAAATGTTTATTTTATTGTGCTAAAAAATAGTGAGAGTTTAAAACTATTCCATGATTTATAAAGAAAAATAAGGACACCACACAGTCCTTTATAAAAAAAAATGTCCTGCAATGTAAATTCACCTTCAAAAGCATCATATAGCAATCCTTGTCAATCATGATGAACAATGTTTGCTGAAACTAAATATGTTAATAGCCGACATAATATACTCCAGGTGAACTGTTGCCACAAATATATTTTTTCTAAGTCTGTGCGTTTATGTGCTCAGAAATATAATATTAGCAAGCATTATACAAATCTACCTATAGCTTTGTCTTAACAATATTACAATATTTGCAAGATGCTTCACATAATGTTTCTACAAATAGCATTTTTTAAATTATGGAGCTATACGTATTCTTTACAAGTGCATACATTAAAAGAATGAAAAGGACAGCACCATTACTTAAGTAAGTGGATTTTTGCTATTACAATGTTTTATGCCATTATGTCCTCTGATACATGAGAATATCTAATTATTTATGTGAGTTTTTGTATTTTAAAGTCAGGCAGTAGCACACTTTGTAAATTACTCTTTTCATTAAATTTCAACCATACTTGCTGACTGCAGATTAAATGCTATAACCTTTCAAAAGTCAGGATGATAAATAAGCAAATAAATAAATACAGTTTTTAATTAGTGGAAAAATCATAATGAAGCAGATTCATTTAAACTAACAAAAAAGGGAACAAAAGTATAGTTGTTGACCTTAGTGACCATTTAGAATAATTTAAAGTTTCCAGAAAATGTCAGTTAATACCGCTTGGCTGGTACTGGCAACAACTCTACTTCAAATTTCGTTTCTCCAGTTTTAACAGATCAGCCCCACTGATTTTATTTTATTTGTTTAACTTATCTCATTTATTAAAATGCCAAGAAATTACAAATACCCCCTTTTTAGAAAGTAGATACACCTAGCCATTTATTAAGAGGCATAGTGATAAATTATATTTTATCCCACAATTCTTTGGAAAATTAAGAAATTAAACACATTTTATTAAATTAAATTGTAATTTTAATAAGTTATTTCTCACACACACAGTAGAGGCATACTTGCAATTAAATGACAAACACGTTCTGCCACACCTCCCAGGTTAGCTGATACCACATGGACAAAGTTTTTTCACTGCCCATCCACATACAGTGCCTTGAAAAAGTATTCATACCCCTTGGAATTTTCCACATTTTGTCATGTTATTACCAAAAACATAAATGTATTTTATTGGGATTTTATGTGATAGAGCAACACAAAGTGACACATAATTGTGAAGTGGAAGGAAAATTATAAAAGGCTTTTTATTTTTTTTTTACAAATAAATAAGTGAAAAGTGTGAGGTGCATTTGTATTCAGCGCCCCTGCGTCAATATATTGTAGAACCACCTTTCACTGCAATTACAGCTGCAAGTCTTTTGGGTATGTCTCTACTAGCTTTGCACATCTAGAGAGTGACATTTTTGCTCATTCTTCTTTGCAAAATAGCTCAAGCTCTGTCAGATTGGATGGAGAGCATCTGTGAAAAGCAATTTTCAAGTCTTGCCACAGATTCACAATTGGATTTAGGTCTGGACTTCAACTGGGCCATTCTAACACATGAATATGCCTTGATCTAAACCATTCCATTGTAGCTATGGCTGTATTGGATTTAGGTCTGGACTTCGACTGGGCCATTCTAACACATGAATATGCCTTGATCTAAACCATTCCATTGTAGCTATGGCTTTATGTTTAGGGTCATTGTCCTGCTGGAAGGTGAACCTCCCATCCCAGTCTTAAGTTAATTGCAGGTTTTCTTCTAAGATTGCCCTGTATTTGGCACCATCCCTCTTCCTATTAACTCTGACCAGCTTCCCTGTCCCTGCTGAAGAAAAGCATCCTCATAACATGATGCTGCCACCACCATGTTTCATGGTGGGGATGGTGTGTTCATGGTGATGTACAGTGTCAGTTTTCCACCACACATAGCATTTTGCTTTTATGCCAAAACATTAAATTCTGGTCTCATCTGACCAGAGCACCTTCTTCCACATGTTTTCGTGTCCCCCACATGGCTTCTCACAAACTGCAAATGGGACTTCCTATGGCTTTCTTTCGACAATGGCTTTCTTCTTGCCCCTCTTCCATAAAGGCCAGATTTGTGGAGTGCACGACTTATAGTTGTCCTGTGGACAGATTCTCCCACCTGAGCCATTGATGTCTGCAGCTCCTCCAGAGATACCATGAGCCTCTTGGCTGCTTCTCCAAAGAATGCTCTCCTTGCCCGGCCTCACAGTTTAGGTGGACGGCCATGTCTTGGTAGGTTTGCAGTTGTGCCATACTCTTTCCATTTCCATATGATGGATTGAACAGTGCTCCATGAGATGTTCAAAGCTTGGGATTTTTTTTATAACCTAAACCTGCTTTAAACTTCTACACAACTTTATCCCTGACCTGTTTGGTGTGTTCCTTGGCTTTCATGATGCTGTTTGCTCACTAAGGTTTTCTAACAAACCTCTGAGGGCTTCACAGAGCAGCTGTATTTATACTGAGATTAAATGACACAGGTGGACTCTATTTAATAATTAGGTGACTTCTGAAGGAAAATGGTTTCACTAGATTTTAGTTAGGGGTATCAGCATAAAGGGGGTTGAATACAAATGCATGCCACACAGTTTACATATTGATTTGTAAAAAAATTTGAAAACCATTTATCATTTTCCTTCCACTTAACAATTATGTGCCACTTTGTGTTGGTCTACGACATAAAATCCCCAAAAAATAAATTTACGTTTTTGGTTGTAACATGACAAAATGTGGAAAATGTCAAGGGGTCTGAATACTTTTTCAAGGCACTGTAGAGCACCAGGAAAACGGAAACACACACAAAATGTCCACATTTTGGAAATAAAACATCCCAATTTATTTTCTATGAGGCATAATGAGTCTTTTGCAACATGGTTTTTGGAAACAGTGAAAATAATTTTTTTTTATTTTTTTACAAAAATTGTCAATTTAATAAAATATTTTTAACACAAAGTACAGACATATTTAGTATTTCATCCCAAAATACATTCTGCTACTCCTCCCAAATATGGCAATTCCACATGTGTGAGACTTTTTCACAGCCTAGCCACATAGGGGGGCCTAACAACCAAGAAGCAACTTCAGGCATTCTAGGGGCATAAATTACACACAGCATGGACATACACCACAAAATATATTCTTCTACTCCTCCTGAGTATGAGGATACCACATGTGTAAGACCTTTTACATTTTTGGACTGATTATGTATGCAACCTGTGTATCGCAAAAATGAACCAACACTGTATAGAAAACAGTGTACTGTAATGGTTGCCTCTGTACATGTAGTCAGTGAATATAACATAGTCACCTACAGGTCTCCCTTTTCCTAAAAGCCAAGCAGGCCTAACCTACTGGTACATGACTTCTTCCACAGCACAATGCTATGTCCAATGACCAAGAAGTACAGGAGGCTGAGCAAAGGGTAAACTAAATGTTACAATTGGTCCTGGGTAGTACTGGTGTCTCTGAGAAATGTAGCCAATAGGACATGCAGATGGGTCAGTACTGGTATCAGGCAGAGACATGGACAACAACAGCCAAATAATTAATCCAGGCAGAGGTATGATCAGCACAGCTGAAATATTGGTCCGGGCAGCAGGCAGTAACATGGTCAGTAAACAGGCCAGGGTTAGTTCAGGCAGTAACGTAGTCAGCTAAAAGCCAAAGGATTGGTCCAGGCAGCAGGAAGAAACATCAGGCTTAGGGCCTTGGTCATGTAGAACCTAAACACAGTGAGACCACTGAGTTGTCTTCCATCCCACTACTACAGTGGCAGGGCCTTGTACTGTGACAGCAGGCAAAAAAATCAAAAATCCAACGGACCAGATACGATGCAAGGGCAGGGTATTGCATTTCGCGCTCGCTGCAATAGGAAAAACAAATTTTCCTATTGCGGCGAGCATGGGGCATACCAGGCCCTTAGGTCTGGTATGGATTTTAAAGGAAATCCCCTACGCTGAAAAAACGCCCCCCCCCTAGAATCCATACCAGACCCCGATCCGAGCACACAGCCCGGCCAGTCAGGAAAGGGGGTGGGGATGAGCGAGCGCCCCCCTCCTGAACCGTACCAGGTCGCATGCCGTCAACATGGAGGGTGGGTGCTTTATGGGAGGGGGTGCCCTGCGGGGCTCCCCCACCCCAAAGCACCTTGTCCCCATGTTGATGAGGACAAGGGCCTCTTCCCGACAACCCTGGCCGTTGGTTGTCGGGGTCTGTGGGCGGGGGGCTTATCAGAATCCGGGAGCCCCCTATAATAAGAGGGCCCCCAGATCCCGACCCCCCACCCTATGTGAATGAGTATGGGGTACATGGTACCCCTACCCATCCACCTAGGGAAAAAGTGTCAATAATAAAACACACTACACAGGTTTTTAAAATAATTTATTAAACAACTCCAGGGGGTCTTCCTTCGGCTTCGGGGGTCTTCTTCCGGCTTCGGGGGTCCCTCCGGTTCCTCTTCTCCCAGCGTCCGGTTGGTTCTTCCGTCCGTCCATTTTTAAGTCCGGCGCACCTGGCGGACAAAGTCCGTTGGAAAATCTGCCGGACCAAGTGTGCCAGAAAGTCCGATCGTGTGTACGCGGCATTATTGCCAGAATCTGGAAGGCCTCCTTACTGGTGTTTATTTTTTTAGACATGGTGTATACTCGCTCTAGTGACACTGACACGGGTGTAGCTGCAAAAAGGGATGGCTGCACTGGATGGCTGCGCAGGTGTGGCTGAATGAAGGCACTGACACATGCTGCAGTGGTTTAGCTGACCAGGGAACTGATGACAGCTGCACTGGTGTGGCTGATCAGGGCACTGATGATGGCTGCACAGGTGTGATAGGTACATTGGCTGATCAGGGCACTGATGACAGCTTCACTGGTGTGACAGGTACACTGACTGATCAGGACACTGATGATGGCTGCACAGGTGTAACAGGCACACTGGCTGATCAGGGCACTGATGATGGCTGCACTAGTGTGACAGGTACACTGGGTGATCAGTGCACTGATGACATCTACACTTGTGCAACAGGTATACTGGATGATCAGGGCACTAATGATGGCTGCACTGGTGTGACAGGTACAGGACATCATATGATGTCCACCTGGAATAAGAACGCGCTTGTCTTGTGGTATTACTACAATAGGCCAGACGGGAAGTGGTCAAAGTATAACTAAAGGTAAAATCATTTTTTTTGTTTAAGATAGAATGGAGAGACAATAGAACACCTTTCAGTTTTTTTGCTGTCTATGGCCATTAGATAGATTCACCTTCTCTATTTGTCAAATTTACCATTATCACCAAAAGTGAAAACAAAAACAAAAAAAATCTATATTTTGGGTTGTTCTTCAGAACAGTAATTTAGGAGAAATCTTCCAATGAGGATACTAATTCTGGTGACTACCACAGATTCCCTAATTTTGGAGGTATTTCCTGTTTTGGCTATGGGACAAGTGAAAGGAAATCTCCCCACTGGCATTAAGATGGCAAAAAACCTCACGGGTGAATAGCCCTCCCTTACCTCATCTGAAATTAAAAAAAAAGTTTTGCCTTTAGTTCTACTTAAAGATGAAATGTTCATCAAAGTCTTAATTCGGTTTAGCATGAATGCTTAGGGATTCAATCATCTGCTGTTTTTTTAAAGACATGCATTTAAAGTCGTTTTACATTTCTAAAGAAAAAAAGGTAAACACCTCTAAGTGTGTTGCAGGCATGGGCGTCTGCAAGGAGGGGCAAGCGCCCCCCCTGGAAGAATCAGGGATCTGCAAGGAGTCCGCAAACGGACACTGGTGTCCATGAGCAGTCCTTGCAGGGTCCGCCGTGGCTGCCGCAGACATTTTTCTGGGTCTGCTGCTCTCTGACTCACTGAAACCATTCCTCCCTCACCCCCAATGTGATGGCCTTGGGTTGGCCGCTTGGCTTCAGTCCCTCCTGTGTACTGTGTAGAGAGAGATGTAGATCTGGCTGGTCCCGCCCACTCAAGTGGAGTGGGGGTGGAGTCCTGCCTGCATACGGAGTGATCTGTGGGACTGTCTGGGGGATGGACTGTCTGTGCTGTACAGCGGCCGCCCAGCACGGGAGAGAGAACCAGAGAACAGGCAGGCAGCCTGAGCCGAGGAGGAAGAGGAAGCAAGGGGGACTTGTGGAGTGGAAAATTTATATATATATAAAATATATTCTTTGCAGGGGGAGAGGCCAAAGAGCCTGGAGCGTGGTGCTGCAGGAAAACCTGGGGATTCTATTCTATATAAAAGTGAAAAAAAGGTAAGAGTAAGAAGACTAAGTAATGGGGATCTATTCTATCGGGGAGCTTGCTTTGTGCACTGGTCCAAGTTATTTGGCAATGGGGTTTATGGTGGGGGGCTATTTTTCAGGGGTTGGGCTTGGCCCCTTACTTCCAGTGAAGGGAACTCTTAAGGCGTCAGCGCACCAAGACATATGGGACAATATCATGATCCCAACTTTGTGGGAACAGTTTGGGGGTGGCCCTGACCTGGCCTGCTCTAAAGGGGGATCTATATGGGTTATATGGGCTATAATAAGACCCTCCCCTTCATGACATTGACATTCATGACATTGAAAAAAAATTCTGCAGACACCCATGGTTGTAGGGTTCCTATACTCATATTCAAGTTAAGTTAAACTAAAAGAAAAAAGCAAACCAGCTCTAATCATTAAAGATTAATATCACCTATGTTCAATTCTTTTTCCAAATTTCAGTTCCCCTATGTACCAATATAGCATTAATGTACTTCTTTTGCAAAAATAAAACAGCTTTCTATTTATTCTTCACACATTTACCTCACTCTTATCAGGGCTGTTCAAAAACACTTATCCATTACTTCTGCCTTACTTTCTGGACAAACTTTAGGTCATGACACAAGAAGGAGTTGACCAGCTGATCTCATTAGCACACATCCTGCATCATCTACCCTCAGCTGGTCAACCCCTCCCTGTGTCATGACCTAAAGTCTGTCTAGGAAGTAAGGCAGAAGTAATGAATACGTGTTTTTGAATAGCCATAAAGAGAGTGAGGTAAGTGTGTGTAGAATAAATGGAAATCTGTTTTATTTTTGCCCTCCCTGGCAGCTATGGGGTTAAGTCTGTGCAACTGCTCAGCTCCTACTCTCCTCTGCTTATACAGAATACCCATAAAATCCTTAAGGGCCGTTGGAATTGAAGAAGTGTCCGATTCTGAAGTGGCCTTTATTTAGCCACCATTGGAACACTCTAATATTTAATCCCGGGGAAAGAGGGGGTTGTGAAATATTTGTGTCAGGGGTGTAATTCTGAGCTAATCTTAGGAGATTTGTGCAAGACATCGCACAGGGCTATTGAGTGCGATAGGGTGGGAGAGAGTATGGGGGGTGGGATTTCGGGGAACACCACAGGAGGTAATCTAAGAAGTTGTTAGGTATAGCCTGTCTTTCCATGAAGACCCAGTCAGGCTTGAATTTTTGTGAGTAAATAATTGATATCTGAGACAGCTGTGCCGCCTGATAATACCACCATAAATTCGGAAATCTCAACCCCCCTTGATGACGGTTTCTGTAGAGGATTGATCTGGAAAAACAGTGTCCTGTTTTTCCCCAAATAAACCAGACAATTGAGGATTGTAATCTTAGTTAAGTGATATTTAACTATGAGGATAGGGAGTGTGCGAAATAGATAAAGTATACGGGGAACGAGGGTCATCTTGACCGCGTTAACTCTCCCCAGCCAAGAGAGCTCAAGGAGGGACCACTGAGACAGATCGGCCACTATATTTTTGTAAATAGAGAGTTAATAAATCTTGTAGATATTGTCGATCGCGGCAGCCAAGCTGATTCCCAAATAAGGAATAAATTAATGATTCCATGAAAAGGAGAAATGGTCCAGGAGGCGTTCCAATAAGAGCAGGGGGATCGATATGTTAAGGGCCATGGACTTGTCCATGTTAACTTGGAGGCCAGAGACTAGACCAAAGTCTTGTAGTAATTTGAAGATATTAGGGATCGAGATAAGTGGAGAGGTTACAAAGAGGAATATGTCATCTGCAAAGAAAGCACACTTGTGAGTAAGGGGACTGCAGCAAACTCCATGTATATCAAAGTGTTGCCCAATTGTGATAAAGATTCTATTGCGATTGCAAAAACCAGCGGAGAGAGGGGACACCCCTGTCTTGTACGTCTGGCAATAGGGAAGGAATCTGAATAGAAAACTTGCATCTGAATTTGGGCCGTGGGGTTTGAATAGAATGCTTCCAGAACTCTCATGAAGTTTGGTCCAAAGCCCCATCTTTCTAGAATAGAAAAAAGGTAGGGCTAGGATATTGTGTCAAATGCTTTTTGGAGATCTATTGATTTATATATATATTTATTTATTATAGCCTTCCTGGGGGAGACCCCCATCCCAGACAGATTTCATAGGAGAAATCACATCAATTGCCCTTTAACCCCATTATTTAAAAAATGCACATACTACTGAGACAACCAGAAGAAGGTCTACATAGTCTAGAAAGGTAGGAAAGCAGCAATAATGTAAAGAAGTTTATACCCATAGTTCAGCTTTAATACAATCTATTGTACATTTCTAACCCAAGATTTCTTTTTGGAAACAGTCAAAGAGTAAGGTGACCTTTTCATAAAAAAAAAATTAAAAGGAGAACTAACTTACAACACTATCTCCACCCTCCTTGTCCACACTGCACTTTGCTGCTGTGATGCCCACACCAGCTGGTATGATGCTATAAGCATCAACAACTGCACTACAATGCCCCATAGTCTGTAAGAATCATCAGAGTGTGCCCTCATTGTGTGCTCCCAGCACAGTTACCAAGCTGTCAGTATCAGTCAGACAGCATCCCTGCATCTGTTTATGATACTAAGTTTGCAGGATAAATCCCCAATCAGATGAACACTGTGACAGCCAATCTCATTGATCATCTCATTGTGTGTTAAAATCCAGTTAAAGGTCCACTGGGGAGGGTGGTAGGGGGGTTAAAAAAGTGTTCAAAATGGGATTCTGATTTATGATTTACCAGTTAAATTGTATGTACAGTGTGGCCAAAAAATCTGCATAAATTCCCATAGCATTTTCTTGATAGCTGTCAACAAGTTTTAGATTCTGCTTTAGGGTGAGAAACAAGCATCAAATCTCTGAAACATCAACCCTTGCTAATTCATAGTTAAAGCGGAGCTCCACCCGATTTTTCTACACTAGCTGCAGCTGATTACCGCAATGTCCTAATGACAAAACAGCACTTTTTTTTTTTTCAGGCTGTACCTTTCTTGTAGACAATCTCTTTGTTTCTTACAGGAAGCACAGGCTGTGGTTAGGGGCGTGTTTTGACCGGCTAATTAGTCACTTCCTCTTAGCCGCACTGGCTCCTGGGAGCTTGTTTCATTGTTCCCAGGAGTCAGTGCGGAGGCCTGTTACAACAGTCATCTCGAGATTTCCATAGTGGGAGTGAGGTCATTATGACAGGCATGTTCGTAGGGCGCTTTGTTAATCTCCGTTGCCATCACAATGGGGCAGGACCTCCTACGACGCTGCTCGTTGTGATGGCAACCGGAGCTGTTGACGGCGCTCCGATTTCTGTCTAATGCGCATGCGCAAGATCAGGAAAAGAATGGGCGGTGCATGTTGGTCAATCAGCAGCACCGTATCCCAGAAGAGGATGCCTGTGGGCTTCACATGCCCACAGGCAAGATGACAACCCTGTAGATTTGATTATCTAAGTTTATTTATTAGGCGAAAACTGACAGCAATGTCACTTAAAAATGGAACAAGTGAGTTCCCTATGGATATATCATAATCATTGTCATTTGGCCAAAAAAAAAATTTAATCGGAGAGAGTGGAAGATAGCTTAAGATAGAACTTTGAAGGTTGCATCATTCTACTACAGTATGTGTCAGTTAACCATGTAATGAGGTAATATAGCCTTCGACAGGCTAATATTCCTTCAGAAGAGTACATAAACCAGTGCCTATATTGTGGAGACTCGAGTGTAGATTTCAGTAATGATTTAAAATAATGGCGCTGCAATGGTCACTGTTTTGCTGCAGAAATCCATATGCCTAAGTTTAGTGTTCCCCATGGCATAAAACTATGTCAAATAATCCAATGTTTGTTTTCTTATTTGAGAATCTTTGAAGCTGATTGAAGAATTACAATTATCAAGCACTGTATCCTGCCCAGGCTCTATAAACTCCACGAGTACCTAAATAACAGTTCATGCATATAAATCATCATTTAAACCTGGCAGGTGAATGTTACAAGTGGCTCTGCAGGTTATAGAGTGTAAGCTAGGATTGATACTTTGCAACATGTTAAAAGAGAAGTATGGAGTAATAGCAATTATTCTGATTATATACCTAAAACATGCCTCCGGGCATGTGGCTGTTTAATATTTACCTTAAAAAGGGAGTTTTTTTTATTTATTTATGGGCACTGCCAAATATGTAACTATCAATAAAACACCTACATTAAAATATTTCTGTACAATAAAATATTTTTCATAAAGCAGTACATTGTTATGGAGGGCATGATCTGTCAATCATTTCTGTTTAGGTATACACTTATAGAGATGCTCTGTATCAGGATACAAATTGCAGTATGATAGGAAAAGGGAGAAGGTGGTTTCTTGCCCCCCCTTTTCCTCATGGGAGAGCGGTGGGAATGGCAGTTTCAAGTCCCCCCTGTGGAGCCTGATGCTCTCAGGGGAAACATAGTAGGCTCATGTGGCTTGGAGAGGGGTACAGGTGACCTCTCATGAGTCTCGTGTAAAAGTCCGGGAGAATCCAGTTTAAACTGGGCAGAACTAGGCTAGTTAGGGCTATAAAAAGGGGTTCTTTCGCCTCAGAAGAGGAGCTATGGTGTTCTCCCCCCCCCCACCCCTTTTTATTAATTATTTTCTGTTGCGGCTGTTGTTATGTGGTAAGGTCACCTTTGTTTAAAAAATAAATAAAAAAATAAAACAATAATAATAAATAAATACAAATAAGCAAAAAAAAAACAAAGGGGGACTAGTTATTGATATGTTTTGCTGAATAAAAGTTATTAAAAGTTGGGAATTGTGTTTTGCAGCCTGAGCCGTAGTGGCTAGGTTAGCTTAAAGCTTATATATGATATGTGAATTAATTGAATTAATTTATTTATAAACGTTTGAAACCAATAATAAACAACCGCAGCCTTTATTATCCAATATTTGTCTGCTGGTATTTATTTTATTTAAGTTTTAAGCAACATTTCACGCCTGCTGTCCCATGAATGCTTCATCAGATATCAACAACTTTGCAGCCTTACTTTCTTATATACCTTTATGTAGGGATGAACAAGTAATATGTGTAGATTTGTACTTTTTTATCCATGTTTACCATGTAAAATAGTTGGAAATAAAATAGAAAAAGATGTCTTTTTGCCAATAATGTATTTAGTGATTTAACTAGACAAGTGTAATGAGCCTCAGAAATCCAATTAAAATGTGATCATTAAGTACTTGTCACGCAGTTTGCACCGCACTACATTTCTTTAGGTGTTTATTTATAATTAGTTATCGATTTGTGTTCAGGCTATCCTATAGCAACATGTAAGGAGAATATTTTAACTGAAAAATGGAGGATACCAGTAGACCATAGAAAATGGCTCTGTAATACATAGAATATTTGTTTAGATAAATGTCCTTCATTAATACTAGAGATATTCATTAGTCTCCCGTATATTTTCCTCACGTTTCATGAGGTTTGGCTTTATCATTTCACAAAGATAATGATGATCTGTTTGTCAATAAGATGCTTTAAAATGTATTTTTTCTTTGTTCAATAAAATGACAAAATGACAGAACAAAAATAAACACACTTATTTTTTTAAAATTATAAAATAATCCAGAAATATACATTACCAAGCCAAATCTGAACAGGAAATTCAGTGTGTGCTGGAAAGCCTGATGAGCCTGTGTCTGGTTTAATCCCAGGTGATTGATATGGTCTAAACAATGCTTGTCGTTACATTTGATTATCAATACTAAAATGTATGTTAGCAGAAAATGCTATTACCCAGGGAGCACCGGAACATTATTTTTGGAAGAATATTGGTGAGAACATTTTGTTTAACCACTTGCCGACTAGCCACTGTCATTGTACTGCAGCAGGTCAGCTCATTCCCATGATTTGCTGGCATTGTACATCAGCCCAGGAACTCTATATTGTGGGTGCACGTGCGTCCACTGGCCAGTGGGGGAGCCAATCAGTGGGTGGGGCAGGCTCAATGTCTGCTGGCCATCCGCAATCATTCCCCACAGTAGCAGAATGGGAATCTGCCTGTCTAAACAAGGCAGATCTCCATTCTGACAGGGGAGATCACACAGATCCTGTCTTTCTGCTATGCAGGAAGATGGATCTGTGTGTTTCCACAGGCAGCCCACATTTAACCCCTTGATCGCCCCTGATGTTAACTCCTTCCCTGCCAGTGTCATTAGTACAATAACAGTGTATATTTTTAGCAATGATTACTGTAATAATGTCACTGATTCCCCCCAAAAAATGTAAAAATGTCAGTTAGTTGCCAAATCGGTTCGTCACAATGTCGCAGTCCCATTAAAAATTGCAGATCACCGCCATTACTAGTAAAAAAAAAAAAAATAGTAATAAAAATGCCATAAATGTATTCCCTTTTTTGTAGATGCTATAACTTTTGAGCAAACCAATAAATATATGCTTATTGCAATTTTTTTTACCAAAAATATGTAGGAGAATATATATCGGCCTAAACTGAGAAAGAAATTCATTTTTATATATGTTTTGGGGGGATATTTATTATAGCAAAAAGTAAAAAATATTGCTTTTTTTTCAAAATTGTCGCACTTTTTTTGTTTATAGTGCAAAAAATAAAAAACGCACAGGTGATCAAATACCACCAAAAGAAAACTCTATTTGTGGAAAAAAAAGGACATAAATTTTGTTTGGGCACAGTGTCACACTATATGCAAACAACACACGCAATTGTCTGTTAAAGCGACGCAGTGCTGTATCGTAAAAAAATGGCCTGGTCATTAAGAGGGTAAATCCTTCCGGTCCTTAAGTGGTTAAGGCATCTTTTATTCTTTTAGAGATGAATTAAAGCAGAATGGGGCCCTAGGCAAGTTAGCAGCTTTGCCTCCCATCAATTTAATTGATATTAATAAGAGCTGCAAAAGACATCATGAAGAGGCCTTATTAACACTGTTTGTAAAAGCATGCCCCCCTCAGACATCAACTGATGAAGTACAGCAACCCTTATGCCCTGTACACACATCTTTGCCATCGGAATAAACTCTGAAGGTTTTTCCAACGGAATTCTGCTCAAGCTGTCACACCAAATTCGGACCATCAAGAACGCGGTGACGTACAACACGTACGACGGGACAACACGTACGATGTCTCTTACTTGCTTCAGAGCATGCATCATTTTTGGTACATCAGAACAGCATACAGACGAGTAATTTTTTGTTCCGTCGGGAAAATATAGAACATGTTCTCTATCTAAATCCGTCTGAATTTTCGACGAAAAAAGTCCGATGGGGCATACACACCGTCGGAATATATGATGAAGAGCTCCCATTGGACTCTTTCTGTTGGAAATTCTGCTCGTGTGTACGTGGCATAATTCTCTCCTTGTGAAGTAACAGGCAGCTGCACAGCTTTGACCAACTGTGCTATCCCAATTTACTGTGGGCACATAAAGGATGTAGCTGGGCCCCTTTGGACCGGGCCCTGGTTTCCTACTTAGATTGAAAACCAATTCCTGCACCTAAGGTCTCAAGATCTAAGATCTCTGTTTAGATCCCTAATATTTCCACAAAGCCCCCTGTAAAAAATAAATCAATAAATTATAAATCCCCCCCCCCCTACACACACACACACACACACATTACGTACACATAGTGTACATATGTGCACTACACACATTGTGACAATGCACATTAAAACAGTATTCAAAGCAAAACCAAAAATGTATTATATTGCAGCTTAACAATCATTAGATGTGGTGGCTGCATCCATTTTCTTTTCTTTGGCTTTTTCTCTTTTCACCTAGTGATCTGGCCAGTAACACACCTCTTGTATTTGTGAGCAGCATTGTCAGTCTGGGTGGAGGGTACTGTTGAATGTATTAGCAGATTTAAATACACTTACAAATTAAAGCCAAACACCAGTGTATACAGTAAGATCATTTACAGCAAACTTTTTTTTCCCTTTTGGGATAAAGGTTTCACACAAATAAATAAAATCTGATCATTGTAATCATCCCTGTCAGTGTTAAGTGGCTTGTCTCATCCATGTAAACTGATACATTCTGCTGGAGAGCCTGTGCTTTTGAAAAACAACAGACCTACTGTCTGGATCACCAGATGAAAATAGAAGAAAGAAAGCCTAAAAGCCTAAAAAAGGAAACATACAGCCATCACATTTAAGAAATGGTAAACTACATAATAGAATAAATGTTTGCTTTGGGTTTTAATACCCGTGTAAGCGCTACATATAGTTACATAGTTTATGAGGTTTAAAAAAGATACAAGTCCACTCAGTTCAACCTAAGGATGTATATGTTTGTATGATTTTTAGTCTCTAACAATTCCTACGGCCTTTTATATTTTGCTACCAGAGAGAGAGACTTCTAAAAGTTTTTTTTTTTTTTTTTAAGTTGTTGACACTCTGTTAGTATCACTTCTTTACTGCTCTAACAGTAAATAACTTTTTTTCCAATCTAAGGTTAAACCTCCTTTCTTCTAACCTCAAATCATAGCAGTGTGGCCTCTTCAGGGACCTTAGAGTAAACAGTTTATCACAGTTACTAAAACCATCTTTGACATACAGTATTATAATCATATCCCTACTTATGCTTCTTCTTCTGAGTGAAAAACTGTAATGTAATACATTCTCATAGATGAGGTCCTCCATTCCCTTATGAAAGTGATTGTAAAGTAAAAAAAAAGAAAAACTTAAATAACAAACATGATATACTTATGTGCTTTGTCCCCTGACAACGCTCCTATCTCACCCTCTTTTTGGGTGTGCCACCTTAGGAAGTTGCTTCCTATGGTGGCACACCTTCAGGCTTGATCTTAAAGCAGAGTTCCCCCTGAAAAAAAAAAATAAATAAAAGTCAGCAGCTACAAATACTGCAGCTGCTGACTTTAAAATAACCTGTCCAAGGTGCCCGCAATGTCCTCACCCGAAGCTGACCCATCCCTCAGCTCCGGGTGGACGCACCAGCATTGCTAGTAAGGGAATCAGGAAGTGAAGCCTTGCGGCTTCACAGCATGGTTCCCTACTGCGCATGTGCAAATTACACTGTGCATTCTGAGTGGTCCCTGCTGTCTTCTGGGACCTGTGTGTCTACCAGAAGACAGCGGGGGGGGGGGACAGAGGAGGGGCCAGACATGGAGTAGATTGCCACGGATACTGCGACAATTTTTTTCCAGAGGTGGGAGCAAATACCTGTATTAGACAGGTATCTGCTCCCCCTCCCCCCTGAAAGGTACAATATGTGACATCGGAGAGGGGGAGGAATCCTGACAGCGGAAGTTCCATTTTTTGAGTCTCCGCTTTAAGCTGCTCTGTCCCCCGCTTCCACGTCACAGGATTTTGCTCCCACTCACAGTGCAGGATCAAGTGAGGACTCTGGTAAGTATAAAGAGAGTTGAGGAGCAATAATGTTACCTAAGCATTTTTTACCTTAATGTAGGGAATGCACTAAAGCTTTTTTTTTTGTGTTTTTTTAATAACAAACATGCCTATACTTACCTGCTCTATGCAATTGTTTAGCACAGAGCAGCCCCAAACCTCTTCTTCTGGGGTCCCTCACTGGTGCTCCAGGCCCCTCCTCTTCATTGGGGAGCCTCATCTTTTATAATTGACCAATAATTGGGCATTTTTGTGCCCTAAACTGAACTTTGGTGCATTTTTTACTGAAATCTTCGTGGTAATATCGTGTGACATAAAAAAATGGGACAGCCACTATTTTATTCTTTAGGGTGTCCACTTTCAGAAAATATATGTTTTGTTGGTTTGCGCAATTTTCAGGTCTTAAATTATTTTTTAAACGCGTGCAAAAAAATACAAAAATGGTTCTGGTGGCTAAAGGGTTAAACAGCAAAGGATGGAAAGAACTGACTGCTTCAGAGCTTCATCCTGTTGCATGCCTCCACTTCCCTCAAAAATAAAAACACTCCAGAGCGCACATCTCAAATACCCAAAAAAAGGTAAAAACCAGAGGACCAAGGAGGATAAATGAAATAATAAATATAAAACAATGTAAAAATGCAGTAGAACAACAGCTCACAGACTCAGCACAAAAGCACAAATTAAAGTGATAAGTTAGTGATGGTCATGGGTATGACCTTCAGAAGAAAGAGGAAATCTCTCAGAAAAGCATCCTGACCCTCACCACCACTCGATCAGCATTTATTCCAGGCAGGCATGCTTTCACTGACAAGTGTCTTCCCTTCTCCTTCGCCATCCCACTCCATCCCTGCAAGGTTTCCTGATCTCCAGCTTCTGTAACACTTATACGGTCTATTCTATCCTAGTGATTATGTGCCTTGCCCCTCAACTGTTTTGTGATTGCATATTGTTTGTTTTTTTTATAATAAACACAGTTTTTACACACAACAATATTAGCCTTATTCCAAGATAAAATTTATTAAGATTACACACAGGAATACATTCATATCAACAATACAACCCCTGGCAAAAATTATGGAATCACCAGTCCCTGAAGATGTTCCTTCAGTTGTTTATTGTTGTAGAAAAAAAGCAGATCACAGACATGGCCAAAAACTAAAGGCATTTCAAATGGCAACTTTCTGGCTTTAAGAAACACTAAAAGAAATCAAGAAAAATAATTGTGGTGGCCAGTAACAGTTAGATTTATAGAACAAGCACAGGGAATAAATTATGGAATCACTCAACTCTGAGGAAAAAATTATGGAATCATGAAAAACAAACAAACAAAATAACACTCCAACACATCACTAGTACTTTGTTGCACCACCTCTGGCTTTTATAACTGCTTGCAGTCTCTGAGGCATTGACTTAATGAGTGATAAACAGTACTCTTCATCAATCTGGCTCCAGCCTTCTCTGATTGCTGTTGCCAAATCATCTTTGCAGGTTGGAGCCTTGTCATGGACCATTTTCTTTAACTTCCACCACAGATTTTCAATTGGATTGAGATCTGGACTGTTTGCAGGCCATGACATTGACCTTATGTGTCTTTCTTCAAGGAATTTTTTTCACAGTTTTTGCTCTATGGCAAGATGCATTATCATCTTGATAAATTATTTCATCATCCCCAAACATCCTTTCAATAGATGGGATAAGAAAAGTGTCCAAAATTTCAATGTAAACCTGTGCATTTATTGAAGATTTACAGTAATGACAGTCATCTCCCCAGTGCCTTTACCTGACATGCAGCCCCATAACATAATTGACTGTGGAAATTTGCATGTTTTTTTTTCAGACAGTCGTCTGCATAAATCTCATTGGAACGGCACCAAACAAAAGTTCCAGCATCATCACCTTGCCCAATGCAGATTCGAGATTCATCACTGAATATGACTTTCATCCGATCATCCACAGTCCACGATTGCCTTTCCTTAGCCCATTGTTACCTTGTTTTTTTGTGTTTAGGTGTTAGAGATGGCTTTCTTTTAGCTTTTCTGTATGTAAATCCCATTTCCTTTAGGCGGTTTCTTACAGTTCGGTCACAGATGTTGACTCCAGTTTCCTCCCATTTGTTTCTCATTTGTTTTGTTGTACATTTTCTGTTTTCAAGGCATATAGCTTTAAGTTTTCTGTCTTGACGCTTTGATGTCTTCCTTGGTCTACCAGTATGCTTGCCTTTAACCATCTTCCCATGTTGTTTGTATTTGGTACATGTTTTAGACACAGCCGACTGTGAACAACCAACATCTTGTGCAACACTGGTTGATGATTTACCCTCTTTACCTACATACTAACAAGCAGATTTAATCTGATGCAGGTGTTAGTGTTTGTAATGAAAATTTACAGGGTGATTCCATAATTTTTTCCTCAGAATTGAGTGATTCCATAATTTATTCCCTGTGCTTGTTCTTTAAATCTAACTGTTACTGGCCACCACAATTATTTTTCTTGATTTCTTTTAGTGTTTCTTAAAGCCAGAAAGTTGCCATTTGAAATGCCTTTAGTTTTTGGCTATGTCTGTGATCTGCTTTTTTTCTACAACAATAAACAACTGAAGGAACATCCTCGGGGACTGGTGATTCCATAATTTTTGCCAGGGGTTGTATAAGCAAGTTACAGTGTGTGATCAGCAATTACAAGAAGTAACAACCAGCAACTGAGTCAGAAATAAAATGCTAGTTACAATCAATATAAGATGAGATATATAACATTCGGCAGTTACTGTGGAGACATGGCAAATTATATTGAGAGTGTGGCCTTCCACGTGTAAATTGGGTCTAACTGTTAATATTCCTAGAATGGTTCTAGTACATTAATATTTCTATTACGTATAATAGGGTTGGAAAACATAGGAGGCTACATTTCCCATTACTGTCGGATTTTGACCCGTGTATCAGAGTCAAAATATTTAAGTTTGTCTGACTTATGTCTCCTGAGGATATATTTTGTGTTAATTCAAATGTTATTTACAAAAGTTTTATATATCCCACTGCATATGATCATTAAGGAATCGAGGACCTTTGTGTATATACGTGTGTAGTAAGGTAAGGTATGCGATCGTCTATTTACTAGCCTGTTATCGGGCTTTCTGGATAGCACCTATTGGCAAGTTCTTAGGTCTTGGGACGGTGTGGAAACGTTTCGTACTATTGAGTTACCTCTGTAGGGGTTATAGTCTCGTCTCCATCTTTGTGTGCATAAAGTCAGGGGGTGTAAAGGATGTGGGGTGGGGGTGCAAGTGGTTTTCTAATTGAGAAGTTGGGTATACTCGGAGGTTGTTTGGAAGTGTTGCCATCATGCCCTGGTGTTTCTATAGGTTTTAGATGAGTCATGTGCTTGGTGTACGAGTTCTTCCATTGAAGCTATTTTGTTTATTCTAGTAATCCAGGTGGCAGTCATAGGTGGATTGGGAGATTTCCAGAGGGCCACTATGCAAAGTTTTGTGGCATTAAGGAAATGTTGGGCCAATGATCTATGGTAAGTTTTCATTGGTAAAGTGAAGTAGAGCTTGGGCTGGGGAAAAATCTAAATAGAGAGTTGTAATTTGGGTGATATGCCGGAATACATCAATCCAGAATTTCATGATTGGGGAACATTCCCACCAGATGTGAAGAAGCGAACCTTCCACCTTATTGCATCTCTAGCATGTGGGTGGAATCTCTGGGTTGAATATGTGTAATTTGAGGGGGTGTTATACCATCTGGAGAACAGTTTAAAACCATTTTCTTGGGCAGTCACATTGATCAAGCCTTTGTGTATGTTAGTATATATCTTTCCCCATTCGGTGTCTGAGAGATTGATGGAGAGATCTTTTCCCCATTGTGTTCAAGATTCGATTTGGGCCTTTGGTTGTCAAAAAGTATGGAATAGATAATGGAAATGAGATGGCGGTGTGGTTCTGAGTTGGCGCAAATAGATTCAAATTGTGTCCGTTCCCTCGAGAAAGCTGGTCGTGTCCGTGGGGTAGTGAGATAATGTCTGAGTTGCATATAAGACCATAAAGAGATTTGGTGATCTGACCTCTGTGCATTCAGTGTCGATAGTGGAAGAAATGTAATTTCATTGAAGAGGTCTTCTGCCTGTGGATTTGCATGGGGTCCTAATTCTATTAGAAAGGATCCAGCAGTACCCTGTGGGAAATCAGGATTGTGTCTAATCAGTGTGAGCGGGCTTGGGACTGAAGAGATATGAAATTGACAACACGTTGCTTTGAATGCGTGCAACGTGGCGCCAATTAGTGGGTGTTGTTTGCATTGGTGTGGAATGTGGCTAGTATTAGGGTATACTTTTGAGCGGTAAGTTTGAGAAGGCCTGTTTGATAGATGTCCATGCTTTGGTGGCTGTATGAACATTCCAATCTACTATTCTGGTCAGTTGACACACCCAGTAGTATTTTAGGATGTCCAGCAATCCCAGACCACCTTTCAATTAAGGCAAGGACAGTTTATCAAAGCTCAGCTGAACTCTCATTCCTCCCCAAATGAATTCCGAACAGGCTCTACGGAAAGATGTAAAAAATGTTTGAGGTAATTTTACTGAAATTGTTTGGAGCAAATAGAGTATTTTTGGTAAAATGGTCATCTTAATAATAGAGGTTCTGCCAAACCAAGAAAATAGACCAGTCAACCAAGCTTTGAGATCTTTCTGGATAGTTTGTAGAATCGGATATAGTTTTTGCTATATAGATCTGAGAGATTGGTCGGTATGTGAATTCCAAGATATTTAATGGAGTTCGATGTCCATTTGAAGGGGAAGTTCGCTTGACATAGGGTTTTGATGACATGTGGTAGAGATATATTACGTGCCTTCAATTTAACAAAGTTAATATAAGATTAGTTAGTGTGTCAAATAGAGTTAGGTCTTTGAGGAGATTGGGTAGCGAAAGGTGAGGATCTTGTAGGAATAATAGTATGTCATCAGCAAACGCCGCTAGCTTGTAGGTGGAATGTGCTATGGATATACCTTTGATGTCTTGATTATTTCTCAAACGTTGAAGACAAGGTTCTATGTCAGGATAAAAATTAGCGGGGAGAGCAGGCAACCTTGATGTGTCCCACTGGACACGGAGAAGGCATCTGACAGGTGTCCATTAACACGAACCTTAGCCGTCGGCTTCGAGTATAGTGCAAGTATATATTGTAGTATTGCGATCCCGTATGCCAGTCTGCATGAGGATTTCTGCTAGATAGTCCCAGGCTACCCTGTGGAACGCCTTCTCCGAGTCCAAACAAAAAAAAAATCTGTGTTGTTTCTTTGAAGTCAGCCATTTATGTATATTGATTGCTTTCAGAGTATTGTCTTTTGCCTCTCTTCCTGGAACAAAACCTACTTGATCCAGTGAAATAAGATTTGGTAGAAGGGGCAAGAGTCTGTTAGCTAGGATTTTTGCATACATTTTTAGATCAACATTTAATAAAGAAATTGGCCTGTAGTTGGAAACTAAAGTTGGGTCCTTATCAGGTTTTGAAATGACAGTGACATGTGCAGCTAGGAGGTCTCAGAGAGGAGGATTGTCTGTGGAGAGGGAATTAAATGCATTCAAGAAGTGTGGGTATAACTCGTCTATGAACCCTTTATAGTATCCCTCTGTCAGACTGTCTGGCACCGGGCTCTTTCCAAGTTTCAATTGCTTGAGAACAGTGTCTAATTCATCCTTAGACAATGATTGTTCCAGGTTTGATGCTTCAGCATCCGAGATAGGTTTATGCCCCGTACACACGGTCGGACATTGATCGGACATTCCGACAACAAAATCCTAGGATTTTTTCCGACAGATGTTGGCTCAAACTTGTCTTGCATACACACGGTCACACAAAGTTGACGAAAAATCTGATCGTTCTGAACGCGGTGACGTAAAACACGTACGTCAGGACTATAAACGGGGCAGTAGCCAATAGCTTTCTCTTTATTTATTCTGAGCATACGTGGCACTTTGTGCGTCGGATTTGTGTACACACGATCGGAAATTCCGACAACGGATTTTGTTGTCGGAAAATTTTATAGCCTGCTCTCAAACTTTGTGTGTCGGAAAATCCGATGGAAAATGTGTGATGGAGCCTACACACGGTCGGAATTTCCGACAACAAGGTCCTGTCACACATTTTCTGTCGGAAAATCCGACCGTGTGTACGGGGCATTAGGACCGTATTAGACCAGAAATTCTTTGATCAAACCCAATCTTTTTTCTGTGTCATTCCAGATGAATGGGGTCTTAATATTGTAAAGTTGTGTATAATATTGGACGAATTGGTCTGCTATTTGGTTATTAGAAGTTAATTTGGTTCCTTCAGGGGTGTTTATTGAGTGGATTATTGTAGTCGATTTTTTTGCCCGGAGTGCTCTAGCAAGTAATTTATCGGTTTTATTACCAAATTCATAGAATAGTTTTTGAGGCAGTATATATTTATGTTTTGTTGTTTTGTTTAGTTCCTCTATCAATTTGGTTCTAGCTTGGGTAAGATCCTGGAGAGTCCAGATTGCTTGTGTTTTTTTGTGTGTTTTTTCTAATACATGAATACGGTTGGCGAGATTTGAGATGAGTTTTTGTCTTTCACGCCGTCTTTTGGAGGCTATCCCTATCAATTCCCCATGAATAGTGCATTTATGAGCTTCCCATTTTAGCATTGGGAAAATGTTGGTGGTTAGGGATGAGCTTCGAGTTCGAGTCGAACTCATGTTCGACTCGAACATTGGCTGTTCGCAAGTTCACCGAACAGCGAACAATTTGGGGTGTTCGCGGCAAATTCGAATGCCGCGGAACACCCTTTAAAAGTCTATGGGAGAAATCAAAAGTGCTAATTTTAAAGGCTAATATGCAAGTTATTGTCATAAAAAGTGTTTGGGGACCTGGGTCCTGCCCCAGGGGACATGGATCAATGCAAAAAAAAGTTTTAAAAACGGCCGTTTTTTTCAGGAGCAGTGATTTTAATAATGCTTAAAGTCAATCAATAAAAGTGTAATATCCCTTTAAATTTCGTACCTGGGGGGTGTCTATAGTGTGCCTGTAAAGGGGCGCATGTTTCCTGTGTTTAGAACAGTCTGACAGCAAAATGACATTTTGAAGGAAAAAACTCATTTAAAACTACTCGCGGCTATTGCATTGCCGACAATACACATAGAAGTTCATTGATAAAAACGGCATGGGAATTCCCCAAAGGGGAACCCCGAACCAAAGTTAAAAAAAAAAAATGACGTGGGAGTCCCCCTAAATTCCATACCAGGCCCTTCAGGTCTGGTATGGATATTAAGGGGAACCCCGGCCAAAATTAAAAAAAAAATGACGTGGGGTTCCCCCTAAATTCCATACCAGACCCTTCAGGTCTGGTATGGATTTTAAGGGGAACCCCGCGCCAAAAAAAAAAAAAAAAAACGGCGTGGGGTCCCCCCAAAAATCCATACCAGACCCTTATCCGAGCACGCAACCTGGCAGGCCGCAGGAAAAGAGGGGGGGACGAGAGTGCGGCCCCCCCTCCCTCCTGAACCGTACCAGGCCACATGCCCTCAACATTGGGAGGGTGCTTTGGGGTAGCCCCCCAAAACACCTTGTCCCCATGTTGATGAGGACAAGGGCCTCATCCCCACAACCCTGGCCGGTGGTTGTGGGGGTCTGCGGGCGGAGGGCTTATCGGAATCTGGAAGCCCCCTTTAACAAGGTGACCCCCAGATCCCGGCCCCCCCTGTGTGAAATGGTAAGGGGGTACATAAGTACCCCTACCATTTCACGAAAAAAGTGTCAAAAATGTTAAAAATGACAAGAGACAGTTTTTGACAATTCCTTTATTTAAATGCTTCTTCTTTCTTCTATCTTCCTTCATCTTCTGGTTCTTCTGGTTCTTCTGGCTCTTCTGGTTCTTCCTCCGGCGTTCTCGTCCAGCATCTCCTCCGCGGCGTCTTCTATCTTCTTCTCCTCGGGCCGCTCCGCACCCATGGCATGGGGGGGAGGCTCCCGCTCTTCTCTTCTTCTTTTCTTCTCTTCTTCTCTTCTTCTTTTCTTCTTTTCTTCTCCGGGCCGCTCCGCAATCCATGCTGGCATGGAGGGAGGCTCCCGCTGTGTGACGGCGCTCCTCCTCTGACAGTTCTTAAATAACGGGGGGGCGGGGCCACCCGGTGACCCCGCCCCCCTCTGACGCACGGTGACTTGACGGGACTTCCCTGTGACGTCACGGGGAATGCCACAGGGAAGTCCCGTCAAGTCACCGTGCGTCAGAGGGGGGCGGGGTCACCGGGTGGCCCCGCCCCCCCCGTTATTTAAGAACTGTCAGACGGGGAGCGCCGTCACACAGCGGGAGCCTCCCTGCATGCCAGCATGGATTGCGGAGCGGCCCGGAGAAGAAAATGAAGAAGAGAAGAAGAGAAGAAAAGAAGAAGAGAAGAGCGGGAGCCTCCCCCCCATGCCATGGGTGCGGAGCGGCCCAAGGAGAAGAAGACAGAGATGCTGGACGAGAACGCCGGAGGAAGAACCAGAAGAGCCAGAAGAACCAGAAGAACCAGAAGATGAAGGAAGATAGAAGAAAGAAGAAGCATTTAAATAAAGGAATTGTCAAAAACTGTCTCTTGTCATTTTTAACATTTTTGACACTTTCTTCGTGAAATGGTAGGGGTACTTATGTACCCCCTTACCATTTCACACAGGGGGGGGGCCCGGGATCTGGGGGTCACCTTGTTAAAGGGGGCTTCCAGATTCCGATAAGCCCCCCGCCCGCAGACCCCCACAACCACCGGCCAGGGTTGTGGGGATGAGGCCCTTGTCCTCATCAACATGGGGACAAGGTGTTTTGGGGGGCTACCCCAAAGCACCCTCCCAATGTTGAGGGCATGTGGCCTGGTACGGTTCAGGAGGGAGGGGGGGCCGCACTCTCGTCCCCCCCTCTTTTCCTGCGGCCTGCCAGGTTGCGTGCTCGGATAAGGGTCTGGTATGGATTTTGGGGGGACCCCACGCCGTTTTTTTTTTTTTTTTTGGCGCGGGGTTCCCCTTAAAATCCATACCAGACCTGAAGGGTCTGGTATGGAATTTAGGGGGAACCCCACGTCATTTTTTTTTTTTAATTTTGGCCGGGGTTCCCCTTAATATCCATACCAGACCTGAAGGGCCTGGTATGGAATTTAGGAGGACTCCCACGTCATTTTTTTTTTTTAATTTTGGTTCGGGGTTCCCCTTTGGGGAATTCCCATGCCGTTTTTATCAATGAACTTCTATGTGTATTGTCGGCAATGCAATAGCCGCGAGTAGTTTTAAATGAGTTTTTTCCTTCAAAATGTCATTTTGCTGTCAGACTGTTCTAAACACAGGAAACATGCGCTCCTTTACAGGCATACTATAGACACCCCCCAGGTACGAAATTTAAAGGGATATTACACTTTTATTGTTTGACTTTAAGCATTATTAAAATCACTGCTCCTGAAAAAACGGCCGTTTTTAAAACTTTTTTTTGCATTGATCCATGTCCCCTGGGGCAGGACCCAGGTCCCCAAACACTTTTTATGACAATAACTTTCATATAAGCCTTTAAAATTAGCACTTTTGATTATTCATGTTCGTGTCCCATAGACTTTAACGGTGTTTGCATGTTCGAACGAACTTTTTTCCTGTTCGCATGTTCTGGTGCGAACCGAACAGGGGGGTGTTCGGCTCATCCCTATTGGTGGTATTGTTCTCAGTGAAGTATTGTTTGAGCCTTTTGTGGATGTAGGATGCTGTCTCATTGTCCGTAAGTAATGACGGATCGAGACGCCATATCTGTGAGCGGGACTGGATGATCGAAAATTCAATCAACATGGTGATAGGATGATGGTCCGATATATACATTGGTTCTATAGTGGTTTTAAGGAGCATGGGGAGGTCTCTCTGTGTTATAAAGATATAGCCAAGTCTGGAGTAACTTCCATGGGGATTAGAGTAAAAGATATAGGGCGCATTGGCGGCAGCCTGAGGCGACAGTAATGTCTCCTTGGAGCTCCACTCCTTGGGAGATTACACCGGAGGACTACGGGTCCCAGTGGCGCAGAGAACAGCTTAAAATTTAAGAATATACACAACAGCATTACCTGTAATATATATTATGGTTTTGAAGAGACAAAAAAACAAATTTAAAGCTGGTTTATCACGAGGAACACACAGGAGCCAGGAGCACACAGACTGGCGGCTGGAATGGCGGTGTCATCCTCCCCCTCACAGAGCGGCAGTTCACACTGTATGAAATCTCTGCCTCACAGCCAGAACACACAGGCTAACAATGGTGAGTCTGAACATGACAAAGATAACTTACAAACTGCAGTACAAAATTATATATTCATGAAATTTGAATATATGCTGCAGAAAGCCCTCAAACAAACTTCTGACCATATTAATGAGAAATTAACAAAAGAAATAAGAGAACTGGGTCAGCGTACTGCAGACTTAGAACTGAGGGTAGATGCAATTGATAACCATACATAGAATTGTATATCTGAGCTTATGACCCTTAAGGAGGAAAATCTCACACTGCAGTCCCGTTTAGAGGACCAAGAAAATAGGGATTGCCGATCGAATCTGCGAATCAGGGGAATCCCTGAATCTGTTCTGGACTTGCAGGCTACTGCCACGGCACTTTTTCAGGAATTAATACCTGGTAATCCTATTGACAGGCTTGAAATGGACAGAGTTCATAGAGCTTTAGCCCCACGCAAATCTAATGGTCCTCCAAGAGACATAATAGCCAAATTACACTATTACAAAACCAAAGAACAGCTGCTAGCAGCCACCAGAGTTAGAGAAACCCTCAGCTTTCAGATCCATGTTTATCAGCTCTTCACTGATCTGTCCCCACTTACTGTGGCAAAGAGACGAGCGCTCAAACCTCAACTGCAGATTCTTCAGTGCAATCAAATTACCTACCATTGGGGATTCCCTTTCTGTCTCCGATTCACTCATCTGGAAACTAAATATTTTTGTCGCTCTTCAGAGGACGTACGTTCAGCCCTAATTGAAATGGGTTTGGCCGAAGAAATTTCTTCAAAAGACCAGTCCCACAGGCGTTCAGTCGGTCGATCTTCACAGCAAAACAAGAATGCAGGATCCAGCTCTTCATTTTCTTCACATCAAAACCTTAATAAGTGTGGTCGTTATGAACATTCACTACCCAACATTGAGGACTCAATGGACTGACATTTCAGTTTAAGCTAACTTCTCTCACTCAGTACGGGTTTTCAGCTCCTTATGCTGGTTAAGTTACTTTATTTACCATGTTCATGAACTTAATGAGCTTTGGCTTCATGGTTATGTTATACTTACAATGACTTTTGAACTTTCTTTCTCTTCTTTCTCATTTTACTGATAAGGTTTACCCCAAATTTCTTTCACCTTCATACCCACAATTCTACACAGCCTCCGCTACAGTTAAACAGCGTGGAACCCTTATTGGCTTTCATTGTTCTACTCCGTTTAACCTAGTTTCCCAATTAACGGACCCTGAGGGACGATATATTATTCGGGTTTTATTTCTGATAATCCTATTACAATTGTATCTTATTACGCCCCTAACAAACGCCCAACTGCCTTTTTATCTCATCTTTTTCAAGTTATAGAGGCTCATAAGTTTGGTACAGTTGTCATTTGTGGGGATTCTAATGCAACAATTTTCCTGTTCCTGGATAAATTCCCTTCAAAACCCACCACAGGTACAATTAGCCTAACTTTTCAGCATCTGCTTACTACTCATGGATTAGTGGATACCTGGCGAGAAATGAACCCTACCAGCAGATGTTTCACTCACTATTTATACCCACATAACTCCTTTTCACGAATAGATCATATCCTTACTCCATCCAGTATGCTAGCTGAAATCATTTCATCCAAAATTGTTCCCCTTCCATGGACAGACCACTGTGCAGTATTCACTACTATTGCTTCCACGATTCCTAGATCACATGACACCACATGGTGTATAAATGATTCTATGTTGACTCATCCTTCTCATCGTGCTGTAATCGAGAAAGCACTTACCGATTACCTAATATCTAATGACACAGTGGATGTATCTGATCTTACGTTATGGGAAGCACACAAGGCTATCATTAGAGGTAGATTGATACAACAAGCAACTGTACTTAAAAGAGAACGCAAAATCTTGTTTGCAAAACTGGAATCTACCTTTAACCACTGTAACCAAATCTTTCAATCCTTTCCGACTGCCATCAATAATTCTACACTTGCAAAAGCCCGTCTTGATTTAGATCTCTTTCTGACCGACTCAGCAGATAAGCTCATACGCAAATGCCAGCATGTCCATTACCTTAAGGCAAACAAACCCGATACGCCCATGGCTAGAATCTTAAAGAACTCACAACATACACAGACACCAATCAGACTTAAAACATCTAGAGAAGCGTACACTAGCAACCCAGTAAAGATTCTCGAGATCTTTCGTTCCAATCTGGCTAAATTATATTCCCCTTCCCCGAATTTTGATAAGACCAAAGCAGATACTTTGTTTTCCACTATCACGCTTCCTAACCTTGATCAACAACAGCAAGACCTTCTTGAAAGCCCAATCACGGACACTGAAGTTTTAAACGCAATAAAGTCTTTAAAATTGCGTAAGAGACCAGGCCCAGATGGATTCTCGTCATCCTATTATAGACAGTTTGCACATATCTTAACGCCTGTTTTAACCAAGGCCCTCAACTCGATTCTTAAGGGACAATCTTTTGGAACGGAGACACTTACCTCCATAATAGCAATGATCCCCAAACCACATTCTGACTCCTCTTCCTGGACTAACTATCGTCCTATATCCCTCCTCAATCTCGATATAAAATTATTAGCTAAAATCCTGGCCACCAGATTGAATAATATCATAGGCCATCTAATCCATAAGGACCAAACTGGTTTTATGCCAAAACGCCAGGCAGGTGATAATATTAGACGAGCACTTTTACTTGTCCATGATGCTAAAACCAGACGAATCCCAGCCTGCCATGTATCCTTAGATATAAGGAAAGATTTTGACGCTGTCACTTGGCCATATATGGAATATATCCTTCAAAAATGGGGTTTTGGTAATCATTTCTTGACCTGGGTCTCCTCCTTATACAATAATCCTAGAGCATATATTAAATACGCTGCCTATAAGTCAACAGCATTCGATATTAGAAGAGGCACAAGACAAGGTTGTCCTCTTTCCCCATTACTTTTTGCCCTATTAATTGAACCTCTGGCACAACTAATTAGAACTAATCCTGATATTAAAGGCATTGAATTGGGTGGTCATCACCATAAACTTTGCCTCTTTGCAGACGATATTCTCATATTTTTGTCTCATCCTCATATATCTACCCCTAACTTACTCTCTACACTAGAATACTTCGCCCAAATCTCGGGACTATATGTGAACCCAACAAAATCTAATGTGCTAAACATTTCACTAACACAATCTGAACATCAACAAGCACAAACTTCCTTACCTTTTAAATGGGTCCCGAAACAACTCCCATACTTAAGAATACAAATCACAATTTCCCTTAAAGATCTTTTTGCAGGTAATTATTTACCTCTCCTGAAACAAATCACTGGTCTCATGAAACAATGGGCTTCTTTTCCATTGTCATGGTTGGGAAAGATTAATGCTATTAAAATGTCAATATTGCCGAAATTTTTATATTTATACAGGGTCCTTCCTATATCACTACCATCCTATTTTCTAAGACTTACTCAACGCAGAGTTATGTCCTTTATTTGGGGTACCACCAAACCTTGTATACCTAAATCTACATTATATCTCAATAAATTGAGAGGAGGTTTGGGATTACCCAACTTTTCCTCTTATTTCTATGCTGCACAGCTCGCACTTCTTCCCAAATACCATGCTACGGTTGAATCACCCCTATAGTTAGCTATCGAATCGGTAGATTGTGATCCTATCTCTGTAGCAAACATGTTATGGCTTCACCCTGCTGATAGAGCACATCTTTCTAATCCCATAACAAAACAAAAAAAATTCCTCAATAACCCAGCCTTTTATCCGGCTTGGAAATTTCCAAGATCATTCTCTGTATGGTCCACTATGGACCTGTCTCGCTTATAATATCTATCCTCTTCAATCACTATTCATACCTTTCCTGTACTGTGTGAAAACTTTGGATTACCTAGAACAGAAATATTTCAGTATTTACAAATTAAAAATTTTTACGAACCTTTTCTTAGTACAATTTCAACTCCCAACCAAATGACTCAATTTGAGCGTATTTGTATAAGCGATCCACATATCAGAGGACTTATCTCGGTATTATATCAACAACTTAATAAGACCTCCAGTGAATTTATACCCTCATATGCTACTAAATGGAAACAGGCTATGAATCGTTAGTTAGATAATAAAGATTGGTCTAATATCTGGTTAGCCACCAAAACTTCCTCTCCTAATTGTTTTGCTGTAGAAACAAATTATAAGGTTCTAGCACGTTGGTACCTAGTAACAGCTAGAATAGCTAAATTTGTTCCCACATATTCACCTAATTGCTTTAGAAGATGTGACACGTCTGGTACACATTTTCACATTTGGTGGGAATGTCCAGTTGTCCAAGAATTCTGGAAGAACATATTTCTTATGGCCTCTAAAGTTCTGGAAATTGCAATTCCCTCAGACCCTGCTATGGCACTTCTCAACCTTAAACCCACTACACCAGGGATGTCCAAACTACGGCCCTCCAGCTGTTGCGGAACTACACTTCCCATGAGGCATTGTAAAACTCTGACATTCACAGACATGACTAGGCATGATGGGAGTTGTAGTTCCATAACAACTGGAGGGCCATAGTTTGGACACCACTGCACTACACTCACCCACAACCAATTTCAATTGTTTATTCAACTTAGTACTGCAGCTAAACAAAAGATTGCCAAGGCATGGAAGTCATCTCTAATTATACCCGAAACTAAACAACACAGAATGAATAAAGCTCTCATATACGCAAAGATGACAGCTATTGAAGACAATAAGATCAATAAATTTTGCAAGATCTGGCAACCATGGATTAAACACTACTTCCCCACTGACTTTGACCAATCTTTGTTGCTACCACACTAGGTTATACAGTATATTCACCTATTATATGTCCATATTTGCCGTGAGCCAGGATACCACCCCGGGCAATTCCTTCCTTCTATCTTTTCGTTCCTCCTCCTCTGTTACTTACTTTTGTATATTCATTTTATAAATAGAGATGCATACTCTTTACCCTTCTCACTTACATCGCTTACCTTCTAACTAGACAATTCTATTCAGTCTGAATATTTGTTTCTCATTTTTATCCTTATGCCTTTTATTTATAATGTTCATAAAGTATACTAGTTATAAGATGGTTTTATATATACCACATTATTGTAAAGTATTTTGAATGTATAATATATATCCATACATTATATTCTTTTATTTTTCTTTATGAAACTCAATAAATACATTTAACAAGAGTAAAAGATATAGTCCTTACTCTTAGGATTCAATATGCGTCATGAGTCATGTAATGTTAGATCTTGGAGGGATTTCTTAATAGCACCTAACACCTTAAATGGTAATGTAGATGATCCCGATGAGGTGTCCTGGATAGGGTTCAAAGGGACATTAAAATCTCTCCCTACTATCAGGATACCTTCCTGAAAGGAGGCAAGGCTTTGCATTGTACATGTGAAAAAGGGAACTTGTTTGGCATTGGGGGCATAAATATTAAAATACCCTGTATACAGTATATGTGACTGCCTCACTGAGTGATGAAACGTGCATGCACTAACGTTGAAAGTATAAGGAAACTTTCTTGTATGAAATAGGCAATGGAGTTGATTTACTAAAGGCAAATAGAGTGCAGTTGCATTCATTCTCCTCAGAGCTTAGTGAATGTGGTGAAGCTTCACTTTGTAAAGAATGCCCAATCAGGTGCAAGAAAAAAAAAAAAAAAAAAAACAGCATTTTTACTTTCACATGATGGAAATCAGAAGAGCTTCACAGTGCACAGTCTACTTTTCTTTAGAAAATCAACCCCAGTCTTGCTCATTCACCTGGGTGTGTATATCCAGCTGCTGAGCTTTACAAAAGGAGTTTTTTTCTTAAACAAAACAGGATAGCCAGAAAAATAAGAGAGATGCTCAGAGCTTTAAAATTGGCTGCATTGAAATACAAATAATATGAAATATTTCATTTTTACAGTTTTAAAAAAAGAATATATATCCCTAACTTTTACCCTGCATACACTCCATCTGCCAGGCATAGATATAACATCATAGCAGGTGTACAGCATTGTATTTTTATCTGAGTGTTGTATTTAAGATTTGTGTAGCTGTTTTTGTTGATATGTTGATGCACAAGACATTAATTTTCAGCACTGCAAATGCGGAAATTCAATTTTAAGCGAAAGCTCAACTTATTTTATCTTGTTTTTGAACTTTATTTTAATTGTTAATCATATTGGTTAATCAAAGTTTAGGTACATAACTCATGTTTAACAACTACTTGTAAAATTTGACATCAAAAGAAAAACCTAAGCACGATAGCACAATTTCTTCCTGACAATGCCCTCTTTTCAGAGGAAACTCTAGCCGAGAGATTGTTCTAGATTAGTTTTGTGTATAACAGATCCCTCATGAGTCATATGAGTGAATCTGAATTATGCGCTTCAGCATTTTTAGTGTTGAACAGAATTTTTTTTTAGTGATCCAAATCAAGTCTCTTGGACATCCAAGCATAAAATGTTCTCTATTATTGTATTCCTTAAACATTTGATTTTCAGGGGGATTTTTAAAATGACTGTGGAATTACTTTTGCTTGCTTTTATACTATCACATCCAGCAGAGAAATAAACCTCTCCTATACAGTTTATTGTTGCATAAATGAATCAAGCTTGTTTACATGTAAAGAGATTAAATAGTTGAAATTGCCTTGCCAAGCAACTGTGAAAAAATGAAAATCCAGAGCACTTATGTTGGCACGGTTTGCTTTTAGATATTTATTTCTCATTGTAATTTTATTTTAGCCGCATTATTGTGCTAGATTAACTGCAGGTTAACTTATTCCCCAAGTACACAGGAAACTGGGGAAGGTTTCCAATTTTAGAAGGTGCTTTATGCCAGTTTTTTTTCTCTAGGGGCCTAATACACAGACTAAGCATATGTCAAGCAAAATTATAACTCAAGCAATAATTGCTATCAGCAGCTAAAAAGTTTTCAACCTTAAGAAAAGATGTTTATCCAAGCGCCCCTACCCTCTGAAAAGCTAAAAGGCAAGGATATTACCTCCAACAGAATTGGAGGTTGTATTATCTATTACTTACCCTTTAACCCTTTCACTGCCAGGTCCATATTCCGTACAGAACTAAAAAGTGCCTGCAGGTGACCAAGTCCGTACACCATTTCTTCCTCTCTTATAAGCTTATGGTCACTTCAATGACTCTGCTGAACAATTCTATAACTCTGATCAGCCGATTACAACCCGCTGATCAGAGTTATTAACCTCTAATGTGACCGCCCCCCCACCCATCTCGCTGCTTCCCTGCCCCATGCTTCACCACCTCCCACTGCTCTCTTCCACCCCCACTCTCCTTTCCTATCCCCTTCACCCACCTTCTTTCCCCCCAGCACTGATTACCCCCCCACTCAAGCTGACCCCCCTGCACCCGATCCCCACAGCTACCCTCATTATCTGGCATCCCCCCTCTTCCACTCCTTCCGGCTTCAGGTGCTGCATGGGGCTTGGGGGGATCCAGATGTGTCCCCCATTACTCAGATCACACCCCATAATGCTCCTGCACCCCCGATCCATGCAAGCTCCAAGCGGCATCCCTCCTTCCCTCCTGCCACTTGCAGCTTCTCCTTGCACTGATCTCTGGCGAGCTGTCGGGCTGGGGAGCGCGGCGGGAGGAGAGGTGCAGGTGGGGTGAAGTTGGGGCTTGGTATACATGTGTTTACCAATCCCCCCCTGTAGTACAGTGGATATAGGCAGCGATCGCTCTTATATCCACTGACAGCTGATATATAGTAAACCGCGATTGTTACTATGTATCAAACTGTCATTTTATACAGATTCCTTATTCATTCAAGTAAAGTGCTGCAGAGAAAAGGGACTATCTTCAGTCCCTTCCTCTGTCTCAAAAATAGAGATATAGAGGTCTGTTTAGACCTGTGATATCTCACCAAAGCCCCCCACCCAAAAAAAAAAACCTAAAAAAATGTACAAAGTAAAACAAAAAACAAAAAAAACACAAACATAGTAAGACCCCCCAGGTCCACCCGCACTCACCCCTCCACGGTGATGCCCCCCGCACTCACCCCTCCATGGCTTTCTTAGCTTCTCCTCCCAGCCAAACCGATCCTTCCTAATTGGCCAGGAGGAGAAGCAGGAAGACAATAGCGAATATTAATTTGCTATTGTCACACATGGGTGGGTTCGGGGTGCAATACTTTGCACCCCAAGCCCAAGGTTTTTCAAGCCAATTAGTGCCTCGGGCTCTAATCATGTGGCTTGAAAAAAAAATGTATACAAACATATCAGTCCGGCACCCTGCAGGGGGCAGCATCCCAGCGCCCCCAAATGGACCAGCCACTCCTGGTAAGACCCCTTTCCCATGGAGGGGACTCTGTCAAGCTGATACACTTGCTCAGTGGGGAATCTATCTGCTGATCCCCGCTGAGCAGGCAGATAACAGGTCCACATCTGTTTCGCTGATGCAGAGCGGACACAGACACAACCTGCTGTTCTCTATGGGGTGGTCAGATGAAAACGGACCTCCTGTCCATTTACATCCAATACCATCCGATCTGATCTGATAGATGGATGGGGAATGGGATCCCCATCCCTCTGTTTTTAGCCGACTGGACTGGATTGGATGCAGGCAGGTGTAAATGGACACATGTCCATTTACATCAGCCTCTCAATAGAGAACAATGGGTGGTCTGATTGGGCCCACCCGAAAAACGGACAGGCAGACCCGATCGGTCGGTTGTATGAAAGGGGCCTAAGGCTTTGTTCACACAGGGCATACACAGTGTACCTTTACAGGGATGCACAGGTGTCTCATGCATCTCTGTGCAGGCAGTCCCATAGATGTAATTTGGGATGTAGCAACTGTACAAACAGAGCCATTGCTCCCAGTTTTACATCCATGTAGGTCCACATGCATGTCCCTGAGCTCACACTGTCTGTGTGTTTGGGGTCATGTACCCACACCCACATGGATGTCAGAATGGGAACAGCAGCTATGCCTGTGCAGCTGTTGCATCCCAATTGACATAAATGGGACTACCTGTACGGGGGAACATCTGTGCATCCCTGTGCAGATAAACATGGCCCTCCATGGGTATACACTTTAGTATGCCACATGTGAACAATGCTTTACTAGCAATTTAGCAGGGATTTTGTAGCACCTTCTTTTTATTCCTAGAGGTCATATGCTTTCAGAAAATATATGGTTTTAGGGGTCTTTCAAAACTTCTGAAAGCTGTAAGGGAAAAATGAAATCTTCAGATATGTGGATATTTTCATTTTTGCGTACATTCGATTTTCACAATTTTGCAAAAAGGTGCAATGTAAAAATTACAAATATTTGTTATTTGTTAACTCAATACAAGTTAAGCTTTTATATTTAGTAGGGATTTTGTAAAATTTGCTGTGTATTTATCTGCTAATCATAATTTTAGTTGATTTTTAGAAAAAATATTGATTTGATAAACATTTGCTCAAATATCATGGGACCTTAAAAATCAGTAGCACCTTCTTTTTATTCTACTGGTCATGTGCTTTCAGAAAATGTATAGTTTGGGGGGTCTTTTACAAACTATGAAAGCTATAAGTGAAAAATAAAAAGCAAAGGAAAAATTGCAAAAATGGTCTGGCCATCTGAGTGTACAAATGGAGCACAGGGCTTGGCAGCGAAAGGCTTAACCAAACATACCCAGGCTATAGACAAGAAAGTATTACCATATACTTAACAAGCAAGAGACACTCTTTAAAAAAAACATGAATGACTCTCCTTGCTGCTTTTATAGTTAGATAACTATGTTTTAAGAAACTCTAAGATAGTCTAAACAACTTATGCCGCGTACACACAGTCGGACTTTTCGGCTACAAAAGTCCGACAGCCTGTCCGACAGATTTTCGACTGACTTTTGTCAGACTTTTGGCGTACTTTTGGCGGACTTGCGGCAGACTTTCTTACGAACGGACTTGCCTACATACGATCACACAAAAGTCCGATGGATTCGTAAGTGATGACGTACACCGGACTAAAATAAGGAAGTTGATAGCCAGTAGCCAAAAGCTGCCCTAGCGTGGGTTTTTGTCCATCAGACTAGCACACAGACAAGTGGATTTCTGGGTCCGGCGTAGTTACGACGTAAAGATTTGAAGCATATTTCAAATCTAAAGTCCGTCAAATTTGAGGCTGGAAAAGTCCGCTGAAAGTCCGCTGAAAGTCCGGGGAAGCTCACACACGATCGGATTGTCAGCCAGCTTTAGTCCGTCGGCGTCCGTCGGACTTTTGTAGACGAAAAGTCCGACTGTGTGTACGCGGCATTAGAAACACTTGCTGGTTGTTTACATTTTAGGCTGGGAGGCTGCCAAGATCTGCTCTCCATTGAAATGTCTGAGATTTTAGTGCTTCTCTTGTGAAATTGAAAGATTTAATTTTCCACAATGCCTATAGCTACGTAGATGAATTGGGGCTTGTTTTAAAGTGCATATATGCCAACCTGTTCATGGGCTGATGGAAAGAGTTCTAAGTCTTTGGAGATACAAACTTACATACAAACATACAAACAAGATCAGACACATTTTTTTAAATCATTGATAACCTGATCATTAGAGTGGACCATGATTTTTTAATAAATGAAGCTGTTCCACTTTGGGTAGTTATGACAGGGGCACAAGCAATGACTGAGAGGTTTCTTGTACAGGGTTATGATAAAAACAGCATTAAACAAGCCTGACTGAGTGCTAGGAATGTATTCAGGGAGAATCTTCTTGGGGAATCTGGATCCCATAGACAAAATAGCTTTCAGACAATATTTTAACAAACTACCTTTTCTACCAGCTATAGTTCAGAATTTAACCAGATTAAAAAGATTATATTCATATATTTACCCATATTGGAAGGAGATGCTGGTCTGAGGGAGGTATTATCATAGGAAGTGTACTTCATGGCTAAACAAACACCATCATTAGGGATTAGGCGACATTCTGTCTCTGATTCTCTTTCACTCAAACAAATGGAAAAAAGATCTGGTTGAATATGACAGGTATGTATAAATGTAGATCCACTCAATGTTCAAACTGTTCTCTCCTAGGTGAGGCTCAATGTATCCTGTCATATGCCAATGGCAATTCATTTGAAATCTTACTTCTGGTAAACTGCTAGACTAGATATCTCATATACATCATATCTTGTACAGAGTGTAAAAAACAATATGAAAACAAACAAATTTAAAAATCAAAATTCTTCATCAATTTAGGCCAATATGTATTCTGCTACATGTTTTTGGTAAAAGTCCCGACAAATGTATATTGATTGGTTTGCACAAACGTTATAGCATCTACAAACTATGGCATATATATTTTGAATTTTTTTTTTTCTTAATTTACTAGTAATGGCGGCGATCAGCGATTTTTAGTGGGACTGAGACATTGTGGTGGACACATCTGACACTAAGTGACACTTTTTGGGGGACCTGTGACAACAATACAGTGATCAGTGCTAAAACAAAAGCACTGTCACTGTACTAATGACACTGGCAGGGAAAGGGTTAACATCAGGGGTGATCAAAAGGTTAAATGTGTTCCCTGGGAGTGCTTGCTAACTGTGGGGGAAGGCTTTGACTATGGGAACACAGAGATCCGTGTTCCTGCTTAGCAGAAACACAAATTCTCCATCTTCGGGGGGGCGTGGCGACCGAGCTCCAACATGGATGCTTAACACAGGAGCTCCGCTCGTCTGCCAGAGACAATCCACTGCCATCCGAGCCTATCGGCACCATCCAAGGCCCTGTACATCATATGGCCATTAACCCGCTGTACAGCACAAAGATGCCCAGGTGCAGGAAAAACCCACAGCAGCCGCAGAAACTGTCAAGCTACTTTACCACAGCCCTGTGCGGGCTACAACAAAATGGCGGCACCACTGGGGAAAAATGGCCTGAATACAGGGCTGGAGCACACACACAATGGCAGCCATGGGATACCCTCCACATCATCCTCCATGTAAAGGAACAAATACTGCAAGCGTCACGTAAACCTGAAAATACCCCCCCACGCGCAATATGCCAATACTGTATATGGTTACTCCCTGACCTCTCCAGGCACACATTGCAATGACGCCGTAACCTGGGGACAATCACTAAGGCCCTAAAGAACTATAAAATCCTCTATAAGTGGAAATATCCAGCGACACTCTCTATCACCCACAATGGGGTCACAATATCAGTCTCAAACTTAGAGGAAGGGATTACAGCCCTACGAAAATGGATATGCTCCCTGACCAGGCCTCACTACTGTCACCTTCATTAGGACCACAATCAAATCAAATTGAGTGGCAAGTAGTATCTCATAAGCGCTCCAACAAGAAAAGCGCTGGTGGAAGCTCTTAAAGAAACCACACAAATATCTCCGGTTATAGGAGATCAGTTTATTTTCTCCTCTTCCCCTCTAACTTACCAATAGCAGTTACATCTGCACGCGGATCTGTTACAAGATCCATTTCTTATGTTTCCCATGTTGACTTTCTATGTTCTTTGTTCCCTTTTGTTGTTTAATCGATATACATAGCCATATCCGAAGAAATCTATACTCATCTATTGAAGAAAACAAGCCGTGGATACCTTCTCCACATTATACCGAACCATACCAGAACAATCCCTGCGGATGCCTACACCACACAATCATACAGCAAGATACATCACCCCTGCAATGAAGATTACATGTCTTTCAATTAATGCCCGGAGTCTAAATCCTCCCGCAAAAAGATTTTCACTGTGGAACAGGGCCGTAGATAATTTTTTTTTCCTGGGGGGGTTCAGGTCTTTCAAACTTAAAGGCATCATTTACACTTTTATGTTGGAGGAGGTAGGGTAAAAACATGTGACAGCAGAGTGGGGCCATGAGGCTATGCAATGCTGCGAAGCAAAAAATATCCCCATTCAACTGCGTAGAACACAATGCACGCAGTTGTGGTGCTGTAGTGTACTCATTAGTACAGCGAGCTCCTCCTAAGCTCCCTAGTTTTTTTTTCCTTCAGCTCACTGATTTGAACAAAAAAAACTTACCATGTGAACCAGGTTTTAGATCTTATTCATATGTTTTAAATGGCCATGGACCATGAATACCTACAGCCAGGATCCCAGATGTTCCAATTTTTGTCAGATGCTCAGCCTGTTCACCTGAGTGATGGGCTGAAAAGAGCCACTGCTATTAACATGTATCTGCACATCCAGTGGTCCCCATGTTTAAGCTCTGGGGGACAAAGCATAACACATTGGGGTATGGCCTGGCGGGAACCAAGGCTGAGGTCTCTCCCATCACTACTACATTACCATAGGACTCTGTGGATGTGTGGCACCAGAGATTTTCTTCCTCTCTTCCCTTCAGTGACTACAGGAGCTGGGATGCGCGCCATTCCTCGCCGGCACTCCTGCAGCACATTCGGTATCATCTACATTACTCCTCACATCAATTAAGCCTGAACAACACACTAACAAACCGTGGATAACAGTGGTTACCTGCTGTTAGGGACAAATTTGTGACCCTGAATGCAGAGAGATTTTATCCAAGGGGAAAAATGTATCCCTACCTGCAGGTAACCACTGGATGTGCAAATACATGTGGATACATGTTTACAGCAGCAGACAGCCTTGGCTCTTTTCAACCCATCACTCAGGTGTACAGGCTGAGCAGATATTAGAACATCTGATCCCGGGTGCAGGTATTTGCAGTATACTTGCTGCACTATGGTCATGTAGGATGTATGAATTAGACCCAAGACTGGATTTTAGTTAACCTTACTGTGCAAGTTGAGCAGGTGCAAGTAGGCAGTAAATTCAGTGATTTATTTAAACCTTAAAAATGGGGTCCTAAGACATTTTATGAAATGTTTTAAGAGATGCAAAAATAAAAAATATTGTGCACTGCCTACCACAGGATGGTGCCCTTTGCACCTGGTGGTCAATACGGTTGGCTTTTATTCAGTCTTAAACTGTAGCAAACCCAGCTTTAAACTTGTACCTACAAGTAAGCCTATAATAACGCTTATCTGTAGGTATAGTGAATATCTCCTAAACTTGTGGTGTCTAGGAGATATTCACATGAAAAACAGCCGGTGATGTCACTGGTGCATGCTCTCTGAAGGTACGGCATATCGCTTGGTTGTACTTCTCCTGGGAAGGAGTGCAGTTCGTTCTGTACTTTTGTGACCCATTAGCCCGCTGTCAGCTGACATCGCTCAGCAGGTCCAGGCTGTGGAAAGATCCTAACTTTAAAGTCAGGATTCACCCAGATGCCTGGACCAGAAGCTCACTCAGCCTCTCAGTGAGCCGCAGAGACCCTGAGCCAGCCACTCATGCCCCCTCCACAGCCTGGCATTCCAGTGAGCTTGAGGGGGGCAGAGCTAAGGACTGACAGTCACCACTCTTTGCTCACTGAAGGCTGAGATCTGAGTAATCGGTCTTTGAATGCTCTGTTGTTGGGCTTAGAAGTAGCTGGGGACAGATGCAACATTGAATCAATGCTCCATCAACTTAGGTAAGTATAATTTAAAAAAAAAACAACTCTTTTAAAGGAAAAAAAATCCCCCTCTCCTTCCAAAGAACCCTCCCTCCCCAAGCAAAGATTTCCACTGTAAAATATCTCCCTCCCTCAAATACCCCCCCCAAAAATTAAACCCCCCTGTCTCTAAACTGACTCACCAAAGCAAAAATGTCTCCCTCAGTCAACACCCTCTCCCTAGCAAAGATTTCTAATTTTGAAGAAAATCTCTCTTCATCCAATCAAACTGCCTGCCAGATACAAATCCCTGCCATTAATCACCCGCTCTAAACTTCTCTACAAGAAACTCCCCCCTTCTCCAAAAGAAACCCCCCCTTTCCTTAAACCCCCACCAAAAGAAACTCCCCCAGACTGGAATTCTTACTTCCTCCTTCCTAAAACAGAAAATTGATGCCTCCTCACTTACCAGACCTCAGATTCAGCACGGCACAGAAGTAGGAAAACTTCTGCACCCTCAGTCTCCCTTTGGCTGTGTCATATGATACCTTGAGGAGGAGTCTTGGAGTTCCCTCAACTGTGCACTGTCAATTGCAGGCATCTGAGACCATGCAGTAATTTCATGCTTTTCAGGGGGACCCTTTATTAAATTAAACTGAGGGGATGGGACACAATAGAAGGGGGGCTGGCTGCTGCACTCTGAATCTCTGATTGCTTCTACTGTGCTGATGCTGAGGCTAAACAGCGGGGACACTGTCTGGACATTTTGCCAGGATGCTCCGGGGGGTTTGAACACCCCTGACCCCCTTATCTACACCCCTGCTGTGGAAAGAGGCAGGCAAACAGAAGGCAGACATCCTCTGTGTGCAGGAAACCCACTTCCAACTAAACAAAATTCTAAATTGTTCAAACAAGGACTACCCACATATACTTCTGGCTTGTACACCCAACCACAAGAAAGGAGGAGTCCTATTAGCCATAAAGAATTCCCTCTCCTTCCAACCTAAGGAGACATTCCTGGATGAAGGGGGCAGATACATAATCGCAACTGGGGACATCAACCCCAAATCATAAATGTTAGTGACACTATATTCCCCGAACTCCCACCAACATCGATTTATAAGGAAGGTACTCAAAAAAGCCAACTCTATGAAATATGGAAACCTCTTGATATGTGGGTACTTTAACTTGACTTCGGATCCATCACTGGACACCACCACAGGTAAACTCAAAGGTACAGCATCCCTTCAGGCATTACTTCAAACTGAGGAACTGTTCGACACACGGAGATGCCGTCACGGTAATGAAAAGGACTACACCTTTTTTTCACATAGCCATTGCTCATATTCATGTATTGACATGTTCCTGACAGATAAGTGGCTCTTACAATAAGTAGAAACCACTCAAATACATGACATTACGTGGTCAGACCATGCTGCCATATCTATGTCTGTTAAAGAACAGGGAGTCTCCTCTTTATCCCCCATCTGGCGCTGTAATGTTCGGCTGCTACAAGAACCCCAAACACACACAAAAATCTCTCAGCATCTCCAGGATTTTTTCCTAGACAAAGCAGCGTTTGTAAATTACCTATATATCATATGGAACGCACATAAGGCCTTTATGAGGGGCTTACTTATCCAATTGGGGCCAAAGAAAAAAAATGTTACTCGACAAAACTTAATGCAGTGTTATCTGAAATTCATACTACAGAAACTTAAAACAAAAAGTCGCCTACAGCGACATTAACGAACACACTCACCAAACTCAGAGAGAATCTGAGAGAACACCTTTCCCAACAATATGGCAAACATCTTAGATGCTTAAAGCTAAACTACTATGCCAATGCCAACAGAGCAGGCAAGTACATGGCAAATAGACTAAAGGCAGCATGCACTAAATGCAGAATAGCATACCTAAAACACCCTACCCTACACCACAAAATTGTAAACCCACAGGCCATAGCAAATCAATTCGCCGAATACTACAGCACACTATATAACTTACACAAAGATCCCACCATGCCCCAACCAACCACAGAAAAAATACAACATTTCTACAGGGCTTGAACCTTCCATCTCTCTCTGAAAATCAACTTGCCGAATTAAAAGCCCCGTCCACAACCCAAGAAATAGAACTAGTCATAAACACATTACCGAACGGTAAATCACCAGGGCTGGATGGTTTCACCAGGGCCGGATGGTTTCTCCAACAAATACTTCAAGAGATTTAAAAACATACTATCACCACATATGCAAATAGTCTTTAAAAAAGCCGCAAATTCTGCAACTTTTCCCCAAGAGATGCTGAGAGCACAAATAGTAAGCCTACCCAAACCAGGAAAAGATCCCAACACACCAGCTAACTTTAGACCAATATCCCTTCTGAACTCAGACATCAAAGTATATGCAAAACTACTGGCGAAAAGATTAACGAATATCATTCCCTCAATTATTTAACGCGACCAGATGGGATTTGTGAAGGGGAGACAAACCTCAGATGTAACTAGAAGAATCATAAATGTGATACACCATGTTGAAAAAAGTCGAACGCCTTCTCTGCTGCTATCTATAGATGCAAAGAAGGCATTCGATAGGGTCCATTGGACCTACATGGAGATGGTATTGTCCAGGTTTGGCTTCAAGGCATCTATACTAACACCTATTTTGACTCTATACTCATGCCCATCTGCACAGGTATACTCAGCTGGCTTCCTAGCCACACCCTTCAACATATCAAACAGGACCCAACAGGGATGGCCTCTGTCACTGACCATCTTTAATCTAATGATGGAACCACTGGCTGAAGCAGATAGAACACACCCCTTGATCACAGGTTTCCAGTTTGGCTCTAGCATGCACACTATAAACTTATTTGCGGACAATGTCATCCTACGCTTGACCAACCCGCTCACATCCTTAGAACAGGCCCACAAAATCCTAATGAATTTCGGTGATATCTCAAATTACAAAGTTAACTTCACCAAATCTCTAATTTTAGATGTAGGAGTACTGCCTTCCATACTGAATAATATACTGCAAAAACAACTCCCATATACGTGGAGTAAGAACGGTATTACTTACCTAGGAATTACACTGACAAATACAACCTCTGCACTAGTTAAAGCTAACATGAATACGCTAATTAAACTGGAAACCCAACTTAAAGAAATGTCAAAAAAGGAACTATCCTGGATAAGCAAAATAGCAGCCTTCAAAATGTCAATCTTGCCACAAATCATATATATTCCGCACCCTACCAATCCATATACCTCACCATTACCTCAAAGCCCTGTCCAATCTAATCTGGAAGTACATTTGGGATGGCAAAAAAGCTATATGCTCCCACAACAACCTCACCTCCCACAAAAAAGTAGGAAGGGCAGGACTAGTGGACTTATACGACTATCTATGGGCAGTTAAACTGGACCATATCAAATACTGGTTATACGAGAGCAATACACCACTATGGGTAAACATAGAAAAGATGAAATCCCCAACAAATGACCTAACAACCCTACTCACGGGTGACATCTGGATACCATGGGACACAAAAATTCTATCCCCTTCTTTTTTTCCAGAATAATGTTTATTGTCAATAAAAGTCATGTTATACATTAGCGTTGCATAATGATGGTACATAAGAAGTAGTATAGCGTTTTGGTGTAGAATATGCGTTACAATGAGCACCTATTCAATACTATACATCATGTTTAGCTTATCTATTAATGAACAGAAGTATAAAATAACCGTAAGTAATCATAAACAAGAATTAAATGTTCAAACAAGGATATCTATGCCCAGAATTGGTTCAGTGAATATGTTTTTCTTTATTTTTTTTATTTTTTTTTTTTTTTGGAACCCTGTTAGGCTTTGTACTTTTGTGTGGTAGCCTATCGCTTTGTGTTATTGAATCATTCGGGGTTATTGTGAGTTATTGTGTTTCTCAAGAAGGCATCTTTTGAATGGTGTAGGGAATGATAAGAGGCCTTCAAGTAATATCAAGGGAATATGTAGGTTCGATTAATGTTAGCTCACTTAGTACTTATTCGTTTGGGATCCTGGAGGTATCTCTATATGTAGTAGTACTGTTTATTGTATATTGTCTCTGGATATGATAATGTGTGTTAGGATTGCGGTCACCGGACCACTAGCAATCCTACGATTAGATGGTCAGGAAGGGTGGGATGTCTGTATCGAGGGGTAAGGGGATCAGAGATTTGGGAATATTAGGTTTCTGAGGAAGGTGTATAGTGGGTATGTGGTAATGATCATGTCATTGATATCATCAAATAGAATCCCATATAGGAAGGTGATGGTTGTAAGGCAGGATAAGGTATAAGGTGGGAAGGGAGAAAATGAGTTAGAAGGGTAGACTAGACTATAGCGAGTCCTCCTCCGACAAGGTCTCAAATGACCGTGTAAGATCTCAGGATAATAGATCCACATATTCGGCTGTCGTTTGGAAATGTTGCCAGCACGACCAAACATTCCTGAATTTGGAGGGCGTATCTTTGGCTTGGTGAATCAGTTCCTCCATTTCGGCTACTTTAGTTATTCGTTTGAGCCAGTCAGCTATAGTAGGGGGCTTAGAGGACTTCCAGAGAGTCGGGATGCACATTTTTGCCGCATTTATCATATGTAGGGCAAGAGAGCGATCGTAGTCTTTTTTTGGGATGGAGGAGTGATGTAGCAGCATTTGGGCAGGGGTGAATTCAATCTGATAGGTGGTAATTTTAGTGGTAATACGTTGGACTTCTTTCCAATAGGGTTGGATGAGTGGACAGGACCACCATAAGTGGATCATGGAACCTTCTCCCTCTGAGCATCTCCAACAGGTGGAAGGGATAGAAGGGGAAATTTTGTGGAGTTTAAGCGGGGTTTTGTACCATTTAGAGAAGATCTTGAAACTGTTCTCTTGTGCTGACACGTTAATTGAACCTTTGTGGATGTAGGAGTATATGTTTTCCCATTCTTGGTCTGACAGGTCTAATGATAAGTCTCTTTCCCAACTACGAGTGGCTATATTGGATTTGGGAGTGTGTTCAGAGAAAAGAAGAGCGTAAATTTCTGAGATCACATGTCTCTGTGGTTCCGTCTTTGAGCACAGTACTTCAAAAGGTGTGAGATGTCTGGAGTATTCGGTTTTCTTGGGAGGGTGGTTAAGAAAGTGACGTATTTGATTGTATGTCCATGGCGGAAAGGGTCTTCTGGACGTATGTGTGGGTAAGTTAGTAATAGATAGGAAGGTATTTCCGGAAAAGAAATGTTTTGCACGTATATATCTTCGTGGGGCCAATATCCCTCAAGGAATGTAGTGGATACACCCGGCGGGAAATCTGGATTATTTCGTATTGGTGTCATGGGGCCTGGGGTAGAGGAGATATGATGTTTTTGGCATGTTGTCTTAAATGAGGAAAGTGTGGAGGAGATCAAGGGATATTGTGTGCATGCCAGAGGTATCTGTTTTGAGGGAATCCAAGGCAATTGTTTAACTGGGATCGATGAAAATTCATTTTCAATTTGCGTCCAGGCTTTAGTGTGTGAATGGGCATTCCAGTCAACTATTCTCGACAGTTGGTATGCCCTGTGATATTTGGCAATGTCGGGGAGAGCTATGCCTCCTTTTAATTTGGGTATTGAAAGTCTTTCAAAGCTGAGCCTAGGGCGGTTCTTGCCCCAAATAAATTTGCTGCATGCCCTGCGATACGATGCAAAAAAGGCTAGCGGTAATCTTATGGGGACTGTTTGTAGGACATAAAGTATTCTAGGGAGAATGTTCATTTTAATTATCGATGCCCTTCCAAACCAAGAAAAGAGTCCTGTTGACCAGGACTTAAGGTCTTTTTTTATTTGTTGGAGGATCGGTATATAGTTTTTGAGATAGAGGTCAGATAGGTGGGCCGGTAGGCGGATCCTGAGGTATGTAATCACATCTCGGGTCCACTTGAAGGGGAAATTAGATTGACAGGATTCAAGGGTTTCCTTCTTTAAGGAAATGTTTAGGGCTTCGGATTTTGTGAAGTTGATTTGTAAGTTGGTTAGGAAATTAAATGTGTCAAGATCTTTAAGTAGATTGGGCAATGTAATGTGGGAATCAGTCAGGAACAAGAGGATGTCGTCTGCAAAGGCAGATAGCTTATATGTAGTCTCTGAGACGGAGACTCCTTTGATGTCTGGATTAGATCGTATGTGTTGAAGGAGTGGTTCTAAGGTAAGGAAAAATATTAACGGTGAAAGCGGGCATCCCTGGCGTGTCCCGTTTGACATGGAGAAGGCATTCGACAGGTGGCCATTGACACGGACCTGTGCGGTAGGAGAGGCATAGAGGGCCATTATAAATTGCAACATACGGTCTCGTATACCGATCATTTTAAGTACTGCTGACATATAGTCCCACGCCACCCTGTCGAATGTCTTCTCCGCATCCAAGGACAAAAAGAAACCTTCCTGTTGGGTGGAAGTTAACCACTTGTGAATATTGATCGCCTTGGTTGTATTATTTCTAGCCTCTCTGCCAGGTATAAAACCCACCTGGTCTAGTGAGACGAGGCTAGGCAGGAGGGGCAAAAAACGATTAGCTAAGATCTTGGCGTATATTTTGAGATCAACATTCAGTAATGATATTGGGCGGTAGTTCGACACCTGTGATACATCTTTATTGGGCTTAGGTATTACAGCTATGTGTGCTGTCAGTAGGTCTCTAGGTGGGGGATTGTCAGAGGATAGGGAGTTAAATGCAGTCAGGAAATGCGGTTTGAGGGTATCAATATATGTTTTATAATATCCGGTTGTCAGACCGTCAGATCCGGGGCTTTTGCCAGCTTTCAATTGTTTGAGAACCACATCCAGTTCAGCTGGTGATATGGGTTGTTCCAGATCGTCCGCTGTTGCAGTAGATATGTGTAAGGGACTGTATTGCGTGAGGAAGTCGTGGATGGCCTTTGTTCTTTGGCTGTTTGCCCTTTGTATGTTGGGGGTATGTATGTTGTACTGCTGAGAGTAATAGTGTGCAAAATGTGCGGCTATTTGGTCATTGGATACTGATTTTGTCCCTGCAGCGTCTATTATCGAGTGGATCGTTGTGTTTGCTTTTTTGGCTCAGAGAGCTCTTGCTAAGATTTTGCTGGACTTATTGCCGTATTCATAGAATATTTTTTGGGAGAGAATATAGTTTTGTTTCGTTTGCTTGTTTAGAGCCTCTAAGAGGTCAGTCCTGGCTTGGAGTAGTTCAGGGAGGGACGTCAGTGCTTGGGAGGTTTTGTGTGCTCTTTCCAGTGTTTGTATACGTGTAGTCAGTGTAGTTATGTGTTCCTGTCTTTCCTTCCTACGTTTAGCCGAGAGTGCTATTAGTTCTCCCCGTATGGTGCTTTTATGTGCTTCCCATCGCATCATAGGTGAGATATCAGGGGAGTCATTGTCTTTGAAGTACAGCAAGAGGTGTTCTTGTATGGCATTCATTGTTGCGGTATCTGTGAGAAGCGAGGGGTCTAGACGCCAAATTTGGGGACGGGGGTTGGTGTTTGTGAATTCCATGGATATTGGTTGATGGTCCGAAAGAAACATGGGGTCAATTGTGGCTATGGATAACATCGATAGGTCCCTTTGAAAGAGGAATAAGTAATCTAGTCTAGAGTATCGGTTATGTGGAGTTGAATAAAACGTGAAATCTTTCTCGTTCGGGTGGAGTGTACGCCATGAATCATGTAATGACAGTTCTTTGAGTTGTGATTTAATTGCACGTAACGCGCTATATGGCAGGGTTGTGGAGCCATTCGAGGTATCATGTAAGGGATTTAGGGGAACGTTGAAGTCTCCTCCTAGGACAAGAAGGCCTTCTTGGAACAGAGTGAGTTTTTGTAAGGTGGACCGGAAAAAGGCGACTTGTTTCGTGTTAGGTGCATATATGTTGGCGAGGGTGATTCGTTTGCCATGTAGCATACCTTTGACAAAAAGGTATCGTGCTTCTGTGTCTATGCAGGTTTCTTTAATGTGAAACGGGCAATTTTTAGCGAATAGGATAGAGACTCCTTTGGATTTTGTGGACTTATTAGTAGCGTGGATGAAGGTTGGAAAGCGGTAGTTGGAGAGTTTTGGGGTGGAGCCTGTTCTAAAATGGGTCTCTTGAAGAAAGACAATGTCCGCTTTGTTTTTTTGTAAGGAAAGTAGTAATTGAGAACGTCTTTTGGGGATGTTAAGGCCCCTTATGTTTAGGGATATGATTTTGATTGTTTTGTTTTTGGTGCGTGGCGTTTGCGGCATTTTGGGGGAGTGGATGAAGTTTAGAGGTGCTGGCACAGGAATGTAAGGGGTTTTTGTAGTACTATGAGTATTCGTCAGGGGAGGAGGAGGAGAGATTGATTAAGGAAACCGGAATGGTATAGCAGAGAGTCCGTGTCCTGTGGAAGGGGGTGTTAGTAATGTTCAGGGATAGAGGGTGAGGATGGGGGTCGGATAGATCGATACGCTTGTATTTCAGTCTGGTGCGTCTGCGGGTGGAGATAGTAGGGGACCTTGTGTGAGTGTGTGATCATTTCCGGTGAATAGCGAGAGCCTGCTCGCTTATCCGTAGAAAGTATATACCTGTAGTTAGCTATGATCGGATTGAGTCAGCGGCGTGAGGTGAAGTCTGGTATATATATCAGAATTAGTGGTTGAAAGCGCCACTGAGGTGAGGAGCGGCTGAAATCGGTAGGAAGAGTGGAGGTTCAGAGATGGGTAGCTATCCGCTAGACAGGGAGGAGATGTAGGCTAGGTGAGGAGGTTAAAAATGGTAATAAACTATTGCTGATTTGCAACCTGGGGGACGTTTGATTAGGTGTTTGGTGTATTTATCACAGGGATCTGAATGAATAGTATGAAGAGGGAGGACAGTGATTTACGTGCAGGGAAGAGTCTGTATTTCGGAGTAACAGGGTAAACCGTGTGTTCATTCATTGTACCCCTAAGGTGTGAAACTAGATTCAGGGTGCCGTCTAGGCATGTGTTCAACTGAATATTATCTTATCGTCAACACATAGTTTTCGGTAACAAGGTATAATAGAGAAACATAAACAAAACCTTAAGGTTGACCATAGACTAATAAACTGTGGTAAACAAAACTCAATACAGTGATGACCCATACAGGTCATGTTGTCAACTTTGGCTTATCCTTTCTGGGCTGAAGTAGCTATTACCCTATTCGTGGGGTAAGTAAGTCAGGGCCCTATGTCATAGCTTGCCATGGGTTAATATGGCTTGAACTGTATCTGCGGCAGAGTGAGCTGATGGACCGAGTGATTATTGGGTAGGTAGGATCCGGAGCTTTGAGGCATGTGGGAACAAGGTCTACATACCACGTGCGTCTGGGGCTGCACATGGGTAGTTAGTATCGACCGGTAGATGTATAGGCTGGTTGGAGGTCAGTCTTCTACGTTATCATGGGGATATTAGATGCTTGCAGATGGTGCTGTAACATTTGTCTTAGATCTGCGGTGGGGGCGCCAATTAGTAAAGTCTGCTATTCGGAGCATTAAACACTTGCTTTGGTTTGTTAAAGAGTCGCTGCTTAAAGTAAGAGATGCATCTGGGGGGGTCACTCTTATCTAAAGAGGTGATACTCTCCTTAGAAAGGAAGAAGGCGCCCTAATCAGGTGGGGTTAAACTGGTATGGTGTGGGCAGCGAGCCCTTCAGCCCGCAATGCAGAGTACAGTCCTGGGTTGAGGATCTTCAGTATAATTGGACCTTGTTTATGAAGCTCTAGAGAAACGGGGGATGGTCCAGTTGTATCTACAGGATGCATCCCCAATAGTGTTTCAGTAGGGTATTGTTGAATACGGTCATTGTGTAACACCTAGAGTAACCCCCAGCGCATGTGGGTGAATATTAGATTTGGGTAAACAACTGTCGATATAAAAGTGTATTCAGCTAATCTGTATTTCAGTAATAGGCCCCCAGCAATTAATTATTTACACTGAAAATACGCTACATAGTACTATAGGTGGTGAGGATGATGATCCGCAGGGGTCGAACCTCCCTTATTGATAAGCAGGAAGTGTGATAGCCGGATCGGTGAATGAAATAAGTGGGTCAATGTAATGAATAATCTCGCGAATAAAGAGCTGTGTGTTGGGCATTAACTGTATAGAATTGGGCATTGTCCGTAGTGCCATAAGCGGACATGTTTGCTCGGAATATTAGTTGCAGCTTGCATATGTGTGGTAATATATCGTCTAAGACATTTTTATGCATTCCCACGGATCATCACCCCCATCATCACCGCACATTTATGTTTAGAGCAGTGATAATAATGAGAAAAGAAAAACGAAATTAAATAGAATAAAATAAAATTAAATTAAATAAAAGTTTTGGGAACATCAAGAAAGCAATAACAGGGTATAAAGGCAAGATTATATAACCGTTCCCCCCCCCCATTCTAGAGCGAGGGGGGGTACGGTCATAGATCGAGGAAGGATACGTGAATAGCGTGGTCAAGCTCATCAGAGTTGACCAGTGCAGTGTAAGCAGAGGTGTCTTTCCTTGACAACTTGTTTATTACCACCTGTGGTAAAGAAATTTTTGGTCCGTAGCTTTTGTTCTCATGTGTTCACAGTTCACAGCGCTTAGTGTTGTAGCGCTCTTACCTTCTTTATCGTGGTGTCCTATGCAGAAGGGAAAAGGCAGGCTCACAAGCCTAGGGCTTAGGGGCGGCTAGCTGATGACATGTATTATAAGCGCAACCTGTCATAAATCAGGGAAGATCTTGAAAACAGTCTAAGGAAACCAATGAAACAAAGGGCATTGAGGAGATAGCTTTTCTGAGTATTGAAAGAACTGTTGTTGCTGATCAGCGGTCCTGACGTGCTCTCCTGGGTTGCGGGGTGCTCAGCGGGCTTGGGCCGCTATCGGTGCCTGGAGCTTGTAGACGGAATTTGGCTTCGGATGGGGAGCGTTGCCTCCTGTAACGGTGCGGTTGAGTTTCCATTGGTTCGTGTTCAGGCGGGATCTTTCTGGGAGCCGGAGGACGGAAATCCGCGTACCACTCGGGGACCTCCGTGAACGGTATGTCCAGGGTATCGCAAAAATAGCGCAGATCTTCTGGCACTCTAAGTAGTGCGGTGCGTCCCTGCGATGAGGCTGACAGGCAGAAGGGAAATTTCCACCTGTATGGAATTCCATTGGCACGGAGCACTCTGTGACGTTGCAGTGTTATTGTAGAGAGGTCTTGGAAAAGGCGAATGTCCGCGCCATTATGTGATAGCTTTGTAGTGATGCGGGCCTTACGCAGGAGCTCCTCTTTCAGTTGGTAGTCGATGATATGGCAAATCACATCCCTAGGCGGGTCCGCGTCTCTCCTCCGTGGACGTAAGGCATGATGGATGCGTTCCATACCTATGGGCGTAGTGGGGGGTTTATCCAGGAGGCTGTTAAAGAAGCAGGACACTTCTGCCTGTAGCCTATCTGCCTCGATTGATTCCGGCAGGCCTCGCACACGTAGATTATGGCACCTGCCGCGGTTGTCCAAATCTTCCACGTGTCGGTTTAGATCCCGTAACTGTAGGGTGTGGGTATCTAGAACCTGACACGTATGGCGAAGCACAGTGGAGTGGGTTGTAGTCGTCTTCTCTACTTCTTGGACCCTGCCCGCGATAGCTTGTATGTCAATCTTAAGATCCGTGATTGCGGCTGTTAGAGCCGCCGTGAGGGTGTTTTTTATATCCATTGCCACTGAGTGAAGATCCTGGAGGCTGGGTTGTGAGTGCGGTGTGAGAATTACCGCTCCAGCATTTGAGGAAGAGATGGTCCCTGCCTCCGGGCCTGCTGTCTGAGGCGAGCCTCATGTGGGCGCCATGTTGCCAGAGTGGGTCCGGAACATTTCTGGGATATTCTGGCTAATCCTGCCAGTCAGGTCTCGGGGGGAGCTGCGGGAAGAAGTCCCCATGTTTTTCAGGTGGGGAGAAAACCTCTGTTTTAGTCAGATTGTCCTCTCTGTCAGCGGGAGCAAATGAATTAAGCTGCCATCTTCTCCCGAGGTCAGGCCATGCCCCCAAATTCTATCCCCTTCTATGCAGACATCACTGATGGCGTGGAGACGAGAATCACACTGATACATGTGAAACAGGTTACCATTGAACCTCCTAGAAACAAAAATCCCTATGTTATCGGTTAAGAACCTGGTAAACCATGGCATCACACACATATCAGGCCTCTATGGTGGACCTAAGCCTAAATCTATAGAACAAATAATGACACAGTACCAAGTGCCAAACAAAAAGCTGTTCTCCTGTTTACGAATAACACATTTCCTCAAATCTCATCCAAGCCCAATAATAAAAATACCGTCCATTTTACTCAACCCCCAAACAAAATCTAAAAGGATTCTCATTATTTTATAACCTCATCCATCACAAACTAGTATTTAAGAAAACCATAGCAATGGGAAAGTGGGAGACAGACTTGGGCACCACCTTCTCAGACGAAAAATGACAACATACTTTCAGAGAAACACACAAAGCTTAACACTGTGTTAAGCATTGGGAAATGATGATCAAAATGGCAAACAGATGGCATTATACCTCATATAGAATAGCAAGAAACATAGCCACACTGTTGGAGGGGCTGCGGGCAAATAGGACACCTATTACATATGTTCTGGTAGTGCCCAAATATAAAAAGCCTATGGAACCGAATATTCCAGCTAATGTCCTCCCTAACAGGAATTTTAACCCCTCCTGACCCAGCATTAGCAATCCTTCACTTAGGCATAAAGAACTTCCCACTCAGCTTCAGGCCAGTCATTACCCACTTTCTCCTAGAGACCCGCATATTGATACCTCGCAATTGGTAAAATAACACCTCTATAAATCTCTCTGATTTTATGAGAGCAGTCCACAGAAACTATACGTTCGAGCGACTCATTGCAATCAATTCTATGCACTGTAACATATTTGACAAACATTGGTCTATATGAACAAAACGTAACAATGGCATGTAAAGCATCTTTGACCCGTTGACTTTTACGCACTTTCGCTTCTTTCTACTGATTAGTTAATGATCTGTTATAGTTATTCATTCAAACGTTCTTATACGGATGTATACTGTGTACATCGAACAGTCTTATTTGTTCGAAATATTCATACTAATCTGTTAATATCTAAAATACTCAATAAAAAGTATTGAAATAAAAAATTTAAAAAATATCCATCTCCCCCTCTTACAGAACAGTAATCTGCCTTGTTTACCACCGTTCTGTCTGCCTTGGGAACGTGCCCCTGACCCGAAGAAATAAATCATGTATAGGTACGTGATTTTGCTCTTAAGGGCTGTCCTACCACAGCATATGTACGTGAGACAGTCCTTATGCAGTTAAACAAGCCTGTAGGTGGGCAGACATAAGCTGTTCTTTAGTGGTGCCATTCACATTGCTACTAAATGATTGACAGTCACAGCAGCTAGGCAAACTGTCCCAATTGTGCCAATGAGTTCACTGTGAACAGTTTGGGTTCTGGTCGAATTTATGGTCAATCCAAAAAGTCAAGCTCATCCCTAGTCTTATCAATATGTGAAGCACTAAAATAATAAGGACCTTTTCAGTTATTTGCAAAGGACACAAAACAACAATAGGAACATTGTATGAATTCTTACAAGCAGGGTTCAATGGTGTGTGTGTTTTCCTCTTTTTGTCCTATGAAATCATATTGGGCATTTGAAAACTGAACTCCAGTCAGATGTAAAATACACAAATGAATGCAGCTTTGTATTCAATATTAAATCATTTAAAGTGATTTTTCTAAATTCAAGCACTGTAAGTACCTTAACCTGCCATGTTATTAGCCGTGAATAATCTCCTGTATAAAATTGCTAAGACTAAAGGAAAAAAACAGCCCAAGGAGCCAACCAGTTGACCTGTAGTGTAAGATACCCATCAGTGGGCTGTTTGTGCTTTCACTTTTCAGTCAGAAGGTGGAGGTAAAACAGCTCTTGTGTATGTAAGTTATATGTGTGTATATTTGCTTTAACTATGGATGAAGCATGAAGATTGCTGAAAACATTTTGTATACATTTGCAATACTCCAACCACTCCTTTTTTAAAGGTAATTGAAAGTGATTTTGTTAAGAAAAAAATTTAACAAAACACACATTTGGGAGCAATATATAATCTTTTCAAATGCTTCTTAAACACATGTTTAGTGCAGCTCGTTTGCCAAAGCACAGCATTTCACAGGTGGGTGTTTTTGTCAGCAACAGCTTAAAATCTCTATCTATTCGACAAGAACTTGGAGCTTAAGCTTCCTTATTGCATTATTAGAATTACTACTTTCTGAACAAAGCCTACTGTTACACAGTATACTGTATTTATTGGCGTATAACACGCACTTTTTCACCCTGAAAATCGGGTGCAAATAGTGTGTGCGTGTTATACGCCGACACTGCAATTTGGGCTGCCTAGGAGGGAACAGGGAGGGGGACGAAACGAGAGCCGTCAGATTACATACAGCGAGAATCTCCTGTTTACCCAGCAGCCTCTGTAATAGGAAGTCCTGCCTCCTAGGCAAGAATTGGACCAGTGTTCTGTCTATCATAGAACTTTGTATTAAAGAGGCCACCGAGCAAAACAGGAGATTCTCGTTGTATGTAATCTGACAGCGTTCGTCCCACCCCCCTCCCTGTCCCCTCCGAGGCAGCAGTAATCTGAGGTGAGGCTGCAGATGGGCACTGATCAGGCTGCATTCATGGCAATAGTGAGGCTGCATATGGGCATTAATCAAGCTGCAATAATGGGCAATTGTGAGGCTGCAGATAGGAATTGATCAAGCTGCATTGATGGGAAATTGTGAAGCTGTAGATTGGCATTGAACAGGCTGCATTGATGGGCAATTGTGAGGATGCAGATGTGCATTGATCAAGCTGCATTGATGGGCAATTGTGAGGCTGCAGCTAGGCATTGATCAAACTGCATTGATGGGCAGTTGTGAGGCTTCAGATGGACATTAATCAAGCTGCATTGATGGGCAATTGTGAGGCTGCAGATGGCATTGATCAGGCTGTAGATGGGCAATAGTGAGCCTGCAGATGGGCAATGGTGAGGCTGCATTGATGGGCACTGACCCTTATTTTGCTTCAAAGCTCTTTATTTAAAATTTAAGTTTTTTTTCCTGAAACTTCCCTCCTAAAATGAAGGTGCGTGTTATACGCCTGTACGTGTTTTATGCTGATAAATACGGTAACTCAAATGAGTCATCAGTGTGGTGACCAACCTCAGTCCAATCTTTCAATCAAAAAGAGCTCCAAAACAAGCTGATCTGCTATGTGGTCTCTCCAGCTAACCCATAGTGCTCTGTTAACATTACAAAAAAAAGATGGTGTTTAGATGAAAAATACATAATATGTTTAAAAAAATACAACCAAAAACAAAGAACTGAACCAAAACTATTTTAGTTTTAAGAATGATTTTAATAATGGGATTTTAAATGCAAATGCCTTTGCAATCCCATTTAGAGGAGATAGTGTAATGAGCGAGGACTATTTTATTAGTTAAAATAATTGCTGCAGTGTGCATTAGTGTGAATCCCCAGCTACATGTTTTTTCCTCAATAAAATGGGCACTGCAACAGCTTCCCCATCGAGAAATATTCTCTTATCTCCTGTTCAGGTAACAACTGTCACCCATTACTTTCTGTTTCTGTAAAAAAAAAAATACTGTCTGGAGAAGTACTAGGGACTCTGACAGCAATAGACACATTCAAATAAAAGAAAACAGAGGGCGCACCAACCTAGTGCATTACCATTGCGACAAATTATTATTTAAAATCTATGCATTATACTCACAATTAAAAAGCATGTGTCAAGAAAAATATAAAACCCACCAGATATGCTAGTCAGCAATATCCACTGATGGTATGAAAGTCCAAACAGAGCTGACGCCTTTTCGAGGAGTGTACCCTCTTTTTCAGAGCTGAGTTTGGAGTGCAGGCCTGCACATGCTTTGCTTGACACATGTTTTTTAATTGTGAGTATAATGCACACATATTAAATAATAAATCATCGCAATGGTAATGCACTAGGTTGGTGTGCCCTCTGTTTTCTTTTATTTTAGAGTTTCTCTGGGTTTCCTTGACCTGTTTAAGTGGCAGCACAGCCTTTTGTGGTGGCAATACCAGTGGAGACACACAATTTCAATCAGCCGCACAGTAACCTCTCAAGTGCAGGGACATTTTTAAATTCTTTTTTAGCAATAGACGCATGACAGATGTTCTAACCCTTTCCTGCCCCACTAAAACTTAATAGAAAAAAAAGTTTCATTTTAAGTGTTACATATTTCATATTGCAGACTGTATATAAACATCTGGATGAATACATTACTCATACAATGGACACCATAGAGGGATTTGTGCTCTATGAGAAAATACACTGAGAACTACAGTTAGCACATTTGTGTATAAGTGCTTAGTTAGGTCACACAGACAGATGGGGTTGGTTAAATAAACGTGTAAAGAATGTTTCAAAAAGTGTATACTAACTTCATTAATAAAGCAAAAGTATGTCCACCCTAAATATCCAACTATGTGTAGGAAAAGTAAAAAAACAAAACAAAAAAAACAAACAAAACAAAAAACAATAATTTTCAGAACAAGTAAGGTTAGATATATCCCAAATAATATTAAAGAATTGTTTTTGTAGGTAATGCAAGCAGGAGAGACCTTGACCAGTATGTGCAGTGGGTATAACATGAGATAGAATGTGCATATGATGGCAGTCAGTATGTGCAGGAAGGAGTATAGGGGCATTTGTGTATAACATAAGTATAAGTGTGTAATACGCTTGTTTATGTATGTACAATTTCACTAAAATGATAATAAGAAAAAAGCAATGAAAGGAAAGATGGTCAGAATGACAAAGAACATGTACAGTATAATGCAGAATAATGCTCCGTACACACGGTCGGATTTTCCGATGGAAAATGTCCGATCGGAGCGTGTTGTCGGAAATTCCGACCGTGTGTGGGCTCCATCGGACATTTTCCATCGGATTTTCCGACACACAAAGTTGGAGAGCAGGAGATAAAATTTTCCGACAACAAAATCCGTTGTCGGAAATTCCGATTGTGTGTACACAAATCCGACGGACAAAGTGCCAGGCATGCTCAGAATAAATAAAGAGATAAAAGCTATTGGCCACTGCCCCGTTTATAGTCCCGACGTACGTGTTTTACGTCACCACGTTCAGAACGATCGGATTTTCCGACAACTTTGTGTGACCGTGTGTATGCAAGACAAGTTTGAGCCAACATCCGTCAGAAAATATCCTAGGATTTTGTTGTCGGAATGTCCGAACAAAGTCCGACCGTGTGTACGGGGCATTAGGCAAAGCAAAAATGAAAGCTGCAAAAAACATGGACTCTTCACGGCATTGTCTTATCAAGGTAACAAGGTGGCTGTGTAGCATAGAATCTATAAGACTGTAAAACAACATTAAGAGTCAGGCTGAGAATCACTACTTTAGTAAAAGTACAGAACACAGCTAATTGTGATTGTCTGTTAGACTTTAAACTAGAAGTTGAGCTTAAAATGAACTAACTCTAAATATACTCGCAGTCACATTGTAAGACTAACCTATCTAGCGGCTTCTGTGTGCAGGAGTTTGCAGAACAGGCAGCTGACAACATAAGCCCCACAGTACCTCTATGGGCTGATGTCACTTCCCAGACATTTACCAGCCATTGTTGGCTGTCTCCTGCTCACAGCATCTACCGCTGGAGACCAGACCGGATCGCCTTTAGGAAAGGTATGTATATCAATTTTTGCTTTACAGGGTTAATCTTTGAATGTGGCTGCAAGTAGATTTAGAGATAGTTAGTTTTAGGCTGAACTTCCACTTTAAGTCCAGCTGCCTGCAAGGCAGTTCTGACAGTAGAGGGCTGCTCACCAGCTACTTCTGACAGGTGTGGCCTCTATAAGTTTCTGAGGGAGGGAATAAGAGAGTTGTGTGCTTTGGTTCAGTGCAGAAAATTGAGTCAGGTTGGGTTATACCTGTTAGTGCAGTGGAGCAGAGTGGGGTCCATTTAGATTGTGCGCATCGGTGTAGTGACAGAGAGCATGGTAACAGTAGTGTAGAATATGGTTGAGTGCCTTTACCTACCTCTTTATTGTTCACACGTTCCTATGCAGTGGCCTGTAGCAGGACTGGAAGCCCAATGACTGGTCATCAGTTCCTGGGATTATGACTGGACCCCAATTGCCACTGAGTGCTGAAAGTTACAGTGCTGAAGCAGGCCCTGGCCCACAAGAAACACTGAGGGATTTACTAAAACTGGAGTGTGCCAAATCTGGTGCAACCCTGCATAGAAGCCAATTGGCTTTAAAGTTTTATTGTCAAAGCTTAATTGAACAAAATTAAGTTAGAAGCTTATTGGATACCATGCACAGCTGCACCAGATTCTGAGTGTTCCAGTATTAGTAAATTCCCCCCCCCCCCCGAGTCCCAGTGGCATTTTAAAAAAAATCTGTGGGGCGTGGCCAGCATTTGGACAAGATGGCTGTGTAAGTTATAGGCTCTTCTCACCGAGGGGAACCATCAGCCTCTCTCTGCTCTCCCACAGCCCGACCATCACTTCCAATGCCCACCTGCACATACCTTCAATCAGCATCGGCTTGATGCTGAAGCAGAAAGAGGAATACTGCCTGAGGAAACTCACAACCTTTATGTTTCAGTTGGGCCGAGTGGTGCGGCCAAGATGGTGCTGTGGCCAGGTCTCATGCAGGGCAGCCCGCAGTTCTCCCATCCCAGTGGATTTCTGCAGGCACTATCCCACTGCCAGGGCCAGAGGATCTCTGACACATTGGATCTGCCTCTCCAGCTTTTCCCTTGGGAACACCAGCTTCTGGAAGCCCTACTAAAGAGCAGATGAGACTGGACTCTCCAGCAACAAACCTGCATGAGGTGAGCCATCCATCCCACTCACAAGGCCCACAAGCTGCACAGCTTGACCCCATCACTCCTTACCCTACTACAGGCCAACATGTCATAGACACTACACTGCCGCATACCTGAGTAAGTACAAGTATCAGATTTACCCTCATATGTCAAGACCCTGTTTAAGCAGTATTATCTGATCTGAAAAACATAGAATTGAACATAAATCAAATCCACAGACTCCCAAAGCCCCTATTTTTGCCCGAAACAACACCTAGAGATGTGATCCTTCCCATTCACTTTTACCATGTGAAGGAACAACTTATGCAAAAGATGAAATCTATGGGAACCCTACCAGACCTTTACGCTACCTTACTGATTTTTGCTGACATATTCCAATACACACTGCAGCACCCCAGGCAACTTCATACAATCATCAAAGACCTGCAAAATCACTAAATCCAATACCAATGGGCTGCTCCAGCTAAAATGTTGATTACTTGTAATGACTCCAAACATAGCGTACCTTAACTCCAAGACGGGCTACGCCTCTTAACAGATTGGAACATTCATCTACCCAAAGGGCCTGGTATGGACTGGTGGGGGACCCATACTGTTTTTTTCTTAATTCTGTCATAAATGGACTGCATGCTTTGGCCAATCATCAGACATCAATGCACTGTGATCTCACGCTGCATTATGGGGCTCAAATTTCCCACAATGCCCCAGAATGTTCAGTATTCGCCAAATGGGCGAACATCGGGCTCATCCCTATTAATCGCTATCAACAACTCTCCCCTCTTCCAGTTACAAGAATGTATTAAGGATAGCGAAGGTCGGTTCCTCATCTTCAGCTGTATGATTAATGATGTCCACCAAATTCACTTCTTCCGAAAACTACACAAAAAAGTAGCCTCAATCCAACAAGGAGCAATAATTTGGTGTGAGGACTTTATTGCCACCCCAGACCTTGGTCTGGACCCCTCTGATTTATCCACAAGAAGCAGACCGGCAATGAATGCCCTCCTGTTCTCCTTCAAATTATAGGATGTGTGGAAGAGTGGGACTACACATTCTTCTCTCCATGCCACAACACTTATTCAAGAATTGATCTGTTTCTAACAGACCAAAGGACCCTCCAGAAGATTTCATTGTCTACTATCCTACCCACAACATGGTCGAATCACTCTCTGGTATGCAACACTATAGAGGACTGCCTGAAATCACTCTATGGTTACCTATGACGTATGAACACCAAGATTTTGCAAACTACCACCTATGCAAGCTCATTGCGTGACAACCTTGAGAACTTTTTTTCATTAAATAAGGAGTCAGTTGATGGTCCCAACACACTATGGGACGCGCATAAGGCTTTTATGTTAGGCCTTTTTATTCAATTAGGGTCCAGGGATAGGAAGCTGCGTCTTGACTCTCTCCTCATGGAGATTCAGACCATTGACACACTTAATAAAACCCAACCTTCTGCTGACATCAAGTCTAAACTGATTAAGCTGCAACTTGACTTAAGATCCCACCTATTAGAAAGTTTGTGACCACCACCAGAAGCGTCTTAAAATGCGCTTTTAAATTTATGGAAACCAAATCCATGGTCACCGCACTAAGACTCAAATACCATACCTCTACCACCCTACGAACAAAACTAAAGTACTAGACTCACAGGCCATAGGGGATGCATTTAGTAGTTATTACAGCACCCTGTATAATATAAAGGATGATACTTAATAATGACCCTACTGAACTGACTTTGCTGAGTCTGCTATTAATATTTTTGGTAATTGTCTCCTATCTCCTATTCAACTGTACATCCCTACTGAACTGACTTTGCTGAGTCTGCTATTAATATTTTTGGTAATTGTCTCCTATCTCCTATTCAACTGTACATCCCTACTGAACTGACTTTGCTGAGTCTGCTATTAATATTTTTGGTAATTGTCTCCTATCTCCTATTCAACTGTACATCCCTACTGAACTGACTTTGCTGAGTCTGCTATTAATATTTTTGGTAATTGTCTCCTATCTCCTATTCAACTGTACATCCCTACTGAACTGACTTTGCTGAGTCTGCTATTAATATTTTTGGTAATTGTCTCCTATCTCCTATTCAACTGTACATCCCTACTGAACTGACTTTGCTGAGTCTGCTATTAATATTTTTTGGTAATTGTCTCCTGCTGCCATATCTTTAAACTTCCATATTTACTGCTAGCTCTATAACAAACACACTGCAATAGCAATATTACTGGTGATTGATTCTCAACTCCATGTGGCTTGAGTGATCAAGAGAGGTAATTAGCTTTACGACCCTAGCCTGTGTCTGGCCTGGCCCTGGCCATCTCCTCCCCATATTCAGGTGTCTCACATCAGACCCAATAATGACCAACTGAGAAATGCATCCCAGCTTAGGCTGTCTATAAATTTATGGCAGCTTATGGGGTGGCGCAGACAGGAGCATGGCGCAGACATCATGGCTCTTTCCTGAGTGGCTCTGTTACGAGTGATGCGCAGTTTCACCGACGCAGTTTAACGAAAGCAGGATAACTAAAGCTGCATGAACAACAGGAACTCTGCTCCACTCTGCAAGACGACAAGCAAACCAACTTTAAAATTTATTTTATATTAGGTTAGTTTCCCACTTTCTATCCACTAACATGCTCCTTATTCTCTTCCTTCTCACATTGGTGTCTTCTATCCTCAAATTATCTTTACTCTACCCCTCCTCTCTTCCCTGCAGCATGCACATATCACCCTCACTCCTACCCTCTCCCTACTATGGCACCCATCATCTCCTGCAGTTGCTGCACCCACATGCTGACATAAACACCAGGGCCACTAGACACGTGCGCTCATGCACATCCCACTCCCACCTTGCCTTCCTCACCCTCCTCCTTCTCCTAGTCTCAGGTGATATTTCTCCTAATCCTGGTCCGCCATTTTCCAAATGCAAGCCACATATCCAATACCCCTCCCCCTCTGGCAACCACCGCAATCCACTCAGTTTAATTTCTATCCCCCTGCTTCCTCAAAGCACCCCACCAATCTCATGTGCCCTTTGGAACGCCCGCTCCATCTGTAACAAGCTAACATCTGTACATGACCTCTTCATCTCTCATGGCTTGAACATACTCGCCATAACAGAAACCTGGCTGCAAAATTTTGACTCAGCTTCTCCTGCTGCCCTCTCCCATGGTGGTCTCCATTGGACTCACTCCTCCAGACCCAACAGACAGAAAGGAGGTGGAGTTGGCTTCCTTCTGTCCCCACAAAGCACCTTCCAAGTCCTTACTGTCCCTCCCTCTCTATCCCTCTCTTCTTTCGAGATGCACTGTATTCGTCTGTTTTCTCCCATTTCTCTGAGGATTGCAGCAATTTATAGGCCTCCAGGACCGGTATCGCGCTTCATTGATGACTTTGCTGCCTGGCTACCCTACTTTCTCTCCTCTGAAATACCCACCATTATTCTTGGTGACTTTAACATTCCTGTCAATGTCAACAGCCCAACTACAGCTAAACTTCTCAACTTAACCTCATCTTTTGACCTAACCCAATGGACACATACTTCCACTCACTCCAATGGTAATACCCTTGACCTTGTATTCTCCCATCTCTGCAACCCTGGCAACCTCACCAACACCCCCTTTCCTCTATCTGATCACAACCTCATTACTTTCACTGTATCCTTGCCTCCAACCACCCATCCCTCCAAGCAGCAAACAATTACTTGTAGAAACCTTCACCACTTTAACCCTTCTCTTCTCTATTCTGCTACTGACAACCTATATGACATAATCTCTCCCCTGTCCTGTCCTGACCTGGCCACTTCTGTCTACAACAGTTCACTCTCATCATCACTAGATGCACTTGCTCCTCTAACCACACGCAGAATTAGGCCCCGACCGTTACAACCCTGGCAAACTGACAACACTAGAAATCTCAAGAGACATTGCCGTGCTCTTGAACGACTGTGGCGTAAAACCAAATGCCTGCAAGACTTCACCCTATATAAATCTGCCCTTCTAAAATACAATTCATGCCTCCATGCTGCCAAACAAGCCTACTTTGTCTCTCTTATTAATTCCTTGTCATCCAGTCCCCGTCGGCTCTTCTCAACCTTTAACTCTCTGCTTCGTCCACCACTCCCTCTACCCACTAACTCACTCACTGCCCAAGAGATTGCCAATCACTTCAAAGACAAGATCGATGCAATTCGTGAGGACATCTCCACTGTGCGTACGTCTTCCCCACCCATCATACCTTGCCCAGCAGCACATTCAACCCTCTCCTCTTTTGAATTGGCTACTACGGAAGAGGTTACAAAAATTTTCTCGGATGCCCACCTAACCAATTGTCCCTTGGATCCTGTTCCCTCACAACTACTACGGTCACCCTCTTCTTCTATCCTATGCTCCCTCACCCACATCTTCAATCTCTCCCTTTCTAGTGGCATTTTCCCCTCCCCTCTAAAACATGCGCAGATCACTCCCATTCTTAAAAAGCCCTCACTGGACCATACTGACCTGAACAACTTAAGACCCATCTCACTACTCCCATTCACCTCTAAACTTCTAGAACGCTTAGTCTACAACCGTCTTAGCTCCTACCTCAATGAAAATAACCTTCTTGACCCCTTACAGTCTGTCTTTCGCTCGCAGCACTCCACGGAAACTACCTTACTAAAACTCACTAACGATTTACTAACTGCTAAAACCAACAGCCAGTACTCCATACTCCTACTACTTGACCTCTCTGCGGCCTTTGATACTGTTGACCACCCGCTCCTTCTCAATAAACTACATTCCCTTGGCCTCCGAGATTCTGCTCTATCCTGGTTCTCTGGCTATTTATCACAGCGCTCCTTCAGTGTCACCTACAACTCTGTCTCCTCCTCTCCATTGCCCCTTTCTGTGGGGGTCCCCCAAGGCTCGGTTCTTGGACCCCTTCTCTTCTCTATCTACACCTCCTACCTTGGTCACTTAATAACTGCCCACGGCTTCCAATACCACTTATACGCTGATGACACCCAAATCTATCTGTCTACTCCTCACCTCACTCCTTCAGTCTCCTCTCGCATTACTAACTTACTAACTGACATATCAGCATGGATGTCGCACCACTTCCTTAAACTAAATCTCTCTAAAACTGAGCTATTAATATTCCCCCCCGCCCGTGCCCCCCTCCATGACTTTTCCATCAAAATCAACAATGCAACCATCAGTCCCTCCCCTCACGCCAGGGTACTAGGTGTAATCCTAGATTCTGACTTGTCATTTCAGCCTCAAATCCAATCGCTGTCAAAAGTTTGTAGAATTCACCTCCGCAACATCTCTAAAATTCGCCCTTTTTTAACAAATGAAACCACCAAGCTCCTCATTCACTCCCTTGTTATCTCTCGCCTTGACTATTGCAACTCCCTTCTCATTGGCCTACCGCTCCATAGGCTATCCCCTCTTCAGTCTATCATGAATGCTGCTGCCAGACTTATCCACCTTACCAACCGCTCAGTGTCTGCCAACCCTCTACTTCAATCCCTACACTGGCTCCCAATCACCCAGCGAATTAAATTCAAAATTCTAACCACAACATACAAAGCCATTCACAACTCTGCCCCAAGCTACATCACTAATCTTGTCTCCAAATATCACCCAAATCGACCTCTCCGCTCTTCTCAAGACCTCCTGCTTTCAAGCTCTCTCATCTCCTCCTCCCATGCTCGTCTCCAGGATTTCTCCAGAGCCTCTCCCATCCTCTGGAACTCGCTACCTCCATCTATCCGGCTATCCCCTACTCTTGCTACCTTCAGGCAATCCCTGAAAACTCATCTCTTCAGGAAAGCCTATCACGTCTCCAACTAATCTCCTACCACTTCCACCAGCTCATTCCCCACAGTTACAACCTTTTGTACCACCTGCTCCACCCTATTAGATTGTAAGCTCTTCTGAGCAGGGCCCTCTTAATCCTATTGTATTGTATTGTATTGTATTGTATTATAACTGTATTGTCTCCCTTTTATATTGTAAAGCGCTGCGTAAACTGTTGGCGCTATATAAATCCTGAATAATAATAATAATAATAATAATACTTCTCTTGAGCATCCAGATGTAGGTACTATACAGGCCTTCCGTGACTCGGTTCACCTCCCTTGTCTCTCACATGATCAATTAAACGATCTTAAAGTGTTACTAAACCCACAACAGTAAAATCAGTCTGTATAAGCAGCATAGCATGCTTGTTATACTCATGCGATGGAACTCTGGAGCTTAAGGGGTTAATCCTCTGCATTGTGTAAAAAGGCTGTTTTATTCTGTATGCATATATCCTTCCCTCCCTGCACTGTCTATCTGGGGAAGGCCAGCCTACACAGGCAAAGTAGCCAACCTGCACATGCTCAGTTGTGTCTTTTATGCTGGAGAGCACATTTACTTGTTGATCAGAGCTAGCCAGGTCACATAATATTGACATCACACATATGGGCGGTGTATACAGGCTGCAGTGCAAATCTCCTTCCTGAACTCTCAGCACTGGAGAAACTCTGCAGTTTATCATGTAACCGTGGTATACAAAGCATCCAAAAAGGTATGTTGTGACAGTATTTTAATGTAAAAGTATGACTTATGTACTGTGAGCACTGTGGGGGGGGGGCGGATGAACTATTTTCATATTACTGGGTTTAGTAATACATTAATGCCCCATTCTTCGCCACTGAGGTGGGTAAAGCCATAGACTCCCTTCCGAAAAAAAACAATGCTCCTGGCCCAGAAGGTTTTACATCCTGCTTAAGCATATTACAAATGTTTCTAATGCTGCTGATTCCTTCCTACTTTATAAAGTAGGAATTTCATTCCTACTTTATTCCCACAAGAAATCTTAAAAGCCTTGATCATTACTATACCAAAATCAGGGAAGGAACCTACCACACCCCAAAATTTTCAGCCCATTTACTTACTCAACCACGACATAAACTTTATGCCAAGGTAATAGAACAGATTTGTTGAGCTATTGCTTTCTCTCATCCACCCAGACCAATCCAGGCTAACAAAAGTTTGCCAAACCTCAGATACTACACGGAGAATGATCAATATCACTCATCATGCTGAGAGACTGGGGATGCCTTCTCTGTTTCTCTCCCCGGATGCAGAGATGGCATTCGAGTCCTGTGGCAATACCTAGATTTGACACTACAGAAGTTTGGCTTTTGCAACCATATTCTCTCAGCCTTATACACCTGACACTCAGCTCAAGTTTACTGCTCTGCCATGCTAGCCAAGCCCTTTTTAATATCAAACGGCACAAGACAAGAATGCCCCCCGTTTTCCCCTCATCTTAAATTTACTTATGGAACCCTTGGCCAAAAAAAATAGAACCCATTCAGATATATCTGGCTTCAAAATTGGCTCCACAGAGCATAGAATTAACTTATTCACAGACAATGTCATGCTCATGCTGACCAACCCTGGCTTCAGTACAACATTCTTTAAAAGAATTCAGCCTTGCTTATTACTACAAAGTGAACGCATCTAAGTCTCACATTCTGCCATTAGGTTTAACAAATGACATGCATACCACTCTCGAAAACAAATATCCCTACATATGGGCTAAGGATTCCCTCTCTTACTTAGGTATCAAAAAAAATCCGTATAAGCTCTCTAAGCCAACTTTGTCCCCTTCTTAGATAATCTGCCTAAGGATCTAGAGGAAATCACCAAACTCACATTATTTTGGCTGGGCAGATTATTATCATTTAAAATGATCCATCTACCACAGCCACTGTACTTATTTAGATCCCTACCTGTCCCAATCCCACTGACCTTTTTTAATTCCCCTCAATCTCTGCTGAGGCGCACGGTGTGGCACGAGAAAAATAAAAAAAAAACGCTTAGGCCCTGCCTCATCAAACATACATTTGTGGGAGGAGTAGGGTATATTTGCTTTAGAGACTACTATGTAGCCTGCATACAAGTGCAAGTAAAAGCATTGTTCCAATTTAGCTCCTCATGTCTGTGGGGTGACATTGAAGCCCTCCAGATCCCAGGGCACTTGAAGGATGACCTGAAGAAGTGCCACGCCCCGATACGCGTTGTCAAGACGACAGCTATCCCCTCTCTCCATTCTCCTCAGCTTGCTCTCCACCCTTTGTGATTCTAGCCTCGTTTTGGACTTGTGTTCCCCAATCGTAAGACGTCACACTTGTGTGTTTCCATCCACCAGCTCCGGTCGGTGGTTGTTCCGGCGGCCTCTTAGTCCCTTCCTTGTTCCGTGGCTGTTCCCCCATCCTGCCACATATCATTGGGTATTTGATCAAGGCCTCATATTGTCCATCTGGCTCTGCACACACTGGCTTCCCTCCTAGTGACATCCAGGAATACATGAAGGTTTTGCCATTGCAGAATTGCTTCACCAAGCCAGTCCACCACTGACTGTTGCTCTTGGTACTGTCACAGTGAGGAGCACGCTTTACAGTCGCTCCATTTCTGCAAGGAGATTTTTAGATAATTGTTCAGCTAAGTATATGTCATTGTTAAATCTGCACATGATTTTATCTCACTGAGCTTTTTGATTGTTCGTCCTTTATAGAATGTCCCGATCAGCACTGCCAATTGTGGATGCCCCTGAATGCTTTTCCTCAAGGAAACTGAGCAATGTTACTCTCTCCTCCACAGTCATCGCCGCTGTAAGAGTGTTTTTCTACTTCATGGATAATGCTACAACAGGGGACAGCCCATGCAAAATCTCACATTCAATCTTCATGCTATTATTACTCATACCCAAAATGACTATGAAATCTTGGAAGGAAAAAGGAATTTTACTCCTCTCTGACCTATACTCCTTATCCCATTTTCCTCCTTACAAATATCCTTCGCATTACTGAGCAAGGACTACTCCAAGTACATCCGAATAACTTATTGCTTAATCTGTAATCCCCACCTCCCCAAATATGTTCACAGGAAAGTATGGACATACCTTGGGTCTGATACCATAGCTGCTAAAGGTATTGGGACTTTTAGCAGCCAGATTGTCAATTGTCAGACACGGAAATCCCTCGATCTTATCTCTATGTATGAGACAATCCAGACGGTACACACACACTATTCATATGAACACCTGTTTGCTATTTCTGAGGGCCGCTTGAAGATTGCACACAACCACTGGGATTTATGGTCAAGTTGGTATGATTGGAATTATCACAACCCTATCTAAACTTCCTCTTGTTTATCCCCACTCATGATATTGCCTTATATGTCAGATGTCAAAAATTATACTTATTTGATAAGCACCTACTTTTCTGTATTACCAGATGCTGGCAACCAATTTTATCATCACCCTTTTTTGTTATGTTTATTGTATTTTGAAAAAATATATTTCTCAATAAAAACTATTAAACATAAAAAAGATCTGTGAAAAATAGGTATTTCCCCAGCACTGTTTTAAAATGGCACCTGGAATACCAGAGGTTAAAAATAAAGCAACAAAACAGTACTTTGAGTGAAATCACTATATATTTTACATCAATTATAGCTACATCATCTCAAACATATGTAAAAGAACAACTAAGCATGCTACATTGTATATAATCTTATGTTATCTTGCTTCGCAATTAGAAAGCTGGAGGTATTTATCTCTTGTTTTGGTTTACATCCTTTGATTTCTGTTGTCCTTTATGATATTACAGTGTACTCTTTATGTAGACACCATGCTGTGTAGTTTCCTTATTCTTGCCTGCCTCTTCCTAAAATGTTGTTAACAGCTTAGATCAATGAACACATTGGAACTAAACCCCAGTGTATTTTTGTTTAATATTTGATGTTACATTGTATGCTTAGCCTATCACACAACCAAAAAGAATGGTTTATCATTTATACAGTGCTGTGTGTTTACATCCCTGTGGGAGTATTAAATTGCAGACTCAGCAAGTATTCCATTTCAAGCACAGCAAGCTATCCACATCCAAATTGGCCCTCATAAGGCTTTCCTTCTTTTCTGCTTTTATAAATGTGATATGAGCCTACTCATTAAAGTGTCTTCCAATCAATGCTCTGCGTCATGCGCAGTCCTAGTACAGAAACAATCTCACTGTGAAAAATTACTTAACAATGAGTGTTTCCTTTGCTATAAATGAAAGTCATTAGTTTCGATTAAGGAACAGAAAAGAGAGGCTAAAAACTGATCATTTTTCCCAGACGCTAACCTTTACCTGTAGGAATCTACTAGAGAATCCAGAACATCCATCAACTGAAAATGCATTGCTCATAATATGCCTTGGTTGTCGCAGATGACACCTAACATTAATAATATAGTTATAGCAATATTACTATGTTGATTATATATATATATATATATATATATATATATATATATTGTATAAAATAACAATTTCAGATGTCATAGCATGACTATGACATTTTCAATTATTAAAAAAGTTGTAGGTATAAACTTTATTTTACCTTGACAATCACCTTTTAAAACTGTTCCAAAAAGCAGATCTGCCTAGATCTTTGCATAAATCACCTGTCCCTTCCATATTTTTAGACATCCTTGTTAACTAGTTTAAGTATATATTTAAGTATATATATATATGAAGGCCAGTATGGTGGCCTGAATTTATGGGAGGAGTCCAGGGGGCTAATTAAGCAGACCATCGTAATGGTTATGTCATTTTTCCTACAACGGATTTGTATTGGTTCGTATCATTACCCTACAACCGATTCGTATTGGTTTGTTTCATTACCCTGCAACCGATTCGTGTTGGATCCATTTAATACTCATTACAGTCCGATTCAAATCTAGTCGCATCGACAGCACAGCGAGTTGTATCGGATGCATATTCATACACCAAATTGGTATTTATTCATGTCCATTACCCTACCGACCGATTCGTATCGGATTTGTTCCGTGCGCACTACAGTGCGATTCAAATCTAATCGCATCGGTGGCACAATGATTCGTATCAGATTCATTTTCCTACACTCTGAGGCACGACTGAAATCATTTAAAATCACAGATCATTCCTACATATTCACTTACTGCTATCCTTATTTTTGCCTGCCAGTAAGGCTACTTTCTTGCAATCGCTGCAAGTACGTCTCCAGTAGCACAAAACTTATTTCAATCATTGCACATATTCAGAGACAAACTTTTTGAAGTCGCTGTAAGCACATATTCAGATGCAAACTTCTTGCAATCGCTGAAAGCACATATCCAGAGGCACAACTTCTGGCAACAGCTGCAAGCACATTTCCAGTAACACAAACTATCTGCTGCAATCACTCATCCAGGCACAACTTTTTGCAATCGTTGCAAGCACACTTTCAATGGTACACAGTCCGGCCACACATTATCTCTAGCGGCACACAATCCAGCCACACATCATTTTTAGTGGCACATAATTGGCCACACATAATTTTTAGTGGCACGGGTTCAGGTTCCATCCTGCACCAGGTTGGACGATTTTTTTTTCAGGGAAAAAAAAACAAAAAAAAGAGAGACAAAGGGAAATATAATATAATATAATATGTATAATAGTATAATATATATATATATATATATATATCTATATAGATATAGATATATATATATATATATATATATATCTATATATATATATATCTATATATATATATAGATATATATATATATAGATATATATATATATATATATATATATATATATATATATATATATATATATATATATATCTATATATATAGATATATAGATATATATATATATCTATATATATATAGATATATATATATATCTATATATCTATATATAGATATATATATATCTATATATATATTGGACTTATTCACCCTTACTACAGGTTTCTGGTCAACGGAGTTCCCAAACTCAACCAGGACTTCACTACTAGGATGCCACAGTCAGGTGTGTAGTACACGCGTTCTTCTATTACATTATCCTGTAGCACGCTTTCACTAACGTTCACTTCACATATATGATTTGGGATGCTCATCAGGCTAAAGTTACTGTCACATGAATCTCTGCATTACACTCTGTTTTCGAAGGGTGACCCTTCCCCTACGCAAACAAGGTCTCTAAACGTTGACAGTGCAAGTGTTAGCTGACCGAGCACACATCACGAACTACAAACCGCAACATTCCTACATAGGCCATAACAGACTTCAGCTTCTTGTCCCAGTACTCCCTGGGGTTCTGGTCTACAGGTTTGTGCTGAGCACAGATAGGCACCCGAGCTATCTGACCTGGCCAGTCACCTCCTGGCACCTCGATTGCCATGCACTCTTTTGAATTTTCTAAATTTCCACTCAACCGGGTCCTACGCAGTAGAACACAATGGGCTCTCATCTACGCCTGTCGTTCCCTTTTCTGTACTTCTTTTCTTTTTTTGTCTGAGTTTTCTGTATCCCACTCCGCTTACTATCCTACTTCTATGTCTCTTCCTAATACATGCACCCCCCCGCCCCATTTTGTCTTACAGCCAGAGGGAGCCATGTCGCAGGCTTGCAGTGATGACTTCACACCCGCCCCTCTTTCACCCCCTGCAGACTCAGAGAGCAGCATCCCCAAGCTCAAAGCAGAGCTGAGGTGCAAGGGTATTCCCTACCCCGCTACCGCCAGGAAAGCAGAGCTCTTCAGGCTACTCTTCCCGACGCCAGCTGCATCTGGGCCCAGCACACAGCAGGTATCCCTGCAGTCTATCTCTGGGGCAATTTCCCAGCCTCACTCCTTGGTCTCCTCATTATCTGCAGTGGTCTCTGATGTCCAGACCAGAGTGACAGTTCTGGAAGTGCGCCCAGCCACGTTTCAGTGGTCATTAAATCCAAGGACCCCAGGCTCAACCGTAAGCTAACAGTCACAGAGTTTGTCTTGGCTTTCAGGATGTTGAGAGATGTCACCGGCCACTCCCAACAGGAGGGAAGAGCTAGACTTATACCTTCATGCAGTGGCGGACCTAGGATACAGTGGATATTCGTTCTACAATTACCACCAGTCAATTTTGGCCAAAGCAGCAGCCAGGCTTGCCCAGTTCCAGGCCAGTACAAACTGGAGTGTCATCGACACATAACTGGTCTGCCACCACTTTGCTGGTCTACGCTCTCCACTGTGTGCCATCTGCCAGCCCTCTACCCACAAAGTGAACTGGTGCTCCAAATGCAGCCACTAGGCGCCCCCTCAATTTCCCCTAAAACTCCGGTTTCAGTCAGGGCTTGCCAACCCCTGCACAACCGTGGCAGGTGGACAAATTGAGATGGCCTATCTTGTCAGTGGGGGGGTGGCTATATGTAATAACTTTAATTATGGCGCTTGCACCTATAGCCATACTTACATATTTGTTAATCATCCATAGGGCACATCCGAAGGTTACATGTCAGTTGAAGCATACGAACAAATCCTGACTAGGCCGGATAGATGTCCATTGGTTGGGGTTCTACCTCTCTACACACTCCACCCCCTCACTGGCCATATTCCTAATAAATGGCTTCACATCAGGATTCCACACCAGTCTCATCACTTTACCTCACTCCACTCACGAGTATAAGAATCTCCTGTCAGCAGCTACCGACGAACAGGCCATAGACACTCTGTTACAGGCTGAACTAGACCGAGAGTTCATCATTGGCCCCTTTGCACATTCACCTTTTCAGATCTGGAGAGTCAGCCTCATTGGGCTTGTCAAGGGCAAGTTCTCTACTAAACTTTGTCTGCGCCTCATTCTTCTCACATCCTAAGTCTGAATTCCCTAATTCCTTCTGAGGAATTATCCCTGAAGTATGCATCAATTCACTTGGCTATCCAGGCCATCATTAAAATTTCAGACACATTTAAACTTCTGCGAACCATCCCTCTGGCGATGGCACGACATCAAATGGAGTGATTCGTATTACTTTGCCACTGAGTTGACCTTCGGGTCCAAAAGCAGCCCATGGATATTTTTGCCCAGTTTCTTACATGGATCCTATTGTACCAGGCCCAGTGTCAGATGGTCATTCATTACCATGATGACTTTCTGCTCATTGAACAGTCAGGCATACCCCCGGTAGACCTGGACAGATTAAGAGTGGTGTTTAGCAACCTCAATGTGCCCATAGCCGAACATAAAGTGGAAGGACCGTCACATTCCATCACCTTCCTAGGCATCACTCTGGACAGCCTGTCTCCTGACAAACTAGCCTGGATCAGGTCAGTTATTCATGACTTTACCCTTTTGCAAGGCTGTACTAAAAAACAGCTACAATCCTTGTTAGTGATGCTCAATTTTGCTATGAGGGTTATCCCTCAGGGGCGGTCTTTCATCCCACGTCTCTTGTTCTTTCTCTCTCAGGTACAAGACCCTGATCAAATTCTCAAACTAGACCTAGCAGCGATAGCGGACTTAACAACATGGGACGAGTTCCTTACAAACTGGAATGGCATATCGATGTTCATACTGTCAGCATCAGCGCAGGTAGTCATGGATGCCGCAGCAATTTTTGGTCATCACTGGTTCGCCAGATCTTGGCCTCCAGAAATCCTTCTAATCCATGGTTTCACTCAGTCATCAGCACTGTTCAAACCGTATCCCATTGTGGCAGCTGCTCAGGTCTGGGGCCACACCTGGACAGGTCAAATGGTGGTCTTCACCACAGACAATCAGGCTACTGCCGGCATCATCAACAAGGGTAGGTCCAAGTTGCTCCCCATCATGTCCTTACTAATTTATCGTTCGTTGTACGCATATTCCAGGCAAATGCAATGGCGCAGCAGATGCAATGTCACGTTTCAATTTTATTTCGTTCTTCCAGCAGGAACCTGGAGCCGACCCAGCGACTACTCCTATCCCACCTTGGTCACATCTAACGATGGATTAAAGCCACACCTTTCCAACGCAACCCAGCTCAATAACCACTCATTGTCCCGCAACACCCTGAAGGCCTATCACGTGGCATGGAATGCCTACTGCAGATTTCTATCCATTTGCCCCGGGGCAAAGACAGGTGACATTAGGCACATCCTAGCCTTTATATTGTATTGCCACATGCAGATGGCACATCTTATAACACCATCAGGCTATACTTAGCTGGCATCCAGCATTTGTTGTCCTTACGGGATCCCAGAAAGCCATCTTTGTTCATGGCCCATACAGTCAGGTCCATCCTATGTGGCATCCAGAAGCACCAGCCCATAGCCAATGGTAAACGCTTGCCCATCACAAGTGCCATCTTTAGGAACATGTCTAAAATCCTTGCACGTTCTCCGTTCGGGGTTCTGCCCAGCCTGGTCATCCAAGCGGCCATCTACCTGACCTTCTATGGCTTCCTACAACCTAATGAATTCACCTCCAGTGGTACCGGCAGTCAGATACTATACAGACGCCACCTGACTCTTTTTCCAAACCACTATGTTCTTCACCTCATAGTCTCCAAAACTCAACAATCCGTACCTGGGGTCGACATCAACCTCTTTCAGACCAACAACGCCTGGTGCCCAGTAATGGTTCTTGACCGGTTCCTGTTTCACCTGCCCAGCCAATCAGACTCTAGCCATTGTTACCTTTTCTGTCCAGCCCCCTGAGTGGCAGCCAATTTGTCAGGCATGTTAGAATCCTACTGGTTAACCTAGGACTTGACCCCAGTCGGTACACCGGACATTCCTTCTGGATCAGAGCAGACTCAGCTGCATCCCAGCATGGAGTACCAGACCATATCATCAGGAAATTAGGCAGATGGAAATCCACCTGCTTCGCTTGATACCATCCAAACCCTCAGGTAAAAATGGCGCAAGCCTTTACCAAGCTTTCTCAATGATAACACAAGATCATTAAACAATTACTTCCCTATTCGAATATTTTTTCACCCTTTTCTTGGCATATTGACCGACAAAGGCACATTTCAGGTCTATGTTATGTTGTAAGCCTTGTCACGTGTTTATGTGATTCATATTTGTCTCGGTCGAAGGTCTTTGACCATAAATAGAAAGGCCTGTATGGTGGCCTGAATTTATGGGAGGAGTCTGGGGGGGTATTTAAGCGGATCACCCTGTGCTCTTTGTTGGTTCCAGTGTGCGATACTCTCCCTCCCATCCCCTTTTTCAGGGCACTTCTCAGCACATTGCCCTCCACAATCTTCCATTATTTATCTTGGTGATGCTCCCTTTTCTTGGCATACTGACCAGCCAACCAAGGCACACCTCAGGTCTATGCTATGTTGTAAGTCTTGTCGTGTGTTTATATGATTCATATTTGTCTCGGTCTAAGGGCTTTGACTATATATATATATATATATATATATATATATATATATATATATATATACTGTATATACTTAAAAATACACTTAAACTAGTTAACTAGGATGTATAATAATATGGAAGGTGATGTATGCAAAGATCTGGGCAGATCTGCCATTTGGAACAGTGATAAAAGGTGACTGTCAAGGTAATATATAGGTTATAGGTTCCCATTTGAAATATAGATTATACCTACAACTTTTTTAATAATTGCCATGGTCATGCTATGACATCTGCAATTGTTATTTTATACCTAAATATATACAGTATGTATATATATATATATATATAGTTTTCAATTTTTTCACAAATAAAAATCTAAAAAGTGTGGAGTGTATTTGTATTCAACCCCACTGAGTCAATACTTTGTAGAACCACCTTTCACTGCAAGTAGCTGCAAGTCTTTTTGGGTATGTCTCTACCAGCTTTGCACATCTAGCGAGTGAAATTTTTGCCCATTTTACTTTGCAAAATAGCTCAGACTCTGTCACATTGGATGGAGAGCATCTGGGAAAAGCAATTTTCAAGTATTGCCACAGATTCTCAATTGGATTTAGGTCTGAACTTTGACTGGCAATTCTAGCACATGAATATGCTTTGATCTAAACCATTCCATTGTAGCTTTGGCTGTATGTTTAGGGTAGGTGAACCTTCCAGCAGGACAGACTCTAATGCCGCATACACACGAGCGGACTTTCCGTCAGATTTGGTCCGGCGGACTGGAATCCGTCGGACAATTCGATCGTGTGTGGGCTCCAGCTGACTTTTTTTTCCCAAAAGTCCGACGGACCTAGAAATAAAACACGTTTCAAATCTTTCCGACGGACTTGAGTCCGGTTGAAAAATCTGCTCGTCTGTATGCTAGTCCAACGGACAAAAACCAAAGCTAGGGCAGCTATTGGCTACTGGCTATCAACTTCCTTATTTTAGTGCGGTCGTATGTCATCACGTACGAATCTGTCGGACTTTGGTTGATCGTGTGTAGGCAAGTCCGTTCATTTGAAAGTCCGTCAGAAACTCCGTTGGAAAAACCATCAGAAAAACCGTCGGACCAGTCTGGTCGAAAAGTCCACCCGTGTGTACGTGGCATAACAGACTCTAACAGGTTTTCTTCTAAGATTGTCCTGTATTTGGCTCCATCCATCCTCCTATCAACTCTGACAAGCTTCCCTGTTCCTGCTGAAGAAAAGATTCCCCACAACATGATGCTGCCATTACCATGTTTCACAGTAGGCATGGTCTGTTCAGGGTGATGTGCAGTGTTAGTTTTCTGCCACACATAGAGTTTTGCTTTTAGGCCAAAAAGTTCAATTTCAATGTCATCTGACCAGAGCACCTTCTTCCACGTTTGCTGTGTCCCCCATGTGGCTTCCCACAAACTGCAAATGGAACTTCTTATGGCTTTCTTTCAACAATGGCTTTCTTCTTGCCACTCTTCTATAAAGGCCAAATTTGTGGAGTGCATGACTAATAGTTGTCCTGTGGACAGATTCTCCCACCTGAGCTGTGGATCCCTGCAACTCCTCCAGAGTTACCCTTGAGCTAATAGCTACTTCTCTGATTAATGCTCTCCTTGCCTGGCCTGACAGTTTAGGTCAGGCATGTCCAAAGTCTGGCCCGTGGGCCAATTGTGGCTCGCGTTCCGGTTTTGTACGGCCCGTCTGGTTATTTGGACATATATATCTTTTGTGGCCCCCGACGATCTCCCAGCGCCAGGGCCACAAAAGATATATATGCCTTGGAGGGGACATGGAGGAGGCGGGATGGGCGCCGTACACACACAGGAGAATTTCCTGTTTATGGGCGGCCTCTGTAATAGGAAGTCCCGTCTCCGGCGCTGCCATTGGACGACCGTTCTGTCCATCAAAGGACTTTTAAAGAGGCCACCGTGTAAACAGGAGATTCCCCTGTAGGTAATCTTTGGCACTCGTGAATGCATTCCTGGCAATGGTGCTGCATTCCTGGCAATGGTGCTGCATTTATGGCAATGGTGAGAGCATTCCTGGCAATGGTGAGTGCATTCCTGGCAATGTTGGTGCATTCCTGGCAATGGTGGGTGCTGCATTCCTAGCAATGGTGAGGCTACATTCATGGCAATGGTGGGTCTGCCGATGGGCACTTGTGAGGCTGCAGATGGGCACTGACCCTTATTTTGCTTCACAGGTCTTGATTTAAAATGTATTTTTTTTTCTGAAACTTCCCTTAAAGTGAAGGTGCGTATTATACGCCAATAAATATGGTATATCCAAATAATACGCCCAAGCTCATCTCTTTACTCACACACAGCCACAAAGGCAAGAAAATTCTTGTTGAGCAGTGTATTAGTGCTCGAACTAACACACTTAGACCGAATTTTAATGGTCAAAAGAATGTCAGGCAAAATAGTTGTCCCTCACGCATGTTCACTTCATCAAATCTGGCCCTCTTTGAAAAAAGTTTGGACACCCCTGGTTTAGGTGGACGCCATACGCTTTCCATTTTTGAATGATGGATTTGACAGTGCTCCGTGAGATGTTCAAAGCTTGGGATATTTTTTTTTATAACCTAACTGTGTTTTAAACTTCTCCACAACTTTACCCCTGACCGGTCTGGTTTGTTCCTTGGCCTTCATGATGCTGTTTGTTCACTGATGTTCTCTAACAAACCTCCGAGGGCTTCACAGAACAGCTGTATTTATACACACAGGTGAACTCTATTTACTAATTAGGTGACTTCTGAAGGCAACTGGTTCCACTAGATTTTAGTTAGGTGTATCAGAGTAAAGGGGGCTGAATACAAATGCACGCCACACTTTTAAGATAATAAGCAGAAGATCAATCTGCAATATACATTATGTGATGGGGCTGCCCAATAAATACAAATTACACACTAGAGACTAGAGAGTATTTACAAAACAATGTACAGTATAAGTACATTAGGTTACATTATATATACAAATGAAACAGAAAACAAGTTTTACAATGTACAGTACAAGTATAAAGTTAGTGCACCTCTCAGCTTCAGGTCTGTTCATACTGAGTGCTTTTGATTTTCCTGGACAAAAAGAGAGCACACCTTGGGCACAATGTATTACATCCCCCTCTCCTTTCTGTACAGTGGCTAATATAATGCACCATAATTGGTTACTATACCTAGCAAATGTATATTGGGCATATCCTGATTCAAGGATTCAAATAAGGCTTGTTTTTACAACCCATATGTGATAAGGAAAGACAATGGAAGAAGAAAACTATTTACAGTAACACCAATAGGGAATCTCAGAGTGGTTTGATGCTGAAACAAACTCAATGGTTTAACCACTTCAATACTAGGCACTTAGACACATTCCTGCCCAAGCCAATTTTCAGCTTTCAGTGCTGTCGCAATTTGAATGACAATTGCATGGTCATGCTACACTGTACCCAAACAAATTTTTTATCATTTTGTTCCCACAAATAGAGATTTATTTTGGTGGTATTTGATCACCTCTGCGATTTTTATTTTTTGCGCAACAAATTAAAAAAGACCGAAAATTTTGAAAAAAAACCCCAAGTTTTTCTTTGTTTCTGTTACTTTTTTTGTAAATAAGTACGTTTTCTTCTTCAATGACGGGGACTGATATGGCTGCACTGATGGGCACTGATAAGGCAGCACTGATGGGCACGATGATGTGGCACCAATGAGGTGGCACTGATGAAGTGGCACTGACGGCCACTGATGATGGGCACTGATAGGTGGCACTGATTTGCACTAATAGGTGGCACTGATGGGCACTTGTAGGCGGCACTGATGGGTACTTATGGGTGGCACTGATGGGCACTGATAAGTGGGCACTGATGGGCACTGATAGGTGGGCACTGATAGGTGGCACTGATGGACACTGATGGGTGGCACTGATGACACTGATGTGTGGTATTGCTGGGCATCCCTGTTTTGTAATGTGCCACAGTGGTGCCAGTCAGTTCCCATTTGTGGGCACTGATTGGTATATTTTGGGCATATTTTTTCACATGTGGATGGCCATGGGGGATGTTCCTGGCCATCCACATACTGGGGGCTTCCATGGTGGTCCTGGGAGCTTCCCTGGTGGTCTAATGTGGGCATCGGAGGGGGGATGTGCTGATAAACAATCAGCGCAGACCCCCCTGTCAGGAGAGCTGCTGATTGGCTCTCCTCTACTCGCATCTCTCAGACACGAGTGAAGAAAAGCCAATCAACATCTCTTCCTGTTTACATCGTGATCAGCCGTGATTGGACACGGCTGATCACGTGGTAAAGAGCCTCAGCTGGAGGCTCTTTTCCGAGATCAGTGTGTCAGACTGACACACCACACCATCGATCACCGTGATGCGCGGTCCCACGGGTGCGCTGTGGCTGTTATTCTGAAGGACGTCATATGACGCCCATTCAGGATAACTGAATTCCCGCCCGGCCGTCATTCTGCTATAGGCCAGGTGGGAAGTGGTTAAATATATTTCCATCTAGCTAAAATGTATTTCTAATTAAAATAATATTTACATCTTTTAATTTAGATTTCACATAAACTCATTATCTAACAATCCTTTGTGACCTGCAATCAGATAATTATTATCATCATTATTATTTTTTGTGTAGTTAATTTCCTTATGATCTTGGAATTATAAAGTAAGTACATGTTCCATAAAACCTACACTTAAAATGCTGTTTAAGAGAAAGACCTCATAATGCAATCATGAACACTGTATCATGGTTTTATACTATTTAATAATATGAACACGTTTCTCAGCATTTTACAGCAAAGAGCTCAGCTCCCTTATTCCCTTCTCGCAAAAGTAGCTTAGAGTCTAATAACCTTACAGCAGTAATACAACCACATGAGCACTCTAAGACCAATTATTGGTTGTTGTTGTTCAGTTGTTCGCGACCTCTTGGACCATAGCATGCCAGGCTTTTCTGTCCTCCACTGCCTCCCGGAGCTTGCTTAATTTCATGCTCATAGTTTCAATAATGCTATCTACTGTATCCATCTTGTATTTTGTCGTCCTCTTCTCCATTTTCCTTCTATGTTTCCAGTCATGAGGGTCTTTTCCAATGATTCCTCTCTTGGTATTGGGTGGCCAAAGTATTTGAGTTTCAGCTTCAGGATCTGTCCTTCCATTGAATATTCAAGGTTGCTTTCCTTCAAAATTGACTGGTTTGATCTTCTAACACCATAGTTAAAAAGCATCAATTCTTCAGCGTTCAGCCTTCCTTATGGTCCAACTTTCACAGCCATAAGTTACTTCTGGGAATACCATAGCTTTGATTATACAGTACTTTGTCAGTTGGGTGATGTCTCTGCTTTTTATAATGTTGTTGAGGTTTGCCATTGCTTTCCTACCAAGAAACAAGCGTCTCTTAATTTCATGACTACAGTCACCATGTGCTGTGATCTTGAAGCCTAGGAAGATAAAATCTGTCACTGTTTCCAGTTCTTCTCCTTCTTTTTGCCAAGAAGTGATGGGACTGGTTGCCAGGATCTTAGTTTTGTTAATGTTCAATTTCAGGCCTACTTTTGCGCTCTCTTCTTTCACCTTCATTAAGAGACTCTATAGTTCTTCTTCACTTTCTGCCATTAGTGTTGTACCATTTGCTTATCTCAGGTTGTGGATATTTCTCCCGGCGATCTTAATTACGGCTTGTGATTGTGAATGGCATTTTGCACGATGTACTCTGCATATAAGTTAAATAAGTAGGGTGACAATATACACCCTTGCCACACTCCTTTCTCAATTTTGAACCAGTCAGTTGCTCCATGTTCTGTTATAACTGTTGCTTCTTGATTTGCATACGGGTTTTTCAGAAGACAGGCGAGGTGGCCTGGTATCCCCATTTCTTTCAGTATTTAGCACATCTTGTTGTGATCCACACAGTCAAAGGCTTTACTGTTGTCAATAAATCAGAAGTGGACATTATTCTCGAACTCCCTTGTTTTCTCCACGATCCAGCCAATGTTGGCAATTTGATCTCTAGTTCCTCTGCCTCTTCGAAATCCAGCTTGTACTTGTGGTAACTCTCAATTTACATGCTGCCGAAGCCTAGCTTGTAGAATTTTCAGCATAACCTCGCTAGCGTGTGATATAAGTGTGATATAAGTGTGATCGTACTGAAGTTTGAACATTCTTTGGCACTGCCCTTCTTTGGTATCGGACTGTAAACTTATAGGATTTTAAATAACTCAGCTGGGATACCATCACTTCCGCTAGCTTTGGTATTAACAATGCTTTCTAAGGCCCACTTGACTTCACTCTCCAGGATATCCAGTTCAAGGTCAATGACTGCAGTATTGTGGTTATATAGGACAATCAGATCTTCCTTGTATAGTTCTTCTTCGTATTCTTGCCTTCTTTTTTTTAGCTCTTCTGCTTCTGTCAGGTCCTTGACATTTCAGTCTATTATCATGCATATCTTTGCACAAAACTTTCCCTTGATATTTTCAATTTTCTTGAAAAGCTCTCTAGTCCTCCATTTTGTTGTTTTCCTCTAATTCTTTGCATTGATTGTTTAAGAAGGTCTTTTTGTCTCTTCTTGCTATCCTCTGGAAGTCTGCATTCAGTTGGATATATTTTCTCCTTTCTCCATTGCCTTTTGCCTTTATTCTTTGTTTGTTTTCTTGCATTTCTTCTTCTTTTGGATGGTTTTACTGCGTCTTGTATGGTGTTACACACTTCCTTCCATAGTTCCCCAGGCACTCTGTCTATCAGATCGAATCCCTTAAATCTGTTTGTCACCTCCACTGAGTAATTACAAGGGATCCAATTTAGATTATATCTGAATTATCTAGTGATATTGTGATATTTCCCACTTTCTTCAATTTAAGCCTGAATTTTGCCATAAGTCAGCTCCAGGTATTGTTTTGACTGACTCTATAGAGTTTCTCCATCTTTGGCTGCAGAGAATATAATCAAAATGATTTCTGTATTGACCATCCGGTGAAGTCCATGTGTAGAGAACCCATTTGGTTGTTGGAAAAGAGTGCTTGTTATTGCTAGTGAGTTCTCTTGACAAAACTCTGTTAGCCTTTGTCCTGCTTCATTTTGTATTCCAAGGCCATATTTACCAGTTATTCCGGATATGCTTTGACTTCCTACTTTAGCATTCCAAGTTCCCATTATGAGAAGGATATCTTTTTTTGGAGTTAGTTCTAAAAGGTGTTGTAGATCTTTATAAGAGCAGTCAACGTCAGCTTCTTCAGCATCAGAGGTTGTTGCATAAACTTGGATTACCGTGATGTTGAGTGGTTTGCCTCGGATACGGACTGAGATCATCCTGTCGTTTTTGAGATTGTACCCCAGTACTGCTTTCTTCACTCTTTTGTTGACTATGAGGGCTACACCATTTCTTGTCCACAGAACAAGAGATTCTTGTTTACAGTAGTAGATATAGTAGTCATATGAGTTGAACCCATTAAAGTCCATTTTAGTTCACTAATTCCCAAGATATCGATGTTCAATCTTGCCATCTCCTGTTTGATCACATTCAGCTTACCTTGATTCATTGATCTTACATTACAGGTTCCTATGCAGTATTCTTCTTTACAGCATCAGACTTTCATTTCACTTCTACTATCCACAGCTAAGAGTCCTTGCGGCTTTGGCCCAGCCATTTCATTAGCACTGGAGCTACTTGTAATTGCCCTCCGCTCTTCCCCAGTAGCAATATTGGATACCTTCGGGTCTGGGGGACTCATCTTTTGGTGTCATATCTGTCAGCCTTTTGTTTCTGTTCATGAGGTTTTCTTGGCAAGGATACTGCAGTATCACATTTTGTCAGAATTCTCTGCTGTGACCTGTCCGTCTTGGCTGAGCCTACACAGCATAGCTTGTAGCTTCACTGAATCATGCAAGCCCTTTGCCATGGCAAGGCAGTGATCTAATTTTAGGTAAGTAGACAATAAAACCATTAACATATGTATATGTCAAAATACACGCTCCTAATGGGTTCATCCAGGCTCAAAAACACATAAATAAAAAGGGATGATCTCACACAATGGGGTTGATTTACTAACTGGTGCAGCTGTGCATGATATCCAATCAGCCTCTAACTTCAGCATGTTCAGGTTTTGAAAAAAAAAAACTGAAAGCTGACCCAAACACAAAGGCTCAGTTCGTTCCAGGAAAAGGACAGAGTTATAGGATCTCTTCTGAGGGGAGAAACCTACTGTGGGAAATAGCCCTTGGGTGTTTAGTCATGGGCAAGGCAAGGCTCTATGATCAAATAGCCAAAATTGCCAGTGGCGATAGAATTTTCCTAGTGTTAGCTGTGCTTTTGCGAACAGGAATTCCATCGATAAGGGGTTGTTTAGGATATTAATGGTGTTTTTAAGAGAGGGTGCACAAGGCTGTTTCAAGAAGTGGGCAATAGATAATTGAGCAGCAATAAATTTATGTGTGATAATAGAGTGGGATCTAAAGGGCCAATCTGAGAGGCCTAATCCAAAGAGAGCCATTTGCGGGGTTACTTCAACAGGTAGGTTAGTAACTTCTTGAATAAGGGTGGAGATGTCTGTCCAGAAAGTGGCCAAAGATGGGCATTCCCACCAAATATGAAAAATATGTCCATCCATGTCGCAATTTCTCCAACATTTGCTGGAATGGGACGGGGAAATTTGAACCATTTTTACAGGAGTGTAAAACCATCTATAGAGAATTTTCACTACGGTTTCCCAGTGAGACATGTTTTTGGAGAAAGTGGTATATGAACGGATAGCTCAGTACCAGAGAGGAGGGGGATTCGAATTTGCAGTTTGGATTGCCAATAGACCTCTTGACCTGGTTTTGTTAGTAGTTCGTAAAGATAGGATATGCCACGGACTTTTTTGTTGGTTGGGTTGAAGAACTGCATAAAGTCTTTGGTCCAAGTGTTATGTGAGCTTGAGATGGAAGTGAGTATATGACGTAGTCTCAAGTACATATAAAAGTCCTTGCTGGATATGGCATATCGGTCTTTAATTTGATAGAAAGAAAGAAGTTGGCTATGCTGGAACAGATTAGCTATCTTCTGGAAGCCCCGTGAGGACCACATCAAATTGATGAAGAGCTTGAATATGTATGCCACCTGAGATTTGCAGAACCAATTTCCAAGTGGCTATTGTCGCATTGATTGTTGGAAGGAAAGAGCGTGGAGGGTGATATCGCATCCATATGGCAGCTAATAAGTGCGAGGGGGTGTGGGCGAGATTTTGTGGCTTCAATCAGAGTCTATGGTTGCAATGAGCCAACAGTTGGTTTTAACTGCCACCTGACCACCCATATGAACTTAGCTGAGGGCAATCATAGAGGATTAGGCTGGCCATACACTGTTTAAATCTCAATCGACTCAGCAGGTCGATTGAGATTTGATCGATCAATTTGGGTACAACCAGCCTGCCATATTCTCTTGCAATTATCACTAGCAGCTGCTATAGCCGCTGGCGATAATGACCAGGAGAAGACAATGGTCCGGCAGGAGGGATTCCCTGCATCAACACTATCTGTGTTGATGGGGAGAATAAAATAAATTTCTTTCCATGGTGGAAGGAAATAAATTTGCTCCGTGTATGGCCGGTCTTAATTTCAATCTAAAGCAAAACTTAATGAGGACAAAAAAATACACAGTGCTTAGACATTAGCAAATTGTTCTTCCTGTATAAAGGGGATCTGTGAATAACAACTAGGGATGAGGTGAACACCCCCCAGTTTGGTTCGCGGCAGAACATGCGAACAGGCAAAAAATGTGTGTGAACATGCGAACACTGTTAAAGTCTATGGGACTCGAATGTGAAGAATCTAAAGTGCTAATTTTAAAGGCTAATATGCAAGTTATTGTCATAAAAATTGTTTGGGGACCTGGGTCCTTCCCCAGGGGACATGTATCAATGCAAAAAAAGTTTTAAAAACGGACGTTTTTTCAGGAGCAGTGATTTTAATAAAGTGAAACAATAAAAGTGAAATATTCCTTTAAATATCGTGCCTGGGGGTGACTATAGTATACCTGTAAAGTGGCACATTTTTCCCATGTTTAGAACAGTCCCTGCACAAAATGACATTTCTAAAGGAATAAAAGTCATTTAAAACTGCTTGCGTCTGTAATGTAATGTTGCCCCCCAGACCATTACCAGGTCCTTTGGGTCTGGTATGGATATTAAGGGGAAGTCCACACCCAAATTAAAAAAAAAAAAAAAAAAGGCGGTGGGCCCCCAGGCCCTATATACTCTGAACAGCAGCAGTATACAGGCGGTCCCCGGGTTACAAACAAGATAGGGACTGTAGGTTTGTTCTAAAGTTGAATCTGTAATTTGGAACAAGTACATTTTGTAAGTGTAGCTCCAACCAAAATTTTTTAAGATTTTTGGATAACATAGGAAAGGGTTATAATCACCCCTATAACATCTGTTTTGCTGTCTGTGACCCTGTTCAGAAGATTTCACCTCACTCTGTGTCCCAATGACAATTGGATTTTGAAAATTTGGGGTTATTAGGGAAACAAGGATTGGTGATAAAGCATCAGTGGAGACACCTTTTTCCCATACTAACTCTTACAGGAGAGAATTTGCCTTCCTAGGGGTAGATTTCCTCTCACTTCCTGTTGTCTCCCTCCGTTTCTAAGTAGCAGTCCTTTTTAAGTCAGATGTTTGAAAATAGGGTACCTCCTGTATATACTGTACGGCCTGCCCTATACACTCTGCGGAAAATTGGGCCTTAGGTGTTGGTGGTACCAGAACACTGTAAGCCCACACAGTTACTCTTGGTGGGCGCTGGAACGGGCCCTGCTGTGAAATATTAGTTTCATTGTAATTACATACCCCTGTTAAACAGGGGCAGAAAAATTGGGCCTTAGGTGGTGGTGGTGGCACAACACTGTAAAGCCTCACAGATACTTTTGTTGAGCACAGGAACAGGCCCTGCTGTGAAATATTTGATCAAAAATTGTAATCACACACCCCTGTTAAACAGGGGCAGAAAAAATGGGCCTTGGTGGTGCCCTGAACTGAAAATATTCCTAGAAGCTATCATCATGAAGATTGAGGAGGAATATGATAATCACTTAGCATAATAGGATAGTCACTCAGCATATGCAGTCTTCAAGGGATCCCACATCCATAGAAAAATCAATCGGTTACATCAGCATCAGGTGCTTGGTAGCTGGTGATCCAAGACTGATTCATTTCTATGAATGTGAGCCAATCAACAGAATTTGTGGACAGGCGCACTCTGTGATTGGTTAGAAAGCCTCCAGCAGCAATGAATGTGCGTTCAGAAAGAATGCTGGATCCAGGACAGGCCAATAGCTCAATTGCATATTGAGCAAGCTCTGGCCAGTGGTCCATTCTCAAGACCCAATAACCCAGTGGATGTTCTGGTGGAAACGTCTCCAAGTCTGATCTTGCCCCTAGATATTCCTGCACCATGTAATTCAGACACTGGCGATGGTTGCTGGAACCGATCAGACCTGGGCGCTGAGGACTGAAGAATTGTCTGAAGGCATCGGTCAGACAGCCACATTCTCCACCGCTCTTTCTGTGACTGAACGAAGCCTCAGCAACACGTTGTCCAGCACCAGGAAATTGTAACCTCCCAGGCTCTGGAAACGCATTGCACAAACCTTTCTGCAAGTCCTCCCGAAGATGTTTCATCCTCTGCTCCCTCTGCGAAGGCTTGATAAGTTCTGCAACCTTGAATAAAATGTGGTGCTGCGCTAATCCTATTAAGATAGGCGTGTAATGACTCTGTGATGGTGAGTACCTCCCAGTACAAATGGAATAAATATTTTCAACTGTAAAAAAATATCAGTGGAAAGGTAACCTAATGTGACAGTTGTGTAATTGTGCACTGGTGGTATATATGACCATATACTAGTAATACAGGTACTCAACTGGTGCTAATATATAAAGCATGCAAAGTGATCAGTGCTTAAACATCATATTCACAAAACATAGGTATATATAAAAAGATAAATAGAGAGTATATAGCAGCTAGCTTACACCATAGCCAGTCGCCGACTGGCTTAACATATACCTGATATAAATCAACACACTCTCAGGTGCATGTATAAACAAAGTAGATAGTGCTTAAAGTGCATACAGTGACAATTATAATGTGGCTGGGTGCTAAAAAGTACATTTATATGCATGCAAATCATGCGTGCAAAATAATATAAGGTGTGAAGCTCTGTTCAGCAATAAACAGTTAATCAAAGTCCATAAAATATGAGTAATCCCTTCGGTGCTAAAATATAGGTGACAATGGTGATCAATCTTCATGCAGCAACGCGCACACTGGTGGGCAGTGGCCCCTTACCTGAAGGTAATGGGGTAATCGCATTTAGCCACTTTGAGGCATGGCAGCCTTTGTAGAAACCATGGGTGTAACCAACTGTAAGGGATAGTGGGGATATGGTCCTATCCTGGTCACTTCTCTCGTTGGGGCGTCTGGTCCTTTCAAGTAGTGTCCCAGGGTCACCCAGATAAATTAAAAAGGAAGCCCACAATAGTGTAGTATTGTATGGAAAACGTACCACTTTTATTTAAGCATAAACATATGTACTCACATAAAAAATGTTAGAACCGGGTGGAGATCCGACGAGCGGCGAGCTCGTAGTACAATAACTGTCATAGAGTGCCTGTCTCGTCCCTACGCGTGACGTCACGGTCACGTGACTTCTTCACGTGACAATAACTGTCATAGAGTGCCTGTCCCGTCCCTATGCGTGACGTCACGGTCACGTGAAGGAGTCACGTGACCGTGACGTCACGCATAGGGACGAGACAGGCACTCTATGACAGTTATTGTACTACGAGCTCGCCGCTCGTCGGATCTCCACCCGGTTCTAACGTTTTTTATGTGAGTACATATGTTTATGCTTAAATAAAAGTGGTACGTTTTCCATACAATACTACACTATTGTGGGCTTCCTTTTTAATTTATCTGGGTGACCCCGGGACACTACTTGAAAGGACCAGACGCCCCCACGAGAGAAGTGACCAGGATAGGACCATATCTCCACTATCCCTTACAGTTGGTTACACCCATGGTTTCTACAAAGGCTGCCATGCCTCAAAGTGGCTAAATGCGATTACGCCATTACCTTCAGGTAAGGGGCCACTGCCCACCAGTGTGCGCGTTGCTGCATGAAGATTGATCACCATTGTCACCTATATTTTAGCACCGAAGGGATCACTTATATTTTATGGACTTTGATTAACTGTTTATTGCCGAACGGAGCATCACACCTTATATTATTTTGCACGCATGATTTGCATGCATATAAATGTACTTTTTAGCACCCAGCCACATTATAATTGTCACTGTATGCACTTTAAGCACTATCTACTTTGTTTATACATGCACCTGAGAGTGTGTTGATTTATATCAGGTATATGTTAAGCCAGTCGGCGACTGGCTATGGTGTAAGCTAGCTGCTATATACTCTCTATTTATCTTTTTATATATACCTATGTTTTGTGAATATGATGTTTAAGCACTGATCACTTTGCATGCTTTATATATTAGCACCAGTTGAGTACCTGTATTACTAGTATATGGTCATATATACCACCAGTGCACAATTACACAACTGTCACATTAGGTTACCTTTCCACTGATATTTTTTTACAGTTCTAAATATTTATTCCATTTGTACTGGGAGGTACTCACCATCACAGAGTCATTACACGCCTATCTTAATAGGATTAGCGCAGCCGGGGACAGGCTGTACCCCATTTGGTGTAGGCTGCTTTTCCTTGTTTCACTGAGATTTGATTCCCCTCCTCCTTTTCTCCCTTACCCCGTTTTACGATAGCGCAGGAATACCCCATAACCATTTGAAGTTCTGCAACCTTACCCTTGTAACGTGAATCAAGAAGGGTTGCTAGCCAGTAATGATCCCTCTCCTTGATACCATGAATCCTAGGGTCCTTTCCTAGGCTTTGCAGGATCAGGGAGACCATGCAGCGTAAGTTTGCAGAGGCATTCGATCCTGAGTCTTCTGAGTCACTAAGGATCACATGATCCTCAACCACCTCCTCCCAGCCACGTACAACTCCATGGGTTTCTGGGGACTGCAAACGATCCTTTGAAGACTGCTGCTGATGCTGAGTGTTATCCTCCGCCTCCATGCTGACAGAATCCTCCTCCTCTTCTTCTTCCTGTGTGATCGGTGGGCCTGCAGGAATACTAGTATCTGGATAAAAGAGGGCCTTGAGAGGTAAGAAAGTCCTCCTCTTCCTCCCACTGTTCTGCCTCAAGTGCCCTGTCCATTATTCCACGAAGCGTGTGCTCCAACAGAAAGACAAGAGGGACAGTATCACTGATGCATGCACTTTCACTGCTCACCATCCTCGTGGCCTCCTCAAATGGTGACAGGACAGTGCATGAATCCTTGATCAGTAGCCACTGGTGAAAAAAAGCCAAGCTCCCCTGACCCTGTCCTGGTGCCATACTCACACAGGTACTCATTGATGGCCCTCTGCTGCATGTGCAGCCACTGCAGCATTGCCAACATTGAGTTCCACCTGGTGGGTGTGTCACAAATGAGGCGGTTCTTGGGCAGGTTGCATTCTCTTTGAATGTCAGCCAGCCGAGCACTGGCATTATATGACCGGCGGAAATGACCACAGACTTTCCTGGCCTGCCTCAGGAGATCCTGTAAGCCAGGGTACCTGTTCAAGAACCGCTGCACCACCAAATTCAGGATGTGAGCCAAACAGGGAACATGGGTCAAGTGTCCCTGTCGGAGGGCAGAGAGGAGGATGGTGCCATTGTCGCATTCAACCATTCCTGGCTTAAGCTGGCATGGCGTCAACCACCTTTGAGCCTGCTCCTACAGAGCTGACAGAATCTCTGCCCCAGTGTGGCTCCTGTCCCCTAAGCAGACCAACTCAAGCACCGCATGGCATCTTTTTGCCTGAGTGCTTGCGTAGCCCCTTGAACGCCAACGGAGCACCGCTGGTTCAGAGGAGAAATCTGCAGAGGAAGAGGTCATAGAGGAAGAAGAAGAGGAGGTGTGGAGGAGAGAGCTGTGGCAGAATCACCACTAGGTGGGTGAAACAAACTACAACAATACTGAACCCTGTCCTGCATCCTTCTGAGCTGCCAGCAGAGTTACCCAGTGCACCGTGAAAGAAAGGTAATGTCCCTGTCCTGGACCATGAGTCAGCAGTAATATGCACCTTACTGCTGACTGCTCTGTCCAACGAGGCCAAGACATTGCCTTCCACATGCTGGTAGAGAGCCAGAGTGGCCTTCCGTGAAAAGAAATGGCATTTGGGAGCCTGCCACTGAGGTACTGCACATTCTACAAAGTCACGAAATGGAGCAGAGTCTACCAGCTGAAAAGGCAGCAGTTGCAGTGCTAGCAATTTGGCCAAGCTAGCATTCAGATGCTGAGCATGTGGATGGCTGGGACTGAATTTCTTTTGATGGTTTAGCAACTGGAGTAGGGAAATTTGCCTGCTAAAATCGGATGTTAGTGTACCGCTAGCAGATGGGCTGCAAGTACTTGGAACACCTATTTCTATACCTTCATTCCTCTCAGTGCAGGTTTCTGAGAGGACTGGAGGTATAGTGGGGTTGGAGATCCCAGCTGATGAGGAGCAAGGAGAGGTCCGCTTTGTTCTTTGATGTGGGTCTTTTAAGCGCTGTTGCCAATGGACTGCATGGTAGGTAGTCATATGTCTGGTCAAGCATGTGGTGCCCAAGTGGGTGCTGTTTTGGCCCCGCTTGATACACTTCAGACATATGTTGCAAAAAGCAACGGTGCAATTTGTTGCACATGTGTCAAAAAAGGCCCACAGCAAAGAACTTTTCAAAATATGTTGGGCGTCAGCAGCGCCCTGCACCTGCTTAGCTCTGCTGTGTGATGCAATAGGGTGGCTGCCCTTAAGCTGCCCCCTGGAGGGCATCCTGCCTCGTTGGAGATGTCCTCCTCCTCCTCTCTTCTATCAGGCACCCAGATAGAGTCAGTGACCTCATCATCCGCTCCCTCCTTGTCACTGGAGCAAACTTGGCAGTATGCTGCAGCTCGGGGAACATGACTGCCAGTTTCTTGACTTCTTGGGCACCCCCTCTCTCTAGGCCGACGTTACTCCCTTCCTCAACCTGGGTACCATCATCGGAGCCTTCAAATCGCTGTGCATCCTCCTGCAGCATGTACACAACACTGTGGTCAAATAGTTCAGGGGACTCCTCCATGCATGATGGTGGGGCTAGGGAAGGAGTGACTGTTGACATGGAGCCAATGGAATTGCCAGCTTTGGCAGCTGCATTGGCAGGCAAACTACTCTGAGCCTGGGTGACAGAGGATGAGGAGGATGAGGAGGGCTTTGTTATCCATTCCACCAACTCTTCTGCATGTTGTGGCTCAATAACACGGCCAGCTGCAGAAAAAAAGGACAAGCGTGCCCCACGGCCACATGCTGAGGATGCATCATGTCCATGACCAGCACTGTTGACTGTAGACATAGAGCCTGCTTGCCCACTTTTAGTGGCCTGTGAGCGTCTCCCTCTCCTGTGTGGCCTTCTGGACATGCTGTAAATTTTGTTTAGCAAAACCACACTACACTGTACACTGTGAAGTGTAATAACAACTATGGGTGTACTGTATGTATTGTGTGCTGTGTATACCACCAGAAAAGTAGTAGCAAGTGCACTAGGAGTGCACGGTACTGTGTACACCAGCAGAATTGTAATAACAACTTTGGATGTACTGTATGTATTGTGTACTGTGTACACCACCAGAAAAGTAGTAGCAACTGCACTAGGCATGCACGGTACTGTGTACACCAACAGAAGTGTATTAATAACTATGGGTGTACTGTATTGTGTACACCAGCAGAAAAGTAGTAGCAACTGCACTAGGGGTGCATGGTACTGTGTACACTAACAGAAGTGTAATAACAACTATGGGTGTACTGTATTGTGTACACCACCAGAAAAGTAGTAGCAACTGCACTAGGGGTGAACGGTATTGTGTACACCACCAGAAGTCTAATAGCAACTATGGGTGCACTGTATGTATTGTGTACTGTGTACACCACCAGAAAAGTAGTAGCAAAACTGCACTAGGGGTGCATGGTACTGTGCATCGTGCACCAACAGAAGTGTAATAACAACTATGGGTGCACTGTATTGTGTACACCACCATAAAAGTAGTAGCAACTGCACTAGGAGTGCACAGTACTGTGTACACCAACAGAAGTGTAATAACAACTATGGGTGTACTGTGTACACCACCTGAAGTATATTAGAAAAAGTACACCAGGAACGGGCTGCAGTCAGATATAGCAAAACTGGATACAATGCATATATATTTATACAAGACTGTCTGTATATATATTAAATACACTGCAGCTAACTGAATAACCTGCCTACCTGCACAATCTAAATAACACTCTCTCCGTCCACGCCAACAACACACTACACGGAGCCGACATGCAGTCAGCCTTATATAGTGTGGGGCGTGGACTTAGTCCCCCTGAGCCATGATTGACAAAAGGCACCCTGCCTTTGGCCAATTATGGCTCTATTAGCCTATAATGTTCGATTTTCGACGATCAGGCGAACAGCCAATGTTCGAGTCGAACTCATGTTGACCTGAACAGAAAGCTCATCCCTAAGAGCAACTATCTTGAGGTCTGACTTCAGCCTTACTATACTGGAAATGTTACATTTCCTAAATAGCATCTCTAATGGCACCAACCTCTTAACCCAGCCTCTGAGGCAACTACATTGTCTGCTATGGCTTTTGTTAGGCGACATCATCCATAAACCCAGGACCCAAGAGTTGCAAGGGCAATATGCTAACCATTCCAGCTAGTGAAACTGAGATATAGAGAAGAGTGTATGCAAAGAAACGCTAGTGTGTCTTTAGAGATCCAACCACCATTGTAGTTTAGGCAACTTTCTATGTCGCTGGGGGCATATATATTTATAAGTCTGGCTTTCTACAGGTTACTGTACAGCAAACATTTCAGGAGTCAAAGAGTAAATTTGACATAATCAAAATACTTTTTTGTCTTCGGATCCAGAAGAAATTTGTTACTATATTTTAACTTTAGCTACCACACTTAACCGTATTTATCTGCGTATAACATGCACTTTTTTCCCCTTAAAATCAGTGGAAAATCGTGGGTGCGTGTTATACGCCAAACCCCCCCGATTCCCTGCTGATTGTGAGCGGAGGAGCGAGCGCCGCCGATATACATACATAGCCGAGCGTATTAGGCTAGTCTCGGCTCCACTCACAGTCACGCCCAGTCCAGCCCCATGATGGACATAACACAGGGACTGGGCATGACTGTGAGCGGAGCCGAGGCTAGCTGAATACACTCGGCTATGTATGTATATCGGCGGCGCTTGGCTCGGCTTCACTCACAGTCCCGCCCAGTCCCGCCATTGGACCTGTGTTATGTCCATCATAGGGTGGGACTGCGAGAGGAGCCGAGAAGAGCCGAAAAGAGCTGAGATACACAGGACCGGCTCTGTGTATCTCGGCGGCGCCATATTTAAACTGCAGTGACACTGACAAGGCTGCAGTGTCACTGGGCAAGGCTGCAATTACACTGACAAGGCTGCAAATGACACTGACAAGGCTGCAAATGGACACTGGCAAGGCTGCAGATGGACACTGACAAGGCTGCAATTACATTGACAAGGCTGCATTGATGGGCATTTAAATGTAAGTTTTTTTTTCCTTAAAAAGTTTTTTCCTTAAAATTCCCTCCTAAACTTGGGGTGCATGTTATACACCGGCGCATGTCATACGCCGATAAATACGGTATATAATATCTGGAATATTAGATTATTTTCAAGAGTAAGATTTCTTTTCTGTAATGATACTATTAAAACATTTCAGTTTCAGGAAATATAGTATTTACAATGCCATTGTTGTATAATAATTTGTTCATTTTCCTACTCCCTTTAAATTAATTATTTAATATATTGTGTAACATGAATAGTTTTTTTTTCTAAACATAGGATTTATTGCTTCGCACCACATAAGCACACAGCATTGTATATTGAAAGCCTACTGTATATTTTCTCTTTTTTATCCTTTTACAGAAATAGTATTTACATTTTGCATGTGCAGATATGCTACTAGACATACTGTGGATGCCAGTTATAGATTTCTAGCACTTTCCAGTAAAAGTGTTAATTATAAATGTCTTTTTAGTATTCAGTACATCAAGATGTCATGCTCATAAATGTAGTGATTATGCTGAACTAAGAGGAAGGAGATTTCAGCAGAGTAGTGAAAATTAGTAAGCATTAGGATATAAATGTATTTGATACTAACATTTATAGCAAGGATTTAAACATGATGACGTCATTAAATCAAGAAAAAGATCATACATTTATATAATATTCTGTTAAAATTGTATCAGCTATGCCAGGCTAGGCTGTTCAAGTTGAATTATTAGAACTAATATATTCATGAATAGCCCTTACTACCCGCTGAGCATCACATGTGTTACGTCTAAAGCTCTAAAGCTGTTGTCCAGGCAATTTTTTTATAAACTGTAGCCACTGCCTTAGTTAACATTTTCTTAATTTTATTTAAATTTTAAATAAACTTTTATTTTTTATTAAAGCTAAAAGCAAACATGTATTATATTGCACCTTACCAATTCTTAGATGTGATAGCTGCATTTTTTTTTTTTTTAGGCTTTCCTTCCTTTATTTTCACCTAGTGATCCTGTCAGTAAGTCTGTTGTTTTTTTGCAATAGACCAAGCTCACCTGCAAATGTATTAATTAGAGTGTTGAGACTATTTACCACTGACGGGGGTGCTTACAATAATCAGCCGTTACTTATTCATGTAAAATTGTTATCCCAAAAAGGGAAAAAAAAAGGATTTCTGTAAGTGCTTGTGTAACTGCAGTTATATCTGCTAGTACGTCTAACATTCGCCTCCCCCAGACTGACAATGCTGCTGTCCAAAGGTGCCCTTGTACTCCTTCGTCCAGAGTGGGAGGTATGTTACTGGCCAGATCACCAGGTGAAAACAGAAGAAAACAATTCTAAAATAAGAAAACGAATGGAGCCACCACATCTAATGATTGGTAAGCTTCAAAATATTACATTTTTGACTTTAGGTTTGATATCAATATATTGAAGTGCATTGACTTCTTTACCCCTCATTCTCATTAAGAAATGCTGTCTGTTCTAGTGGCAGTGTTACCTGAGACTGGTCACCTTAGCTTAGTGTACTGCATGACCAGTTTCCTAAACACCCTTTACCAGTTCTGAAGGGTTTGCCTATTTGATTTAGCCCTGCAGATTCATCTTCCTGCACCGCTGAAATAAGAACATCTTAGAGCCTGGTGAAGCTATGTTGTAATGTCTTTTAGACTTGGAAGAAGATTTTTATGCTCCAAGGGCTAGCCAAATAAGGAAAACATGTTTTTTTTCCCTAAGTCGGTGGGAAAGCAGGTGAAGGAAAAAGAGCTTAAAAGATAGTTTGTCACCAACTTAAAATATTGCAAGTAATATTGTAACCACTTGAGCTCAGGAAGGGTTTACCCCCTTCATGACCAGGTCATTTTTTGCTATTTATCACTGGACTACTTTAACTGATAATTTGCGCTGTCATGCAACGCTGTATCCAAACTGACAAATGTATATCTTTTTTTAATACAAGTAAAGCTTTTTTTGGAGGTATTTGATCACCACTGTTTATTTTTTATTTTTTAATATATATATATATATATATATATATATATATATATATATATATATATATGAAAAAGATTGAAAATTTTGAAAAAAACAAAACAATAGTTTTACTTTCTGCTATAAAACATATCTAATAACAAATTTAACCACTTATCTACCGCCCACCATCTTTATACGGTGGCACTTTGAAGAGGAATATTGTTGTTATGGCAGCAGATAGCTGCCATAACCCCATTATCCTCTTCTTTAGCGGGCGGTCCTCTTTCAGATAAAAGTGGTCTCTGCAGTGGATTCACCGCAAGATCACTTTTATTGGTGATGGGAGAGGGCCCCCTCCCTCAAGCCGCACTCCAGTGGTTTATGCTGCTTACTGGAGCCGCCAGTAGCAGCGGAGATGATCGGGTCCTTTCCCCTGCTTGGGTGGCTGCCGAGTGAGGGGAAGATGTCCCCCACTCTGCTCCATAACATTGACTGGCAGAAGTGACGTCAAATGTCACTTCCGCCCAATGCTCTTAAAGGGGAATTAGTAAAAGGAAAACAAAGTAGATATGGCGCTGTTCTTGTTAATATTAATTTCCTGATAACAGATATTTCTGTTTGAAGGATTACAAAGAGATACTAGTAGATCCACTTCCACTACCAATTAGTGGGAAAAAGTCAGTGGGAAGAAAGGAAGACGGATACAGTTGAAGCTGTTAGTATATCCTATTAATAAACCCCTATTAGACGTGAAAAAATAAAATATCTGTCAAAACAGTTACGTCCCCCAATTTGTCCTATGAATGTGGTTGAGAAAAATCGGACCAATATATGATGATTCTGGTATGTTAAAATATGTGTATGTAATACTAAACAAAAAAAATGAAAGTGGTGTTGGGATGTGATTACATAATTTACATGCTAAAAAACCTTAATCCATTATACCATAAATACAATCTGAAAACAGTTGGTAAGTGAAAAAATTATATAAAGCTGGATAGCTCCCCCAGCATAAGGAATTTACCATAAATGCCTATACTGTCACAATAGTGCAAAACGACTTCAGTCACTAGCACAGACCAGAAAATCTTTGAGATTAAAGAATTCATCTTGTGCAATTCCTCACACGTCGTCTACCTTTTATGGTGCCCGTGTGGGTTATTGTATGTTGGACGAACGAAACGACTACTCCGAGTCCGAATATCTGAACATCTCACGAACATCAAAAATGGCTTCAAATACCATAGTGTATCGTTACACTTTAGAGAGAAACACCACCAAGACCCCTCCCTAGCACAATTCTGTGGATTAGATTGTGTATATCCATCTTGGAGAGGGTCTAATAGGGTCAGGGATCTCTCACAAAGGGAGACCCTATGGATATTTCGCCTGAAGAGTCTTGCCCCTAGGGGCCTTAACATCGAGGTAGACTTGAACTGTTTCATTAACGATGTTTGAACAGTGTACCCAATGAGACTTCTCTGGATATATATTCCTCTCTATATATATATTTCTCTAGATAGAATTTTCATTTATTTTTTATTTATTTTTTATTTTATATTTTATTTTATAAAAAAAATTTTTTTATATAATTTTATATAATTTCCTCCTGAGATAATGGACACTTGAGCACTTATATGTTTCAGGCATATTGCATATTTATCAGAGTTTATACTGATTTAGCACACTAGTAGACTTAGTGGGTCACACTTGTCACAGGGGGTGGTAATTCTGTGGTTCAATTTAATTCAACCTTTGAAAAATGAAGGAGTTATTTTCACTTTCACCACTGGAGGGCTCTGATGATGGTTAGCAACATGGAGGCCCTCTAATGGTATATAAAGATCCACTAAGTGCACAATGTTATTTCATTTGCCACAGACAATACACAATGTATGATTCATAGATTTAGTGAAGGAGTTATGATCACATTCTATTTTATTTGATTTATGTGATTTTTCACTAGTAGTTAGGGGTAGTGAGGGGTATGGTTGGGGAAATGGCCCAACTCACAGACCTGATCGGGTAGTGTATGGGTTGTATGGATTGATCATATGTTACAGAGTGACAGGGCGAGTTCATTATTTAACATTTCCAGGTGAATGTTTTTACATGCCATATGGGGGATGTTCTAGAAATAGGGCGTATTTACACTGTCAATCAGAATCCCATGAATAATGTCTATGACTGAAAGTTTCTTTTTCTGTTTTGCATTTCTTTTGCTCTTCACCTGTAATCCGATCTATGCAATATATTTGGTCATATATGTTCCGGCATTCTTTAAGATGTGTTGCAATGAAAATGTTCTCTGGTGAATGTGATCGGCCCAGCATTGCTGCTTTGGGGGCCGCGGGGACATCTGGGAACGTGGAGACAGAATTGCAAGCAGCTACGTCGAAAGACGTGAGGGGTATAAGAGTAGGAGGTGCCGTGCCGTACAGCCAATCCCATGAGGAAGTCAGGTATGACGAAACATGTCGGGCGTGGCTGTACGGCATCTACTATTAGCAGTTAGTGACGGACGGGACGTGGCTGTGTATCTCCGCGCACCGGCGGGAGCTTTTGAAGGCGATAGAGGAGCTGCTTCCTGGGCTTGTGTGCCAGTAGGAGATCCACATCAGCAGAGTGTCAGCGAAGCGGGGTGAGAACCTATTCAACGCTACTCTTTGGGGTCCGCCGCGACCCTCATTTCCACAGTGGTGCTGGGCGTTTCACAGAGGAGGATTGAGTTTGATTGGATCTGCAGTGTCAGTTTGGCTTGAATCAAGAGTTTTTTTTGTGAGTGTAATGATTGAAGTTTTAAGTTGAATTAATTTTTTTATGTTTTACGGTATCACACTATTGTGAGTCTTTTTACACATTGAGGTGACACTGGAATAAATAAGGAATCTGGATCTTTACCTTCATTTGATCAACTATATGCCCATGCCTTATTGCCAAAACATGAGAGTGTGAGGCATATTGAGCTGGTGAGTGTTGAATTCAAGGGGAGAGGAATCACTGACACTGAGTGAATTGGTGGACTGTTTCCAGATACTGCACATTTTCTTCACGGTGTTCTGTCTATGGACTCTTTATGGACTAAAATACCTAAATCTCACTTTTGATACAATTTGCGATATAAATTGCTCTGTGTATGGTACACCTTTATTGGCACTGTCACGATTTTCACTTGTACATTGATGAGATTTTTCATTTATGGTTTATATATATATATATATTGTTTGCTACAGCACTAGATCACTTTAGTTTACAGAACCTTCTGAATACTAGATAGTATAAACACTGTCATTTAGCGCCACTTTTATTGATTCGCAGGGGCCGTTTATGGGCTCTTAGAAACAATAGAAAGATCTGCTCAGTTTATACTTTTAAAGTGGCAGCTTTGGATTAATTTTCATTAGGACGTTTGCTTACATTTTTTTGTAGGGGGCTAACACCCCTTTGCCTGGCATTTGGGCGCAGTGGTGAGAACTTGAGAAGGGCGCATTGTTTTGAGTTTTCACATTAGTCTTATAATCTATTGGTTAAACCAATAACACAAAACTCATTCGAGATAAATAAGGTGCTCTTGTCCCAATAAATAAAACAATAGTCCAAAACACATTTAAGATGAATAAAGTGATCTTGTGCCAGTGAAGCAATCCGTTTGTCTAATCTAATTATCTTCTCAGTGGGTGGTCACACCATGTATGCCTTATTTGTGCTCCTATTGCAGCTGCACTCACCAGATCCTTCTCCCCCTCCTGGGGTCTAAGGCGTACACAGTATGTGCCACTGTGTAGCAATATAGGGTTTAGAATCGTCTTGTAAAGGTTCCCACAAATCAGATGCCAATTGTTATGCCCCGTACACACGGTCGGATTTTCCGATGGAAAATGTCCGATCGGAGCGTGTTGTCGGAAATTCCGACCGTGTGTGGGCTCCATCGGACATTTTCCATCGGATTTTCCGACACACAAAGTTGGAGAGCAGGAGATAAAATTTTCTGACAACAAAATCCGTTGTCGGAAATTCCGATCGTATGTACACAAATCCGACGGACAAAGTGCCACGCATGCTCAGAATAAATAAAGAGATGAAAGCTATTGGCCACTGCCCCGTTTATAGTCCTGACGTACGTGTTTTACGTCACCGCGTTCAGAACGATCGGATTTTCCGACAACTTTGTGTGACCGTGTGTATGCAAGACAAGTTTGAGCCAACATCTGTCGGAAAAAATCCTAGGATTTTGTTGTCGGAATGTCCGAACAAAGTCCGACCGTGTGTACGGGGCATTAGTGTTAACATTTTTTGCATGAGAGCCGTGAGTTGTCCAACCCCGACCTTCATAAATTGTTCCGTCCTCTGTAATGAGGAAGCTTTCCTTCTGTGTTCAAGGTGTTGATTTACATATTTTTGCACTATTGTGACAGTATAAGCATTTATGGTAAATTCCCTATGCTGGAGGATCTATCCAGCTTTATATAATTTTTTCACTTACCAACTGTTTTCAGATTGTATTTATGGTATACTGGATTAAGGTTTTTTAGCATGTAAATTATTTAATCACATCTCAACACCACTTTCATTTTTTTTGTTTAGTATTACATACACATATTTTAACATACCAGAATCATCATATATTGGTCTGATTTTTCACAACCACGTTCATGGGACAAATTGGGGGACGTAACTGTTTTGACAGATATTTTATTTTTTCACGTCTAATTGGGGTTTATTAATAGGATATACTAACAGCTTCAACTGTATCCGTCTTCCTTTCTTCCCACTGACTTTTTCCCACTAATTGGTAGTGGAAGTGGCTCTACTAGTATCTCTTAGTAATCCTTCAAACAAAAATATCTGTTAGCAGGAAATTAATATTCCTTGTCAAAAGAAGTTTATTGAGTATACAATGTTATAAAGATACATAAAGTAAGTTTACAAGGATCTATAAAGTAAGCTCATTGTTTTACAGTAGGGTTTATATAGGTAAATATCATGAAATTTCAAATATTAAACATTGGGTTCACGTAAACCTAAATTAAAGATATATATAATTTCCTTAGTTACTTTTGTAGGTATTTAAATGATTTATACCTACTATACATATTGTTTACAAGTAGAGTGTATATAGGTCAAATAAATTCTGATAATGAGCTTTAATCGTAAGGTGGAGAAAAGGAAAGAGAAAGAAGAAAAAGGGTTGAAAGGTAGAGGTATGGTCCACAAGGTTGTCCCGCTCGTCAGTTTATTATTCTTTTTAGTTCTCATTGAAGCCTTAGAATGGGTGTCTCTGTAAGTCATTTAATCTGTTACCATGGCAACATGACAGAGTCATTGAAGTTTGACAGGAACTGTTGTTTTATCCAAGGATGCCAAAGTTTTTCAAATTTTGGAATTTAATTTTGATCGATGGCTACCATCTTAGCATGGGACATTGTATTATTCATTCTGTGAATTGTTTCTGCTAGTACCCATGTAGGAGATTTCCATGCCTTGGCCACTGTTTGTTTTGCAGCCGTTATTAGTTGGATCATTAGTTTGAATTGAGAGAGTGTTAACCATTCCGGTTTTAGATTAAGTAAAGTTAAATATGGATCTGGTTGTATTATTTTTTTAAATATTTTAGATGCAATCACGAATACTTCCTTCCAGAAGGTTTGGATTACTGGGCACGTCCACCATATGTGTAAATATGTGCCTATTTCTGGGCATCCTCGAAAACAAAGAGCTGAGGTATTAGGTGAATATTTTGCCACTCTAGCGGGTACAAGGTACCAGCGAGTTAGGACTTTATAATTTGTCTCCAGTGCTAAGATGTTGGGTGAAGATGACTTAGATGTGAGCCATATGTTAGACCAGTCCGTGTCTTCTAAAGTTCGTCCCAGGTCCTCCTCCCACCTCTGAATGTAAGAGGGTCTATTAAGATTTGCTACTCCATATAATTGATTATAAAGTGATGAAATTGTACCTTTAGCAAATGGATCTTTTGTACAGATTGATTCAAAAATGGATTGTTGGGATAATGGTGTATCTCCCTTTAGGAATGGTGTATAGAAATTTTTGATTGGGAGATATCTAAATATCTCAGAGTTTGGTAGATCATATTTTTCTCTAAGCGATGGGAATGAAAGGAATGATTTAGATGCTATGAAGTCATTTAGTGTCTGAATGCCTGATGTTGTCCAAGCTTTAAAAGAATTTGGGTAGATCCATGCCGGATAAAAGGCCGGATTTCTGATAAAAGAAAGGAGAGGATTGTGTGGAGATTGTAACTGATATTTGGTTTTTAGTTTATCCCAGAGAGATAAGAAGTGTTTAGTTATGGGATTATGAATTTTAAAGCGGTCTTTAGGATCAAGCCATAATACATTTGATATTAATAGAGGGTCATTTTCTGAAGCCTCTATAAATACCCATAATGGGATTTCCTGTTTTGCATGCTATTTGGACAGACTGGCCAAATGTGCTGCTCTGTAGTAGTTAGTAAAATTAGGGTATCCCAGGCCTCCTTTATTTTTGGGAAGATGTAGTGTGTGTATAGGTATACGTGGTTTAGAAGAGCCCCATATAAACGAAGTTGCTCTTTTTTGTACTATTCTCAAAAAATAGGAAGGAATTGGAATAGGGAGGACTCTGAATAGATAAAGCAATTTGGGTAGAATAGTCATTTTGATTGCATTAATCTTCCCCATCCAGGATAAAGGAAGTTGCGACCATTGTTTTATTAGATTTGTGATCTGTCTTAATACAGGAGGATAATTGGTTGAGAATAAGTCAGAATGAGATGCTGTTAAATGAATTCCAAGATATGGGATTGACTTTTCTGCCCATGTGAATGGGAGTGCAGCCCTAGCCGGGATCAATTCCATGTTTGTGAGTGAAATATTAAGCACTAGGCATTTCTTAGGATTAATCATAAGGCCGGATAGGGCTGCAAATCCATCAAGAGCTGGTATTAAGTTAGGACCAGAGACCTGTGGTGATGATAGAAAAAGTAATATATCGTCTGCAAATATACATAATTTGTGTGTAATACCTCCTACTTCAATGCCAGTTATAGTTTGGTTTGTTCTGATGTATTGGGCCATGGGTTTGAGTATAAGGGCAAATAATAAGGGAGATAATGGGCAACCCTGTCGGGTACCTCTTTCGATATTAAAGGCTTCAGATTTGTATCCAGCATATTTTATATAGGCTTTGGGTTTATTATATAATGCTTTGATCCATGTTAAAAAGTGGGGTCCAAAACCCCATTTTTGTAATGAATATTGCATATATTGCCAGGATACTGTGTCAAATGCCCTCTTAATATCGAGAGATAGAAAACATAAAGGGATTTTCCGTTTTTTAGCAATATGTGCCAATAACACTGCCCTGCGTATATTATCGCCTGCCTGTCTATTTGGCATGAAGCCTACTTGATCTCTATGTATTAATTTTCCTATAATGCTATTGAGGCGTTTTGCTATTATTTTTGCTAATAATTTAATATTGAGGTTTAACAGAGAGATAGGCCGATAATTCACACAGGAAGTATCATCAGAAAGGGGTTTTGGGATCATACAAACAATTGCCATTAGTGTTTCTTGCCGAAAAGAATGTCCATCTAGAAGTTTGTTAAAAGTTTCAGTGAGAATGGGAGAGAGTATTTCTGAGAATGTTTTATAGTATAAAGCCGAGTAGCCGTCTGGGCCTGGTCTTTTGTTAAGTTTTAGGTCTTTTATGGCGTTAGCAACTTCATCTATAGTTATAGGCTCATCCAAACTGCTTTTTTGATTCTGAGATAACTCAGGTAAGGTTATTTTTGAGAAGAAGGATTCAGCCTCTGTAGGATTAAATTCATTGTTTGTCTTGTATAAAGTTGCGAGATGTGAGTGAAATTTATGGACTATTTTAACTGGATTACAAGTGTAAACATTTTTTGATAATTTCAAACGTATTGGTTTGAAAGATTTGTTAGTTGAATTTAATGCCCGAGCCAAATATGTACTTGGTTTGTTTGTATTCATGTAGAAATTGTGTTTGGAGCGTTTGAGGGATTTATCAACTGACTCAGTGAGAAATAGATCGTATTCCAATCTAGATTTTTCCAGATGAGATTTTGTACTCTGAGATGGATTATCTTGAAATGATATGTAGGCTGCATTAAAATTGAGTTCTAGTTTTTTTGCTAGATTTTTTTTCCCGTTTAAATATTGCCATTTGTCTTTGTATTGTACCACGCAAGACAGGCTTATGAGCTTCCCACAGTGTTATTGGGGAGATGTCTGTTGTATACATAGTATAATATGTATTCCTTTAAAGCTTGTTCAATGGCCATCTGATGTAGTGGGTGTTTGAGCATTATGTCCGGTAAGTACCACGTTGGGTCATGCGCTTTTGGTATGGCTGAGGCTATAGTAGTGTATACTGCATTATGGTCAGACCACGGAATCGGAATTATATCTGATGCAATAATTTCTGGTATCATTCCTATTGTTAGAAAAATATGATCTATTCTGGTGAAGGTTTGATGAGGGTGCGAGAAATAAGTGAATTTCTTTTTCATTGGGTTACTTTCTCTCCATGAATCTACCAGATTGTATTTGGAAAGAAGTTGAGAAAAAGGTAATCTAGAGGTTATTTTGGATGGTGTAAAAGGTGATTTATCTAGAAATGGGAGGAGGACCTGGTTCGAATCCCCACACATTATCACTGTTCCTATTTTGTGTGTATTAATCACTTGTAATATATGTAAGAGGAATGGTGTAGGTTGTTTGTTAGGAGCGTAGTAGGAAATCACCGTGATTGCTGTATCCATTATATAACCCATGAGTATCAGGTATCTACCTTCTGGGTCTTTAATTTCTGATGATAAGGTGAATGGTGTGGATCGGTGAAATGCAATTAGAGTTCCCCTTTGCTTGGTACAGGCAGAAGCCGTGTAAATTTGTTGATAAAAAGGAGAAATATATTTTGGAGTAGAATCTTTGGTGAAGTGTGTTTCTTGGAGGCATACTATGTGAGCCTTCTTGTTATGGAAAGTACGGAAGTCTTTGGTCCTTTTTTGAGGGACATTTATTCCCTGAACATTCAGGGAAAGTATATTCAGTGGTGCCATGGCAATAGATGAAATAGTTTTGACTTACTTTTTGTTATGCAGAGCTGACTGCACAGATCAACCTGTGTGGACTGAAGAGATGAATAGATAGAAAAGAAACCAGTGAATTCTGGAGTAAAGAGTAAACAAAAAACATATGAGATTAGATGATACATTGTATAAATTATTTTTTGCAAGTAATCACAATTTACCCGTGAAAGAGAATAAATATCTCTCTCAGGGGAATAAGTGCCTTCGTCACATTCCCACATAATATGGTTGGGAGAATGAGGAGGGCTAATGGGGGTACACGGATCTTCCGCTTACAGGAGAGAAGTGCTATGTCAAAAGACATCAAAATGATGTTTCATTAATTGGAGTGCAGAATATAGTTTTTGTTGAAATTATTTATTCCAGGGTGGTTGTATATGGTTAGTCTTGCCCTAGGCTAAATAATTCAGTTAGAAAGGTACTGTTAATAACTTTGGTATTGATGAAGATAGTTTGAATTATTTTGGGATTTTAACCCTTTTAGAGTAAACAATTACATATTTTATTCATATGTAACTGTTTAGATATGTTAACTCATAAAATTGAGGTTGTATTGCTTCAGATTAGAATAAACAAAAACATAATTCTAGGAACTAGTTAGGTAATAATATATTTGTTTTAAGAAAAGAAAGAAAAAGCTTCCATTACTTCTGGATTATTGAACATATTTGTCCTAAAAAGTAATAAATCTATTGTTATTACCTGATAATATATAACTGAACAAGAATTTCCTTATTTCACTTATATATTCAAAGGCTATATGAATCAGAAATAATAAGAAATATAACTGGAATGTAACATGATCCCACACAGTGTGTGACTATCAGAATGCAGTTACATTCAGTTATAAATACAGGTTTTTTATAGAGAACCATCTCTTAGTATAATAAATGAAGAGATCAGGAATTAGGATGTCAGTCCATTGAATCTTCTTGGTCCATGGATGATGTGGCATAACGGCCTCTTTTGTGAGAATGATGATTCCCATTTTGTTCTGAAATTTTCTGGGTGCTGCCTGAAGGTGAAGATGATGCCATTCTTCTGCGTGTGGGGGTGTTGCTGCTTGTGGGTTCTGTCAGATTTAATTTTAAAAGGGTTTGTTGTAGTTCATCTGCTGATCTGCTTCTGTAAATTGTACCTTGGTAGTTAAATCTGACTGAAAAGGGGAAGCCCCATTGATACATAATGTTGTGGCGTTGCAGTTCCATTAGTTGGGGTTTCATGGATCGTCTTTTAGTAATAGTAAGTTGGGATAGGTCAGCAAAAATTTGATAATTGTGTCCTTGAAAATTAAGTTCCTTTTTTTCTCTTGCAGCAATTAGTATTTGTTCTTTCGTTCTGTAATAATGAAATTTTGTGATTATATCACGTGGGGGTCCATCTTTCTTTTTGGCTGTGAGGGCTCTGTGTACTCTGTCCAGTTCTAAACGTTCAATAGGGATATCTGGCTTTAGTTCTTGTAATAGAGCAGTAATAGTAGATTGCAGGTCTGTCACAGTTTCAGGTATTCCCCTTATGCGCAAGTTTGAACGTCTGGCTCTATTTTCGTAATCTTCGAGCTTAGTTTGAAGTATTAAATTCTCTTCTTTTAATTGTTCCAATTCTGTTATATTTTCTTGGGTTGTAATTTCAATTTCATCCATTTTTATTTCTAAGGCTGCGGTGCGGTTTCCCAGCTCTCTTATTTCTTTGGTTAGGCTTTTTGTTATTTGGTCTGAGGTTTGTTTTAAAGCCTTATGAAGCATCTTTTCAAATTGTAATAATATTACTGGGGATACTGAGGAGGCTTGTGGAGAAGTTTGTGAGAGGATTTGTTCTGTATCTGACTCAAATGGAGAGTCTTGCTGTGACATTTTCTGTCTGTGAGAGCGCCCTAATGCTGTATCTTGTGAGGTGACTGGAGCTGCTTCAGCTGCAGTGAGTGCCTGTGAGCTCTTTGTGAGGTGATTTTTATTTCTGCCACAGTTTCCTCCCAGTACCATGTTTCCTGCCCAAACTTTCACAGTTTGTTCCCAGGGGCAAAAAGGTTCAAATGGATACCTTTTGAGTCTGCAGGCTCCGCTTTGTCCTTCTCTTCTCTCCTCAGCGGTGCAGAGCTCTAACAATGCATGTCTGCTCCGCTAGGCTCCGCCTCCTGCCCCCCAGGAAATTATTATTAACCACTTGCCGACCGCCTCACGTCTATATACGTGAGCAGAGCGGCACGGGCAGGCAAAATCACGTACCTGGTACGTGATTGCCTTCCCGCGGGCGGGGGGTCCGATCGGACCCCCCCGGTGCCATCGGCGGTCGGCATTTGGTTGGGAGCGATGAGAGACGAGGGGGAGACCATCCGATCGTGGCCCCCCCCTCGCGATCGCTCCCAGCCAATGAGAAACATCCCCTGCCTCTGTATAGTACACAGAGGCAGAGGATGTGATGTCATCTCTCCTCGGCTGGGCAGTTTCCGTTCCAGCGCCGAGGAGAGACGACATGTAAGTTCACCAACACTCACACACAACACAGTAGAACATGCCAGGCACACTAAACACCCCCGATCCCCCCCCGATCGCCCCCCGATCCCCCCCAATCACCCCCCCCAGTCACAAACTGACACCAAGCAGGTTTTTTTTTTTTTTTCCTGATTACTGCATAGTGTCAGTTTGTGACAGTTACTGTGGTAGGACAGTGAGTGTTAGCCCCCTGTAGGTCTAGGGTACCCCCCTAACCCCCCCTAATAAAGTTTTAACCCCTTGATCACCCCCTGTCGCCAGTGTCGCTAAGCGATCATTTTTCTGATCGCTGTATTAGTGTCACTGGTGACGCTAGTTAGGAACGTAAATATTTAGGTTCGCTGTCAGCATTTTATAGCGACAGGGACCCCCATATACTATCTAATAAATGTTTTAACCCCTTGATTGCCCCCTAGTTAACCCTTTCACCACTGATCACCGTATAACTGTTACGGGTGACGCTGGTTAGTTTGTTTATTTTTTATAGTGTCAGGGCACCCGCCGTTTATTACCGAATAAAGGTTTAGCCCCCTGATCGCCCGGCGGTGATATGCGTCGCCCCAGGCAGCGTCAGATTAGCGCCAGTACCGCGAACACCCACGCACGCACCGTACACGCACCGTACACCTCCCTTAGTGGTATAGTATCTGAACGCATCAATATCTGATCCGATCAGATCTATACTAGCGTCCCCAGCAGTTTAGGGTTCCCAAAAACGCAGTGTTAGCGGGATCAGTACAGATACCTGCTAGCACCTGCGTTTTTCCCCTCCGCCCGGCCCAGCCCAGCCCACCCAAGTGCAGTATCGATCGATCACTGTCACTTACAAAACACTAAACGCATAACTGCAGCGTTCGCAGAGTCAGGCCTGATCCCTGCGATCGCTAACAGTTTTCTTGGTAGCATTTTGGTGAACTGGCAAGCACCAGCCCCAGGCAGCGTCAGATTAGCGCCAGTACCGCTAACACCCACGCACGCAGCATACGCCTCCCTTAGTGGTATAGTATCTGATCGGATCAATATCTGATCCGATCAGATCTATACTAGCGTCCCCAGCAGTTTAGGGTTCCCAAAAACGCAGTGTTAGCGGGATCAGCCCAGATACCTGCTAGCACCTGCGTTTTGCCCCTCCGCCCGGCCCAGCCCAGCCCACCCAAGTGCAGTATCGATCGATCACTGTCACTTTTTTTTGTAGCGTTTTGGTGAACTGGCAAGCACCAGCGGCCTAGTACACCCCGGTCGTAGTCAAACCAGCACTGCAGTAACACTTGGTGACGTGGCGAGTCCCATAAGTGCAGTTCAAGCTGGTGAGGTGGCAAGCACAAGTAGTGTCCCGCTGCCACCAAAAAGACAAACATAGGCCTGTCGTGCCCATAATGCCCTTCCTGCTGCATTCGCCAATCCTAATTGGGAACCCACAGCTTCTGCAGCGCCCGTACTTCCCCCATTCACATCCCCAACCAAATGCAGTCGGCTGCATGAGAGGCATTTTCTTTATGTCCTCCCGAGTACCCCTACCCAACGAACCCCCCCAAAAAAGATGTTGTGTCTGCAGCAAGCGCGGATATAGACGTGACACCCGCTATTATTCTCCCTCCTGTCCTGATAATCCTGGTCTTTGCATTGGTGAATGTTTTGAACGCTACCATTCACTAGTTGAGTATTAGCGTAGGGTACAGCATTCCACAGACTAGGCACACTATCACAGGGTCTCCCAAGATGCCATCGCATTTTGAGAGACCCGAACCTGGAACCGGTTACAGTTATAAAAGTTACAGTTACAAAAAAAAGTGTAAAAAAAAAAAAAAACACAAACAAAAAAAAATAGTTGTCGTTTCATTGTTCTCTCTCTCTCTATTCTCTCTCTATTGTTCTGCTCTTTTTTACTGTATTATATTCTGCAATGTTTTATTGTTATTATGTTTTATAATGTTTGCTTTTCAGGTATGCAATTTTTTATACTTTACCGTTTACTGTGCTTTATTGTTAACCATTTTTTTGTCTTCAGGTACGCCATTCACGACTTTGAGTGGTTATACCAGAATGATGCCTGCAGGTTTAGGTATCATCTTGGTATCATTCTTTTTAGCCAGTGGTCGGCTTTCATGTAAAAGCAATCCTAGCGGCTAATTAGCCTCTAGACTGCTTTTACAAGCAGTGGGAGGGAATGCCCCCCCCCACCATCTTCCGTGTTTTTCTCTGGCTCTCCTGTCTCAACAGGGAACCTGAGAATGCAGCCGGTGATTCAGCCAGCTGACCATAGAGCTGATCAGAGACCAGAGTGGCTCCAAACATCTCTATGGCCTAAGAAACCGGAAGCTACGAGCATTTTATGTCTTAGATTTCGCCGGATGTAAACAGCGCCATTGGGAAATTGGGGAAGCATTTTATCACACCGATCTTGGTGTGGTCAGATGCTTTGAGGGCAGAGGAGAGATCTAGGGTCTAATAGACCCCAATTTTTTCAAAAAAGAGTACCTGTCACTACCTATTGCTATCATAGGGGATATTTACATTCCCTGAGATAACAATAAAAATGATTTTTAAAAAAAATGAAAGGAAAAGTTTAAAAATAAGATAAAAAAGCAAAAAAATAATAAAGAAAAAAAAAAAAAAAAAAAAAAAAAAAAGCACCCCTGTCCCCCCTGCTCTCGCGCTAAGGCGAACGCAAGCGTCGGTCTGGCGTCAAATGTAAACAGCAATTGCACCATGCATGTGAGGTATCACCGCGAAGGTCAGATCGAGGGCAGTAATTTTAGCAGTAGACCTCCTCTGTAAATCTAAAGTGGTAACCTGTAAAGGCTTTTAAAGGCTTTTAAAAATGTATTAATTTTGTTGCCACTGCACGTTTGTGCGCAATTTTAAAGCATGTCATGTTTGGTATCCATGTACTCGGCCTAAGATCATCTTTTTTATTTCATCAAACATTTGGGCAATATAGTGTGTTTTAGTGCATTAAAATTTAAAAAAGTGTGTTTTTTCCACAAAAAATGCGTTTGAAAAATCGCTGCGCAATTACTGTGTGAAAAAAAAAATGAAACACCCACCATTTTAATCTGTAGGGCATTTGCTTTAAAATAATATATAATGTTTGGGGGTTCAAAGTAATTTTCTTGCAAAAAAAAAAAATTTTTTCATGTAATCAAAACGTGTCAGAAAGGGCTTTGTCTTCAAGTGGTTAGAAGAGTGGGTAATGTGTGACATAAGCTTCTAAATGTTGTGCATAAAATGCCAGGACAGTTCAAACCCCCCCAAATGACCCCATTTTGGAAAGTAGACACCCCAAGCTATTTGCTGAGAGTCATGTCGAGTCCATGGAATATTTTATATTGTGACACAAGTTGCGGGAAAGAGACAAATTTTTTTTTTTTTTTTTGCACAAAGTTGTCACTAAATGTTATATTGCTCAAACATGCCATGGGGATTTGTGAAATTACACCCCAAAATAAATTCTGTTGCTTCTCCTGAGTACGGGGATACCACATGTGTGGGACTTTTTGGGAGCCTAGCCGCGCACGGGACCCCGAAAACCAAGCACCGCCTTCAGGCTTTCTAAGGCCGTAAATTTTTGATTTCACTCTTCACTGCCTATCACAGTTTCGGAGGCCATGGAATGCCCAGGTGGCACAAAACCCCCCCAAATGACCCAATTTTGGAAAGTAGACACCCCAAGCTATTTGCTGAGAGGTATAGTGAGTATTTTGCAGACCTCACTTTTTGTCACAAAGTTAAAAAAGAAAAAAAAAAAAAAAATTTTTTCTGGCCTTTCTTCATTTTCAAAAACAAATGAGAGCTGCAAAATACTCACCATGCCTCTCAGCAAATAGCTTGGGGTGTCTACTTTCCAAAATGGGGTCATTTGGGGGGGGTTTGTGCCATCTTGGCATTTTATGGCCTTCAAAACTGTGATAGGTAGTGAGGAGTGAAATCAAAAATTTATGCCCTTAGAAATCCTGAAGGCGGTGATTGGTTTTCGGGGCCCCGTACGCGGCTAGGCTCCCAAAAAGTGCCACACATGTGGTATCCCCGTACTCAGGAGAAGCAGCTGAATGTATTTTGGGGTGCAATTCCACATATGCCCATGGCCTGTGTGAGCAATATATCATTTAGTGACAACTTTTTGTAAATTTTTTTTTTTTTTTTTGTCATTATTCAATCACTTGGGACAAAAAAAATAAATATTCAATGGGCTCAACATACCTCTCAGCAATTTCCTTGGGGTGTCTACTTTCCAAAATGGGGTCATTTGGGGGGGGTTTGTACTGCCCTGCCATTTTAGCACCTCAAGAAATGACATAGGCAGTCATAAACTAAAAGCTGTGTAAATTCCAGAAAATGTACCCTAGTTTGTAGACGCTATAACTTTTGCGCAAACCAATAAATATACGCTTATTGACATTTTTTTTACCAAAGACATGTGGCCAAATACATTTTGGCCTAAATGTATGACTAAAATTTAGTTTATTGGATTTTTTTTATAACAAAAAGTAGAAAATATCATTTTTTTTCAAAATTTTCAGTCTTTTTCCGTTTATAGCGCAAAAAATAAAAATGGCAGAGGTGATCAAATATGATCAAAAGAAAGCTCTATTTGTGGGAAGAAAAGGATGCAAATTTCGTTTGGGTACAGCATTGCATGACCGCGCAATTAGCAGTTAAAGCGACACAGTGCCGAATTGTAAAAAGTGCTCTGGTCAGGAAGGGGGTAAATCCTTCCGGGGCTGAAGTGGTTAACAAGAACAGTGCCATATCTACTTTGTTTTCCTTTTACTTTTTCATTTACTCCACCTAGTGGAAGTAACCGGTAGAGGCAGCAGTTCCAGCAATCAGTTCCAACCCTTAATGAATGAATGAATGAATGAATGAATGATTTGTAAAGCGCTGCAAATGCGAACTGAATCACCTCAAGGCGCTGGATGCATTCTCTGTAGTCAGCCTCTAGAAAAGGAAGGTCTTTAGTCTTTTCCTGAAGGCCTGGTGGTTTTCTTCCATGCGGATGTTGGTTGGGAGAGCATTCCATAGTCGAGGTCCTTGGACTGTGAAACGTCGTTCTCCCTTAGCTTTGTAGCGGTATTTGGGAACGATAAGGAGGTTTTGGTTATCTGATCGAAGACTGCGATTCAGTGTATAGTGTTTTATTTTCTCCCGGAGATATAGTGGAGCGTTTCCTTGTATGCATTTGTGGGTGAGGCAGAGGGTCTTGAATGTGTTCCGATTCTTCACGGTTAGCCAATGAAGGCACTTTAGGGATGGGGAGATGGATTCCCAGGGTTTTTTCCTGTTAACAGTCTTGCCGCCGTGTTTTGGATGAGTTGAAAGCGCGCAAGCTGATATTGTGGTAGTCCTACGTAGAGCGAATTTGCGTAGTCAAGTCGGGAATTGATGATTGTTCCCACAACTGCTGCTTTGTCCTCTTCTGGGATGAAGGGGATGAGTCTGCGTAGCAGGCGGAGGAGATGGTGGGATCCGCTCACCACTGAGCCTATTTGTGCATCCATTGTCATTCCTGAGTCAAAGATGACTCCGAGACTCTTGGCTTTGGAGCTAGGAGAGATGGTCTGTCCGAGGATGGTGGGAGGTGTCCACGGAGTCTTTATTTTGGAATTTTTGTTAGCTTGCAGGAGAAGAAGTTCTGTTTTTGATCCGTTGAGTTTGAGGGAGCTAGTGGTCATCCATTCATCTATTAAAGTGAGGCATTTCTGTAATTGCTGATGAAGGTCTTTTTGTCCGTTAATGAGAAGGTAGAGTTGGGTGTCGTCAGCGTATGAGTGGAAGCAGAGATCGGTTTTCCTGATGATATTGAGAAGTGGGCGGATGTAGATGTTAAATAGCACTGGTGACAGGGGTGGGCCCTGAGGGACTCCACAGGAGACTGCCCGAGTTTCCGAGGTGAATGTTCCTAGTTTCACTGTCTGGGAGCGATTCTCTAAGAAGGATGTAAACCATTTTAGAGCAGAATCTGTAGCTCCTGCAACTTCTGCGAGGCGGACAAGTAAAGTATTGTGGTCCACTGTATCGAATGCTGCGCTGAGGTCTAACAGTACCAGGAGACTCGGTTCTCCGTCATCAGCTGCTTCAAGGGCGTCGTCCCATATTTTGAGATGTGCTGTTTCTGTGCCATGGCCTGGGCGGAAACCTGATTGCAGAGGGTCCAGGAGTTGGTGAGTGTCCAGGTGGTGTTGTAGCTGGTGTACTACTGCTTTCTCTATAATCTTGGAGATGGTGTTGAGGCTTGTTATTGGTCTGCAATACCAAGCTGGTACTTAGTCCTTTGCACGGAAACACTTTTTCTTTTTTCTTAAAGGGGAAGGTTTTTTTTTAAAATGACATTTTTTTTGCATTTTAGTGTAAATATGATTTCTGAGGTCTTTTTGACCCCAGATCTCATATTTAAGAGGTAATGTCATGCTTTTTTTCTATTACAAGGGATATTTACATTCCTTGTAATAGGAATAAAAGTGACCTTTTTTTTTTTTTTTTTTCGAAAGTGCAGTGTCAAAATAAAAAATAAAAAGTAAAATAAATAATAATAAATAAAATTAAATTGTCCTGTCCTGATGAGCTCGCGCATAAGCGAACGCATACGTGAGTAGCGTCCGCATATGAAAACGGTGTTCAAACCACAGATGTAAGGTATTGCCATGCTCATTAGAGCAAGAGCAATAATTCTAGCCCTAGACCTCCTCTGTAGAAATTTTTAAACGTCACCTATGGGGATTTTTAAGGGTAAAAGTTTGTTGCCATTCTACAAGCGGGCACAACTTTGAAGCGTGACATGTTGGGTATCAATTTACTCAGCGTGACATTATCTTTCACAATGTAAAACAAATTGGGCTAACTTTACTGTTGTCTTGTTTTTTAATTTAAAAAAGGGTATTTTTTCCAAAAAAAAATGCGCTTGTAAGACCGCTGCGCAAATATGGTGTGACAGAAAGTATTGAAATGACCACATTTTATTCTCTGGGGTGTTAGAAAAAATATATAATGTTTGGGGTTCTAAGTAATTTTCTAGCAAAAAAATGATTTTAACTTGTATACACAGAGTCTGAAAATAGGAAAATAGGTCCATAAGTGGTTAAAAAATCTAATTTCTTCATAAATTTAGGCCGAAATGTATTCTGTTACATTTCCTTAGTAAAAAAAAAAATCCAATAAGTGTATATTGATTGGCTTGTGTGAAAGTTATAGCATCTACAAACTATGGTATATATACTAGAAATGTTTTTCTTTTTTTTACAGTAGTAATGGCAGTGATCAGAGACTTATAGTGAGACTAGTAGTGTGACAGGCAATCTGACATTAACTGGGACTGGGTGGGAACTAAATAACTTCCAATGACATCAACAGTGAAAATTCTTTACACTGTTGTTGTACAAATGACACTGGCTGGGAAGGAGTTAATGTCTCGGGGGGTAATTAAGGGGTTAAGTGTGTGTGTAAAGTGTTAATGTGTGTATTATATGGGGGCGTGGCCTGACGAGGCATGTGAGCAGACCTGCTGCACGGAGCTCCCGCTGATAATCCTGCCTAACATCCTCTCCTCACTACCATTTTCGCCCGTTCTTGCCCCAGAGAGCTGCCTGATACCTCCTGGAGACATCCGGTGCTGCTGGCTGACCGATTGGAGCTAACGATGACCCGGGGGAACCGAATGGAGACCGAGGCCTGGGAGTCCCAAGCTGACCAAGATGGCGCCGGCCAGTCTCAGCCTCCTAAAGCCTGGAAAAGAAATCCGAACAGGGGGGTAAGACCAGCAAACTCCCTAAAAACAAGGAGCAATCCAGGGACATGCTTTATTATGCTCAAAAGCTGGCCGGGCGTTCTGATTCCCCTTTGCATGGCTCCCCCCAGCCCTTATACACCTCTGAGCTGACTAACAGGGAGGATACAAGCATACTAGATGACACAGTGCCATTAGACCTGCAGCAGGATCTCATGTCTGATCCATCTGACTCCCCCACAGAGGACAATGTTCAGCCTTCTCTGAGTGATATCCTGCATGCTGTGCACAAATGCACTGCTTTAGTTGATGATTTGAAGGAGAAATTTGGAGGCCTGAAGGAAACAGTGTCCCTTATGCGCCAAGATCTGCAAAAGATCAGGGAAAGAACCACAGCAGTGAAGGGCCGGGTGAGCGACATGGAGGACCAGTTGCCCCCCCTTCACAGAGATGTCAGGATGGCCACTCAAAATGCCTTTCAAGCCCTTAGCAAAACTGACGAAATCGAGAACCGTCTGCAACGCAATAATGTGCGCATAGTGGGACTCCCTGAAAAAGTGGAAGGACGTGACCCCACAACCTTTATTGAAGAATGGCTGCAGGAAGTCTTTGGTAAAGATGCTTTCTCTCCCATTTACACAGTGGAAAGGGCCCACAGAGTACCCCCACGTCCTCTCCCCCCCTGGGAACCCCCCAAGATCAGTGTTGGCCAGGCTCCTGAATTATAAGGACCGGGAAGTGATACTGAGAATGGCCAGGGAAAAAGGCAGCATTAAACACAACGGCACTAAAATCTCATTTTACCCAGATTTCTCCGCCGAAGTACAACGCAGGCGATCAAAATTTGCAGATGTTAAAAAGAGGCTACAAAGGCTGCAATTATCCTATGCAATGTTGTTCCCAGCCAAGCTGAGAGTGACGGCCAACGGACAGAACAACTTTTTTGAAAATGCGCAAGATGCTGCAGCATGGCTGGATCAAAATGAGCAAGCTCTACGCCGCCAGGGCCGGGATGATGGAGCCGGATAAACCAGATATGGCAGAAGAAATGCGGGGGAAAGCAGGGCGTCCATTCCCCTTTTATGTTCACCAGTCTGAAGAGGAACTTTACTAGTTGCTTACACAGCGAGTGACTACCGCAGAAATACCGTTATATCTTTTACCACCAGTTATTCTTACTTTAAGCACAGACTCTCATTGGGGTCGCTACCGAGCAGAGTGTGTGGAAGTTGCTTGAAGTCATGGGTTACATGGCTACTGTTCCAAAGCCCTGTTGGCGGTAATATTCAGGACAGATCACATACCCTACAGTCTCAGGACAGTTCTGGATGTGTGCGCCACGGTGTGGCGGGATCCAGGACCCTCAACACAGTCTGTTTCTACTTTTGTTTTGTTTTTCACTGTTTTGCCGCGCAGTTGCGCGAGAGTATCCACCCTTCACGAATACCGAGCTTCCATTGGGACAATTTTTTATTGAAAAAATGCTTTTTGATGCAACACATTCCAATGCTCTTGGGCAACCATATAACCAGAACTGTTCTGACATCCAGAAGAATCTCCTTTCAATGTATTTTTGAATATTTGCAATGGTATCCACACCCATAGTATCGTGGAATGTGCGCGGAGTGAATGACCCTTTAAAAAGGACCATGATCTCCTCTTGTTTGCGCAAATTCCACCCGGCCATTATTGCCCTTCAGGAGACACACCTCCTGGGGGGCAATGTGAGCTGCTTGCAGTATGCCTGGGTGGGCAAGTCCTATCATTCCACTCACACTGCTTATTCTCGTGGGGTGAGTGTACTGATACACAAAGCTCTGACATATCAGGAACTAGACTCGCTAGTTGATAGTGCTGGCAGATTTGTATTCATTTACTGTAAATTTACCTTAACATTGAATATAGCCTTTATATATATTCCACCCCCGTTTTCACGGGAGGTGCTGCAACTGTTGCTGACGTATCTGGCGGGCAAACCTGATGTCCCACTGCTGATCATGGGAGATTTTAACTGCTACCTAGACCCTAAATTGGATAGGCATCCCCCAGTCCCTTCTCCTAGGGGTGGCAGGGGTACAGCACTCAGTCGCCTAATTATGGAATTAGGTTGGACCGATTTTTGGCGCATACGTAACCCTAATGTAAAGCAGTTTTCATGCTTCTCTAAAACTCACGGATCCCTGTCCCGTATAGACCTTAGTATAGGCACCCCTAATTTGCTAGAATATGTTTCTAAGATAGAGTACTTTCCTTGGGGAGTATCTGACCATTCACCTGTGGCTGTATGGCTGATTGCCCAACCCCCAACCTCATTACCTAGGGCGCCATGGAAACTTAACGCCTTCTGGCTGAAACTGTTTAATTCCCCAGAACGAATTTCCAATCAAATAGAAATATTCTTTAATTCTCATAAACATTTAACAGGTAAAATTCAAACCTGGGAAGCCTTTAAGGCCTACCTTAGGGGAGTGTTTATTGCTGAAATAGCCAGGGTCAAAAGAAATTCCTCAGCATTATTGGAACAGGTCGGGGATCAGGTACGTCAGCTGGAACTTGTCTATGTTACCGACCCTACAGAGTCTGCGAGGGAGGCGTGGATTTCGGCCCAGGATTCACTGGACCGCTTGAGAACCTCCGCCGCAGAACGCAAAAGGTTCTTTAGCAAACAGGCATTTTATGAAGAAGGGGAAAAAACGGGACGTTTACTGGCAAAAATAGCCAGGTCACAGCAATTGTCTCCAGCAGTTGGGGCGATTCGCACGGCCGGTGGAAAGGTGGTAAATGCCCCGGATCAAGTTTTATCAGAGTTAGCATCCTTTTACAAGGATCTCTATGGAGCGAGGGATGACTACACAGATAGCGAGTTGGAGGCATACCTTTCTACCCTCTCTGTCTGAGGAGGCCAGGCAATCACTGGAAGCTCCCCTGACATTGGAAGAGTTACAACATGCGGCATGCCCTTTCCTACGTGCAAGGCTCCAGGAGAGGATGGTATCCCCATGGAAGTTTTTGCCCAGTATGGCGAGTGGATAATGCCACACTTGCTAGATGTGTTCAATGACTCGCTTAAAGAAGGCAGTTTACCAATCTCCATGACTAGAGCCAATATAATTTTATTACTGAAACCTGGAAAGGACCCGGTTGACCAAGGCTCATACAAGCCTATTTCACTACTGCAAAGTGATGTTAATATCCTGGCTAAGGCCCTGGCGCTCAGGGTCAACCGGATCATTGAATCCATAATACATCCCGATCAGGCTGGGTTTATGCCGCAAAAGTCCACTGCCACCAACCTCAGACGCCTATTTTTAAATATGCAGCTGCAGCCGGACAATGAAGGGAGCAGGGCTCTGCTTTCCCTAGACGCCAATAAGGCGTTTGACTGTGTGGGCTGGCGATACCTATGGGCAGTACTATCAAAGTTTGGGTTTGGAAGTCGCTTTATAGCTTGGGTTAAACTGTTGTATGCCTCCCCGAAGGCGACCATCAGGATGTCAGGTAGGATGTCTCATGCGTTTGCTCTGAGCAGTGGCACAAGGCAGGGATGCCCCCTGTCTCCCCTGCTCTTTGCCATTGCCATTGAGCCACTGGCGGCTATAGTAAGGGCCAGTCAGGGGATCATGGGCTTTAAATATGGGAACCTCCACGAAAAGATTATGCTGTACGCTGACGACATGATGCTTTTCCTGGGGGACACCAAAATGTCTTTGGCGGAAGTGACAAAAATCATTACTGGGTTCGGCCACTTTTCTGGCCTGACAATTAACTGGTCTAAATCAGCTCTGATGTTGCTGGACGAGGGGGGAGTGGTGAATTTGCCAGATTCTTGCTCGGTTCCGGTAACGTCATCTTTTAAATATCTAGGCATACAAATTTCACCTAAACTAGCGGAATATTGCCCCTTAAACATACATCCCCTGCTATCCAGACTTAGGGACAAAATTACATGGAACAGGCTTAAATTGTCACTGGCGGGCAAGGCAAATTTAATAAAAATGATCCTAATGCCGCAGCTACTCTATTTCTTACACAACTCCCCAGTAGTGATACACTTAAAGATTTTTAGGGTGGTAAACACTCTTTTCCGGAGATTACTGTGGAATGCAGGTACACCTAGAATCAAGCTGGAACAGTTACAAAACCCTAAGGACAGCGGAGGGCTGGCAGTACCCAACCCTTGGCTGTACTATATAGCAGCTCAGCTGCAACATTTGGTTGGATCCATGGCCCGGGACCCTGCTGGCTCATCGGCGCAGTTAATGCTGATTGGGACAGGAGTGGAAACAGTCCCGCTAGGCCTTGAGGCTCAACTGTTTCACAAGTCCAATAAACTGACACCCACTCTTACTTTAATGCAGAAAATCTGGAACAAGGGAAGGCAGTTGCAGGAAGTGACAGGTTTCACGGAATACAGCCCAATATGGGGGAATCTTTTGTACGTCGAGTTAGCAAAGTTGCAACAGGGTCCCAAATGGCGTTCATTTGGTGTTATCCTTTTATCCCATATATTTAGAAATGGCAGGTTGCTGACGTTTTCAGAGCTACAAAATAAATATAACCTGCCAAATACTATGTACTATTCCTATATCCAGCTCAAACATGCGGTGGACACACAGGGAAAAGCTGCTCCCTGGACTCTGTCAACCACCCCTATTTTTCATTTGATACAGTCCAGCACAGAAACCAAAGGATTCATCTCATATTGCTATCAAATGCTATTGATGCAACTTTTTAAAGCGAACCCGACTAGGGCACCATCCCTATGGGAGCAGGATATAGGTCCAATTACGGGAGATCAATGGGAAGAAATTTTGCAATCCACTAATATATGTTCTCTCAATGTGGCCCAAAAGGTATCCCAACTATATATAGTACTTAGAGTGCACTACACCCCACTTAAACTTTACAATATGGGTAGGAGGCCTGATCCTATATGTAGCAGATGTAAGCGACATCAAGGTGATCTCATTCATCTACTGTGGAGATGTCCAAAACTCCATAGGTATTGGAAGGAGGTTATGGGAACACTTAATCAGGTGTTCCAGACTAACATCCCCCTTGACCCAATTCACTGTATTTTAGGGGTCCTAGAAGATAATGTCCTGGAGGAGATGACTAGAATAGCACTCACTAGGGCACTGTTCCAAGCACGCAAACTTATATTGCTTGGCTGGAAATCGTCCTCCCCGCCATCAGTAAAATCTTGGATAACGCATATGGGTAACACCTTGATTATGGAAAAATACATTTACCAACATAGAGGCAGCTCCAACAGATTTGAGAGGATTTGGGCACCATGGTTAGATACCCCTGGACTGAGTCCTAAGGAGCTGGTAATGTCCAGACCAGTGTTTCTCAACTCCAGTCCTCAAGGCGCCCCAACAGGTCATGTTTTCAGGATTTCCTTCAGATGAAACAGCTGTGGTAATTACTAAGGCAGTGAAACTGATCAAATCACCTGTGCAAACTAATGGAAAGCCTGAAAACATGACCTGTTGGGGCGCCTTGAGGACTGGAGTTGAGAAACCCTGGTCCAGACTACTACAATGTCCTGGGGGGGGGCCCATGAGGTTCTTTAAACGATTATTGATCGTAAATTGGTAGAGCATTGCAATGTTATAGGATTTTCGGTAATAGATGATGATTGGAATGTACTATTCACATGAATGTATGTTGTTGCATGAAGCTTGTACAATGGAAGCTATGTAAACTTGTTCAATAAACACCTTTTTGATTTAAAAAAAAAAAATGTGTGTATTATATGCTGCTTTTTTCCTAAAAATCTATTTGTTGCTTCTCCCTGTGCTCCCTGTACCCATGAGGCCAGCAGTTCATCCCTAGTAGGCAACCTTGGCACTCCAGTTGTGGTGAAACTACAAATCCCATGAGACATTGCAAGAGTCTGACAGCCACAAAGATGACACCCAGAAGCAGAGGCATTATGACATTTGTAGTTTCACCACATTTGTAGTGCTCAGGGTTGCCTACTACTGCTATAGAGTTTTGTTGAGTGGCAGATCTGAGTCTGCTGGGGCTAGTGACATCACATTTAGGGTGAGGGCATCTAGGAGCAGCATCAGGGCTTTTACATGTCCACACAAGGAAGTGTTTTACGGATAAATAACATACATAAAATATGTTAAACACACATATAATCTTATGGGAAGATTTTTGCCTAAAGTAATGGTCTAGTGACAGAATATATGTAGGCTGCTATTGCTGATCCATATTTATGAAAGTGTCACTGACTGTAAGCTTATTCCAAGTATGTGACATGAAATATTAAAACTTAAAAAAGGAAAGGCAAGTAGCATTTTATAAAGGGGAGCATCGATGGCAGTTAACAGCTTTCTTGCAATAAAAGGTTTTCTTTAACAGTCCAAGGAAGTTCATGTAATCTACAATACGCTCTCATGCAAGGGCATTAGGACATCAGTTCCTCATAAATGCCATCTAATTAAAGCGTCTCATGCTGATATCCTTCATAAATTATTCCTGAAAGGATTCCAATGCAATAGCAGTACTAGTAATCATGCATTTCAATTGTTTCCATAGTTTATTTATAACTTCACATTTATTCCACCTTACATAAACTGTATTTAATAGGTATTAAAAGCTGTTTAACCACTTGCCAACCAGCTGCCATCATTATACTGCGGCAGGTCGGCTCGTTCCCTCAGATCACTGTAGCTGTACATCAGCCCTTTAAACAGCTATAGCAGGCACGCGCGTGCCCGCTGCATGGCAGGGGAAACTGATGCGCATGGTCGGTGGCCGCAATGTCCGACATCCACACGCGATCACTCCACAGAGAGGCAGAACAGGGATCTGTCAATGTAATCTAACAGATCCCTGTTCTGTCAGGGGAGTAGAGAGTGATCGTCTGTTCCTAGTGATCAGGAACAGCGATCTCTCTCCTCCTCCAGTCTCTACACTGCCCCCACAGTCAGAAACACCTCTCAGGGAACACATTTAACCCCTTGATCGCCATAAATCTATTCCCTATTTTGGATTTTTTTGGATATTTATTATAGCAAAAAGAAAAAAATATTGTTTTATTTTCAAAATTGTCGGTGTTTTTTTGTTTATAGCGCAAAAAAAAAAAAAAATGCAGGGGTGATCAAATACCACTAAAAGAAAGCTCTATTTGTGGCAAAAAAAGAATGTCAATTCTGTTTGTGTACAGTGCCAAACGAACGCGCAATTGTCAGTAAAAGCGATGCAGTGCCGTATCACAAAAAATGGCCTGGTCATTAAGGGGGAAAATCTTCCGGTCCTTAAATGGTTAAAATATTTTCTTAAATATTGTAACAAGCAATTCTGTGTATCATTACATAACTAGATTGTGTTTCAATCACTGACATCTTTTCTAGCATTCACCCCATGCTTTGTTGCAATGTTGTCTGAAAGGTGCAAATGCCAGCATATGCAAATAAGAATACAAGGTTAAGAAGCCTTGGATGCGTAACAGACACAGACTTGGACAACAAAGCATGAGTAAAGCAGATCTCCATTAGGAATTAGGCTCAATTAATTGATAAAATCAATGATCAGCCTTATAAAAATGAAACATTTTTAAAAGTTATTGGTGCTAATGAGTGTATGCAGCCCAGCCAATTTTACTGATACCTGGATTTCCATTTGAAGAAAGGGCAATCCAGAATTTGTGGTCAAAATAGGCAAATCTGAGGGAAGATAGCAAAGATGGTTTGTAAATTAGACAAACCTTTTCATTACAGAAACTCAGTATCAGTAATTCACCAGTGTAATGCCCCGTACACACGGTCGGATTTTCCGACGGAAAATCTGTGATAGGACCTTGTTGTCAAAAATTCCGACCGTGTGTAGGCTCCATCACACATTTTCCATCGGATTTTCCGACACACAAAGTTTGAGAGCAGGATATAAAATTTTCCGACAACAAAATCCGTTGTCGGAAATTCCGATCGTGTGTACACAAATCCGACGGACAAAGTGCCACGCTTGCTCAGAATAAATAAAGAGATGAAAGCTATTGGCCACTGCCCCGTTTATAGTCCCGACGTACGTGTTTTACGTCACCGCGTTTAGAACGATCGGATTTTCCGACAACTTTGTGTGACCGTGTGTATGCAAGACAAGTTTGAGCCAACATCCGTCGGAAAAAATCCTAGGATTTTGTTGTCGGAATGTCCGAACAAAGTCCGACCGTGTGTACAGGGCATTATAGTGAATCATTCATGCACCGTTGACTCAAAATTTAAACTTAAAACCCTCAGCCTTTTTTTTAAATTATCACAAAGAAAATGAAGTTTGTTTCATTTACAGTACTAGATGTTCATTGTACTGTGGAAAAAAAAAATGGTATTTTCCATAGGTTGTGGTATAGCTCAATAGGTTGAATTGAAAAGTTTAAATTTTTCCTTAAAGTAGAGCTGCAGTGAGGCTATGAAATGCAACAAGCAGTAAAACACTTTTTAAGTCCTCGATGTCTTCTCCAGTTACATGCATCCTTGAGTAACTCATGCTCAAATTTCAGAGAAAAAATATTTGCACTTTTGTGTTCTATCAGTTTATCATTTTGTTCCTCCCTGTCAGAAGTGAGTTGGCAACCTTCTAATCAAAATGGTAAAGACATAGCAGGTGCTCTGGGATGTGGTTACTATTCATCTCTGTTTGCCGGGGTCAATCCCCATTCAGAAGGTTCTTTCCTCACAAAACAAACATTCCTGGCATTATCCCCACCACTGCCTACTGGACTTATACAACAAAGCCAAGGAGGCTTACTGCTTGCTGCCCACAGATGTAAATAAGCAAGTGTAAGACTCAGTTTGTTACTTACTCCTGACCCCTGCACTCTGTGTGCTATGCACTCCTGATGCTTGCATCCTGTGTATTACACACTCTTAACACTGCACTGTTACTCACACCTTGCCCCTTCAGTCTTTGCATTATTCATGCCTGATCCCTGCACTCTGTGCCTTACATACTCCTGACACCTGCACTTTGTGTGTTATTTACTCTTGAACATGAGAAGAGCAAGTTCAGGTTTTACTTAACCACACATCTTTAAGCCTCTCCCACTGTTACCACAATTTTGCCACTCCCACAATTTACCATGGCATGTGTAGCATATCGCATCATTTTTCCAATCGTATTGCCCAAAGCATTTTGTCTAAATACTTTAAAATTCTTCTCCTTCTTCCAAACATCTGTGACCAATTGTTTGCAGGCATGATAAAAATCAGAGCATGATTTTGTAGTTGTGGCTAAAAATGGGGGTGTGGTATTCTTGTATAGGTAAACATTTGCTTGGTCTGCAGGGTGTCCCTGGATTTCATGTTTGAAAATCTGGTAACCTTACTCTGGAAGAGGGTAGAGGAGAATGCAGAGATCTCACTGGATCTCTGGTGTTTGTGAAGAATACATAAATAGTTTAAGGGTAACTCCACTTTCGTGGGAAGAAATAGGAAATAAAAAAAATAATAGAGCATATACAATTGTGATGCAAGTCATATTGTAATTGAATGTTATTAAAAATGAGCTTTCCTTTTCAATCTGCAGCTATGTCATTTTCTGCAAAATGCAATGCAATATGGCTACCTAGAGGTGTTCAGTACACAGAATGTGTACAGAACGCCCCCCCCCCCCCAAATATGTAATTTCCTGCTTATGTGATTGGCTCACTGATTATCTCAGAAGTCTGAACTAAGATACAAGTCAGAATCTAGGCAAACAATAGTGGGTGGGTGCCTGTAGGCTGGATGGAAAGAGCAATGGGCAGTCAAGGTCACAATAAAAGTCCACAAAAAGTCCATAAATGAAACAGTCTCTAGGAGAAGTCTGGTGATAGATGGATGCAGGCTCTGGTAAGAGCTGAAAGGGACTCTGTGGACATGCAAGAGAGAAAGAGAGCAGCACACGTCCTCCCTAGAGCAGATGAACCCCATTATACCACAAGCACTTACCTTCTTGTATCCTATGAGTATTATTTAGTATCCTTGCAATAAAAGTTTTTATTACTGCTGCACTTAGATGGTGCTGCTCTCTTTCTCTCTTGCAAGTCAGAATTCAGGCATCCCTTGCAACAAAAATTTAATTTTTGGTGTGATACTCCCAGTAGAAAATCACGTCTAAAGGGATACTGACCATGCAATTTTCCTCATTTAGATGCCTGCAGGTGCAGCAGCTGATTGACAATTATGAAACTACTCCTATTAGACTCACTCAGCCCAGGGGCACAGACAAACACACAGATTTTTCAGAGATTTCTTCAGAATAACAAAGGGTAGGAATCTGCTACAAAGTTTGTTAAAATCCCTGCAATGTACATACTGTAGATCACCCAGAAGAGAGATACTCTTTACATGTCAATAGTCAGGACACAGTTCTACTTTGATATAGCACTAAACTAATGAATGCTATGTTTTGCAGAGCACTGTAAGTTAAGCAAAATATCACTTTTTTTATTATTTATTTACTGTAAGTATAATTTTTCCTTTATGTTGCCTATTTTTTCTTGTGCACACCCTGGGGACCGTTTACTCGAATTCTCTAAATATGCATATGTTCCAGCAGCAGCTGAATGCCACAGTTTTCTGGTAGTGGCTAAGGTGGAACATATCAGTGCTGTACACAGCAGTTTCTAGTCCAACAAAGGAGTGTGCAGGAAAGAGTGACAAAGTTGTAGCTAAACTGAGTATGTGTTGTCACCCAAAAAAAATAAATACTTATACCTTGTTAGAAGGATCATCTGAAATTATTTAACTGAGAAAAGATACGTATATAGAAAATGAATGTTTTTGACCTTACAGTGAAACTTGTGAAACAACATATTTGGTATATACAGTATTATATACAGGCTTAGATATACTTTACCTAGTTTATGCCAAGCTTACACATACTATTCATGCGGCGTTGCAGACATGGGTCTTCTTTTGCGGTGCAGCATATACAACACGTGCTCAGAATTTTTGCTGGAAGCATCCTCCATAACCTGCTCCTAGCATGGAGGCTGAGCTGTCCTGGTCCTGGTCTTGTACAAAGGATCGAGAGCTGGGAGTACCATCTCTCAATCAAATAATCACTCTAATGCCTCATACACACAATTGGACTTTCCGACAACAAAACCGTGGAATTTTGTTTGAAGGGTGCTGGCTGAAACTTGTCTTGCATACACACAGTCACACAAAGTTTGGCCAACTAATACGAATGTAGTGATGTACAAGACGTACAACGTGGTTTTTCAGCTCTTTAGCACCACACTTTGGGCTCCTTCTGCTAATTTCATGTTAGTAGAAGTTTAGTGAGTGTTGATTTGTGCTTTTCATTTTGTTTCTGAATGGCCGTTCGTCAATCAGCCTTGTTGCGGAATCGGAGGAGATATTTTTATATATTTATTATTGGCCTTGGAGTTATTGCTTTGACATTATTTTTGTGGCTGAATAATGATTTGATTTGGTATATTTTCTATATTTTTTAATGTATAGAATGCACTTTCTGGTTAGGTTCTATTGGCAGATAGCATGTCTAATTTTATACCAGGAGTAGAAGAACTTATTTCATGGATTTATTTTTTTGGGTGGCGGACCATGGTAATGGAAAGAAATTTACAGCTAAATAAAAAAAAATATATATTTTAGGCAAGTTTTCCTTTGATTAAAAAAAAAAAAAAATCAGTAGTTGCAATGATATGTACACTTTTATTTACATATGCCAAAGTTGCAAAACTGGGTTCAAAAATCAAGATTTGTTAATTATAATAATTACAGAAAAGGTAATGTGGGAATTTAATACAGTTGTGGACTTACCTAAGACACCAAGCCTGTAGTTGACAGTAACAACAATGACGTTTCCATGACTTGCGAGAATACTTCCATCGATCATGTTCCCAGTGCCTTCCATGTAAGACCCTCCATGTATGTATACCATCACTGGTTTTTTATTGTTTGGATCATGCATATCTGTAAGCACAGAAAACATGATCAGGCAACAGCATTACAATGAAATATAATTGAATATATTGGTTATTTAGTAAAAAAGTGCCCATATAGCATTTGCTTTGATTTATGCTATTTTCTATACATATTTGTGATGTAAAAAAGGAAATATTATATCAGTGATACCCCAGTTGTAGGTCAAACTTTGGAATAATTCACATGCTGCCATTTTATACTGCATCTGTTGAAGACTCTCTACCATAGTTTCCATCAACCTAAGGGTGTTGCCATTTTCAGAAGCAATAAAAATACAATACATATATATATTTCCAACAGGGATTGTGGGAACACTTTGTAATAGTCCTGATTTGCAGTTGATCGTTTCACACTAGCAATATGTGAAATGTAAGTTTTTAGTGAAGTAACTATTTAAAAATAAGATTTGGAAAAACTGAATGAACAAAATATATTTACAACATCCTGTAACTATGACATTATATACATACCTGGGAACTTGCTGACTTTTTATGTGTGTTATCAGCTCTCAGGATCTCAACTACAAGTCTCCAGCCTGCCACATGTTTGTAAACATTACATGATGTCACTCACGTGGGTCAGGGAGAAATGGTGTGCACGGGCACTTTTAGCTCTGCCTTCCCAGGACAACTACATAAAAAGGAGATTCGGAAACAGAGAGCTTAACATGTGACCTGGCTGCTGTGGGAGTGCAGCGTTTGGATGAACTAGAGAAGAGAAGGGGCAGAGAAAAGTGAAGGGCTGTGAAAAGGGACCTAAACTGCTGTTTGTGTTACAATTATACTCTGACAGACTGAGTGTGGATGCTGAGTGTGGATGTAGGCAACATTGGGAAAAAAAATTGCTGTTGAACTGAACAGAGTTGGGAGGCTTGAAGACATGTGGTAGGGGAGAAACACACTGTTACAGATACCATACACAAAAAAACAACCCAAGGGACAACTTGTACATGACAATATTTTTTGTACACAGGACAAATGAATGGTGGGGACACATGGACATGCCAGATATTTTATTGTGGCTACATGTGACTGAGGCTGTGCTGTTTTGATTTACCATATAAAAAAAAGAAAAAAGAGGAAAGGGAAGAAGTAGCTCTGCCACATGTATTGGAAGAATTTTATGAGCATTTTTGTTTTTGTTTCTAAGTTAAAAAAAAACATATTTCTGTCTTCTTCCAGAATCTGCCCATGATCAGACCTGTCGCCAACATCACCTGTTGAGTTTTCCTTTGCCATTGTCCCTACTGGTGATGCACATTTGCTCTTTATGTTGAGGTTTCCTGTTTCAGCAACAGATACTCCCACAGTCATCCTAGTTACTAGACTTGTGCACAATGGAAAATGTTGTTTAGTTTCGTTTTGTTTTCATTTGTGAAAGACATAATTTCATTCTGTTATATTCGTTATGTTACGTTAATTTGTTTTCGGATAATTGTTATTTCTGTAGAGTGTCGATATTTGTTATAGTGAATCTCAAATCACGTTGAATTATTTCGTTATATCTGCTATAACTTCTTTCATATTAGTTGAAATTCGATATTTATGTATGTATATATATATATTCGTGATAATGATTCGTAGTTTGGAAAGTCATTTGTTTATTGTATCTAGTAACACACACAATGACAATATCTCTTCTCCTCTGTTCAAATACAATACAACACCCTTCTCACTCAGTTCTCAGGAATGCATTTTGCCATTAATCCAACCTCCAGCACAAAATTAATCAGCTGATTGGACTGTATGGTTTACTTTGAGTTGACCCTTTGTTTCATTAGCTCTTTAAGGAATTATTGAATCATGCCAAATTCATTTGTTATATCCGCTATAATTTCTTTCGTATTAGTTGAAATTCATTATTTTTTTCTTCGGACATTCAGATGCATCCGAATGTCTGAAAGATGCAAAATTCGGCCAAATTTCAATTAGTTACGAAACGAATTGCACATGTCTACTAGTTATCTGTATCTCTTCCTGGAAGCTTATCAGTGATATCCAAGGGACTATTGTTGCACTCTGTACCCACAGTCAAGCCTGAATATGCCTACTGCAAGAGTCTGCCCAAGGTCAAACCTGTCACCAATAGAACATGTTGAGTTTTTGTATTTCCTCTTCCTTAAAGTCATGCTTGTCTGCCCATTGCACTGAGGTTTTCCAGTTTCTTATGTGGTTATCCAAAATAGAAAAAATGCCTTCTCCATTAATCCACACATTTCCATCCACTGAACCAAGAGCAATCAAAACATTTTTATTTCTTCTCCCAAGCAAGCCCACAGACATCTACCTCAAGACAAGGTTTTTAATCTTTGGACTGAACTGGATAGAACTGACACATGGTAATTGGTATTGAATATGTTTACCCAAGTCCTTGTGACATTGTTTTGCTTAGCAAGATGAATGGTTCTGATTTTTAGATGAGTTATTGCTTTTTCTGATTTATATTTTTTTTTTTTTAGGACAGATAGCAACAATAAAGAGGCTAAATCAAGAATAAACTGCAACAATACATACAAATAGATATTCAACAGTGCTTTGAAGTTGATTAATGGAAAATATACTGTACTTTCTCATACATATAAAACTATACTATAGCATTTTCTTAAAAAGTCAAGAAAAGGAATGTGGTACATCTATTGCTTGGTATGCTGTCCTGATATTTCGATAACCCATAAAGGTCTTAGTGACTGCAAAAGCACAAACTGTAAGAACACAATCCATTAAGTGAAAGAATCTATAGAGAGTATAGAGCTCGAAAAAAAGTACATTTTTGCAGTCTAAAATGGTATCTCTTTTACCAAATTATTGAAGCTAAAATGTCAATTACAGGTTCTTTGAATCAACATAACCTACCCCTCGCTGCATCTGACCAAGTGAGTCAAATGTTTTATATTCCCCTTCCATTTCCTATACCATCTTCTTTGTTCCTTACCACCATCATTTCCCCCATGCCCCATATGTTTTACATGTAGGGACCACCTTTACTCCCCATACATATACCCCACCTTTGCAGTCCTCCCATCCAGTGGGGGGCATTGTTATTACCATCTTCACCCTTTGTGTGAGATTGTAGATGCTATTGTTTTTTATTTTTGTTCACAGCTGATGAAAAAGTGTAAATATGGCTTTCCGTATTGTTGATGGGGTTGGACAAGAAATGCGAGCAGCATTTTGTAGAGAGGAACATAATGTTTCTAAATGTCAAGCAGAACTTAACCAATTATTTAGAAAACATGGAAACTTAACTATGAAACATCTAAAAAGAAAATGGAACATTATCTCAATGGAAGCATATATAGAAGCAAAACTAATACCACAAGGGCTACGGGAACGTGTTATTCCAGCAGAGCATCTCCATAATGATCGATTCCTCAAAATTTGGACAGAGGAGTGGATCAAACATGGATTACACTCAATTGGGCTTATTATTGAAGAGGAAAAGATACAGCTGCAGAAACTGAAGGAAAAATTGCAGGAAAGCATTAAGATACTGGGTGGTTACCAGGATCTTGAGCAATTTGAGAAATTTAATGAATGGCTAAAAAGAGAAGTTGAGGAGTTTCAGAAAGAACAAAGGATTGGTAAACAGAAAAAATTCCAGAGAGATGCAATGGATTTTGAGAGTGGGAAAATCCTTGACCTGGAAAAAAAGAGGGGACGTAGTAGGTCCTGTAGTAAGTTTAGGAAACAAAGTAGAGAAAAGAGGGATCAAAGTCTAGATGCCAATAAATCAGTAACTTTTTAGAGACATCCTTAGATGGGTCAGACAGAGAGGACCCAGGAGGCCATATAGGAGAAAGAGGAAACAAAAAAGGAATAGAAAAAGGAAAGGGAGCCCAAATACAGGGACAGAGACAATCCAGGATGGGTAACTCTACTTCCTGGGAGAACAGGATAACTACACAAAATCAGAAAAAAAGAGACTTAAATGTTATTAATTTAACTGAACATGCGTTGGGACAGGATCACCTATCTCTGTTAAGTAAAGGTCTTGGATTTTCCCAAGTAATAGAGGTGATGTATTTGAAATATATAAAGACATGTGTCTGTTTTTATGATGTATTAACTTTAACAATTAATATTTAACAATTATTTTGGGAAAGAAATAAGAAGCCCTGGGATGACACAATCAACACAGGAACTTGCAGACCTGGGTGAAACTGAACTAATTGAGTACTTGGAAGGCAATACATTGATCAACTCAGATCTCCTGGATCCCCCACCACCATCTGGATTTACAAGTAAATCTAAATAGTTCCCAAGCTCTAGAACCAATAGGTACCTCCAGATGTTTCTGGAAGCTACTACATATGATTTACGTTCTATTAAATGAGAACTTAAAGAACTACCTGAATGTATCATTAAACCTAGTGATAGGGGAAGGAAACGTAGACTTGTGGAATGAAAGGGACTATCTAGAAGAGGTATATAGGCAACTGGATAACTCAACTTGCTACGAGAGATGGCCCAAAAACCCATGCTCTGCCTTGGTTAAAGAGATCAACTATCACATTAATAAGGCTTATGAAGTTGGACTACTTACAAAGAAAGAGCATGAATCCCTAAAGGTGGATGACTACAATATTCCTACATTATATGTCACCCCAAAGGTGCATAAAAATGTGGAAAACCCTCCAGGACGCTGTATCGTCTCAGGCATAGGAGGGGCGCTAGAAAGAGTAGGCAATTATATAGACAAACAACTAAAACTTCTAATCAGGGAACTACCCTCTTTTGTCCTACATTCAACAGACAGATTACGAAGACTGATGAATCTCACTATACCTGATGACTACGTCCTGGCAGGGGTGGATGTTGAATCCCTATACTTCACCATCCCACATGAGGTGGGGATACATGCGGTTTCACAATGGCTTGATACTCGTCATCCTCTGGCGGGTCCCCATAATGAGTTACTAGTGGAACTCCTGGAGATGGTTTTGAATACTAACTTTTTCATCTTCAACAGAAAGTATTATCACCAGAGGAGAGTAGTTGCCTTGGGAGCCGCATGTGCCCCCTCTTATGCTTGTCTACATTTGGGATGGTGGGAGAGGGAGGAGGTCTATGTTCATCCAGAATTTGAGAAACACGTTGCCCTGTGGGTTCGTTATATAGATGATATGCTGGTGGTGTGGAGGGGGTCACCAGAACAATTCAGTAGATTCATTGTGGATCTCAATCAGAACAATAGATTATATTCACCATACATTTAAGGTGGATCCTTACCCAATTGAATTCTTGGATTTTTTGATCCGAAAGGAGTGCCCAAAACTGGAGATTAGAACCTTTAGTAAACCCACATCTGGCAATACCCTCCTCCATGCCACCAGCCACCACCCCTGGCCACAGATCAGGGGAATCTCCACAGGGCAATTTTTAAGAATTAGGTGAAACTGTTCAAACATGAAAGACTTCTATGCTGAGAGCAGAGAGCTTAGATGCAGATTTAGAGCATGTGGATATCCAAACTCTGTTATCAGGGAGGGTATGTCTAAGGCACTAAACAAATGTAGAGAGGAAATCTTGGGGATGAAACAAAGGGATATCAGCATCCCACAGGAATCTAAAGATACTACCTATGGGACTCATTGGAACCAACTTAAAGCTGTACCCAATAAACACTGGCACATATTGTTATTAGATAACAAACTTATGAAAATATTAGGCCCTCAACGTAATCTAATTGCCAAACGGGCTCCAACTATAGGTAACCTATTGGTCCAGAGTGAGTACAATCAGACAAGGAACCTAACTCAATCTTACCATCCATTACACCTTTAACTGGTATGCACCCTTGCGGACATTGCAGTGTCTGCAAATATGTGGTGAAGACTAAAACTTTTTAGAAGTTTTAGAAGATAAACAAACCTTTAAAATACAGTCTTTTAGTAATTGTTCATCTACAATTAGAATATATAAGATTATCTGCCCTTGTGGCAAGATATATGTTGGGAAAACCAGAAGGGAATTTTGTAAGAGAATTGAGGAACACCTGACCAGTATAACTACAAATGATGACAAGTCACCAGTGGCAATACATTTTAGGGACATACATGGTTCCCCAACTAGAGGATTTAAATGTATGGTGATTTACAAGCTAGAAATGTCTGAGAGAAGAGGTGACTGGGACAAGATATTGATAAAAAGGAAGCAAAATGGATTTTTATTTTAGATTCGCTGTCCAAAAAGGGGTTGAACACGGATGTATCATTACAATGCTTCCTGTAAATCAGGGAGCATGTATTTTTTTACTTTTGTCCGTAATAACCCCTTCACTCTTGACAAAATGACCTATTTATGGTATGTTACACTGTATATAGTGAGGTCTTGGTGATCTAATGCCTAGGTATTGATGTTTTATACCTCTGTTCCAAGCTATCCCTCACTTCCCAACAAAATGATTTACCCAAAGAATACTACATACAGGGGTCAAGGATGTCAAATATTCAAACAGTGTCTCTAGGGTTATCCCAATTAATGGAAACGCTTCAGTAATGATTAGGAGTATATGTTAAAATGTAATATATTTCAGAAATGGCCATTTAACTGTACTTTTTCCTCTCTGCTATCTCTCTTTGTCATAGTGGAAGTGATAAGAATCATATAAGTTTTCTCTTTATGTTTTTACTGGTGTGTTCAGCTGGTAGCCTCCGCTATCTCACTATAATAGGCAATTTAGTTCACTGGTATACTAACCATTTAAAAAATCTAGTTAGGGGGTAGGACCCAGCCCTACATTTAATCCAGTGACAGCCTATTGGCTTACAGGTCCTGATGAAGTTCCGGTGGGCAGAGTGAAACACGTCGACGTGGGGTTAGAGTCCCTACTTCCTGAAGCACCGCATGGTATTCTAAACAAGAATATACAGCCCAATCTTTTCAAGCTGCACTGAAGGGAGCTCAGAGCTGCTGCAGTGATCGGGAGCATCCAGGAAGCCAGTCATCAGTGGCTGTATGCCATACATCTCTCATTGCAGGAAGAGTGTAGTGGGAGCTGTTATCAATGCCTGTGAAAACCGGACCCGCACACCAGGGACTGTGAGTACCAGATAGACCCCTCTGTGTTATATACACTGGTCATACCGGCTGTACGTATAGGGGGTACCCATACACCATGGGATCAGCCCAGCAGCACAGGCTGGACCAATAATACCTATGGGATTCAGAGCATTCAGGTACATTTGTTAGGCATATGGACATTGCTAATGATCGTACTTGATCCGGCTTCCTTGTTCTTTCCTGCAATCTGTATGGGCACTTTTTTTTGGTATGTTGGTATCCACCATATGCTTCACCACAGTATGGGATTCAGAACATTCAGGTACATTTGTTAGGCATATGGACATTGCTAATGATCATACTTGATCCAGCTTCCTTGTTCTTTCCTGCTATCTGTATGGGCACTTTTTTGGTGGTATGTTAGTATCCACCATATGCTTCACTACAGTGCTTGATTAATGCGACTTGACAGCACTACCTGCCAGAGCTACATGTACATACATCCTTACTGCAGCTTACTCAGCATGTGATCTACTTTCCATCTCTTTATCTACCCAGTCTTTCCTATCACAGACTATCAGTTGGTTCATATTGATGACAGGACACTGTGCAGACTGACATCTGTGATTACCAATTTGATTGTCATCATATATCTTGGTGAACACTTGATTCCAGTGGCATTATCCTCACTCTGTAGGATTGGGGCTTTTGATTGAGATCATCTGGATTTGTGCAGTCGCATAGTGATACATGTAGATGGCTTCAGCTGTGGAACAGCGAGTGCATCTCATTCCCCCACTGTGGTCTTAAGGTGACATGCCAGCTAGACCATTGCTTGAACAGGGCACATTTTCATACCTATGACAGGTACTAGAAGCATGAAGTTTTAGGGGGTCTTATTGTAGGGTGGCCCATCCCAGCTTCTGGTGGTAGGGCCACATTCATTTCAGAGGAGGAAGTCACTGAGCTTAGTGTTTGGGGTAGTTATGATAGGTGAGGGATGGCATGTGGGATGGGATGGGGAGGGTGGATGGGGGGTGGCATTGGGGGATCTGTGATGCTGTACACAATTTAATCATTTCTAATATATTTAAATGAGGTAGCCGTTGGGTGTGTAGATGTTTCTTTTTTGTTTTTATTTTTTGTATTTATTGCTACTTTTGTGTTCACACCCTCCCTGTACTTTAGGGGAGCACCTCCCCATTTTACTACTGCAGAGTTCCTGGGACCACCGACCTTTTTGGAATGAGTCAACTGTTCAGAAGAATCTTCTCTCTGTAATTGCAAAGTGATATATATGGACGTCACAAGTGTACAACCATAACTAATAATGCACTGGCACCAAAATGCACTAGTGCTCTCAATGATATTGTGAGAAGGGAACTATTTACCTTATGAATGGTGTTTGAATGAAAGAAATGGTGTCTACAGTAAAAAAAGTTTTCCCTTTGCTAGTTCATTTTCTTGATCCATCTTCTAGCAAAATACAACTTGCAATGCTGGGGAAGCTGATCTGCACAATTCTGCAAATGCTATATAATCCATTTAGCAGATACATTTTCAAAAAACATAGAATTTCTAGCAAAACTTGTGGGCTTGTCAGTAGACATTGCAAATGTTAATATGTGAATACCTAATGGTCTACAGAAGTTGGTTAGTAACCATAACAAGACCATCTATAACCAAGGCTGCTTATCTCATCTTCTCCATTTAATCATTTCAAAGGGAGTTTCTATGTTATGTGTGGATGCAGGCAACATTGTAACTATGGTTTTTACTGTCGTCTTTCCCATCCATAAGAATGACACAGTTGAGGAGTTTTGGATATTCTGTAAACCACAAGATACTGAAATACTCAAAATTTGCAATACAGAGATTAGGATGTCTTCTCTAAAGGTGCTTGTGACAGTTTGATGCTATTTTTAGAAGCAATTGTCCTTACATGATTCAGTTCTCATTCTTGAAGTTCCTATACTCAATGTTCTAAAGAGCCTACAGCTGTTCATTGATAACCTCACTGATTTTATAAACGCCTTTTTTATAGATACTTCTTTAGAAGAAGTTTATACATTAATGTGGGAGTTTCAGGATTTTAAAACACTAGATGACAACTTTGGCAAGTTGTGAAACACGTGTTACCTCTACCACACAGCAATTCTGACTTTGGGTGCATCTTCCCTATAATAAAGAAATACAAAACAGAAAATAGAGAATCACTATTATCACAAACACTCTGGCAACTTTGATGCAGTACAACATTATTATACCTAAAGAAGGAACCTGTCACTCCACAAAATATGAAACTGCTGTCTTGAATCACATTAAAAAGCCTACCTAGACAGCCTCCAAAGTACTGACTAACAACCTTTAGTTGTTTCTAGTTTACAAATTGAAACATCATTGAAGGATCTTTTAACCACTTGCTGATTTCCCTATAGCAGTTTTACTGCTACAAGGCGGTAGCTGTGTGCAGGATCATGTATATATACGTGATTCTGCATTTCTGCCTGCAAGGGGCATGCGGGTGCCACCGGCGGGCTGCTTCTGCTGTGATAATTCAAAGCAGAAGCTGATCTGCTAATGCCAGGCACTCAATGTCCTCCGGCACCCACCGATCATCGGCAATACACAAAGAACTGAGAAATGCCTATGAAAACAAGCATATTTCTGTTCTGACAGAGGGAAGGGATGTATTCTGTATCTCTGCAAAGCAGGGAATAGGATCAATCTCTTTCCCTAATAAAAGCAGCACACTGTGTACACAAAAACACTGGTTAGACACACAGTTAACCCTTTGATCGCCCTAGATGTTTAACCTCTTCCCAGCCAGTGTCATTAATACAGTGACAGTGCATATTTTTAGCATAGATCACTGTATTAGTGTCACTGGTCTCCACAAAGTGTCAAAAGTGTCAATTGGTGTCTGACTGTCCGCCGCAATATCGCAGTACCATTAAGTCGCTGATCGCCGTCATTACTAGTATAAAAAAAAAAAATAAAAATAAATAAATTTAGCGCATAGCTTGTAGACGCTATAACGTTTGTGAAAACTTATCAATATACACTTATTGGGATTTAATAAAAACCATGTAGCAGAATACATATTGGCGTACATTTATGAAGACATTTTTTTTTTTATTATTATTTGATGTGTTTTATAGCAGAAAGTAAAAAAAATTTTTTTTTTTTTTCTTTCAAAATTGTGGCTCTTTTTTTGTTTATAGCACAAAATATAAAAAATGCAGCGGTGATCAAATACCACTAAAAGAAAGCTCTATTTGTGGGAAAAAAGGCATACATTTTATTTGGGTACAGCATTGCATGATTGTGCAATTGTCAGTTAAGTTAGTGCAGTGCTGTATTGCAAAAAGGGATCTGGTTATAAGGGGGGGTGAATCTTCTGGGGGGCAAGTGGTTAAATTTAGCCGGCCTTTTTATTGGTCATTTTAACAAATATACAGTATTTACTTTAAGAAGTATGCAGTACTTAGTTTATAGTGTGTGTTATGACAGCCTACTTCACATTTAGTATTGAATACATAAATTATAAACAATAAACAAATATTAACGACCTGAAAGTGTTTTATTTATTTCTTCCCCTTTACAATGTAAATTTCCTCATCCTAATCAAAATTCAAAATTGATTGCCGAGAAAGAAAGATAAGCCAATAAGGATTCATTTTTCTTTTACTTTTCCTGAGGCTATCCTTAGATGAAATGCATTACACCATAAAGTAGCTATTATCTCTATAATATATTGGTATAACATTATCAGTGCTATGTAGGTGCATAGATATGATGTCAACAACATTGTAAAAATAATCTTGTGAGAGTCCACCAAATATTCTTAGGAACCAGTGTGTACATTTGGCAGCTTATTTTGATATCATATATCTAAAGCTGAGTTTTTCAAGTGTAATTTTAGATACTGTCTTCCTAATGGACTCCTTATCCTCATTGTGGCTATCAAAATCTTGTGTTATTCTTTTGTCAATGGCTTTATTTATCTCTATATGGTCACGGATTTGATTTCAATGAACAATTAAACTTCCACAAATGTACTATTCTAATAACATCTTGTGGGATTATGTTCATGGGACCCTAAACTGCACAGGTCATATTGTTTTTTTGTCTACATATTATTTGACATTTTTCAACATGGTTCTGTTTAACTTGTTGTGATGTACTAGGTGAGTCTTTTGTCACCCAATGCTATGTTATACAGTTCCTTGAAAAAGTATTCATATCCCTTGAAATTTTCCATATTTTGTCATGTTACGAGTGAAAAGGTAAATGTATTTTTTGAGATTTTATGTGATAGAACAGTGATGGTGAACCTTGGCACCCCAGATGTTTTGGAACTACATTTCCCATGATGCTCATGCACTCTGCAGTGTAGATGAGCATCATGGGAAATGTAGTTCCAAAACATCTGGGGTGCCAAGGTTCGCCATCACTGTGATAGAACAACACAAAGTGTCACATAATTATGAAGTGGAGGGAAAATTATAAATGGTTTTCAACATTTTATACAAATAAATATCTGAAAAGTGTGGTGTGCATTTTTATTCAGCCCTCTTTACTATCATACCAATAACTAAAATCTATTGGAACCAATTGCCTTCAGAAGTAACCTAATTAATAAGAGTCTAATAATTAGAGTCCAGCTGTGTGTAGTTTAATCTTAGTATAAATACAGCTGTTCTGTGAAGCCCTCATAGGTTTGTTAGATAACCTTAGTGAATGAACAGCATCATGAAGGCCAGGGAACACACCAGACAGGTCAGGGGTAAAGTTCAGGAGAAGTTTAAAGCAGGATTAGGTTATAAAAAAAAAAAAATCCCAAGCTTTGAGCATCTCATGGAGCACTGTTCAATCCATCATCCAAAAATGGATAAAGTATGGCACAACTGCAAACCTACCAAGACATGGCCATCCACCTAAACTGACAGGCCAGGCAAGGAGAGCATAATCAGTGAAGCAGCCAAGCGACCCATGGTAACTGTGGAGGAGCTGCAGAGATCCACAGCTCAGGTGGGAGAATCTGTCCACAGGACAACAATTAGTTGCGCACTCCACAAATCTTTCCTTAATGGAAGAGTGGCAAGAAGAAAGCCATTGTTGAAAGAAAGCCATAAGAAGTCCCATTTGCAGTTTGCGAAAGCCATGTGGAGGACACAGCAAACATGTGGAAGAGGGTGCTCTGGTCAGATGAGACCAAAATTTGGCTTTTTGGCCTAAAAGCAAAAAGCTATGTGTGGCAGAAAACTAACACTGCCCATCACCTGAACACACCATCCCCACCATGAAACATGGCGGTGATGGCATCATATTGTGGGGATGCTTTTCTTCAGCAGGGACAGGGAAGCTGGCCAGAATTGATGGGAAGATGTATAGAGACAAATACAGGGCAATTTTTGAAGAAAACCTGTTAGAGTCTGCAAAAGATTTGAGACGGGGCCAGAGCTACAATTGAATGGTTTAGTTTAAAGCATACTGTATATATGTGTTAGAATGGCCCAGTCAAAGTCCAGACCTAAATCCAAATGAGAATCGGTGGCAAGACTTCAAAATTGCTGTTCACAGGTGCTTTCCATTCAATCTGACAGAGTTTGAGCTATTTTGCAAAGAAGAATGGGCAAAAATGTTACTCTCAAGATGTGCAGGGTTGGTGGAGACACCCCCAAAAAGACTTGCAGCTGTAATTGCAGCGAAAGATGGTTATACAAAATATTGACTCAGTGGGACTGAATACAAATGCACGGCACACTTTTCACATATTTATTTGTAAAAAATGTTGAAAACCATTTATCATTTCCCTTCTACTTCACAATTATGTGCCACTTTTTGCTGGTCTATTACATAAAATCCCAATAAAATACAATTACGTTTTTGGTTGTAACATCCACAAAAATGTGGAAAATTTCAAGGAGTATGAATACTTTTTCAAGGTACTGTATGTCTTGATTACCATTGTCATGGCAGTAGTTAATCTGATGGTTCTCTAAAAAAAGCTGCCATTAAGCTGGCCAAAGATATTCAGAAATTGCATAATCTGTGGCTTGCCTTAAACTTACCTCTCTGGTGGGGGTCTCCTACCTTCCCTCTGTTCCAGGGGTAAGATTCTTCACTATTCAACATTGATAGACGTGTCTGATACCTGTGTCCCCAAACAAAGAGTCTTGCAAGAGCTACCACATCCCAACCACCCACCCCCCTAAGCTGCAAAGACAGCCAGGTGAGATTGTACACATGCCAGTGCTGCTTTGCTCTATGACATGACAAAAGTTACCCCCCCATCATATTAGGTGGGCAGCACCATTGCTGAGCATGACCCATTCAAGTGGCCTTGAGTCAAATGCAAGGCTCACAGTTGTAGCACAGTATTCTTATTGAAAAATTCCATTCAACTGTCAGAAAAAGCAGGCATTTTGGAGGCGGCAGTATTAGCTGCACCTGACCATGCATCACTTTACAGACAGCAACACAGTTACCCTAAGGTTGTTATATACTCTAATACGATTCGATAGGTGGGACATTTCATTTGTCAATTGGTGAATCCATAAGCACTTTCGAAATGAAAAGTGACAAATTTATGAGAAACAGATCCTGTGGTCAGTTACAGGACTTGTGTATATAGGAACATATAAACAGCTGATGTATTCTTTTACAGTATTATATATTGCTTGACGTTCCAAAATCTTCATTTTTATTTAAAAATGTTTGCAGATTTTCAATTTTGTGATGTTTTGGAAGAGTCACTTTCACCAGGTGCTTCAAATATGTCACTTTCTTCAAATGAGTCTATTAAAATGCTACTGAGACTGTGCTCTCTGTAAATGACAAAGGAGTGTGTCACACTTTGAAACAATAGTGGTGGTTATGTTATTCAGTTTGTGATGATTATGATGATGGTGAATGGCCTATGTGTCCATTATTACATTGTTGAGAATATGCGGTATGGAAGAATTAAGACATGGCTGTGCATCATTAAGTAATAAGTATGTTGATATATTGATGACAAATTCCCTTTATCTCATGCTCAAGCCACTTCCAAAAGTTCCCATGTATGAGTATATTATATCTCAGACATTCAACAAAAGCAACCTGCCATGATTTGAACAAGTCTATTTTCTCATATTACATATTCAAGCATGATTGAACTTCAGAAACACATATATCAGATTTATTTTAACCTATCAACAGATTTTTTTTTTCTGCCAATTAATTTCTGAGATTCATTCTCTGTCATAGAGTACGGCCAGATTGGTGCTCTGATTTTTTTCTAATGTGGTCATAGTGTGTCTTTTTTATAGTTTGGGATAGAGTGGGAAAGGTTTAGAAACCTGTCAGGTTTTACTTTTGGGGCTCCATTAGAGAGATTTTCACTAATTTTTCTGTTTTACCAGTCTGGAAATAAGGGGAAACCTGCAACAGGAAAACAACCACAAATAAAGCCAACAAGAGTTCCAGCATTCACATGACTAACTTAATTGTATATTTACTTCTGTCTGTGCTGCCATTGTAGAGTTTTCTTAACTTCATTTCCAGTCTGGTGATAAGGTTGTCCCTGAGACTGTGAGTAAAGCTGGCCATATACTGTTTTTTTTTTTTTTTTCTGACAGCAACACCTGTTGATGTCTGACTACACTGAGGTTGCAGCCACTGATTGAGGCCATTTTTCCAACATGTCTCTTAATTTGATTGATGTTTGTTGAGTGTGAAGGACTACACACTCATCAAAAATCATCTGGTCTCTCATCGCATGGCAAGCTTTGGGGGCAATTTTTCTAACATTTTTTTTACAGCAGTAAAACATGACAGAGGTATTAACCTTTCTCTACTCTTTGTAAAACAAAAAATGTTGGCTGTAGATACACTTTAAGTAATACAACTAGATCTTTCCCCTCTCCCCAGCTTTTGTATAGATAATAGATATGAAGTAGCAGGCTAATGAGCTTATCTCTCTGCAACCCTGCTTTCCCCTCCTATTACCAGGTACTAACAATGTTTTGTTAGTACATGAGCACTGCAGAATAACTTATTGGCTAGTGCTTAACCGTCATCTTCCCTGTAGTGCTCTGCTGTAGAAAAGGCTAACACCAAGTCAAATTAGGGTTGCTTTTAAAGTGGTAGTAATATTAGAAGGGAAAGTCCCAACATCCCCCCTTTCTTGTTAACCACTTCCCTACCCGCCCATAGTAATATGATGCCCGCAGATGGGATCTCCCATCCTGGGTGGGCATCATATGACGTCCTGGGCTTGCCATCCGTCTAGGGGGTGCGCGCCGCATTGCTTGGGACCCAGTGTGCGTGCCCGACAGTTGATATGTCCGCCGGGCACCCGTGATTGCCCGTTAACTGAGCAAGACCGTGGATCTGTGTGTGTAAACACATAGATCCACGTCCTGTCAGAGGAGAGGAGACCGATGGTGTGTTCCCAGTACAGAGGAACACCGATCGGTCTCCTCCCCTTGTGAGTCCCCACCCCCTACAGTTAGAAACACTGCCTAGGAACATAATTAACCCCTCAATCACCCCCTCCTGGGTAACCCCTTCCCTGCCAGTCACATTTGCACAGTAATCAGTGCAATTTTATAGCACTGATCGCTGTATAAATGTGAATGGTCCCAAAAATGTGTCAAAAGTGTCCGATGTGTCCGCCGCAATGTCACAGTCACAAAAAAAAATCGCAGATCACCACCATTACTAGTAAAAAAAAAAAAAATAAACAAAAATGCCATAAATCTATCCCCTATTTTGTAGACGCTATAACGTTTGCGCAAACCAATCAATATACGCTTATTGTGATTTTTTTTTACCAAAAATATGTAGAAGAATATGTATCAGCCTAAACTGAGGAAAAAATGTGTTTTTTAAAAAAAATTGGATATTTATTATAGCAAAAAGTAAAAAATATTGTGTTTTTTTCAAAATTGACGCTTTTCTTTTGTTTATAGCACAAAAAATAAAAACCGCACAGGTGATCAAATACCACCAAAAGAAAGCTCTATTTGTGGGAAAAAAGGACATCAATTTTGTTTGGGTACAACGTCGCATGACCGTGCAATTGTCATTCAAAGTGCGACAGCGCTGAAAACTAAAAATTGGTCTGGGCAGGAAGGGGGTGAAAATGCCTTGTATTGAAGTGGTTAAAGTGGTAGTAAAGACCTTTTTGTTATTTATATCTACAGGTAAACCTATAATAGGACTTACCTGTAGATACAGTAAATATCTCCTAAAGGTGCACCGTTTAGGATATATTTACTTTAGCAGAGCAGGTGATGTCCATAGAGAGAGCCTTGCCGCGGCCGTGACTCCAATCAAACAGCGGCTGCCTGCGAACCCAGAAGGAAGACCGGGGAAAAATGGAGGCCCTGTCAGTGGTGACAGTGTGCTGCTGGAGGGCTTGGTTTTTAGGTAAGTCTTTCATAATGTGCTAGTATGCAATGCATACTAGCACATTGTGACATTAATAACATAAGGAAAAAGCTGCGCAACATGAGATTAAACAAGGAGAATAATTAAAAATCCTCATATGACTTTTATAGATGATGTGAATAAATGTGATAAATGTGATTACTCTCAGTGAAATCACAAAAAAAAAAAAAAAAAAATACTGCGCTACCTATAGAAAATATCCCCCCAAAAAGCAGCAGTTAAACAGTGAGATATGCACTAAAATAACTAATAAAAAAGAAATAACCGCGCTAAATATAAGTGAAACACGTGAAGCAATCTCAAAGACTTCCGTGAGGAAGTACATATATAAATACAAAAATGTTGAAAAATATTAAAAATGAAATTATGAAAAGTACATGGGTCAACACATGTATGTATGAATCAAACATGAGTGTCCATATGTAATATTTACGAATAAAAATAAGTGTCCATATATAGTAACAGAAAATAAAAATGTGAAGTGATGATCTGAAAACAGTCCAAGAAAGACCCCTTGGGTGAATCCAACCAGAGTCAATGGTGTAAAAAATATGAGTGACAACCCATACAGTATCCGCAAATACCCAATAATTGCGCTTACCGCAAGGCAAGCGAACACCAGCCTGTATCCCGTCTTGGTGTGGAGAATCCAGATGGTGCTCTTAGACTGTATACATCGTAGCTGAAAGGATGTAATGAGGACACCAAACTTCCATCTCATGGACATGTAAATAAAAGGAAACTGGCCATAGTGTAATACTGCCAAACTAATTAAAGTTTAGAAAAGGTAGAAAACTTACGCTAGTGCATAAAGATACAGCAGGAAAAAAAAGGGAACTTAGAGTGAACACTAGCAAACTCAGTAGTGAAGATGAGACCCCACACTCCGTGCAAATATTGCGCTTACCATAAGGCAAGCCAACAACAGCTTGTGTTCAGTATTGGTTAACCACACCACACTACGTGATCCACCACCAGGCAAATAATGCGCTTACCACAAGGCAAGCCAACCACAGCTTATGTTCAATAGCAGTATGAGAGATCCATTGGCGTTCTGGACTGCTTGCGGCAGGAACCGGGGGATACAGCAGAGACTCCAAAATGACATCTTACAAGCATGTAAATAAAAAGGAACTGGCCATAGTGTAATACTGATAAAAACGATTTAATAGATAAAGGTAGAAAACTCACATGAGTATGTAAAAATACAGCAAACAGCCGGCCGGCATAGCGAGCACCCATCCACACTGAAAATGGCGATGACGTCAGAGCTCAACCTCACGGGAGGTTGACGCTCTGACGTCATCGCCATTTTCAGTGTGGACAATATTTGCACGGAGTGTGGGGTCTCATCTTCACTACTGAGTTTGCTAGTGTTCACTCTAAGTTCCCTTTTTTTTCCTGCTGTATCTTTATGCACTAGTGTAAGTTTTCTACCTTTTCTAAACTTTAATTAGTTTGGCAGTATTACACAATGGCCAGTTTCCTTTTATTTACATGTCCATGAGATGGAAGTTTGGTGTCTTCATTACATCCTTTCAGCTACGATGTATACAGTCTAAGAGCACCATCTGGATTCTCCACACCAAGACGGGATACAGGCTGGTGTTCGCTTGCCTTGCGGTAAGCGCAATTATTGGGTATTTGCGGATATTGTATGGGTTGTCACTCATATTTTTTACACCATTGACTCTGGTTGGATTCACCCAAGGGGTCTTTCTTGGACTGTTTTCAGATCATCACTTCACATTTTTATTTTCTGTTACTATATATGGACACTTATTTTTATTCGTAACTATTACATATGGACACTCATGTTTGATTCATACATACATGTGTTGACCCATGTACTTTTCATAATTTCATTTTTAATATTTTTCAACATTTTTGTATTTATATACAAAACGGAAGTCTTTGAGATTGCTTCACGTGTTTCACTTATATTTAGCGCGGTTATTTCTTTTTTATTACTCTCAGTGAAATGTTTGACACAAATTTCTAAGATAACCATATACGCTATATGATCCGGACAGATGTACTATACATTAAACTGCACAGTATATCTCTGAAATGTCCTGAGTGCAGTTCTGGTTAGCAGAAAGTCCTCATCAAAAACAATATGATTAATCCCAAATGTATGATGTCCTCAATGCACTGGTTATTGGTGACTTCAAACTGAAAAAAACACCTCAGAAGGAGTGATCAGGGATAGAAAAAGATTCCTCCATCTGGAAAATAACTGCCGCTTACCAGCTACAAACCGACAATTGTCCCAGACAGAGAGGGGACCAAGAAAAGATGGGGCTCATGAAGAAAGGCAACACCAATTATATATGAAAAAAAAAGGAGTGACAAAGGTGGGAACATAGTACTCCTGGACGAAAAAGACTATGAAAAGGAAGTATTTTGCCTTTTAGGCGACACCACAACATATAAAAAACTATCCAGTGACCCTTTTCCCAAACTTGTCACGAACCTCAACAACAAACTTAGATTAGCAGAAGAGGCAGGACTTTTAGGTAAACGAGAGCTAGACTATCTTACTGTAGATGAATTTAATGTACCAGTATTCTATATCATCCCGAAAGTACACAAGTCCCTGACAAATCCCCCTGGGAGGCCGTTTCGGCAATCAAGGGCCCCCTAGAAAGAGTCGGTAAATATCTAGACAACCTCCTCAAAGAGATGGTCACTGACCTCAGATCATATGTCAAAGAAACCGGCGATGTCTTGAGACATATTTCTCAGATTAATTTACAGGGGAAGCTCCTCCTCATGGGGATCGACATGGAATCTCTTTTCACGTCGATTCCCCATGACTGGGGGATTAGAGCGGTGGAAACCTTTCTAGACGAACATTTCCCTAACTATGGACCTCAAAATGAATTTTTGGTGGACCTGTTGACCTTTGCCCTTAAAAATAATTTTTTTCAATTTCTATCAAATAATTACCAACAAATTAATGGCACCTCCATGGGTGCACCCTGGGCCCCTGAATATGCGTGCCTTCACATGGGACTGTGGGAGAGGGATTTGGTTTATACCTCGCTGATGTACCTGGGCCATGTTCATACGTGACTCAGGTACATCGACAACATGTTTGTCATTTGGAGAGGTGATCAGGACTCACTTGCGAGATTCATAGACTTTCTGAATTCCAATGATTGCAACATCAAATTAGCTTACGTATGGGACCATGAAAGAATTTCTTTCTTGGATCTCTCAATCAGTAGGAAGGATTTGTCCCTGGCAACCCACACCTTTCGGAAGGAGACCTCTGCGAACACACTTCTGAGAGCAGATAGTCACCATCCGAAATGGCTCAAGGATAGTATCCCAGTAGGCCAATTCCTTGGCATAAAGCGAAATTGCTCAAACAAAGAAGACTATAGACGTGAAAGTGACGAACTGTATAAATGATTTTGGGAATGCGGATACTCCCATAAACAAATAAGAAGAGCGAAACGTAAGGCAGCAGAGCATGTTCGCCCCGCCCTCCTAGACAAGAAAACAACAAAAAATTCACAACATATCCTCCCACTTCCCACTACTCCTGACCCAGTGAGAATTTTCACGGAATTTGGCACCCAATGGGACACGGTTAGATCCATACTACAAAGACACTGGGGTATACTCACTAGCACTCCCGGAATAGCACAGATAGTAGGGCCCACCCCAAAAATGGTGGCAAGAAGAGCTAAAAATCTGAGTGACTGTTTGGTTCGTTCTGAACACATTAGAAGCATGGATAGCTCCTGGCTATCCCAGTTCCCTAGAAGTAAGGGGATGTTCTCCTGCGGACATTGCCAAGTATGTCCATATGTACACAGAACAACTACATTCAGTGACTCTCAAAACAAAAACAACTTTGAGATTAAAAGCCTCATTAATTGCGCAACCACTAGAGTCATTTACATGTTAACCTGTCCATGTAAAAAGATTTATATTGGTAAGACCAAACGTCAATTCAGGATTCGCCTAGGAGAACACATGAGGGAAATCCTGGAGAAAAATCCTGACAAACCGGTAGCCAGACACTTTGCCCGATACCATCGCGGCAAACTGTCTGGCATGCTGGTCAAGGGCATATATGCCCTAAACCTCTCCTCTAGACGAGGGGACTTTGACCAGCATGCCAGACAGTTTGCCGCGATGGTATCGGGCAAAGTGTCTGGCTACCGGTTTGTCAGGATTTTTCTTGGTTCCGCTAGGCCTCAATACGGAACTAAATTTGCAGCCATTCTTGGCAACATAAATCTATTGGCTGTAGATTTATTTCCTATTGGGGCCATCCAAAACTCCATGATTCTTGCAGTGTTTCTGTTTTTCCTCCCCAAACTCCTTTATTCCACTCTACCCTTTTTGATATATAGGTTCTATATTTGAATAGCATCATGACTGTTTATTCCTTCCTTTCATCGCAGTGGCCTCCAACCTAGATGAAACACTGAGGAACGTACTCTGCCTATACCCCCAACTTAGGTTCTCACAGTAGATATATATGATGATCATACAGTTATATTATTATAACTGACATATATGGTTGCGAGCCAATCACATTCTTGACCTGTATATGCACCCTAACCTATGTCTGACATATATGTATATACTGGGGAATATGAAGTGCAAATATATAACTGAGATACTTAGTGGGGGGTCAATCACTTCCCTGACTCATACTTACATTCCTTTTCCTTCCTCTGCTTCCCTTCCTCTTACCCCCCTCCCCCCTCATCCCCTACTGTCTTTTTGCCTTTGGTTTGATTATTATTCCAAATGTATACCTCCTATTGAATCATCGGTCCTATATCTTACGTGTAAGGGAGGAGGGACCATAACTGATCTATGATAATACTCTCTGCAATAGAGGGGTTATATGATACATGAAATATGGCCATATACTGTCATTATTATTTTCAGAATACTTTCACCCCACTGGGCAACGATCCAGCAGGTCATATGCAAGGATTACCACAGTTGAATTAAGGAATCCAACAACTTTCAAAAAAGCAGCATATAAGCAGCAAATGATAACCTGGCTATCACACGGATAGGGAGCATCTCCTTTATGTATATCAGCTGGGTGGGCATGTACGAGGAATGGACGGCAATAAGAAGGAGTCCTCACACGCCACTTACACGTCCAGATGAAGCTACACATCTATGTTTTGTGAAACGCGTTGACGTCATCCCGCTCAGAGGTTCGGACGTCACGCTCCGCTCTCATCCCCTGTTGGGGCTAGCCGGCTCACACACGGAGGGAGGGTAAATTATCCATAGGCCGAGGCCACCTCTCAGAAGGACACAGGTGCACCTGTTCGGATGGCTATCCATCCAACACAGCAGTGCATTTCTGGAAACACAGTGACCCAGAAAGCTATACTGCATGCTATCGTCAGCAGTCGGTGGAAGCAGATGACAGCATTGGTGACACTACACTTCGGTAGTATCTGTTGAGCTACATACAGGACCCGGAAGTGGTAACGTACTTGACCACCGTTATTTGCTGTTTCTATTAACCAACTGGATGCAAGATATTGCTCTATTGACTGCATTAGCTTCCATCAGGATATATGTATAGCACTATCATGCACACTAAGGTACATTGCTACACACACGATCGGACTCTGTGCTCCCAGTAGGACTTCCAGCACTGTTTACAGCCATTACATTCCTTTCAACCACAGGTTGCGGGGATCTGCCCTGCTCTATCCAGTGCCCTTCTCCACGGCCCCCACCCCTCTCTTCTCCTATCCCTTCCTTTTTCCTTTCCCAGGCTTCCCCCTTCCCTGCCACCCTTGGCTCGAGCCACCTCCTAGAGGATTGATGTCAGCTCATAACCTTACTCAGAATTGCTGAAAACTTTACATTACAGTAGGCTGAGCTGACATCAATTGCCTTGACGTGCGGACGTTCGTCTGTTTGTCCTTGTCTACATGTTGTAGTGTCCCCCCAGTCTGTGTCTGTATTGTTCGACTCTACATGATCGACCAATCCTTTTATCCAGGGCAGTATAGCCACTGGTTTATACTCTTTTATCCGCATGTATTATATTTTTTGTACCACAATAAATACTTTTTGATATTTTTTTTTTTCATATATAATTGATGTTGCCTTTCTTCATGAGCCCCATCTTTTCTTGGTCCCCTCTCTGTCTGGGACAATTGTTGGTTTGCAGGTTTTCAGGGGCTGAAAGACAACTACACCTTTTCAAGGTACATACCATATCTATACTACATGGGTAATCAAGCCTCTATATATCCGAATTGGTTTCGCTTACCAGCTACATTGATCTCTTTTTTAAGGAGATCATATCTGCTTGTGGCATATACCCCTGCCAGGGTCTTTATATACTTCAGCCAGATGTCACCTCTCTTCCCACATAGATTGCCTCTGAATGACTCCCGATCAATGACGTCGTCCAGGGGCACACCCCTGGTCGACGTCATCTGTGGCAAAGCGGCGTAGGGAGGAGCGGTGTGCTGACGTCACCACAACAACAACGCAGTCCCGGAAGCAACGGGCGTTTTTATCGAGAGCCGGCCGGCTCAAGTTATCTTGCTTTTACAAAAACGACCATCTTGTAAGTGAAATCCTTTTTTTTAACAATAATAAAATGTTTACGGTATCACACTATGTAAGCCCTTTTCTCAACATGGGGAATCATTGATCGGGAGTCACTCAGAGGTAATCTATGTGGGAAGAGAGGTGACATCTGGCTGAAGTATATAAAGACCCTGGCAGGGGTATATGCCACAAGCGGATACTATCTCCTTAAAAAAGAGATCAATGTAGCTGGTAAGCGGCAGTTATTTTCCAGGTGGAAGAATCTTTTTCTATCCCTGATCACTCCTTCTGAGGTGTTTTTTCAGTTTGAAGTCACCAATAACCAGTGCATTGAGGACATCATACATTTGGGATTAATCATATTGTTTTTGATGAGGACTTTCTGCTAACCAGAACTGCACTCAGGACATTTCAGAGATATACTGTGCAGTTTAATGTATAGTACATCTGTTCGGATCATATAGCCTATATGGTTATCTTAGAAATTTGTGTCAAACATTTCACTGAGAGTAACCACATTTTTCATCTATAAAAGTTATATGAGGATTTTTAATTATTCTCCTTGTTTAATCTCATGTTGCGCAGCTTTTTCCTTATGTTATTATTGAATTGTGTGTATCTCACATTTGAGCTGTAGCTGAATTTACTGTTTATGCTATTAATTCTAGCAGATTTGTTTGCGAGACAGCGCTGTATCTTCACCCTTGACATTATGACATTCATTTGCAGGGAGAAGATTTTTTTTTTTTTAGTTTACTACCGCTTTAAAAAGACACTAAATAAATTGTTAAAATAAACCAATCTTGCATGTGTTCAGATGCCTGGAATTCAGCTTTTATTTAAAAAAATAAGCAAAAACAATAAAAATATATATTTAAACAATTTCAGAGACCCACTGTAACTCCTAGATTAAAAGATCACAATTTTCTCCATCTTTGGTAATCTTTTATATAAACCAAAGCAAATTAGTAGTGGTGTTAACATTAAGCAGAATAAGAAAGCTCTTTTTGTGGTTACTGAACATGACCTCCACTAGGCTCTTACATTTAAATACTATAATAAACTATATTAAACTATACTGTGTTTCAAAAGTCAGTTTATACTCTAACCTCAGTCCTGACCTCAACCTGATAAAACACCTTTGGGATTAATTATAGTGGAGACTGTGAGCCAGCCCTTCTCGTCCACATCAGTGCCTGCCCTCGCAAATGTGCTTCTGGAAGAATCATCAAACATTCCCATTGACACACTCCTAAACCTTGTGGACAGCCTTCCCAAAAGAGTTGAAGCTGTCAAAGCAGCAAAGGGTGGGTAAACACAATACTTTTGACAATACCAATACTTTTGACAATATAGTATATACTTGTTTAAGTAATAGATGGTGCAGTTTTCTTTCTTTCAATCACGGGTCAGTGTTGATGAGGGAATGCCTCTTATGGAACTATGGTGTTCTCCCAGCGGGGGGTGGGAGCGGGAAGCCATCCCTGCAGGGGGAACACACAGTGATTATTGTTAGATGCTATAGCTGTTGGTAATAATCACGTGAAAAATTTGATATGCTGGTTGTACCCAAGTTGATCAATCAATCAACTTGGGTACAATCAACCTGTTTCTGCATCATTCAAATCTCGGCTAGGACCTGCTAAACGGGTCGAAATTTGAACCATCTATGGCCGGCTTTAGTTGCTCTAATAGAGTAATTTACTTAAGGAGGAGCTCTAGTCATATTTGTAAAAATTAAAGATCAGCGGCTACAAAAAACTGTAGCTGCTGACTCTTACCTGTCCCAGGATCCAGATACTGACCTGTCCCAGGATCTAGTGCTGTGCTCACCCGAGCCATTTTCTTCATCCCTCTTCAATCCCTGATGCCGGAATCTTAGCTGTGGGCACCCAACTGTGACAGCTTGTGGTTTTACTGCTGGGTGCTCACTGTGCATATGTTGACCATGCTGTGCATTGTGAATGGTCCAGCAGCCTTCTGGGACCTGTGCATGCATCCCAGAAGACTGGGGGGGGAGGGGATGAGAACTTCTGCTTGGATCATCTAGGTGGTCAAAACCAGGTATCCACTCCCCCCCCACCAGAAAAAAGTGTAATTTCCTGAAGAGAAGTGGGGAGAAGGCCTTAAAGTGGAACTTCCTCTTTTTCCGCTTTAACTGAATATCCTGCAGGTCTCCCCGTGTCGTGTTACAGGTCTTTCAAAACCACTCCTCTTGGGCAGGCACAAGACCAACTCTTCACAGATGCCACCACATAAAAAGAAGGATAAGTGCTCTAAGATAAGTAGTCAGCTCTGTCAAGCCCCCTGAATAAACAATATATTCTGTATATGCAGGGGGTGGGGCAATCATGAATTATTATTTATTCAAGCTAAAAGCTTGGCTTTATTAGAGCAGATAGATGGATTGTAATTTTTAATGACAGGAAGTAGGAATGACAGTTCCTAAACTTCATCAACATAGTTGTCCTGCTTGTGTATTATTTCCCATTAGCCATTACATAAAACAAAAAAGGGGCAGGGCTCAGGTCTATGACAATTATAACGGGCACCTCAGAGATACTGATAAATGTTATTTGTTGTGAAATCTAAACAGAGATGCCTAAAATATGCTGAAACAAAAAAAAATCTCATAATCATGAGTGAAATACAGATACAGCTGCAATCTATTTACATACAAAGAAGGTACTGCCAATTAAGGAACTATACTTAGAAATTCCATTTACTAGTGAAACATCAAGTGTGACCTGAACACTTCACAAATGCAAACTACATTTATTTAGAAAAGTTAGGTTTGTGTTTATATTAGTGCAAACAGTATGCTATTTCATGTGTTTATTTATATCTGTGTGCCTAGTTACTGATTGCTTAATATAAACCAAAATCATACATAGGCCAATAGTTGCAGCTGTTCAAGCATAATAAAAAAAAAATATTTTGAAACCAAGTGCCAATTGTTTTCTTCCCAAAGTCAAAGAATATTTTACTATGTGCTGCGTTGTTTCATTGGCCTCATTGTAGAGAGGATTATGGCAGATTATGGCAGGTTCTGGAAGATGAATGATCTATGAAAGGATGGTTGAATCTCTCAGCAAATGTCTTTATTGCTGAGAAATCTACCCTTCTATTGTGAACTTAAAGTAAACATGGCAGTAAAATGTAAGGCCCACTTTTGAGGTTTGCCCCCCTCCCCCCTGAAAAAAAGACCTCCAATTGTACATGAAAAAGTTGAGTTATACTCTATTCCCTTTTTTCTCCTGTGATGCCTAGGTGAGGGTGACATTACACACCTATTGACAAGATCCTGGGGAATACAGAGCGGCCCAAATCTTGCAAGAAGACACACATGAAATGGACTGAAGTGTTTTCTCTTGAGATTTTGGGTACTTTCCCCAGCAATCTAACCAGAAGGATAGAAACATCACGCACTGCAGTTCCTCTTAGGCCTCTGTAGTGTCATCGGGTTGACTGCGGTGGATTGGATGCTGCCAACCAGGTGGCCCCTGCAGCCAGCTTTAGTGAGGGCAGAGCTTACAAAAAGTCCTGGCTCATTGCAGTTGACGAACATTCTGCATGTGGCTAGGTGAGGGGCAGGAACCCACTTTTGCAAGCTTAGGGAAAGGTTCCAAAGAAGGAGGGACAGGAAAAGGAGTGTCACTAGAGTTCCTTGGGGATAGTCTCTGCTACTTGTGCTTTGCATTAGCCTTCAGCTGCTCCCTGCACCAGGTGCTGCCAACCTCAGTACATCGCCCTCTCTCTGTGAGTCCTACATACTGCTGTGAGTATTGCCACTCAGTTCTTATTGTTAGAAAGTCTCTGTTACAGTATCAGGAATGGTTTGACAATATAACTTTGCACTGTGTATGCTGTACTTTTCCTCTGTGTGCCTATTGCCTGGGTTTTTCTTGCCCCACTGTCTACAAGAAGCCGACAAGCCACTGAAAACGATTATTCACAAGAAATTAGAACATCACCCCTTGCCACTACTGATGCCTCTGCTTTCATTGTGGCCTCCTTCTTCCCTGTGCTCTCCAATCCCCACTGTCTTTGGGCACTGCATGAAGGTTAATTGTATGACTGTGCCACTCTCCCGCAACCCTTGTGTGCTCTCCTCCTCATGTCTACCCTTATTCTGCTTTCCCTTCTTTTGAATAAACATGGAATAGTACAGTACTCAATACTTCTGTTTTTTATTAATACTGAATGAGGTGCAAAATATGATCGCCATGTTTACGATCTCCTGTAGTTGGTGAAAGAACACAAAAAAAGCTCAGTACTTTTGTGTTTATTGTAAATGCAGGGAAACAGGGAAGATGAATGCAGAGAACGTAACTTCTTTCTCCATCCCTAAGGGGAAACATCAAAGTTCTGTTTGGACTCCTGATAATTCTCCAAAAATAATCTGTAACAATTGGAGTATATACTGTCACCAAGGGACTTGTCAGCTCTTGGTGACAGCACTTGAAGTAATTCTAAAGGTGTTTTTTTACCTTAATGCATTTCCTACAGTAAGATAAAAATGGCTTAGTGGTTGTATCACCCCCACCTCCCTTTATACTTATCTAAGTTCTACTCGATCCAGCGATGCACCTGTCTGCAGTGGAGCTGGTCTCTGTTCCTCTCCTCAGGCTCGGTTCACACTGGGGCGACTTGTCAGGCGACCTAGTCGCCTGACAAGTCGCCTCCCGTTCTGTGCTATGGAACCGTTCTAATCGGAGCGACGCAAGTCGCTCCGACTTAGAAAAAGGTTCCTGTATTACTTTGGGGGCGACTTGGGGCGACTTGCATAGACTAATATGCAGAAGTCGTCTCGCAAGTCGCCCCGGCAGTCGTTTGCAGGTCGCCTCGCTGAGGCGACCTGCAAGTCGTGCCGCCCATGTGTGAACCGAGCTCAAGGATACAGAGACATTAGTAAGAGCCATTGGCTCCTGCTGCTGTCAGCCAAATTATGTGAGCGGGGAGTGAGGGCGAGGACAAGGTGCATTGTGTGTCTATGGATGCACACAGCCCACTCAGGAGTGTGCCCACATGAGTCCCCCCACAACACAGAAAAGGAGGAGCAGAGTTCACTGGCGGGGGACCCCAGAGCAGAAGGTTTGGGGCCGCTCAGTACACTACCACAGAGTAAGACAAAAGTAAGACAAAAATAGTATTGATATTTAACATAATCTGCCACATACACACAGACAATTTATAATATACAAATATTTGTTTTTTAAAGTTATTCAAAATGTAAAAAATATATATTATACTTTCCTACTCTGCAATTCTGATAAAAAGAAAGGCGCGCCTGATATCCAAAGAAATGTGAATTCTAAAATCTGGTTCATGGATCTTTAGTAAAAATTAGCAACATATAAATCAAGTCAATGCATTTTGGGGGAAAAACTCCCCCTTCTTCAGGGCTGTTGCTGTGTTCTATTTGGTGGGAACAGTTCCCATGAGTGGTTATGTTGGATCAAGGTCCCTGAATGGCAGGATGCCGGAATTGTTGTATAGGCAGCAATCCTATACTGCCTGCCTTTACATAAAAGCTGTCATGCTGCCATTCAGGAACCTTGATCTAACATAACCACTCATGGGAATTGTTTCCACCAAATAGAACGCAGCAACAGCCCTGAAGAAGGGGGAGTTTGCTCCCCTGAAACACATTGGCTTGATTGACATGTTGATAATTTTTAATATGGATCCATGAACTACATTTTAGAAGTTACATTTCACTGGACATCGGGCGCGCCTTCCTTTTTATCCAAGTCTACATGCTGAAATGACCTTAGGGTCACACAGAAGTCACACAGAAAAGGCAGCAGCTCAATCCCCGAGAGGGCCCATCACCACCATCTATGGCTAGGCAGTATCCACCGAAAGGCATGCCTTTCTTTGTGCACACAGGAATACCCGCTCTGGACTAATGACCAATCCAGTCAGTCCAGTGTGGTCTCCAACACAAGCCAGATATTCTGTGCAATGGTTTTGCACAGAACAGCCCTGATCCTCCTCTTCTCTGGTCCTTCACAGGTGCTTCTGGCTCCTCCACTTCAGCGAGTGCTCCCATAGGATGCTGCTTCCCATGGGGGCACTCTTGCAGGCTCGCTCCCAAGCCCCCTTTGTCTGCGTTCATAGACACAGACAGTGGAACTCGGCCCCGCCCTCGATCCCCCTCACTGGATGGGATTGACAGCAGTGGGAGCCAATGGCTCCCACTGCTCTGTCTCAGCCAATGAGGAGAGAGAGATCCGGGGGGGCCGCACCTTTTGTGAACATCGCTAGAGTGGTAAGTATTAGGGAGGACTTTGCGGAGGAGCTGAATACAGAAGCATTTTTTTTACCTTCATGCATATAATGCATGAAGGTAAAAAAAACTTCAGCCTTTAAAACCACTTTAACTAAATAAAGTTATATGATTTTTATTTAGGAATTTAAGAATCATGTAAGTTATGGTGTTTTTTATGTAAGTAGTGTATTTTTATTAAAAATACAGTTTTGATAAACATTTATGCCACTATCGCAGGACCTAAAAACTCAGTAGCACCTTCTTTTTATTCTATGGTCCCTGTGCTGTCAGAAAATAGTCTGGCCACTTGAGGTGAAAAATGGAGTGCAGGGCCTAGCAGTGAAAGGGTTATAGGGAGTTTAGAAAGCCTTATATACACAACTAATGAGGTCAAAGGCAGAGGCATTGCATTTATAGTGTCTAGTGTGGTTGCAATCCACTACAGTATTTGATATTTTCTTTATAGTAATTTCTTCTAATTTAAAAAATACCTCTCAGCAATGAATTACCACACATAATGTCACTCTGTGAATGTACATCATCTGTTTCAATGGCCCTAGAGCTTGTGATAATTCTTAAAAGAAATCTTTAGCCAATGTAGGACTTCCTAAATGTGCTTTTGCAGCCATATCTAAGCATATTTCACATCACAGTTTTCTGTTGGTTGGAAAACCTATAAGACATCACTGTATTGTGGAAATGTTAAAAAAAAAAAAAGTATAATTATATTCCATTATTTTGATTATATAATTTATGACTCATGATTTCAGTTCAAAGTATTGGAAATAATTTTTCATTTTTAGGTTGTTTTCTGGATATTTTAGAAGATTTTCTACCACAATAAAGTCCATCTCCAGGGAAGGAAAGAAAATCCTCCCTTGCATTGAGGCTGCCCGTGGTTAGATGCGTGTTTATTTCTGGGGAACCTGAAAAGGAACTTTTATTTACCTGATCCCCTCTCCCCCTACCAGTTGGTGCTCCCCTGCTCTCTGGTGGTGGACTACCCCTCAGTGTCCTCTCCTTCAGTTCAGGGCTATGGGCACTGCATTGAGTGTTGATATCAGAGAACTTTTGACTGCTGGAGCATAGGGGGGAAGAGGCTGTGGGAATCAGTCTAGCAGAGTGGGAAGAGCCTGTGGGAGTAAGTAAAAGTGCTTTTTCTGGTACCCTAGATCTAAATGAGCATTTAACTCTTGCGGTGCAGAGGCAGCCCCACTACATGGGAGGATTTTTTTCTTCCCTGGAATTTATCTATATAATTGAACTCCAAGCAAACAGTCAAATAAGGATATGAAATACATACTATATGAGCTATGTTTGCCTGTCCAATGATTTGCATTTATTTCCAATCCTGAGATTACAATTTCAGACCTGAGATTACATAACTCTGACACACAGCACAGCCTCTCCTAACATGGCAGGAGAACTGGTTGTTCCTTGGTGCAGTAAAGAACAGGTAAAAGTAATGCCCCTTCCGCAGCATGTGACATGACAGTACAAGGAAAATTAGCACACTGTTGAGCTCATCTTTATGTCACACTGTTCTCTCCTATCAGATTGTTCTTTGTTAGCAAGAGGCTGATTTTAAGTCACTTCCACAACTGCATTTACAAAAAATACAGTTATTGAATGCAGAGCTTAATTAATGTGCAACTTGTATATCTGCCTGCACGTTAGCATTAAATTCATTGAATATCTTTGTAATGGCTACTTACCCTCCATGTTCCATCACCACATCTCCTAAGGCTCACAACCATGCTCACTTCTGGGTTTAATCCTGGTGCCACATTTGCAGCCTTTCGGCCAAATCCTTACAGGTCACGGGTGCCCTGTATACACATGGCCATGCAATGTTTTTCCACTTTTCACCAAGCCCCCACAAACTTGCTCAGCCTGTGCCTCTCAGTTCTGAGCATCCTTATAATTTCCCTTTGGTATTAATTAATAATTTACCTTTGGGATTAATAAGGTATTCTGAATTCTGGATCCTAAATTTGTATGCCTCTGCCGCGGCTTCCTGCTCCACACAGCTGCTACTCTGGGTATGTTGCTTCTGTAATTCCTAGCTGTTTGCACTGCTCTAGATATGTTCCATATGTTTCTTCTGGCCACTGCCATCACTACAGGTATGCTCTATCGCTCCTGACATACTGTATTTATTGGCGTATAACATGCACTTTTTTCCCCTTAAAATCAGGGGAAAATCGTGGGTGCGTGTTATACGCCGATCCCCGCCGATTGTGAGCCTCTCGGCGGCTCTCGGCCGCTTTCAGCCGTTCTCGGCGGCTTTCAGCTGTTCTCTGTGGCTTTCGCCCGCTCTCAGCGACTCTCACAGTCCCGCGTGAGCGGCCGAAAGCCGCCGAGAGCGGCCGAGAGTGGCCGAGAGCGGCCGAGAGTGGCCGAGAGTGGCCGAAAGCCGCCAAGAGAGGGCGAGAGCCGCTGAGAATGGCCGAGAGCAGCCGAAAGCCGCAGAGAGCAGCCAAGAGCCGACGAGAACGGCCGAGAGTGGCCGAAAGCCGCCGAGTGTGGCCGAGAGTTGCCGAGAATGGCGGCACCATTTTTAAACGGGAGTTCAGTGTACTGACAAGGCTGCAATGATGTACACTGACAAGGCTGCAATGAAGTACACTGACAAGGCTGCAATGATGGACAAGGCTACAGCTGGGCACTGACAATGCTACACTGACACTGACAAAGCTGCAGATGGACACTGACAAGGCTGCATTGATGGGCATTTAAATGTAAGTTTTTTTCCTTAAACTTCCCTACTAAAAGTTTTTTTCCTCAAAATTCCCTCCTAAACTCTGGGTGCGTGTTATACTCTGGCGCGTGTTATAAGCCGATAAATACGGTAATTCCTGGTATATTCCATGTGCCACACAGGCCACTTGCATCACTGCAGATATGTAACATCTATTACTCCTGGATGCTTGTATTACCACAGGTACAATCCACCTGTCTCTCCTTACTGCTGGTCAAAAGTGACAGTTGATGTGCATCTGGAGAGATCCCAGTGACCAAAATTGACAGATGGAATGTACCAAAATTGACAGATGGAATGTACCAAGAATGTACCACCTCCTCCTTCAGCTACTGTTTTTAGCCCAGCTATTGGGTTGGCCACTACTCTGGTGATCCATCTACCATCAAAGGGTTCCTGCACCAAAGCAGCATACATTTCATGCTGCAACCTAACAACTTTATACAGTCGGGACTATAGTGGCATATATCAATTCACTATTACCAGGGACACTCTTGCCTGGGCTTCACCCCTCTGGGTGCATGGAGACCCATTCACTTCTGACACTGACCATTTTCTGACAGCCTTCAGATGTAGTTTTGACAGGTCTGGCTTAACCTCCTCTACTGCTGCTTCTCTAGTTACTCCAGGACTACCATTGACCAGTACATGGTGCAGTTACTCACCTTCTCCTTTTGCCAGGGCCTAAATGACAAGATAAAGGGTGAAGTGGCTGAAAGGCCCCTGTCTCCTAGTCTGGGTGGTCTTATTTCCTTCAATACTCACTCGCACAAGAAGACCTCCAAACAAAACCTATGCAGATTTTTTTTTTTACATCAAGGATTTTGTTCTCATCTATCCTGTATGTGCTGAAATGAAAGTTTCTCCATTACTCTGGACTTTATCATGGACCTCCCACCTTAAAAGCCTGCACCATTATCTCATGGGTCGTTTTTGAAAATGGCACATTCGTTCCTTTTAAGTCCCTTTCTTATATGCTGGCGTGTGTCCCTGTCTTTGTCAATGACATTTTACATTTTTGTGGTGTTATCATTAATATTACTTCAGATCCAAGATCCAAGATCCATTTCATCTACAGATTTTGAAAAGATTTATAAAAAGCTTTGGGCAACACTCTGAACTTTTCAATTTCATAACATACTCCAAAATGGTGAGATAAAGACACCACCCCTTTATTATAAATACTTTATTACATATATTTAAAAAGTATTTTACACATTACTTTCATACCCAGCTAATCAAAACTGACAAAGTTGCCACAATATCCCACTAGCATTAAAAAGCGCCCCTATTGAAGCTAATCAAGCTATATGGGTACAGTAAAGCAAATGTAATACATGAAATCCAATTACTGTTTTTATAGAATGCCATCTATTAGTTATCAAAATGTCCAAAAGTAAAAACATGGAAGTAGTAATATTACAAACATTTAAAGCTGCTGTAAAAATGTGCAGGTATATACTGCATATACATATAGTATATACATATATATGTATAAATTGCGGCAAAAGGTATTTCTTAAATCATATATATTATAAAATCTGCAGGAATATCAGTCATTGCTTAAAAGTTGGGAATGTGGACCAGTTTCTGGTGGCATCCATGATAAATATCACCAAGTAAGGTGTTTTACTGCTACACCACCTTCCCTTAAAACAGTAAATCATGATGACAGATAGATAGATAGATAAATAGATAGATAGATAGATAGATAGATAGATAGATAGATAGATAGATAGATAGATAGATATGGTTCATATTTATACATTATACATCAGTATCTTTGCCACATTGGCCACCAGAATACTTAAGGGGATGATGGAGTAAGCCAGAGTCCTTATCATATTACATATTGATGGAACCTATGCTATACTTGGAATGAGAGCATGCTTATTGATACTGTTGTGCGGATTTTATAAAGATAGTGGGCTCCATTCACAGAACCAAATTGCATGTGTTATGTAGGTGTCTGGACACATTTTCTCTAAATATTGCAGGCGATCCTGCAGCCTGCAGCTGTTTTGTGGTATTTACCGCTAAATGCTCAAAACTGTCAGTAAATACTACATGAAAAGGGATTAAAGTCAATTCACAGAAGAAAATAAGTAATTACCTGCATGCAGTAATTAAGTAGTGGTCCAGATATGTGGTATTTAAGGAATGTAAAAATATAATAGCCAATTTTGAGTAGTCTCTGCATTTTTGGATCAGTTCTCTCAACAGTAAAGCATAGAAACCTAAATATGAAAATATGGAAATCATTGGGGTTGATTTACTTAAATTATAACTAAAGGAAAACCTTTTTTTTAGTTTTGGATAGAGTGGAGGTGAATTAGAACACCTGTCAGGTTTTCATTGCTGTCTGTGCCCCCATTAGGGAGATTCATCCTCTCTATATTTACACTGTTTACCATTATAATTGAAGAAAAAGTAAAAGAAAATCCCAAATTTTGGGTTGTCCCCAGAAAAGTAATAGAGGGGAAATCTTGCAATGGAACACAGGTGGCAAAAAAAGTCAGGGGTTATAACCCTCCTTACTATCCAAAATTAAAAAAAAGTTGTGAAAAAAATAGTAGTGCCTATAGTTCTACTCTGCAGGGTACTCCAGAGCTTAGTAAATGAGGTAAAGCTTCACTTTACAAAGAATACCCAATCAATTGCAAGGAAAATTTAAAAAATGCATTTTTGCTTGCACATGATTGGATGATGGAAGTCAGCAGAGATCCCTCTGGAGTAACTGCACTTGCAAAGTCCTCAGTCTATGTGCCTTTAATAAATTAATCCCATTACATTTAGTAAATCCACCCCATTACATGTAGTGAAATATATTTTATGGTCATTTCACCAAGTTTTTGGAGTATATACAAGCATTTGCATCATTTGATGCAAACCTCCCAATCACTCCAAACATCATACAATGTACATGCATATCAAAATGGTTTAATCTCTTGTTAGAACATATGTCATATGTAGTGGGGATACTTTACTTTCTCACAATTATTTTTGGAAATATCTTGGGCTCAAATATTCACAAGACAGAATGGGACTATGAAGTATTCTTACAAAGTTGTGTAAATTGAGCTGTTCGGAGAGGGGTGTCATCAATTTGAAGTTTTGACAGATGGCTACCAGAGTGACAATTTGAAGAACATCAGAGAATTACATTGGCTATTCTATAACAAGAAAAAACAGACCTGTCCAATGATATAGCAAAGACTTTGCCAAATATCACAGCAAAAACGACTTAAAGCAGGGTTTCTTAACCAGGGTTCCATGTAACCCTAGGTTTCCTCCAGAGGTTACCAGGGGAAAATAGTATCAAAAATGACACACATATATAAATACCCTTCTTCCACCAATAAAAAAGCTGTTGTATTTTTTATTGGTGGAAGAAGGGTATTTATATATGTGTGTAATTGTTGATACTATTTTAATTCAATACATGACATTTTTAAAGATATTTTGTATTTACTTAATTTAACAATATTGTAACCTACTCAAAAATAATATGGCTGGTAGAATCAGATTATGGCTTTGGACAACATGTTTAGGCTCAATTCACCAAGCTCACATACCAGAATAAATATCCTTATTTTCAAAAATGTGACAGTTATTTTCATTTGAGTCCAAATATATTTAAAATTTTCAATTGCATGGCTAAAAATAGGTGGGTGTTAAATCTATTTAAACTGAGTGATTTCACTGGATTTTATACAGTGCACGAGCCCATTGGCTGCAGTCATATCATAATTTTTTTTTTCTATATTTGCATTGACCTGTATCCATGTATTATCTAACATTATCTAACATTTGGTCATTAAAAATAAAGAATGTGAGCTTCATTTATGTTTCTTTTGTTGGTGTTGCTTTTTTATCTTAAAAAAAAAAAAAAAAAAAAATATATATATATATATATATATATATATATATATATATATATATATATATATATATATATTATATTGTATCAGCACTAATATCAAGTTCTGAGAAAGGAAATATTGTGTGATATTTAAAAACTTTAAAGTGTGCAAAGATGTAGAACTAGAAACACATTCACTTTTATACACAAAATTATACTATGTCAAAAGGCAATAAAGATAATCTACTTTCACAGCAGTTTTCTTTGCTGCCATAGTATTAACGCTACATATTACATTAGCACTAAAGTACAGCTTGAATAAATTACATTCTAATGCAACACTAAAATGAAAAGGGTTATGCCTGTGACATTTTGAATATGTAACTAACCTGGTTTACATAGGAAAGCATAATAGCTGTGCTTAAAACCTTGTAGATTAAACATATTGTAAAAACCTATTGAACATGCATTACATTGCAAATGCACTCAAATCATGATTTTTAAAACTGTTTCAATCAGCAAATATATTTTAAGGTGGTGCATTGTTGCACAGTTATAAATTAAAGTAGGTCTACTTTTAAAGCTGAGGAAAGCATTTTGGGATTTGCATAATCTTAAAGTATTAAAACTACTTAAAGATTCCCCATAGAAAAAGTTCTCTGCTGTTAAGGTAGTTTTGGGAAAATATATAGTATTTTGCATTAACTGCATAATAACTTGGTTTGTTATTTACAAATAAGTTAAAGTATTATTTTATACAAGGGAAATAATGTAGACATTTACAAAAATACAATGTAGAGTAATTACAAATGTTACTCCATTACTTCAGGGGCAAAAGAGCACATCCATGGTCTATTAGAACAAAAAACACAATGACAGACCAATGCACAATGCATTTCATATCGAGGATTAGAGAGAACAATCTTAATTTCTTGTGTCGCAAAAGGAAGAAGGACTCATCATTTTTAAGCCAACCATCTTTTTTTTAATAGTCCTGGATGAACAACTACAATTTAGAGAAAATGCAATCTTTAATTTATAACCTTTTAAGTTTGAACTTCCATGAAAAAACTATCAGTCCTTAGGTCCAATTTATTTGTCAACTTGAATCAAAGCAATAAAAACTATCATATATTGGAAGATTTTACTATCAAACTAGAGACCTAAAATGAAAAACAATCTTGCTTATTAGAGTAATATAGTGAGGAGATTGAACTTACATCTTAATAAGGCGGAAACTCCAGACAGGACAGACCATGATAAGGTATTTAGAATGTCCACCTGTTCTAATGGCACATCTGTTGGAGCTTGAATTGATGCATTGCTAGCTATAATAGGCTGTGAGTGGACCTACATGGCAGGGAGTAGAAGCAATATAGAGAGCAGGGTGTATTGCTAGATTAGTGAATATTTTTTTTTTATGCTAAGGTGATAGAAAAATATGACTATATGTATTCTTAAAATATCCCCCCCTTCCTATATATTTTCCCTAACCTGTTCGAAAAGGACTACTATAGTTGCCTATTTTTAATCTGCTCTAGTCTAGTCATGTGATTCTGCAGCTCCAGCTCCTCTGTGCCAGTAAGCAGCTGTAGCAGGGGAGAGGGAGGAGCACTCACTTACACAGAGCCACAGGACCGGAAGAGTGAATTAAAAATAGGTAAGTAAATACACTACATTCCCAAAAGTAATGGGACACCTGCCTTTACACGCAAATTAACTTTAATGGGATCCCAGTCTTAGTCCATAAGGTTCAGTATTGAGTTGGCCCACCCTTTGCAGCTTTAACAGCTATAACTTTTCTGGAAAGGCTGCTAACAAGGTTTAGGAGTGTGTCTATGGGAATGTTTGACCGTTCTTTCAGAAGCGCCTTGTGACCTCAGGCACTGATGTTGGACGAGAAGGCCTGGCTCACAGTCTCCGCTCTAATTCATCCCAAAGGTGTTCTATCGGGTTGAGGTCAGGACTCTGTGAAGACTAATCAAGTACCTCCACCCCAAACTCTCTCATCTATGTCTTTATGGTCTTTGCTTTGTGCATCCCAATACTTTTGGTAACATAGTATAGATCTTTTTTATACAGGTTAGACAGGATAGATAGCAGGATGGTGACAAGAGGTAAAGTTTTTAAGAATAAATACAGTTAGGCTTTTACTCCACTTTAATTTATTAGCAAGATTGCAATAAAGATAAAAGTAGAATCCACAGATTCAAAGTGCAACAACATTATCAACAACTGTTTTACCAATCAGTTAAAATGTTTGTAAACCCAACATTTCATATTCTTTATATGTGCCTGCTATACCATGTACTTGTACGAAAACGAATCCTGTTCTCTTTGTATTACTCCCTTTTTGTGAAATCCCTGGTGTTTCTGCCAACTGACCACTTTAAGCAGCAGAACACTGTCAGGACTGGGCTCAGCCCTTCCTTCTCTGAGCTGGCCACTCAGCTTTTGGCTAATTGCCAGCTCTTATCTCTCCACAGTTACTCAGCTGTTGATGATATCCTGCTCGTCAGTCCTGCCTACTTAAGCCGTCCAGTCTAGAGGAGCTCTGCCTTCGCCTTGGTCAAATCACAGAAACTATCCTGCTTGCTGTTCCACTACATTGATCCCTGAATTCTGGCTTGGCTGACTATCCGTTCCGGTTACTGAACTTTGGCTATGGTTTGACTACGTTTGTTCTTTTTACCTTTATTATTAAACAAGTGTGATTTAACTGTACTTCTATCTTAGCCTGATTTCATGGTTTCTGATAGTAGGCGAAGGCCATGAATTTATAAGATGCAGTCAATCCACTTGTTGGTAATATTTTTTCCAGATTGGATGAACTGGATCACCGCACCATGGCAGTTTGCCATGGTGTTACAAACGCTCCTGAGTCACACGGCTTACCTGGAATCTCCCACTGTGGCTGCTCCGGTACAACTTATGTTGCAGGTCGACCCTGCTGCTGTTCCAGTCTCTGTGCAGGCACCCACCTCGAGTATTACCTCTATAAGAGGTATGTCTAGTTTCGCTCCACATCCCCAGCGATTTGGGGGTGATCCAGTCCAATGCAGAGGGTTTCTCAACCAGGTTGAGATATACTTTGAGATGCTGCCCCAGGCATTTCGCATGGACAGAAGCAAAGTAGGTTTTGTGATATCTTTGCTTTCTGAGAGAGCCTTGGCCTGGGCAAACCCTCTATGGGAGACACAAAAACCTGTTGTCTTAAGCTACCCTGAGTTTGTGGCTTCGTTTAAAAGGATATTTGACATTCACCTTGAGATAATCCAATTCCAAGTTATTTCCTCACCTAAGTTTCCATTGGTTATTGGTTATCCTTGGTTACAGAGGCACAACCCCTCTTTTGATTATCTCCATGCTGAGGTTCTCTCCTGGTCACCATAATGCAGTGAGACGTGCTTCCAGAAGGTAGCCAAGGTCCTGTGCACCTCTTCACTCTCCTCCCTGCCAGAGGAGTGCCACAATTTTAGCGATGACTTTGACAAAGGTCAAGCCAGTAGTTTGCCTCCACACCGGCCATATGATTGTGCAATTGACTTTCAACCTGGTGCCATACCCCCTCATGGCTGGGTTTACCCTTTGTCAGTCTTGGAGGATAGGGTCATGGAGGAGTATGTTGCAGACGCACTTTCTCAAGGTTTCATCCGCAAATCCTCGTCTCCTGCTGGTGCTGGTTTCTTCTTTGTAAAGAAGAAGAGTGGTGAACTGAGACCTTGTATTGATTATAGGGGTCTCAATCGTTTCACGATTAACTTGAAATTAGAAATGGCCTCGGAGAACAGTATTAATGTAATAAAATGAATTAGAGGTTTACCATCATCCAGGTAAAGGGGTTGGGAGTCTAATTCCAAGCCAGATACTCACCAAGGAGCTAGGGGGCAATTGGACTATCTCAGTACAGTATAGTAAAAGTAAATTCACATATATGAACAATCAATTAAAAAAATTAAATACAAAACTTTATTAGTACAAGATATATAACAAAAATAGCAATAATGAATTAAAACATAGGTGACGGTCCATGTATTTATCACCAAGAGAATACTCCCCTAATGGAGAAAATCACAGTGGGATAGTTGGTCACAGACAGTATTTCTACTAGTTTCACAGACACAGCCACTTCATCAGGAAAATATCTGCAATTTAATTAACACATAATCAAAAATAATGCATTTGATCACATACAGCAAAAAACAATGCTTTAAGAAATATATGAATTCAAGTCATATACAACTATTATATAGGGACAGATGCAGGACCGCTTACCCAAATCCCAGTATGCACAGGGCACAGAGCGTCACCAGTAGGGGTCTCCCAAGGCGACCTGGGGAGACTATCCATTCGAAAATCTGGAGCCTGGATGAAATAAAGTATATGGAATGGGTAAGCCATGAACCAAAACATGTGAAGGTGAAGGGAAGAGCGAAAAAAGGAGGGGATGGAGGAAAATTTCTGAAAAATGGTGCCTATGATACCTGGATAGAGTGAATAAATGAAGGGTTCCATGTGAAAAGTGAACTCGCAGTGACTATAATGGTGAATGATGAAAAACAGTGGTGAACAACAGTGAAAAAGCAAATCACAACCTGGAATCACGTGGAAGGTTGTGAGAAATATTCATATAGTTCTTATAACAATGTTTTTTGCTGTATGTGATCAAATGCATTATTTTTGATTATGTGTTAATTAAATTGCAGATATTTTCCTGATAAGGCAGCTGAGTCCACGAAACTAGTAGAAATACTGTCTGTGACTAGCTATCCCACTGTGATTTTCCCCATCAGGGGAGTATTATCTTGGTGATAAATACAAGGACCACCACCTATATTTTAATTCACTATTGCTATTTTTGTGATATATCTTGTACTAATAAAGTTTTGTATTTCATTTTTTTACATGATTGTTCATATATGTGAATTTACTTTTACTATACTGTACCGAGATAGTTCAATTGCCCCTTAGCTCCTTGGTGAGTATCTGGCTGGGAACCAGACTCCCAACCCCTTTATCTATGTTTCACGATTAAAAATGCCTATCCGATTCCGTTAATTATGGAATTATTTGACCGCCTCACGGGAGCAACGGTTTTCACAAAGCATGATTTGAGAGGGGCATACAATCTTGTGAGGATTGTGGAGGGAGACGAGTGGAAAACTGAGTTTAATACCAGAACAGGCCATTATGAGTACCTTGTAATGCCTTTTGGCCTTTGTAACGCCACGGCAGTTTTCCAGGAATTTATTAACAATGTCCTCTGAGATTTGTTGCAGTTATATGTGGCAGTTTATCTCGAAGATATCCTCATATTTTCCAAGTCCCTGGAGAGCCACCACACAGATGTCTGTTGTGTGCTTCAGAAACTATGAGAGAACAATCTCTATTGTAAACTGGAGAAGTGCGAGTTCCATCGTGAACAGATTAAATTCCTGGTTTATGTCATTTCCACTGCTGGTTTTTCAATGGACCCAGAGAAACTTTCGGCAGCTCTACAGTGGCCCTGACCCATAGGTTTACGTCCTCTGCAGTGTTTCCTGGGCTTTGCCAACTATTATTGGAAGTTTATTCGTAACTTCTCGTCTCTGGTCAGGCCTCTGACTGATATGACCAGAAAGGACGGTAACCCACCGAGTTGGTCCCCGGAGTCTGTTAAGGCCTTTGAGAGTCTCAAGGCTGCCTTTGTTTCTGCTCTTGTGTTGGCACATCCTGATCCTACATTACCTTTTATCCTTGAGGTTGATGCTTCTGAGACTGGTGTTGGCCCCCTTCTCTCTCAATGTCCTACCTCTGAGAGTGCTATGCATCCTTGTGGCTACTTTTCCAAGAAATTGTCACCTGCGGAATGCAATTACGAGATTGGTGACAGAGAGCTGTTGCCGATCATTTTAACCCTGAAAGAATGGAGACATCTCCTCGAAGGTACCACTGTGCCAGTTCTCATTCTTACTGACCATAAGAATCTCACATTCATGTCTGAGGCTTGTCAAGTTTCACTTACATTGTCTCATTCTTACCCCGTACTAAGAATGTAAGGGCTGACGCCTTGTCATGACAATTTTCCTCCACTTCCAAGTCGGAGTCAGTTCTGGTTCCTGTGATTCCTCCTGATTGTATTCTAGCTATGGTTCGCACCAGTCTCACTTCTCCTTTGGGTGACAAAATTCTTGCTGCACAGGTCTATGCTGTTCCTGAGAAACCTTGTGACCGCTGCTTTGTCCCAGAGAGTCTCCGTACTGCCGTGCTCCAGACTTACTATTCTCCCAAGGCTGCTGGCCACCCTGGAAAGAATCAACTCTTTTGGGCAATTTCCCAATAATTCTGGTGGCCTAGTCTATGTGCTGATGTAACTGCCTTCATAGCTGCTTGTTCCGTGTGTGCTCAGAGCAAGACTCCATCTTCCAGTGGACCTCCTACAACCCATACCCAATGGAGAGAGGCCCTGGACCCACCTGTCTATGGATTTAATTGTGGAGTTACCCAACTCCCAGGACAACACAGTTATCCTTAAGGAACTGGCTTCCATTTTTGCTTGGGAGATCTTTCGCTTACATGGGCTACCCAAAGTGATTGTCTCGGACAAGGGTAGTCAGTTTGTATCCCGGTTCTGGCACAGATGGGAATTCAGCTTGCTTTCTCCTCTGCATATCACCCACAGTCTAATGGGGCCACAAAACAAGCCAATCAGTCCTTGGAGCAATTCCTACATTGCTATATTTCTGACCATCATAACAACTGGTCAGACCTATTACTGTGGGCAGAGTTTGCTCACAACAGTGCCTTGAATTCTGCTTCTCGATTGTCCCCATTTATGGCGAATTATGGTTTCCAACCTTCCATGTTGCATGACTCGTTTGAGGAGCATCCCTGTGGTCTTCATTCCACCTGGGCACAAGTCCAGGGGGCTTTGCGACATGCTAATGATAGGTACAGACTCCATGCTAACCCCAGACGCCTGCCTGTGCCTTCCTACCAGGTAGGGGATAGGGTCTGGCTGTCATCTCGCAACCTCCGACTTTGTGTTCCCTCACTGAAGTTTGCACCTCAGTTAATTGGGCCTTTCTGTATTCTTCACAGGATTAACCCAGTGGCTTACACGTTAGAACTTCCTTTTAATAGGGGGCGTGGTTTGGCTCCGTTCCATGATGGCCGCCTGAGAGAGACTCTCCTGCACTACGGAGCTAGGAACACACCTTTCCGGGACCATACGAGCCTCCACACCACCGCAATTATGGGGAAGAATTACCATAATCCTCCGGTCACCAGCAGCCTGAAAGACCCGCTATCACAGGCCACAAGAAACATCCCAGCGATGTTCAGAATGACCGCGGGAGACAGCCACATGGCCTCAGAGATGGAGTAGGCCTGCTCTCTCCCCTCACAGGCTCCAACACAACGGGATGGGGTAAGCTCAGCTATCCCTGCAAAAAAACCCACTATCCCTCACAGATCTGCAGGCAGTGGCATCAGATATTAAAGCCACACTCTCTGCTGCGATCACAGACCTAAAAAGTGACATTCAACCAATAGCAGCACGGATGGGGACAGTGGAACAGACTGCATCTTGCCATGCGGACGCCATCAGGCAAGTGCAACGGTCATCAGATTCAAACCTTTCACATATTCTTGAAATCCACAGACACCTGGAAGACCTTGATAACCGAGGCCGCCACCACAATATCAGAATAAGAGGGATTCCAGAGTCTGTGGAACAACAACTCAGAACAAACTGTAGTCGGCATGTTCAATGAACTATTGGAAAGACCTGCTGACGCCCCCATAGAAATAGAAAGAATACACAGGGTACTCAGACCAAGGGGCCATGAAACCGACCCACCAAGGGACATAATATGCTGCCTTGTCAATTTTCCACTAAAAGAAGCCATACTGAGAAAGGCAAGAGAACGCAACAGGGTTCTCCTTAATGGGTCAGAAATTAAACTTTTCCAAGACCTCTACCATTACTCTTCAACATAGGAGAGCTCTACGCCCCCTGCTGGATCAACTTCGCACAAGAGGAATCCCTTACAGATGGAAGTTTCCCTTCTGTTTGTCAGCCACATGGAGAGGACATACAGCTCAACTGCGAACACCCGATGACCTGCAATTATTCTGCGACACATTGAACATATCTTTAACTGATGTTCTGGAATGGTATCGTTCATTCTCTATTGAAAAACTTCCTTCTAATATGCATATTTCAAATGTATTTCATGTCTTATTAAAACCTTTGGTCTGCAACCACTTTACCACCTCGGTGCCACGTCCTCACCCTGTACAGGTTGAGAACCATGAGGAGTATGAAGTGCAGTCCAGGTTCAGTGGGCACATACAGTACCTGGTGTATTGGAAAGGGTATGGTCCGGAGGAACGCTCTTGGGTCTCATGCTCCTCCGTGATTTCCATAGACATTTTCCCCTAAAGCCTGGTGGTCCTCCGAGGGGGAGGGTCGTTGTGGGAGTACTGTTAGGGCTGGGGTCAGCCCTTCCTTCTCTGAGCTGAGCTCTCAGCTGTCGGCTAATTGCCAGCTCCTATCTCTCCACAGTTACTCAGCTGTTGATGATATCCTGCTCGTCAGTCCTGCCTACTTAAGCTGTCCAGTCCAGAGGAGCTCTGCCTTTTACCTTTATTTTTAAACAAGTGTGATTTAACTGTACTTCTGTCTTGGCCTGATTTCATGGTTTCTGACAAACACACTGTGGTGTGTTCTCTAGCTATGCTGGGAACTCAGTGTGCTCTCCTCCTATGATCATTTAAGCCTAAAACCGCTGCTCACCATAGCTGATCCTAGTGTGGATGTATACATGTGAAAGCCTCGGTCAATGCCACTCCCCAGACCATGCCCTCTGACATGTTTCGCCCCACCCACCAGGGCATAATTATAGGGGTCCTGGGTGCCAGTGGAGCTCTACACCTCAGCCTGGAGTGTAATCACCAAGTACTAATCATCTTCAATGATCAATATTATCACTGGGAAGTTCAGTGTGCTGCTGTTTCCCCTCCCACTAGCTCTTATGCAGTTGAGAACAGAGGGAATTTGATCACTTATATTAAAGGGAAAAAGGTAATTATAATGGTATATATATATATATATATATATATATATATATATATATATATATATATATATATATATATATATATATATATATATATATATATATATTGTTTATATTCAAATGTTTTGCCTTTTATTTCTGTTTTAAACTGAATGGTTGTTTTGCAAGGTGGGGGTTTATAATCACTTTAAGCAATGCATTATAACAACTGAGAGAAATCTGAAAGCTTGGAAGGGAAGGGAAGGGATGGGTATCTCACTGAGATGGACAGAAACTGAAAGTGAAAACTAGGACTGCTATTTCTGTAACCTATCATCTATTGTCATTTAACTACTTGTTATTTTTTTCATTCTTTTTTAATTTTGAGTGTGTGCGTTATTTCACTGGTAGTATGTCAAGAAACTTAAATGACATATGTAATCTGTTTTCTTGGGTTATTCCAAATTAATTTAAGCTGAACAGAGGTAGACAAGTCTAAGCCCCATAGCATTACCCTGGGCCTTAAAGTTCCATGATGAATTGAAATCAGGCAAGAGAACAAGTAAATGTAAATGTATGAATAAGCATTAAATCTGTGTCTAGTATATTTTCCTGCATATAGCCTTCTGGAGTCTTGGATATTCTATAGTTAATATTGCCATTGTATGGCTGTGTCTATGGATTCCTTATGAATGTCAATGCTGAAAGCATTGAAGAAACTAGTGGAAGGTGTCTAGATTAAAAACTGAAGCACTGAGCAGGTAGGGTGTGCTCCCTATGTGATTCTCAAGGTTTTAATTATGATTTTGGCTAGGGTATACCTTTAATTTTACAAGAAGAAGTTCCCTTCCCTACCTGTTAGTAGTGCACTTTGGAGAACACATACAACTCTTTAATTATTCTTGCAGTATCATCTGCAGAATCATTGCTTCTTTGGAGAAACAATACACAGACTGAACCATTATAGACAGAATAGGATTGTGACCATAAAAGGATAATGAAATGTATTGCTGCTTGGCTGCAACGTATTACATGAATAAAATATATTTTACATGAATGCTTTGCAATATGCATAAAGCCAAATAGCCAGGGTCTCAGGAGCGATGCATGACATTTGAATTGTTTTTCTATTTCTTACAGAATGTATCTTATATTTAAATTTTACCACTTCAACACAAATTATACCTTCTAAACCAAACAGGGCTGTACATGCAGAGTACAGTCCTTAAAAAGATTTGACCAAGCACAAATATGCACTGCATACAGGATACATAACAATCTTGAGCTGCATAATTTCTAGCAAAGGGGGGGGGGATTTACTAAAAGGTGCACACAGAATATGGTGCAGCTGTGAATAGTAACCAATCAATTTCTAACTTCATCTTGTTCAATTAAGCTTTGACAGTAAAACCCAGAAGCTGATTGGTTACTGTACACAGCTGCACCAGATTCTGTGTGCACCAGTTTTAGTAAATCTCCCCCAAAGTGCTGATAACAGAGTTGTCATTAAGGGCTACCTGTGAGTGTATCTCTATGTGCAATGTGATGGCTTTAAGACACAAAAGGTTGATTTACAAAGGGCAAATGGACTGTTCATTTTACAAGTGAAGTTGCACTTTCCAAGATAATTTTTCTCAGAGTTTAGCGAATGAGGTGAAGCTCTGCAGACTTTCATCATTCAACCATGTGCAAGCAAATCGCTGTTTTTTATTTTTTTTTTCCTTTTAGAAGTGCAATTACACTAAAATCTAGGGAATATTTCATTGCAAAGGACAACTTCTCTTGCAAAGTGAAGAGCCTATTTGCTTTTAGAAAACCAACCCCTAAACCAGTGGTATAATCTGATCATTTTGGTTGGAGTGGGGAAAAAATGTCATATCTATGGGCAGGTTTGGGCAGCCTTGATGATGAGACAAGTTGGTCCAATCACAGTTGTGTGCACCCCCCTGTGACATAACATATCCTGGAAAGGTAGGACTATTCAAGCTTCCCTACTTTTGTCTAAAGCTGGGACAAAAGACATCTGAAGCTGGTAAGATCATGCCCACACCTCCAACTGTCCTTGATGGTTCTTTTTTTGTGGACAGCTTCAATGAGCCACCCCATTTTGATAATTTCTTGTCAATGAAAGTGTCAATGGCAATTATATTGTTCTTGTTTGCAAAGATGTAACATTATATATTTTTTTAATGGGAAAGCATAAACATGTATATATATGGTTTTAGTTTACTGATATTGTAACAGGTTTATGTTATACAGCAGTTTTTAGATAAAGTCTGTAAATGAGCTTTGCCATTTTAACAAGAAAATGTAAAACACTTGACTTATTGCTCGCTTTCAGGGATTTCTTGACCCCCAACCCCCATTATTCAACTGCTCGTATAAAATCAAATCTGAGAATGCTTGAGTACTTAGAGCAGTTTGGCCTTCTTTGCTGCACTCTAAGTTCATCTTACGAACCCATTTAAAAAAATCTGAGTTAAATCAGGCTGAAAAAGGTGGAGCAACTCCATATAATTCAGAAGCAAGGTAACTGATGCTTTAGCGTAGAAGTGAATTCTGTCTGTGCAATGTGAATCAACATGTCTGCTTATAGTCTCCACTGTGAAAGTATGTGACAGGGTGACAACCCAAGCAAACAATTGGGAGACAGGGACATAAGTATGTCACCGTTTAACAGAAGGTGCCTAAACAAAGACTTTGTTGTCAGAATTATCAAGTATAATTTAAAGAAAACTGCAGATTTAAAAATGTTAAAAAAAAATGTAAATTGCTTTACCATAATAATACTTATTTGAGATTTTTGTGATTGGTTTTACAAATACATTATATGGCATTGATTCCGCATCTGATTGTTTGCTATTTTTTGCTATTATTTACTGAAACACAGCATGTTCTACTTTCAATTTTCTATTAAGAACACAAGGATTGGTTTATTAAATTTGCTTTGAATCCTAAATCCAGTTAGGGTGTGACATCACTGCCTTGCCTCCCCAGCTTGTCCAATCAGAGAGTGCTTTGCATTTATTTAAAAAATGCAGAGAGCTGCTGATCTCCTGTGTTCAGTAGTCAGAAGTGCACCTACTCAGCACAAGGCCTAGAATCAAGTGGACATCACTGATGTAGTAGTGTCAACTTCAGTGATTTCAAGGTTTCTAGGGGGAACAGCCTTTATAGTACTGTATATCTATAGTTACATTGGTCCAAGCTGGACCAATGTAACTACTGTATGTATAAAATATCCATACCTAGCATTGTTATTTAACACAATGCATTGTGTTAGTAATCACTTCAATTATCCAATCTTGTAAAAAAGCATTTTATTGTGTAAAGATTGTCAATTCCTTAATAAATAGTAAATATCAGGCCAACAATGGTGCAGTCCAGCGATGGTACTAGTTAGGTTGGTATGTGACCATTCTCTGAAGTTAATGAAACTTATTTCTTCAGAAATGAAGGTAGGTGAGTCTGTTTCTATAAAAAAAAAGCATGCTATTATTGATCAAGTCTTCACAGCTAGTAGAACAAACCCAAAATATTTATAGTTTATAGAGCTCAATTTTGCCATATATGACCCATGACAGATAGCACAATTTTTCAAATCATGCATTTCAAAAGAAAAAAAATAAGTAAATGCAATTACAGATTTCAAATTGAATATAAAATAATTATTTTCAAATAAAAGGGAAAATATTTCTCATCAAAGAAAAAATAAGTAAAAATCAAGAAAATTAGGGGACAGGAGAAAAAACTCTAAGATTAAAAAAAAAAAAACATGCATCACATTGAGTGTGAATATAAAAAAATACCTTCATCTTCACCACGATCATTATTGGCTATATCATCAGCTTGTTTCTTTGTGTTGGCTCCTAAAGGTTATAGTTGAAAGAGTAAAAAAAGGGAAAAAAAGATAATTCAAATACAGTACTTGGTTTAAAAAGAATGGAAAAAAGTGCTTAAAAAAATTTCGGGATACAAAATGTAACAACATGTTACATTTTATGTAAAATTATTAAAATAAATAATAAATAAAAACGATTGATGTGAAAAATGTATTTTAATTACCAAGAAGAAAAAGTGAAATGATAATTTGCTATTTAGTAGCTTCATATAAATGTTCTGTTATAAAAAAAATAAAATAAAGTATCAAAAATGACAGAATTGTTTAAGAAAATATAGATTTTTTTATGAACAAAAGAAAAATGTTCACAAGAGAAGATGGATCAAGGCACACTGCAAAAGTTGTCAAAAAAAGATTCAGACACTTTAGCAAGAAGAGGAAAAGTATAGTCAAACTAAAATTGTTCTGTACATATGCTATTAGCAAAGAGTAACGCGTTCACCACTCATAAATGAAGAAGCAATAAGTGAATTTAAAAGAGGAAGTTACAATTATTATTAAAAATGCTGTTTTGTTTTTAAACATGTACAGAAAGCCAACACATTATAGGGTTCTGAATACTTTTTTTTTTAGCAGAGCTTTATCTTTTGTATTTAGGCATTGCCCCTCATTTACAAGTGGTGCATTAAAAATCTTTGTTAAATCCATTTGTAGACTAAGAGAAAACTGCAGTTTCTGTGTTCTGAAGTGAGCAGCCTAGTTGAATTGAGCTCATAGTTTTTTTTTTTCTTTATCTAAATAAAATAGTTCTCTATTATTGTTAATGTATGCATTTTAACATGCAGTTCTTTATTATTTATGGAATGTTTTACTCTTTATTTAATAAAATGACAATATAAGAATCAGAAAGACAAACTAACCTATTATTTAAAAATGATTTGTCAGTAACACAGCAACAATTGGAAATTTACAGCATTTACATGTTTTCTCTGTCAGTGCATAGTTTATTTATACACTGTATTGGAAAGTTGAGTTATCTCGGTGATGCCACTCGGTGATGTAAATGAATGACCCCCCTGACGCCTCGTGACATCAGAGGAAGGCGGTGTCACCTGTTTACGTCATTGAGTGGCCTCACCCTTAGCTATATAAGAGCTGTCACCAAGAAGGAGTGTCACTCGATTGGAGTCTCCCATGGAGGCGAAGCTGTTGAGTTTTTTTTTTCTTATTTTCATTTCTTCGGACGGCATGATAGAAGATGAATGGACATCGCAGGACATTTTTATTTTTTTATCTTTTAATAAAGGACTTGCCCCTAAGTGTCTCCTGTCTTTTTTACTATTGTTGACACTTTTTTGTGAAATGGTAGGGGTACAATGTACCCCTTACCAATTCACATGGGGGGAGGCCGGGATCTGGGGGTCCCGTTGTTAAAGGGGGCTTCCAGATTCTGATAAGCCCCCTGCCCACATACCCCCACAACCTTCGGGCAAGGATTGTGGGGATGAGGCCCTTGCCCCCCATCAACATGGGAACAAGGTGCTTTAGGGGGCTACTCCAAAGCACCCTCCCCATGGTGAGGGCATGTGGCCTGGTACAGTTCAGGAGGGGGGGTTCTCTCATCCCCCCTCTTTTCCTGCAGCCTGCCAGGTTGCGTGCTCGGATAAGTGCCTGGTATGGATTTTGGGGGGACCCCTTTGCCATTTTTTTAAAATTTTGGCGCAGGGTTCCCTTTAAATTCCATACCAGACCTGCAGGGTCTGGTATGGATTTTGGGGGGTTCCCTATGCCATTTTTTTAATTTGGCACAGGGTTCCCCTTCATTTCTATACCAGACCTGAAGTGCCTAGCATGGATTTTGGGGGGACCCCCACGCAAATTTTCCTTTAATTTTTGGTTTGGGGTTCCCCTTAATATTCATACCAGACCCAAAGGGCCTGGTAATGGACTGGGGGGAACCCATGCCGTTTTTTTCAATGAGTTTTAGCTATATTGCTGAGACCCGCCAATTCATTACAGCCGTGATCAGTTTTAAATTACTTTTTTCCTTCAGAAATGTCATTTTGCTGTGGTACTGTTCTAAACACAGGAAAACTTTGCCACTTTACAGGCATACTATAGAAACCCCCAGGCACGGTATTTAAAGAAATCTTTAATTTTTATTGTTTCACTTTAAGCTGGACCTGGGTTCCCAAACACTTTTTATGACAATAACTTGCATACAAGCCTTTAAAATGAGCACTTTTGATTTTTCATGTTAGTGTCCCATAGACTTTAATAGTGTTCCTCAGCTTTCGAATTTGCCACAAACACCGCATTTTGTTATGTGTTCGCCGAACAATCGAACAACCAAAGTTCAGCCCTAACTAATGCTAAACAACTGATTTTACACTGATGATTACTTGTTAGGGGTCAAGCATTAGGTGAGTGGTTAAACATTTTTATTCTGGATCTCTTTGCAACATTGTGAAGCAGAGCATTTTGAAACTTTGAGAAGAGTTCAAGGATGATATTCTTACGTGTTAACTTTAAGGAGCTTTAATACTATTTGTTCATCCTAAGAAGACCGGTGCTGGTCTAAAGACACACTAATGCCCTGTACACATGGTCGGATTTTCCAATGGAAAAAGTGCGATCAGATTGTGTTGTCGGAAATTCCGATCGTGTGTGGGCTCCATCAGACTTTTTCTGTCAGAATTTCTGACACACAAAGTTTGAGAGCAGGCTATAAAATTTTCCGCTAACTAAATCCAATCGGTTAAATTCCGATCGTGTGTAACAAATTTCGACACACAAAGTGCCACGCATGCTCAGAATAAATTAAAAGACGAAAGCTATTGGCTACTGCCCCGTTTATAGTCCCAACATATGTGTTTTACGTCACCACGTTCATAAAGATCAGATTTTCCGACAACTTTGTGCGTCCGTGTGTATGCAAGACAAGTTTGAGCCAACATCCGTCAGAAAAAAATCCATGGATTTTGTTGTCAGAATGTCCGATCAATGTCCGATCGTGTGTACAGGGCATAAGTGTAAACCTCCCAACTTTCTGAGATGGGAATGAAGGTCACCTATTAGCAAAAGTATGTAGGCATAGGAAACATCCCCTGCCTCACCCCCCTTAAGGTTTTAGGAGAATTGTACAAAAAAATATTGGCTAAACCCACAAGTGCTTCTTTACCACTTCTATTCCTTTATATTGGCTTTTGGAACTTACAAATGCAGCAATTTAGAAATTGGATGAAAGGTTTGGCACTGGAAAACACTTTTTGATAGATAAGTAGTGCATTCTATATACAACCATATAGCTCAAACCAAAATGAGGGACAAATGAGGAGGAAAGAGGGACAGAGGGACTTTGTTCTGAATGAGGATCAGTCCCTTAAAATCAGGGACAGTTAGGAGCTATGTAAAATTGAGTAAGAAGGTGAAGTGATCCTGTTCCACCTTAGACTGCTACAACTGTACTTGCCAGTGTTAGCATCTGAAAAAAGTATTCTGTTTTGGATCAGTGGGTTCTGCGACATTGCAATTTTGTTTCAGATGTGACAGATTTTCTCTCAATATTTAATATTTTAATTAAAAAAAAAAACAGTAATGGTTTTGAATCAATATTATTTCATTTTGTTTAATACATTTTTCAACTGTTTTATATTTGCCCCTACAATAAATTTTTATAATGTTGATTTTACAACTGAACATTTGGCATGTGACAAAGAGTTCACATTAAAGTAGACTACATTAAAGAACTATAGCCTCTCAGTAAAAAAACATATATACAGCATATGTACCACAGCACCTAATTATAAGTACATGTGCATGTAAACTGTTGTCATATATTCTGTGTAAAGCTTCACAAACACCTGTTGAGTCTGCTAGTAAAATCTACCTAATATAGATTCCTATGATGGTGTGCCAACAATCCAGCTCTACTCCTGAACTTAAAGCAGAGTTGATGTAGGCTGATATAGGCTGTGCCTGCATGTAATACACTGGGATGAAAAAAATGTTGCAGGGGCATTGCTATTAGAATAATTTGACTGTAAGCTTCAGTGTCTGGGAGAGGGAGCAGGTGAGACACAATTGAAGAATAAGTTGGCTCAATCTGAAAACATAAAGGAGGCTTTTTGTTTACATTATGAGGCTCATGTACCAGATAGTAATTGGATTAAGAACTTGTTTGGAACATCATACAACAGCCTTTAGCTATACTTTAATGGCACCTTGAGCTTTTGCAAAAAAGCAGATACGAAAATAAAGAAAACATAGTCAAAGAGGCCTACATTTTCCATATCTACCTGCTGAAAAAGTATTTCTTTATTTATTGTTACCCTGAAAATATGTGAAAAATATATGCAAATTCCTTTTAAAGTAAAAGTAGTTTTTGCAAACAAATCCCTGCAAAAATATATTTCACTTTCAGATACCCCTACATTTCCAAAAATGAATAAGGTTGTTTTATAACTAAACTGGAAAAAAAATTAAAACATGTGTATTGAACTGCAAATGGCCAGTAGACATAAATGTGGTTACTGAGTTGCTCTTAAAGAAACCCTTTCACAAACAATAAAAATTGCAGGTAAACCAAGTGAAAATGTGGTATTTTAATTGCTTACTTGCAGCATTTTTTCTTTTTTTCCAAGAACTTTATAAAGTTTTCAAAAATAAAAAAGGTGTTTACCATATAATCTCAACAGTTCATTTAAGAGGATGTCAAATGGGGCTTATACCCCTGCATGAAAAGGCAGTACAGTAAGTGAATAAACCAATGTACAAAGAACATAGTAACCTAAAAAACAATAACAAACCCCCCCCCCCATATTTCTTCACTATTATTATCACCGTTTATGTTAGATGTAGCATTTTTCCAACCCGGGGTGTCTTTGGTTGGATGTAATATTTACCGGCTAGCAAAACTAGCGCAATATATTTTCTTGTAGCTCTAATTAAATTGGTGAAGTTGAGAGGGGGAATACCGTTACCTGTAGTGAAACTGGAAGAGCTTAAGTAGAGTTTGAATGGTGGTATGGGAACCTATAATATCTGATGTTATAATAAAGAAGATAGGCAGATGAATACATTAACCTTAATCTGCTTACCCACTACCTTCAACATAGGCATTTTTCCTTCTGTAAATAATTTTTTACTCACTTGCAATTGTCCTCTGAGTTTACTAAAACATTTGGGCACACCATAAAGTATCAATTGTCTAGCATGTTCTTTTTCTCTCTTTACACATTGTGACCATCTCCTCTTTTGGGAGTATTTAATTACTTTATGTGCTGGTCCAGCTCGTTACCCCCCCCCCCTTCAACTCCCTACCTAAATTTCTATATTGCTACGAGGAGGAGGAGCAAAGGAAAATACTATAGAATGTCACTTGAGTTTCAGTTTTGAGTGTGCTGGGGCTGCTGATATTTTATCTAAGATGGCAATGACTATCCGCAGTCTAAAGCCTAGTACACACAGACTGCATGTTGGGCGGCATTGGCCGGTTCAAAAGAAAGTGGTCGGCATTCGGCCTGTGTGTACTGCAGCTGGTCTGACAGAAGCAGGCCGAACATCGATGGGGCATGTCCAAAAAACGTCTGCTGATCAGCTCCCGAGTGTTCTGGCAGGGGGGTCTTCCCACTGTCAGAACACATTAGCACAGCTGGGAGGTCACTGTACTAACATCTGATTCTCCTGAGCTCTCAAGTTTTTTTTTTCATTCAGCCCTGCTGGGTTGAATGAAAAAAAAAAAAACCTACTAGTGTGTACCAGGCTTAAGGGATTTTAGATGTCTACACAAGGGAGGCCACAGGGTCCTATTAAAGTGTAGCATCATTCACCGCTGTCCATAACAGGAAAGCATTTTACAAGGAAATAAATAAAATATTTATCTCTGTTTACATTATGAAGTATGTTATGAGGCGCATTAAGAGGATTGCTACATAATGTTACAGTTTTGGTGTCATTATACAAATAAGAATAACGCTTACAAACTAAATAAATTGTCATCATCATCATACAACAGAACTATCTAGCAAACTGGCAAATTCTGGCTTATTTTTTATTGTTAACTCTGATGTCAAATATAAGCCAGTGAAGCTAAATCTGGTCAAGCCCAGTGCAAGTTTTTTTACTAGTTTAAAAAAATTAGACTTTGTGACTTTGATGACCCTTCACTTTCTGTCACAGTGAAAACATGACAATAAATATAGGGGGCAAGGGTCACCAGGACAGGAAGGCTAGGACACAGATGAAAATCTTACAAAGTTCTAGTATGTTCCTATTGTACTAAACTAAAAATATGCTGCTTTCACTATCACCTAAGGTGATTTTACTTTCCATTACTTTTTCCATCTTTCCAAAAACATTTCTACCTGGGAACTCTCAACTAGGGATACCTCTGCCATCACTCAAAGACATCAAGATCATTGTGTAGTCCAGTACAGTGTTTTAGTTATGCTTTAACAGATGTACGCTGCTATTTGCCATGTACATCACCAACAAAATTTACTTCATACTGTTAATAGGTACATCATTTTCAATTTTTTAGTAAACTTGTTTGTTGTGGTCCTGCCACACATATAACTTCAGCTTTTAAACAGAGATTGCAGAACTTTTGTCTATGTATGGCATGATACCAAAGCACAAATCATCCTTAACTAATTATTTCTACATTACATATGGTCATCTTGACCTCTGGATTATATTGTCATACTTCATCAATCTTATAGTTACACAAGAGGTTTCATCCAAAGGGAATTTTTGTTATGATTGCTCTTTCCCAGAAAAGGGCCAATGTACAGCCAAACTAGTCCAGACATCACTTGGCAGCACATTTCACAACATTGCTTAATACTGAAGAAGTTGAGAACATATTTATAAGGGAGAACTCCGGACTTCTGAGAACATGTTACTATAGTTTAATATAGGGAGAACTCCGGACTCCAGATATTCTGTATCTTAACAAGTGTAAACCTACCTACTTATAGTAGAGAGCAGTCAATGATACAGGATTAATTTCGCTAAAGTACAGACCATCACTCAATAGACCCAGCCCAGATGCTTGAAAGCTGCCCTGCACTTATTGGGCTTTGCAATTTCCTATAGAAGGCTCATTAAAACTTTTCGCACTACTGCCATGCTCTTACTAAACAGGGGGATAATCATGTTCTTTAGCATCCAGAGGGAGTCTCTGCCTTCCACAAGCTCAAATCAGGTTTTATGTCAGCACGTGTTATGAACCACTCTGCCCCTTGCCTGCCATTCATTGTGGAGGTTGGTGCTTCTGATTTTGGTATTAGTGCAGTCCTCTCTCAACATTCCCCCTCCTCTCATCAGCTGCACCTTGTGCCTACTTCTCCAGAAGCTTTTCAGGTGCAGAACTCAATTATTACAGTGGAACCTACAAACTTTTACTTGTAAAGTGAGCTTTGGAGGAGTGGTACCATTTATTGTAGTGGACACGCCAGCCATTTGTGGTTTATACTAATCCCATTCTTTTAAGGAAGTGTCTTCTTTCTACTGTGTGCATTGCTCTCTTCTACATTCCCAAAGGTTTGCAAAGTCTTACAGCTCATTTTTTAGAAAGCTACTTGTCAGCACGCTATAGTGAAAGGCCCCTTCTCTCTATGTGGTCACTTTGCAAATGTCTGATGCACCCTCTGCTGAGTCAGGGAAAATCAACAAACCTCATGCTTCCTGCTGATTGGAATGCTCTGTCTCCTCAGCAGTAGGTTTATTGGACCTATGTGGAGGCACCATTGCTTATAGAGAGCTCACACTCCTTAAAGAGAGGCAGACTGGCAGGGTTCAGGATTTTCTATGCATACTGTTGTTTTTTAAGGAAAATGAATTGTAAGAATTTGATGTAATGGTCACAGTGCTGTAAAATTCCCCATACAGTTTATTTTTTTTTTCAATGCCTAAAACACATTTTGTTCTCAGCTTCCTAAACTAAAAATGAAACATATTTGCCAGCCACCTGTAGTTTTCTCAATTCAATTTAATAGCTGAGGGTATTTTGCAATTGAAAAATGTACTGATGCAAATTCCTTTGAAAACAATGCAGTCATCCACAACTAATTGAAATAGAACTGTTATCTCATATCCCCTTCTGTGTGACTGCTTTACATATTAAACAGGGACTGAAGTTGTTTGTCTTTTTTTAACTTTGTAAGATGTCATTTTAGACATTGCTCAATGCACTTTCAACTGTTAAAATACTGTTTGCCAAACTAACAATTAGGAAATTGTAAAAACGGTCTATTTCACAGCTCTGCCTGTGTGCATTGCTTTCTGAAAAAAATATACTATATTTTCAAATCTCCAGATTTTCCTGAGCCGCTAAATATACCATACTAAGCTCAGTCATTCAAATTTATGCCAAGTTGAAATCTTCTGCACTACAAATAAAGCCAAGCTCTTAAGCCAACTTGTACCAAGTGAAATATGCAAATAGCACAGATACAACGCCAACTTAAATGATTAAGGGTTTGGGTTTTTAACAACATTTTGTTGAGAGTAGTTAAGAGGATTTCTTCAACTTCATCCCCATAAACTTATTATTTTGCCAGCAGATCAAATGGATTGCTCAAGTGAAATATGAATCAGCTTGAATATGCTGCAAGTTTAGGTTTCTAGCATGTGTAAACTTCTAAGATGCAAATATATTGATATTATAATAAATAAATTTACAGTGTAACATGCAGTTTCCAGTTACCCTTTAAAACCATGTGAAGCAGGGTCTCATGTTTTCACAGATACAGAAAGAAGGAAGGCCAAGAGAATTTTTGAATCAGGGCCTAGTCTAGGCCTTCAAGAGAATATATGTAGATTCAACAACAGGGGTTATTCTGCCAAGTTTTTAGTTAGGTAATCAGGGTCAAGGACCTTTCTTTTTTTTTGCTTCTGGGTCCTTTGGATTTAAAATTGTCCCCTTACTCATCCTAATTAATCCACTGTTGTAATTGGATGCCACTTTTTCAGGCGTTAATTACATATCTCATAATATACTATATGATAAAAAAATAAATACATGTTGCAGGCCCACAAATTTCAGTGAATATTCACTTTACCTAGTAAATGTTTACTGAGCTTGGTAAATAAAATTATGCTGTGTTTATTTCAATTAATAAGGTTATTTCTCTTGCATGAGACAGGGTACATCAAATGAACACACTTTGACTTTATTTACTATTGTTCACTGCAAAAAAAAAAAAAAAATTGATAAGTGAACAGTCTCTATGCCTTTAGAAAATCTATACCAGTGTGTTTCAAACAGATGCCTACCCTACGCCATATGTTTTGGAATGACAAGTTTTTTCATGAATTCTAAGGAAATCATTAAAACTTTTTTTTGCATAATTGATAAATGCTTTGATTAATATAAACATTGAATACAAATAGTACATAGCTGAATATGTGTGGATCTTTCCCATTTTATTGCAGATGTAACACCTTTAAAGATAGATAAATACAGTTGTGGCAATGCCACATGGGCTTATCTTCAAAGTGATATACAGGATGTGGGTATTGAACTACAAGTACTCATAAACAATACATTAATCTTTTTCCAATCCTGACAAAATCAGCAGTATGGTACAACAGAATTATAACACAATTACAACAATTGACCCACTTGGCCAATAGGTTATTATTTCCCCTACATAGCAGCGATCTTCAAAGGGTGTGTTGTAAACACCATTTGCTAATGTTTGTTTGCCATCTACTTTCATATTCCTAGCTTTGGTTACACAGAATCAGCAGCATATGTTTCTGGGAATTACTTTAATATATTTGCAACTATCACCTGTCCTGTATATACAAATGTATACTTGCACTAGAAACATTTATAAAGATGTATATACAGTATACATACTTCTATACTCTTACAATATACAGTACATTCACACATATAATTTGAAAAAATACACTCATGCGGAAATGTAAGAGTGTTTGCATTATGATTCTTTTGTTTTAGTGCTCTTTCATATTCTCTGACATATAAATGATTCTGTAATGATCTCAAATAGCTACAATCTTACAAACAATTTTCTGTCAATTCAGCTAAGTCCATTTACTTTCCAGCTGGAAAAATTTAGTTCAAATAGAAATGCTTAACCGAATACATCGAAAGACAGCAGTGTTTTCATTCTATCAAACTGCATTAGAGACAGGTATGTGAAGGGCAGCATCATATTGCATAAATTCTGCTTGTCATCAACTAGACAGCCAGTGTAAGAAAAAAAGAAGGTATGACAGGCAGGTAAATTGCATTGAATTATTTCTTTCCATATAGACTATAGAATTTCACTTAGCCTTTGGATTCATGTTTTTAATACTTGGAGGGTAAAAGCTCTGTGGGTGGTAGAATACATTTATTTACATCAACATGCATTCTGCTCTATGTAGATTAATTCAATGTGGAAAGAAAGCTGTTTTTTTAAAGGAGAAAGAAAAGAATACAGCATTACCTGTATACATAAAGATGGTGACCTTTTTCCCTGTTACATATGCAAAATTATGATGGAGAAAATAGCAAGTGATTCATAAATTTATAGACTTAATGAGCAATATTAAATCATTTTTTTAACAAAAAACATTAATGAGCTATGATTGACCTTTTATTTTAAATGGCATATAGTTTTGGACAGATCAAGGGAGGATTAAGAACCTCTGTAGTGTTGTTAATGTTGTTTTCTTTTGGTACAATGTATTCTTAGTTCTTGGAAATACTGCCACTTTAAGGTTAAACTTTTCCAGTAGCTTACATTCGCTGAAGGTAAGTATTCAGTTGTTGATGGAAGAGTTTCATACCAGAAGGAATTGTGTATAATGGCAACTTTGTTGTTAGAACTCACTAAAGCAGGCAATTGGGATGAATTACTAAAGATCTGTCCTATTTTTTGCCTAGTACTGCTGAAGAAGGGATTCAAATTAAAGTGTTTGTTAACTCCAAAAAAAATATATAGATTCTGGACCCTTAAAGCAGATTACACAGCACAGTGCTTGTGCTGTGTAATTTTCCCCCCTCTAAACTGTAAAAAAAACCCCTAAATTTGCCACTTCCTGTATGCCCTCTCTAAACAAACCATGATAACCAGGGCTGCTCTGCCCTGATCACTGTGGTCAAAGCGCGTCCCTCCCTCAGACGCTGCCCTGCTCTCTGCTCTCCTTTCTCCCCCCTCACCCCCTCCTTCCTGCCTGTCATCTCCCTCTCTGTCTGTCTCTGCCCCGCCCCCGCCGCTATTATTGTAAAAATAAAAACTTAACTTTTCACTGTCAGTCACTCTATTAGAGGCTGGCATAGCACACTGTGTATGTTGTTTTAAAAATTAGTGTTCTAAATACCGAATTTCAGCTATCTTCAGGCCGGTCACCTGACTCGCAGCCACTTTACAGCTCCGATGGATGGCTTCTGCAGAGGAGACGAGTGCCTACCTGATCTCCCCAGCTGACATCAGAGGGAGATCATGGCCCCTCCCACAGAACACATCCATCGGAGCTGAAAAGATGTGATAACGAAACGCGTTAGAGCATGAGTGCATCACCAAAGGGGTTCTCACGAGGTGGATTGGTGACGGGATTCAGGACAGGAACTTTTACTGTTTCATATTTCTGATGACATGCGGCTCCTCACACTACTTTAATATTTCTGCATGAACTTTTTACTTAGCTCACTTGATGTGTGTGCAACGTTCATAGCCCACTGTATGCTCTATTACTGCACATATTAATTTTAGATATGTGTTCGTGCTGTTAATGGTGAGTTTTATCTTTGCATATTTTTTATATATCTTGTATTTTTTTATAATAGCCGCTGTAGTGCACAACTTTTATCTATTGAATGCTGGGATTGGTCATACTTATTGTGAATGATATTTTCTATTACCCTTATTCCAAAATAATAACCTACAAAGGGGTCACGTAAAGCACTTATAATATGTGCAACATGTATAGCCTTGCTATTACATTAGATTTTAACATTAGTTGGCATCCAAAACTAAAGCTCTTAGTTCTGGTAAAATCCAAATGCTCAAAGCAAGAGCATATGTTTGTTCATGTCTAAAGGTCAGTAGATCCAAAAACAGCAAAATTGATATGCAAGATGTTGAGGAGGACAGTCTCATTAATAAATAGGGAAGTTGGGAAGTAGAGAGGAATGGACCCAAGCTAGATTTATGCACAAAAAGTTTAAATCTGCAAAAAAAAACACCTTTCTATATCTTTTTAAAACTACTAATTGCCTATGTATTTTTATTTTGTATCATATGCTCAATTTCAAAAGGTGGCGTTTGTGACAGATTTATTTAAATTGTAAATGATAGTAAATTAAGTAGAAGGGTTGGATTATGTGAAGGCCTTAGTATTACAATGTATATGCATTTGAATATACACAAGCACATGCATATTAAAATTACTTCAAGTGTCTTTGGAATATAATAGCCACCAACATTCACCGAAAGAACTGAACTGAAAATAAACCTAGCCTGAGAGGAAAAATGGAGGGTTCCATTACTGGCTTTTCATTCTGCAATTGCTTTTTGCCTATCAAGCCAGTTTTCTTGCTTCAATATCACTGAAGTTACTGACTCAAAACATTTATGCAAATAAGTACTGCTGACTTTTTTCTCACTTTCCTGATCTGCATTGTTGGTTCAAATCATAGACTCAGGAAGCATAATATTAAAGTAGGTCAATAATGACACCTCCATATATTACTTACAAGCACAGTGAAATTTAGTAGGTATTACATTAAAGTAGTGCTTTTTTATAATTACTCAGTAGCAATAGCAGTATAAACTTAAAAAAAGGTCTCCGCAGTTTCATAGTGTGATGTGTGATGCTGTAGACTTTTCACTTTTAGGCAATAGCAGACTATTGACACCCAGTACTAACTGAAAAAGAATTATACTATTTAAGCCACAATGTTCATATAAATGTATACACATACAACATATATATATACTGTATCTATCTATCTATCTATCTATCTATCTATCTATCTATCTATCTATCTATCTATCTATCTATCTATCTATCTATCTATCTATCTATCTCAACTACAATACACCTAAATTTTATAGAAGCTGAACCTTGTTCTTTTTTTTTCTGGCATTTTTAAAGACCAATTTGCATTTATTTTGTTAAAAAGGCTATGGATAGCTGGTCAAACAATAGCCTTGTAAGGCGCTAGACTGACTCCACCTTGAAGAAAAGTCCACCTCCATGATTGATCCAGGTATCAATAGTCATTTAGAAGTGCTGCCTCAGAGTGACCGCTGGGATAGTGGTGAGAAACACATGAGAACATATCACTGACAAGGCGCTCCCGAAATGACATGTTGGTGTTATATTTGCACGATATGATAAGACCTCAAAGGGCTGTCTGGCAGTGATATCAAAATCCCAGAACCAAAGAGGACAGTGTATCCATTAAAACTTGGTTTATTTCACACACAGTTTAAAAACAAATTAGATGAACGGTGGTTACCAGTTGATCACCAACCCCATACCACAGGCATGCAGGATATGCTGGGGATTTGGTTTACTGATGAGGACCGACCCGCGTTGGAACATTCTCACCGGCCACAGCAAGGGGGTGGGTGGATCCACATCACTGGAAGTAGATGTCACCGGAAGTGACATAGCTGGTCTGTGGGGGTGGACACTCAGACTGGGACACACCAGAGAATCATGCCGGTTGCCAGGATAAAATGTTTTGGGGTATGCCCCTTTGTCAAATTCTGACAGGCAACCAGCAAGCCAATGTTTATATCTGTGCACTGATACCCATCAATTAATAGTTAGCCCAGCATATGGTCTGGTCAACTACTAATGAGGAATGCAACATTAACACTTAATAGACCTTTAAAAATATATAGATTCACATTGGCATAAAAAAATGCCCGCCACCTCATGGTTAAACTCTAACGTACATGTAGATAATTTTTTTACGCTGAATAACACACTGATATTGTATGAATATAAAAACATGATAGAAAAAGAGGGAAAAAAAAATATGGTCAAGACCATATTTAATCAATATATTACCCTAAATCTGTCCTGTGATTTAGCAGGATTATAGGTATAGGCAGGTATAGGTAAAGTTGATCCAGGGAATTTACGATTGCCTCTTGGGGGATCAGGAAGGAATTTTATCCCCTGCTGGAGAATATGGAATCATGCTTTGCTGGGCTTCTTCGCCTTCCCCTGGTTAAACTAGATTGACTTGTGTCTTTTTTCAACCTGACTGACTAACTATGTAACTATGCTGCAACCACTACCAGAGAGAATTCCAGCTGATGCTAATTTGCCCACTCACCAAATAGTGAACAGACTGGGTTCAGGTCCAGCTCATGTCCAAGTGTAAAGCTCTTTCCTATTGCTAACTCTTTCATTTACTAAAAATGTGTTTGCTGTATGTTCTCACTGGATACATTTCCTGTCACTTCTTATACTGTGAGAAAGTGAGGTGATATCTCACAATAGGGACACAGATGGTGACAAAAACATGGCAAAAGCTTCAAAATCATCCTGCTCTATCGAAAGTGAAAGAAAAGATTTTCGCTGGTGCTTGGCTTTAAATCTTTTGCTGTCAGACCCTGCTCTCCATTTTTCAACTAAGGTGGTCAGACCAGTTTTACAGTTTTTTTTTTAGCCTTGTTCACTTAAAGCTTTCAGAGTTTGTAAATTACTCACCAAACAATACATTTTCTGAAAGCACAGGTTAAAAAAAAAGTGCTACTGATTTTTTAGGTCCTGTGATAGTTGCGCAAATGTTTATCAAAATTAAAGTTTCAATAAAATTATTCTAAAATCATTAGTACCTCATACAAACAAAACATAATTTACAAAATTGCTTCCAAATGTTAAGCATAATACTTTCTTGAGGTAATAAATAACAAATATTTGTACATATTAAATTTTGACAATTGTGAAAATAAAAAAAAGGTATGTTATGTGCATGTAATGTGTGTATGTGCAATGTGGGGGAGGGGAGTTACTTAAGTTCTGTCATCAGGGCATGACAAGCCCCATGGTGACAGTGTCATACCCAAATGAGTGGCAGGTTCTCATCAGAGAAATATCAGGGGTATAAATCCCCGATGATTCACTTACATGTCTTACGAATAAAAACATGCACCAATGGAAGGAGCAACAGACAATAAACGTGCCCAAATTAATTTATTAGGTTACAGTAGAAATCATCCAGGGTGTTTTGTGGCCAAAAGAAAATCCTCCTTCATCATGGATAAGAACATTGAATAGGCTCAAAATAGGGTTTTCTTGTGTGAGTCTATGCGGGAAGCTGATTGCTGAACTAGGAGCCTTACTAGCCATTAGCATCTGCATGAGCCATCAAGATCCTGCTCTCCAGGATTAGAGACTTATCATTTCACATAGTACTTATTATGCCCATCTACAAATACATTGTGTATACACTTTTGTAATTACAAGGTTCACAGGAAAGAAAATAAATACTTTACTGCCTGTGATGTCATCATTCACCCACTGCTATTTAAGCTATATCTAGATGTCTGGAAGAGGAGAATCTGTGCAGCAACATCAGGTAATTTTCTCCTATGTCACTGGACTACATGTCCTATGGTTCCTATTTCCAGGCAGAATTTATTTTGAAGTCATGGTGGATTGCTATTCCAAACATGGCAGGCGTGATGATGACATTGTCTTTGTATAAATTTCACCCACCACACTTTTCAAGCTGGCATGTTTACATCATAAAGGGAGAGTTGAGAACTATGAGACGGGTGGTAAAGGGTCTGATCCTCTAGGAGCTAATGTTAAGCAAACATGCATGGTCAAAATTTCAAAATGCAGTGCTAAATTAAAACAAAGTGATCAAGTGAATAAAAAGAGTCCATAAGAACTTTAAAATAGTAGAGATGACGTGAAGCCTCCACCAAACTTCAGTGTGCACAAAGAAAGCACACCACACCCACGTGCTGCCAATCTGCTTACCAGAACAATGTAAAAAACATGCGATGTAATCAAATGATGCCAAGGCTCAACAGTAACTCGGAATGACACTCCATCACAGATAGCCAAAAGATGGGAAAAGCCAGGTGGTCACATATCATCAGGACATCAAGGTACACATGGGAAGATGAATGGATGGTGCAGTCACAAGATATAAGTGGGAGTCATGCTCGCCATAAGTATGTAGTCCTGGCAGTTCTACTGCGTCCCACAGGCTCCTCGCATGATCCGGGTAGCTGAAAAAGGTTCTGGTGTGATGTTGTGCTGAATAGCTGTACATTCATGAAAACCAGGAATTAGCCAACTCCATGCTGTCCAGCTTGAACCAGAAGAGGAAATGATGTCACCAGCAAGGGCGGGAGGAAGGGGTCAGGACTGTCTCTGTGGAATGAAAAGCTACGAGCTCAGAGCTCACAGCTCCTTCTACTGGCCTGGTCATGCATGGTCTCCAGGGCAGCAAATGTCACTGAAAGTGCTAGAAAATTTTTATTTTGAAAGAGATTATTGCTGTATGTATTGGGGACATGCTTTGGCAGAAGGCAGACAAAAAATTGTACAATATTGGCAATACACCATTAAATTTTTATTATTACCTGGAGTTTGGCTTTAATTGATATTGTGTTTAAAATTTACAGCCTTAGGGGGGCATGGCCTGACCTTGATGGAGAATGGCAGCTTAACTTGTTAGCTCCCGCCGACAGCGAGATTCATCTGCCTGAAAAGGAGGTTTCGAACCCACTACTACCCCCAAACGCTATGGTGACCTCTTCCCGGAGCTCCTCGGCTTCCCGCTCCAGGTCTCCCCGTGATTTAACTGGGCGGGTGAGTCAGAACATCCCGGAAATGTTCCGCACTCAGGCAAGCAACATGGCGACCTCCCGCGGCCTACTCCACACGCCAAGCCTGCTATCTAACCCAGACTCGCAGATCCCCTCAGAAACTGCCTGGATAGTCCTCTCGCCACAACCACCTCCAAGCCTCCATGATCTCCACTCAGTAGCAACGGACATCAAGAACACCCTTACGGCAGCCCTTACGGCCGCGATTTCAGACCTAAAAATTGACATCCAAGCGATCACCGGCAGAGTACACAAGGTGGAAAAGACCACGGCTACACATACCTCTGTACTCCGCCGCTCGTGCCAAGTGATAGACACACACACCCTGCAGCTAAGCGATCTTAATCGCCACGTCGAGGACTTGGACAATCACGGCCGGCGCCACAACTTACGCATACGAGGACTACCGGAATCTGTCGACGCAGACCACCTTCAAACAGAAGTAACAGGCTTGTTTAACACCCTGCTGGGGAAACCCGCCACAACATCTATTGGGATGGAACGCATACATCGCGCCCTACATCCACGGGGGAGAGACTCTGATCCTCCCCGGGACATAGTCTGTTGTGTGATCGACTATCAACTGAAAGAAGAGATCCTACGGAATGCCCGTACTAACGCTCCATTGACACACAATGGCACAGAAATTCGTCTCTTCCAGGACCTTTCGACCATAACGTTACAGCGTCGAAGAGAACTGCGCCCTCTGCTGGAAATTCTACGTACCAACGGCATCCCGTATCGCTGGAAGTTCCCTTTCGGCCTGTCAGCCTCCAATCAAGGGCGCTCTGCACTCCTCCGAGTGCCGGAAGATCTGCATCACTTCTGTGAGACTCTGGATATTCCCTATATGGAAGTACCCGAATGGTACTCGGAGTACCGGCCTCCCGCCAACAAAGCCTCAGCTCGCAACGAGCCCATGGAAACACAAGCTCACCATTTCAGGAGGCAAAGATCACCTTCCGATCCCCGGGAACGCCACTGAACCCCAGACCAGGATCACAGATCCAGCCCGTCGAAAGCTCCGCAGACCAGGAGGGTGCGTCGCGACCGTTAAGTAACAGCACGTGTCTCCTCACCCTCAGCTAAGTTACCTATGTTAATCTCTTTTTCTTTTCTGTTCTATATGACTTTTTTTTTTCTCTTTGGCTGAACCCCACCTGCTCCTCCACACAGCCTGCCTTCTGTTTCTGCTGCCACACAGTCCTGCTATAAAAGTACTGCTGGTCTCTCTCTCACCCGCTAGGATTGCATGAAGCTTGCCTACTTTCAAACTCACTGCTCTTTCGTTAGGTGCACACTAGTATATCGTATCCTACCACTGACTGCCAAGAAACTTCTTCAAACGTTACCCCTCAGAACCTTTAAGTGCTGACTGTAACAAACAACTGTCAAGCTGGCTCATAACCCTTTCTTCCCACCTATGAATCATTTTTGGGTTTGCTTATTCCTTTCTCAACGGTCAAAACCTTCCTCTGCCCCCCCCCCCCTTTTTTTTTTTCTTCTTTTTTTCTTTTTTTTTTTTATATATACGCCTATTCTACTGCTTGCCTACGCACCCTCTACGATGCTGGTATAACTTATGAGCATGCATGATACCTTTCCAGCAAACCTCATCTACCTGCAGTGGGGATGATGATCCATTCGGCAATTTAAAACTTAAAATTTAAATTTTAAAATTTAAAATGCTCCAACTCTTCTGACATAGATATCCCTTCCTGCCTATAGATCCAAACGGTATTAGGACCGCCTACCTGAAATGTTGGATCACCCGCTGGTCCACATGCCAACATCACATCATGCCAGATCCATTTCCGGTATGATCTCCCCCCTTTCTCGACCATCAACCTATTCCACATGCTCAATCTAGACTGCCATAGTCAAGGAGTATATCATAGTGAACAAAGTGGATCATCATCCCACCACTACTTGATAAGTACGCTTAGGAAACTCACGAAATATAATGTCTTACTTAAAACCTGTACTTTATAACAACTAATGTCCTCCATGTAGATTTATGCCTCTTGGATATAGTCGCAGTTTCAAGGAGTAACTTAAGTTTCATACTCCCAGTATTATCAGACAAGTAACCAGACATGAATAGGGTTGTTACTACTCACACTTAGGTCACAGGTTATCCTTACGAGAACAACACGGACCCTGAGGCTGTCGATATGCCCCTTAGGAAAGGAAAGGAAAGAGGAAGAAGAAGGAAAGGGGAAAAGGAAGATCCATAGAAGATTCAACATACCATCCAGCTTCAGGTCTTGGCCCTTTTCTCCTTACTCCGCGCACGCACCGCAGCGACCACAGCAGGCTATGCAGGCACATCACAACTCAATACTGGGGATAAAGCTAAGTTGGCTTAGAGAATGTTTTTAGAATGTTTGTGTACTTAGGTTCTTCTTATTGAGTACCTCAAGCCTGATAGGCATGCTCTGTTATGCAATGTTTTCCATCTAGTACGAGATATTCCACTGTTAGCTTAACTTCTCTATAAGTTTCTTTCTTAACCCATGTTCAGCAATCACACACACTAGGAGAGATCACAGACTAATCTTTTTCCTCTTCCACATAGACACACTACCCATCCTGGAAAACACTATACTACTCCATTTCAACAATCTCCTGCACTACCAAACCCCCCATCACGTCCATTCGTCCAATTGACCTAAAAATATCCCGTATAGCAAGAATCAGCTCTCTTTGCCCTCCTCCTACCACACTACCACACCTCTCTCTCTGTTTGGCGGGTAGTAATTACCCGCTCTACCCCCTCACTCTCGGTCATCTCTGGTTACACCCCACTCAGTGGTTATCTGTATACATCGGTACTACGGTCCGACTCCTCCTCCTTCACTACCCACCACTGACCTCTTTCTGCTCTTCTGGGATACAGACACACAGTGTCCTTGGATTAGCAAGCAGGTTCTTGCTAATCTCCGATATTGATCACCTATAGACAGAAGCCCTCCCCTCTCTCATTGTTACGGATTCACCTCCAGTGAAACATATCATAGACCTCATCCATAGCCCTTTCACCACACTCTCCCCCCCTTTTTAGTCGTATCAAATCACCAACACCTCTTCCACAGACAACGCCCTCGCGTCTACCTCCTAACCCCACTCGTCGTCCCTCGCAATCCCTATTCTCATCCACAACAAGTATCTATATCTGCTCCTTTTCCTCTCTCTGCTACATTAAGTTCGGACCCTCCTACACACAATGTCACAACCAACTAACAAACCTAACAAATCTAACACTAAAATTATTTCCCTCAATTCACGGGGACTTAATCTCCCAGAAAAACGCTCTCAAGTCCTCCTCTCCCTACACAGGAACAAGGCCGATATAGTTTTCCTCCAAGAGACACACTTCAAAACAAACTCCGTTCCAAAACTCTCCAACCAACGCTTTCCAATAGCTCTCCATGCAACTAATCATGCAGCAAAAACCAAAGGTGTATCAATCCTCATTGCCAAACAATGCCAATTTCAAATTACGGATACCTACATCGACGGAGAAGCACGGTTCATCTTTGTAAAAGGCACTCTATATGGAAGGCGAATCACCCTTGCCAATATATATGCCCCCAATGCCGGCCAAGCGTTCTTTAGAGCCACATTGCAAAAACTTTCCTCATTCCAGGAAGGCCTCCTTATTCTAGGAGGGGATTTTAATGTTTCCCTTAATCCTCTACTGGATACCTCAACAGGCACCTCCACCATGCCATATAAAGCATTAAGGGCAATTAAAACAAAGTTACAGGAATTATCACTATACGACGCATGGCGCACACTTTATCCAGACACGAAAGATTACACCTTTTATTCAACACCCCACAATCGTCACTCGAGACTGGACTATCTTTTCCTTTCACAAACAGATTTACCATGTCTGACCGCGGCGTCTATTGACCCCATGTATCTCTCGGACCACCACCCCATTTCCATGACCTTACAACTCACGAACGCTCCCCGCAAACAAACCCCAATCTGGTGCCTAGACCCCTCTCTTCTTACAGATGCCGCCATCGCTTCTAGCATTGACGAATGACTGGTACTATACTTTCAAGAAAACAATTCCCCAGACATATCACCTATGATGAGATGGGAGTCCCACAAAAGTACTATACGTGGTGAACTCATATCAATCTCATCCACACGCAGAAAAGAAAGAAATGCCCATATCACAAGACTGACAGCACGTATTCTAGAATTAGAACGTACGCACAAAAACTCCCAAGCAGTAGGAACCCTCCCAGAACTGATTCAAACCCAAAAAGAATTGTTGGAGACGCTTAACAAACGAATAAAAATAAATTATATACTCTCCCAAAAAACTTTCTATGAATACGGCAACAAATCCAGTAAACTCCTGGCAAGGGCTCTACAAGCTAAAAAGGCCTCCATGACTATCCACTCACTTACTGACGCTAAAGGACAAAAAATAGTCTCCAACGACCAAATAGCTGAACAGTTTATTCGCTATTATTCCCAGCTGTACAACTTACGCACCACAGACCCTCTGACCGACAACACCGACAGACTACAACTAATCAGAGATTTCCTCAGTAAATACTGTCCTGATCCCCTATTGGCTGAATCGGAACAACCTATATCGTCCACGGAAATCGATATGGTTCTTAAACAACTGAAACCCGGTAAAAGCCCCGGCCCTGACGGACTGACGACGGGTTATTACAGAACTTTCATTCACACGCTTAAACCTCACTTTTTATCTGCCTATAACTCCCTCTCCTCCGAAAACCCACCACCACGAGACCTACTCACTGCACACATCACAGTAATCCCTAAACCAAACAAAGACGCGTCATTAGTGACTAACTACCGCCCGATCTCATTGTTAAATGTTGACCTAAAAATTTACGCCAAAATCCTAGCCAATCGTCTCTTGCCTCTCTTAACCAATCTCATCTCATTGGATCAAGTAGGCTTCATTCCAGGTAGAGAGGCAAGAGACAACACAATCAAAGCCATCAACATTCATAAGTGGCTGACCTCCTCCCAGCAACAGGGTTTCTTTCTATCCCTGGATGCGGAGAAGGCATTCGACAGGGTGGCTTGGGACTATATGACTGAAGTGCTCAAAATGATGGGAATACGAGACCCTATGCTTCAATTCATTATGGCCCTGTACTCCACCCCTACCGCAAGGGTCAGGATCAACGGTCACCTGTCGGATGCCTTCTCCGTATCCAATGGGACTCGTCAAGGCTGCCCGCTATCCCCCTTAATTTTCGTCCTTTCCCTTGAACCCCTACTCCAACGTTTAAGATCCAACCCGGACATCAAAGGAGTGTCAATAGCAAATACTACACACAAGCTCTCTGCCTTCGCAGACGACATTCTCCTATTTCTAACAGACCCGCACATCACTTTACCTAACCTACTTAAAGACTTTGACATGTTCAACACCCTTTCAAACCTACAAATTAACTTTGCGAAGTCAGAAGCCCTAAACATTTCACTAAGTAAAGAAACTCTTACACTATGCCAAACCAATTTCCCATTTAGATGGTCTCAGAACGCCATCACTTATCTAGGAATCAACTTACCATCCCAACTCTCTGACCTATATTCTAAAAACTACCTTCCTGTCCTCCAAAAAATTCAGAAGGACCTGAAGGCGTGGTCAACAGGCATGTTCTCGTGGTTTGGAAGGGCATCAATACTTAAAATGAATATCCTCCCGAGAATACTATACATCTTACAAACTGTCCCCATAAAACTACCGCAAGCCTTCTTTGCCTCGTATCGCAGAGCATGTAGTGAGTTCCTGTGGGGCAAAGACCGTCCCAGGCTGAGCTTTGACCGTCTAACCCTGCCTAAACTCAAAGGAGGCATTGGTCTACCGGACATTGCTAAATACCACGAGGCATGCCAATTGACGAGAATAGTTGACTGGTGTGTCCACTCTTCCACGAAAGCTTGGGTTACAATTGAAAACAAATTCTCCCAGATACCAGTGCGACAACTACCCTGGATCACCCCAAATAATATCCCCTCGTCCTACACACAACACCCCCTGATAAGTTGCACTCTCCAAACCTTTCAGAAGGCTTGCAGACACCACCACATCTCCTCCACGCAAAGTCCGCTGACACCAATTCGACACAACCCGGAATTCCCAACGGGCATGACCGACACGTTTCTTACAGATCTCTGGCCTCACACAGACATACACGCTGCACACTTCTTCTCTGGAGAGACCTTCCTACCACTCACCAATTTACATACGCAATCAAATGACCGACCATTCCCGAGGTGGATTTAGCTCCAAATCAGACACTTTCTCAACCACCCTCACAAACGGGCCAATTACGCCAGACAACTCACGCCGTTTGAACAATTATGCACCAAATCAGAACCACAAAGACACTTAATCTCAGTTATCTACTCTCTCCTATTCTCTGACCACAACCCTAAGTCTAACAAAGCTACCCGCATCTGGGAAAGAGACTTATCAATTGAATTGTCGGAAGAAGAATGGGAAACTATCTATACACACATTCATAAGGGTTCAACTAATGTGTCTGCACAAGAGAATAGCTTTAAAATCTTCTCTAGGTGGTACAAAACTCCGGCAAACCTACACAAAATTCCCCCCGCCTTATCTTCCAAATGCTGGAGATGCTCTGACGGAGAAGGCTCCCTACTACACATATGGTGGTCATGCCCATCTATCCAACCATTCTGGAAGGAGGTACATCGCATCACTTCCAACATCACCACATATCAGATAGAATTTAGCCCTGCACAAATGCTCCTACACCACTCCTCTATCGCAAAACGAAACTACCAGCGATCCTTGACGCTACACTTGCTGAACGCTGCAAAGATGTGCATCCCGACCCTCTGGAAATCCCCCAAACCCCCTACCACCGCTACTTGGCTTAAACGTATAGCAAAAATAGCAAAAATGGAGGAACTGATACACCAATCTAAAGATACACCCATAAAATTCAGGACAATCTGGTCCTGCTGGCAACATTATCAGACAACAGACGAATATACGCACCTACTCTCAAAAGAGTAGGAAAGGATCCAAAAGGTCTATAACATAGAATAGGAGGCACGATCCATCACTCACAACCCCCATCTTATACCCCCTTACTCCCCGTCCAACAGGACTCACCACCCACACACCACAGATTAGGACGCTATACAACCCCTGAAACCAGAAAACCTCCACCCACTCCAAACCTACTCCTCACCTACTCTTACTCACAACACCACTTTCCCCGAGTCTCCATCTTTCTCATACTTCCTGATTTCTGACTTCACTTCTGGTAGGATTTGCTGGTGGTCCGTAATCAGCAAACTAGCTGTCTCCTGTACCACCAGGCCTATAGAGCCAGGTGACAGTTGCCACACTTATACAAACACGCAACAACACCAATTAAATATCTCCTATCTCTCCTCCCCTAGCAGTAAATCCACACACTCGAACTGTAGCCACCAAACTATATATGAGCCCACACTCCCCACTTATATGCTTTTAGCAAAAAACGGGCCACAGGCTTAGAATCGCATTAAGCGGTGAACAGATTCCCTTGAATGTATCGAGGTATCTAGCTACAGACAATACACATACCTGTCCAGAAATCCGTACAATGTTTCAAACACTTCATTAAATAAAGGGCTCATTACCCCTGTTGAGTTTTTGATTATTGGTTATATGTTCAGGAATTATTCCTTTCCTTAAACTTGACTTATATAAATCTACAATGCTGTTTGATCATTGTTGAATACTGTACTTCCTACTCTGTATTACCATGTTGATACAAGCTTGTAACACCTTTCCTATGTATTGAGATTGTGTATTTCAACATGTAATTCAACTTGTTTGAACAATAAAAAAAAAAAATTACAGCCTTAGATCAGCGATAGACTAGCTGCATTTGTTGTTTACTATGATATAATACAAACATTCAGCATGTTTTGTACATATGAACTGTAAACATCAGTTTTTATGTCTGAGAAGTGATACGTGTAAAAGGATGTTTATACAGTCTAAGAAAGCATATGCTTGGGATTGATGATTTAGAGGTGCTAAAATAAGATTCATCAAGTACAAATACACTCATGTGTTTACTAGATTACAGTTTTAAATAAAAAAAATTATGAAACGTAACCATCTTATAAATGTTTGGGCATAGTCTAAATAGATAAACCTAATTCTGGGGAGCCATTAGATGAACACCTTTCTATGTACTGTATGTTAGAGAGACTTAGATGTGTGATAGCTCGATGAAGATTCCCTGTGCTGGGGATAACACAGGGCATGCTGTGTCCTCCTGGGATCACTTTTCATATAGTAATAATTTAAAAATCTTTGCAGAAAAGAACTGTTACATAGAAACAAATGCAAAAAACAAGTAATGTTATTGATAAGCTACTCAATATGATCATTGCTATCAAGTGCATAACATGTTTATCAAATCATCTTCAAAATATTTTTCTCAAAATTATTAGCATTATTTTATTAAGGATCAACAAGACATCACTTCCTCACTACTAAAGAATGTTCTTGCCAGACAGTGATTATCACATCTGCATTGCAGTGTTAGAGACCTGGAATGCTGTCTGTACACTCTCCCCATATACAAATGGGTTTGCTATGAGTGCTATGATTTCACTGCACAATCTAGAAGCATTCTGGTAGATTAATTAGTATAGTATTTACCTAAAACTGGTCCTAGATTATGGTTGAGAATGGTACCAAGCCTTTCTGTGGCCAGAAATTATGTAAATGGTTACTGTTCTCTATACAATGTTAAGAAATAGATAAGTGTTATATGAATGAACATAACAAATGCACATTGTATTATTTTTATTATTATTATTACCATTACCCTTCCCCCTATTATATATGCAAAAAACACTAATTTGGGCTTTTTTATAAAGCAGTTACTCTGACATTCACCTATTGTTTATTGCAGGTAATTCTTCCTACTAAAAATGGCACAACTGTACAGTTTTCTTATCATAACTCCCCCCCCCCAATCCCCTGACTGTTGCCGACTAGGGATGAGCTTCAAGTTCAAGTCGAACTCATGTTCGACTCGAACATCGGCTGTTCGCAAGTTTGTCGAACAGCGAACAATTTGGGGTGTTCGCGGCAAATTCAAATGCCGCGGAACACCCTTTAAAAGTCTACGGGAGAAATCAAAAGTGCTAATTTTAAAGGCTTATATGCAAGTTATTGTCATAAAAAGTGTTTGGGGACCTAGGTCCTGCCCCAGGGGACATGGATCAATGCAAAAAAAGTTTCAAAAATGGACATTTTTTCAGGAGCAGTGATTTTAATAATGCTTAAAGTGAAACAATAAAAGTGTAATATCCCTTTAAAATTCATAGCTGGGGGTGTCTACAGTATGATTGTAAAGGGGCGCATGTTTCCAATGTTTAGAACAGTCTGACAGCAAAATTACATTTCAAAGGAAAAAAGTCATTTAAAACTACTCGCGGCTATTGCATTGCCGGTCCGACAAGACACATAAAAGTTCATTGATAAAAACGGCATAGGAATTCCCCACAGGGGAACCCTGAACCAAAATTAAAAAAAAAAAAAATGATGTGGGGGTCCCCCTAAATTCCATACCAGGCCCTTCAGGTCTGGTATGGATATTAAGGGGAACCCTGGCCAAAATTAAAAAAAAAAAAGATGTGGGGGTCCCCCTAAATTCTAAGTGGAACCCCGCGCCAAAATTAAAAAAAAAAACAGAGTGGGGTCCCCCCAAAAATCCATACCAGACCCTTATCCGAGCACGCAACCTGGCAGGCTGCAGGAAAAGAGGGGGAGATGAGAGAGCGCCCCCCCTCCTGAACCATACCAGGCCACATGCCCTCAACATTGGGAGGGTGCTTTGGGGTAGCCCCCCAAAACACCTTGCCCCCATGTTGTTGAGGACAAGGGCCTCATCCCCACAACCCTGGCCAGTGGTTGTGGGGGTCTGCGGGCGGGGGGCTTATCGGAATCTGGAAGCCCCCTTTAACAAGGGGACCCCCAGATACCACCCCCCGTGTGAAATGGTAAGGGTGTACTTGTACCCCTACCATTTCACTATAAAACTGTCAAAAATGTTAAAAATGACAAGAGACAGTTTTTGACAATTCCTTTATTTAAATGCTTCTTCTTTCTTCTATCTCCCTTCATCTTCTTCTTCTTCTTCTTCTGGTTCTTCTGGCTCTTTTGGTTCTTCCTCCGGTGTTCTCATCCAGCATCTCCTCCACGGCATCTTCTATCTTCTTCTCCTCGGGCCGCTCCGCACCCATGGCATGGGGGGAGGCTCCTGCTCTTCTCTTCATCTTCTTCTCTTCTTCTCTTCTTCATCTTCTTCTCCGGGCCGCTCCGCATCCATGCTGGCATGGAGGGAGGCTCCCGATGTGTGACGCGTCTCCTCTTCTGACGGTTCTTAAATAACGGGGGGGCAGGGCCACCTAGTGACCCCGCCCCCTCTGACGCATGTTGACTTAACAGGACTTCCCTGTGACGTCAAGGGGAATGCCACAGGGAAGTCCCGTCATGTCCGGTGCATCAGAGAGGGGCGGGGTCACCGGGTGGCCCCACCCCCCGTTGTTTAAGAACCGTCAGAAGAGGAGACGCGTCACACAGCGGGAGCCTCCCTCCATACCAGCATGGATGCGGAGCGGCCCGGAGAAGAAGATGAAGAAGAGAAGAAGAGAAGAAGATGAAGAGAAGAGCGGGAGCCTCCCCCCATGCCGTGGGTGCGGAGCTGCCCGAAGAGAAGAAGATAGAAGACGCTGCGGAGGAGATGCTGGACGAGAACACCGGAGGAAGAACCAGAAGAGCCAGAAGAACCAGAAGAAGAAGAAGATGAAGGAAGATAGAAGAGAGAAGAAAGAAGAAGCATTTAAATAAAGGAATTGTCAAAAACTGTCTCTTGTCATTTTTAACATCTTTGACAGTTTTTTAGTGAAATGGTAGGGGTACAAGTACCCCCTTACCATTTCACACAGCTGGGGCCGGGATCTGGGGGTCCCCTTGTTAAAGGGGGCTTCCAGATTCTGATAAGCCCCCCGCCCGCAGACCCCCACAACCACCGGCCAGGGTTGTGGGGATGAGGCCCTTGTCCTCATCAACATGGGGACAAGATGTTTTGGGGGGCTACCCCAAAGCACCCTCCCAATGTTGAGGGCATGTGGCCTGGTACGGTTCAGGAGGGGGGCGCTCTCTTGTCCCCCCCTCTTTTCCTGCGGCCTGCCAGGTTGTGTGCTCGGATAAGGATCTGGTATGGATTTTTGGGGGGACCCACGACGTTTTTTTTTTAATCTTGGCGCGGGGTTCCCCTTAAAATCCATACCAGACCTGAAGGGTCTGGTATGGAATTTAGGGGGACCCCCACATCATTTTTTTTTTAAATTTTGGCCAGGGTTCCCCTTAATATCCATACCAGACCTGAAGGGCCTGGTATGAAATTTAGGGGGGACCCCCCTGTCATTTTTTTTAAATTTTGGTTTGGGGTTCCCCTGTGGGGAATTCCCATGCCAATTTTATCAATGAACTTTTATGTGTAATGTCGGACCGGCAATGCAATAGCCGCGAGTAGTTTTAAATGACTTTTTTCCTTTGAAATGTCATTTTGCTGTCAGACTGTTCTAAACACGGGAAACATGCGCCCCTTTACAGGCATACTGTAGACACCCCCAGCTACGAAATTTAAAGGGATATTACACTTTAAGTGTTTCACTTTAAGCATTATTAAAATCACTGCTCCTGAAAAAACAGCCATTTTTAAAACTTTTTTTTGCATTGATCCATGTCCCCTGGGGCAGGACCCAGGTCCCCAAACACTTTTTATGACAATAACTTGCATATAAGCCTTTAAAATTAGCACTTTTGATTATTCATGTTCGTGTCCCATAGACTTTAACGGTGTTCGCGTGTTCGAACAAACTTTTTTCCTGTTCGCATATTCTGGTGCGAACTGAACAGGGGGGTGTTCGGCTCATCCCTATTGCTGACTAGGTTAAATACTGACCTTCAGTCTTGACCCAGCAATATTCACCTTTCAGCCCAGCTCACAGCTACACAGCCCTTCTTCTAAAAATGGCAGGATGGTACTGTACATGCAGCTGCACCCATATTCATTCCCATGAATAGTTGCACTCCCAGCCTCAGCCTATTTAGACCTATCTGTTACAGTGCATTAGCAGAACACTTGTCAACTCACTTTACATTTGTGTCATTCATTTTCAATGGCACTCCAACACATAAGAAAACATACCTCTGATGCACATTCTTTGCAGCACACCAAAATACACGGTAACTACTATGCAAGTGGTGCTGCATGCCCATTTTTTTGTCCATTCTGATGCATAGACATCCCATTCATTGAATGGAGTACCCTAGAACAATGTGCATGTATTACCACAATGCACCAGAATAACAAAGTGGGAATGTACCTTTAGAGATGAGGCAATCCATTCTCTCCTTCTTTCTTCCACTTTCTCTCTGTCTGATGTAGCACCCTGGTGTTTAGGCAGGGTTGCTAACAAATGTAGTTTGCCAGGTAGTAATTGTCCTGGCTAATTGTTAGGAGATCCACTGACTTCCCCCTAATTCTGGAATTGCTGCACTTTTCTCTTCTGTCACTAGGTGGCATTGGTGGCTGGTGACATTAGATCGACATGGGCATAGCAAGGACAGATCATGAATGGATGGATTGTCTCAGCCAATAAGCAGGGGTTTCTTTAGTCCCTTGGCCTGCTGGGAGAGCGTATTTATTTTAGTGGAGTCAGGTTATCCGGGTTCTGTGCCACCTGGATGGGTGTCTGGGTGGACGTGTTATGTCATCCCGGGCTGCTAGGCCGGAAGTCAGAGGCTTATCCTGGGGACACCTGGCTGCTAGGCTGCCTGAGGCCTATCCAGGAGCAGGAGAAACAGCATAGGGTTGGGACTACAGGATTGGATCCAACTGAGTTGTGAAGGTTCCGCCGGACGGGGAACCAGTTGTGGTCAGAGGTAAAGGGAAAGCAGTCACCAATAAGGGACCATCCCCATTATTACCAGAGACTACAGTGAGTAAGCTTGAGCAAGTACCAGAACACTCTTCTCACCAGCCGGGGATGGTGAAGAAATGGGAAAGCTTCAGCGAGTGCCAAGCCAGTTACCCAGCAGGTTAGCGGGGGTGAGGCTTGAGGAGTATACAGTGGAATAGCTGTGGAAGAGCTCAGGGGAGATCCGGTGACAACTGGCATCTGAAAGTCTAGAGAGAGAGACTTGGAGCTCAGTGATTTAAGACCTACAGGGATACTGTGAGATAAGAAATGGACTGTTCTGTGTTACCAAGATTTAGGTACAACTACATTTTGGGACTGTTACAAGTTCAGTGCCATAGAAGATAGTGGTCCTACCTATACAGACGTGGCATCCGGCTGGAGGCCTTTCCCTGTATAGCTGTCTTCCTATAGTGTCTCGGAGTCTGCTAATTAACATTGCATCTACCTGGCCCTAACCCGCTCTCCCACAGTTCTTGTTAAGAGACAATAAATCTCTTGTTCGCATTCAAAAAGTGACTGGCGCCCATCATTTCATCTTGCATTACATCCACCATGCCTGGTAACCCACTTTACAAGGAAGGATATCAGTTCTTCCTAACTTTTTTTTTTAATTTAATCTTTTATTATAAGTTTCAAATATACAAAATACACAATGTCAAAAACTACGTAACACTCATTAAATACTGTATCAAAAGAGAATACAACCCTATCCCCCCTTCCACCCCCCACCCATTTTGATCTGCTGTCCTCCTCATCTATCTTCCTTAGACTGGTTCTATCATTCCCTGTGCATATCTTTCTGACGTTTTAAATCTAAACCAACTTGCCCATGTTGCTCTATAAATTTCAGTCCGTCCCTGCTCCACACTGCTTAGGTACTCCATATTACCAATGTGGTCCATTCTCTGTAGCCACTCTTTAATGTTAGGCTTCTTAGTACACAGCATTTTTTTAGGAAATAGTCCTTTTGCTGCATTGAGCAGGTGCGGAGCCAAGGTTTTTTATATTGTTTCCTTGTTTTAGTTGTTCCATGGAACAAACAGTTCCAGGGATGTTGGTAAATCCTCTGTCCTGTTATTACTTCTGTATAATCTAGTATACCTTGCAAGTATTCCTTGATCTCTGGCCATTTCCACCATAGATGAAATGTTGTTCCTTGTTGATTACAGTTCCTCCAACAAAGTGGAGACTTGGCGGGCTGGGTTTTGTTAATTCTATTTGGTGTCAAGTGCCAGCGTACCATGCACTTGTAATTTGCCTCCATTGTGGTTATGTCTGATGCATAGCTGTGTACTGCACCTATCATTTGTTTTTCATCCAATTTTATGTCCATGTCCCGTTCCCATTTTCCCATAAAGGGTAGTGCCCCCTGTCCATCCAATTCTGATAATATTTCATATATTTTATAGTCTTAAGGGGTTTTTTTTGTATTACAGAGCTTTTCTATTGATGTTAGTTCATTCTCCTCTCTGATTGGTTTGGGGATAGTACTTATAAAGTGTTTTAATTGTAAAAACTCCCATTTATTTAAATGAGGCCACCCGTGAGTCAGTATTAGGTCCTGCTTTGTGATAATTTCTCTGTGAGTTATAATATCTTTTAATTGTGTGTTACATAATTGTTTTCCCAGCCGTGTCCCATTTCCTGGATAAAAAAAATTTGTACCCGAAAGTGGAATTAGTGGTGAATTATATTTCCACTTTTCTTTACGATGCAGTGTATCCCATATTTCAAATACTGTTTTAGTTATTTTGTATGCATTTTTTTAAGTGCTCTATATTTCGGTGGGATCCATATAATTTTATTTAATTGTGTCCCAAAAAGTGTATCTTCCATCTTTTCCAATCTCTTTTTAGTGTTTATATTTGCCCATTCCACCAATCTTGCTAATATAATTGTGTTATAGTACCTTCCCACGTCTGGGAACGACATCCCTCCCTTTTTTTTTCCTAGTCAGCAGGTTATAGTTTACTCTAGGCTTTTTATTTTGCCATATATACTTCAAGAGAATTGTTTTTATTACTTTAAAGAAACTTGGTGGTAATCCTATTGGGAGCATCTGAAATGTATATGTTATTTTTGGTAGGATCAGCATTTTTAACATGTTTATTCTTCCTATCCATGAAATTGAACGCCTGGATACGTTTTTTATCTCATTTTTAAGTTCGTTGAGTAAAGGAATAAAGTTAGCTTGATATAACTTATCTATCTTAGGTGTTATTTTAATTCCTAAGTATGTTATTTCTTCTTTTTCCCAAGTGAAGGGGAATTCTTGTTTTAATAATTTTTCCTCTTTTTACTTATCCCTAACTTCAATATTACCGTTTTTATAGGATTTATCTTAAAATTAGAAAGTGCACCATATTCTTTCAACTCCCTTATTAGATTGGGTAAGGACAGCCTTGGTTTAGTCATATATAGGAGTATGTCGTCTGCATATGCTGCAACTTTATGCTATTCTCCTCTAAGTTTTACACCCCCTATATCTATATTGTTTCGTATTTTTGTTAATAGGGGTTCTAATGCGATTATATATAGGAGTGGCGAGAGCGGGCATCCCTGCCTTGTCCCATTGAACATCTCAAAAGCAGACAACATACTCCCGTTGACCATCACCCTGGCTGTAGGATGTTTGTATAAGTTGCCAATCCATCTCATGACTCTTGTTCATGACTCTTGGTCCAAGTCCTATGCTCCTGGAGGATTCCATCATAAATCCCCAATCAACTCGATTGAATGCCTTTTCGGCATTGATCAATATTAAAACCATTGGGGAGCTGTCCTCTTTTTCTTTGTTCATTAGTAAGATGGTTCTAATACTGTTGTCCCTGCCCTCTCTTCCTGGAACAAAACCAGCTTGGTCAACATTTATCAGATCTGGCAGTAGGTTTTTTAATCTTGATGCCAGGACTTTGGCGTATAATTTCGTGTCAGCATTTAATAGCGCTATGGGTCGGTAATTTGAGCAAATTGTGCTATCTTTCCCAGCTTTTGGTATAACTGAAATATTTGCAAGTAGGGATTCTTTTCTTATTTCCTCATTCTCCCCTAAATTATTTAAATAATTACAGGAGTTCTGGGACCAGTTGTTCTTTAAATTTTTTATAGTACTTAATTGAAAACCGTCTGGGCCTGGGCTTTTCCCACTTGGGGTTTCCTTTAGAGCAGCATAGATTTCATTGTGAGTAATAGGTTCCTCTAGGAAACCTGCACTCTCCGCTGTAATTTTTGGTAGATTGGCTTCCTCTAAATATTTCTGCATTTTAGATTTTCTAGTCTCTTCCTATTTTTGTGTCTGGTTGTTTCTGATTGCATATAGTGCACTATAATATGTTTTGAAGGCGTTGGCTATCTTCGCTGTCTGATGTATCATTTCCCCTTTTCTATGTAATTTAATTTTTTTTTCCTTTTGATATTTTTGCCAGGTACTTCCCAGGCTTATTCCCCCACATGTACCTTTCTTTCGCTACATTTTTGAATATCTTTCTGGTTTCCTGTTCCATCAGATCTTTTAATTGACCTCTCTTTATAATAATCTTCTGTTGTGTTTCTGTGTCTAATTGTGATTTGTGTTTTTGCTCTAAGTCATATAATTCTTTTATTGTGTTTGTAATTTTTATTTCCCTTTCTTTTTTTTCCCAGCTCCTAGGGAGATCAGTTTCCCTCTAATATAGGCCTTGTGTGCCTCCCAGATTGTTGCCTTTGAGACTTCTGGTGTATTATTTATGCTGAAATATTGCTCTATCTCCATCTTTTTTATTCTTCCTACTTCCTCATTCAGTCTCCAGTGTCCTTTTCTACGGTCCATATCTCTGAATCTTATTTTTACAGTCACTGAAGCATGGTCGGAGACAGAGATAATTCCAATCGTTGCTTCCACAACGTGCTCCAGTATTTCGTGGTCTACTAAAATGTAGTCCAGCCTCGCATACGTATCGTGCACCATAGAATGAAATGTAAAATCCTTTTTCTGTGGATGTGTTATTCTCCATACGTCAAGCAATTGTTGACTATGCTTTTTTTTTTAATCAATCTTAATTGTTCAATTTCTCGGCATGGTGCAGGAGACATATTATCCAGGCCATGATCCATTGAAAAATTAAAGTCTCCCGCTAGGATTAAGTGTCCTTGTTTAAAGTCTGGAAGCTTAAATTTAAAGCCCAATTTAAGTATTTTTTTGGGCATTTATTAGGACAATATACATTTGCTAATGTGTATTTTATTCCTTGTAGAGTCCCTTTCAAAAACAGATAGTGACCTTCTGGGTCCACCTTCCTGTCTTCCAAAGTAAAACTAATATTTTTTTGGCTACTCCTTTTGCCTTCCTGTTTGAGGAGTCTGTGTAGTACCAAGTTGGTATCACCGGTGAGTATAGTTTGATATTTTAATTGATTGATAGATTTGGTATGGAAATATCCAGTTTTCTGCAAAATCCTGCGATATCTTCCATAAATCTCAGTCTAGCCGTGTGTTCATTTTTAATAAATTATTTTAAAAACCTGTGTTGTGTTTTATTATTGACACTTTTTACCTAGGTGAATGGGTAGGGGTACCATGTACCCTATACTCATTCACATAGGGTGGGGGGGCCGGGATCTGGGGGCCCTCTTATTATAGGGGGCTCCCGGATTCCGATAAGCCCCCCGCCCGCAGACCCCGACAACCAACGGCCAGGGTTGTCGGGAAGAGGCCCTTGTCCTCATCAACATGGGGACAAGGTGCTTTGTGGTGGGGGGGCACCGCAAGGCGCCCCCTCCCCCAAAGCACCCCCCCATGTTGAGGGCATGCGGCCTGGTACGGTTCAGGGGGGGGGCGCTCGTTCGTCCCCACCCCCTTTCCTGACCGGCCGGGCTGCGTGCTCGGATCGGGGTCTGGTATGGATTTTGGGGGGACCCCCACGCCGGTTTTTCGGCGTAGGGGGTTCCCCTTAAAGTTCCATACCAGACCTAAGGGCCTGCGACGGGGCTCGCAAGGTTTCAATCTCACCAAAAAAAGCGGCGAGATTGAATTCCTTATCTAGTCCCGTCGTACCCAAGTCACGAAACTCAAAATGAACGGACTTGTCCGTGTGTGGGAAAGTTCGTTCATTCTGAAAGTCCGGCGGAAGTCCGTCAGGAAGACCGGATTCCGGAAAGTCCGGCCGTGTGTAGGCAAGTCCGGCCGTTCAGAAAGTCCGGCGGTAGTCCGCCGGAAGTCTGGCGGCAAGTACGTCGGACCTAGCTTTCTAGAAAGTCCGACCGTGTGTATGCGGCATTAGTTTCAGCTATTTTTTCAACTTCTTCCACTCGTTCTAATACATGACCAAGATTCTTATGTATTCTTTCCATTTCATTTTTTAGCGATTTTTCCAAAGCAGCAAACATAGATTCAATCTTGTTTTTAGTCGGTAGAGAGAGATTTTCTTGCAAAAGCTGTTCATCTCTTAATTCAGCTTCAAGGTCTAGCTCTTGTTCTATTCTAGATTCTGACAGGGTATCTGTCTCTTGTGTTATTTTATTTTGCAGCTTTTTCTTTTCCTACTCCCTTCTCTTCTCCTTATTCTCTGCCTGACTGCTTTTGGTAGTTTGTTGTTTATCCATCGATTGCTTGTCTGCATTTCCTGCTTGTGTGACATATTTACTCATGGGGCCTGGGCTGGTGGTCAGACTTAGATGGGGTGATTTAGGGGTTGCTCCTCCTCTGGGCGCCTTTCCCCTCATTATTCCCAGGGCATTGTTTTTCTTCTCTAACCCCCTTATTTTTATTAAAGTCCGTTAGTTATATGTTTCGTTAATAAAGTATGTTCCTTGGCTGGATTGCGTTGGAAGGCAGGTGGAGGGATGGTGGATTTCTTCTCCCTTCCTCCTTCCCTCTGTCCTCCCTTCCTTTCTTCCCTCTCCCCTCTCCACTTCCCCTCCTCCGCTCTTTATTTCATTTAATAATTTATCCTAGGCAAGTGAAATGCATTTTTTTGCTTCATAGGATGAAACTTAATATCCCACACTGCAGGCTTCCAGGATCTTTAAAAATTTTGTTTCTCCCTGCAGACAGTTTTGTATTGTTTATATATTTATAGGAAGCTGTATTTTCAAGGATTTTTTCTGCTATTTGAGCATGTTTCCATTTTCTCCCTGTTTAAACTTTTTGTCAGTCTGTCTATTTGTTACGTTTGTTGCCTTTTATCTGTCCAGAGTTGTTTATTTTAAAAAAAGTGATTGTCTGTCTGTTCTTGTGTAACTTGTCCTCTTCTGTGATTCTATGGAGCTATGGTGATAATATTGGTTGTGGCAGTTCTAATGCAATAGGTTAGGGTGAGTGTGTTTTATTATACAGTACAACATGTAATAGCATAACTGCAGGCATTCTGAGTTGTACTCACTGCCACAATGCTCTTTGAGGGGTATGTCTTCTCAGACTTGCTGCACCTCACTATCTACTGGATCTAGGCGAGCGTGTGAAGAGAGAGGGGAGAGGGGGGAATGCAGTCCATTCACAATCTCCACTATCTCCTCTTCTCGGTCCAGTCAAGGAATGAGGCACCTCACATGGGGATCCCAAGGTACTTTCCCGAGTCTCTGGTCTCCGCTCCCCGCTACAAAGCTGCGTCATCCTTGGGAAAAGCCGCTCTGTTGCTTCCTACCCACTCCGCTGTTCGCGAGGGCGGTATCCAGGAGAGGGGGAAGAGTGTCCCTAGGGAAGGTGGTTAACCACCGTCAACCCACTCTCCCTATAGGCTGGTGGCTATAGCCTGGTGGCTCGGCCGGCTCACTGCTGAAGCTTATCAAGGGGAGCAGGGAGCAGGATGCCTCTGGGGTTAAAATGGCTTACGGTCTGTTTCAAACCCCTCATTCAAGACAGGCAAGTGGGGAGACCGTTCTATCTGTAGAGCCAAGGGGAGACCATTTTATCCTGTGGAGCCAGGCTTGGGGCACCAAGGCTCAGGGCTCCTCCAGCGCAAGCGAAACACCTTTAGGTAGCGTGGGCAAACCTTCGGCTGTCATCTGTAAGTCCACGGGAGCAAGCAGAGCATGGCTGGCGGGGGGTTAGGGCAGCTGATGAAGTCAGGGGATTATAGTCGGATCATTTCATCAGGGAGCGAGACCCGGTTCACTCTCGCACTCTCTAGCTGTGGACGGGTGTCATTGCTAGACTCCTCCCTCCATGAGGATCAATGGGCATTACCCAGTTCTTCCTAACTCTTGAGGTCACCATTAGGCCTCTGGGGACCCGGGACTCTGCTAAACTTATTAGTGGCATAAAGAGGTAAGTCAAATTGGAGTTTTCTGTCCACCAAAGGTTGGGCAATGGGAAAGACTAAACTAAAATGTTATTGGTGGTTTTTAAGGGTTTAATGTTTCAATGGCTCCTGAGTGTTCCTGAAGTTCCCTTCAGTCTTCTGTCGTGGACTTGTTCTTGTGCTACAAAACAGCCGATCCTTAGCTTAAGAAAATAAGAAATGTATATATAGAGGAACAGAATTGGACCATAATCCTAACAATATCCCGATTCTTTTGTTCATAAAAACAGCCATGTGGTCACCAAGTTGCCATAGAAAGATACAAAAGAAAGCAATGTTATTTCTTAAACTAATAGTGTTAACACAGCTTACATTGTGAGATTTTGGGGGTTAATTTCAACAAAATCAAAGAAAATCAGTAATTTCACCAAAATTACTATACTCAATTCTTATTGGCATAACTAAATATGATTTGCTAGCACTATCTCTCAACATTTAACTCCACTACTAGAAACATTTTTATACCATTCAAAAACAAAAACCCTCCTGTATTGTTTCAATATACAGTTTATACTTACAGATGTTGTTGTTCCCAGGATAAATCATTATGGATTCAAATATTATCGAGTTTCTTGTATATGACTGGGTCCTCTAGCAGTCACTTGGTAATTTTTTGGTAAGGCCTCAGCAGGGGTGGGAGAGCTGTCCTTAATGCAGACAGTGTGTGTTCGGAGCTGTGAATCCACCCCTGCATGCCTGTTAACCCTTTTGCTGACAGGTTCGTATGGTGAACGGACCTACAAAACTGTTTTAAGCTGAGCAGGTCCGTACACCATATGGACTGGCAGTCCTCCTCTGCTATAAGCACATGGTAATTTCAGTGACAATAAACATATAGCAGAATTGTTCAGCAGACGCTGCTGAACAAACTGATAGCTCTGCTTATCAGCCACTGATCAGAGCTATTTACTTGAAATGTGAACCCCCACCGCTGTTTTACTGTGCTGTGTCACTCACTACTCCACCTGCCTTTGCTGTCATCTATATTGCCCCCCACCCACCCCTAACTCTCCCTTTCCCTGCCACTTCACCCCCACTACTCTGATTTCCTCCGCCAGTACTGATCCCCCCTTCGTAAACCCAATCCCCTTGTGGCAACCCTGCAGCTATCAGCTTCCCTCTTCATCCCTTCCACCAACCTTGAAAGCTGCAGGGCAGCCACAGAGGGATCTGCTTGGCCAAATAGATCCCCCCACTCCTCCGACTCCGTCTTCAGGGCCCCCACCTCCCTGATGTCTGGGCACCCCCTGCATGCAGCTGCTAGCCATCTCTCCCTCCTCCCCACCCGCTGGCTGCAGCTGCTGTCAGATCATCAGGATGAAGTGCGGGTGGGGCTGGCAAACATGTGTTTACCAGCCCCTTCCTTTCCTGAAAGAATACAGTCAGCAATCAGTACAGATCACTCATGTATTCTTTCATCACTGACACATAGTAAACGGTATTAACTACATGTCAGTTTGTGAAGGAAACATAGTAAATGTACTATGCTTCATTTTATGAATGAATATGAGTCTATATAGACTCATATCCATTCATCTACAGTGAGTGCAGCTCAGTCCCTTTCTCTGTTTCAAAAAGGAGACATTACAGGTCTGTTTAGACCCCCCCAAAAAAATTTAAAAATTATTAAATATAAAAATGTAGCTGTGCAAAAAAAAATTAAGTTGTAAAAAAAAAGAAAAACAATAAAAAAACATAGTAAGGATAGAATTAGAAATGCGTCTAAATCTCCCTTGCTTCTGAAGCCCAATCAGTATTTGGATCATGCACCAGTGGCTACTGACAGGCGATGAGGAAGCAATGTGTTGTGTTTGAAGTGCGCCATTGCTACAAGTTGGGTCAACTTTGCCACAGGCACGAAGCATTACAGCATTAACACTCTGTCCACTGCCTATTGCAGCTTAAGGGGGGGGGGGGTTGGCAGGTTGTAAAAACGTAACTCAACAGAGCATTTTAATGCCCTCACCCTCAAGTCTAAATAAGGTCTAAGGCCTCATTCACATGGGGTGTAATACAGCGAGGACATGTTACGGGTATTCCATGCATCCCTATGTAGGCAGTTCCATTGATGTCATTTGGGACTGTGCATTCCTGTGCAGGCAGTCCCATCTATATCAATTGGGATGCAGTGCTTGCATCAACACAGCCACTGCTCCCAACTTAACATTCATGTGGGCATATATCCCTGAACTTCCACTGTCTGTGTTTGGGGCCATGCACCATCACCCACACAGATGTTAGATCTGTCCTTGCAGCTGCTATGTCCCAGTTGACATGAATAGGACAGCCTTCACAGGGATTCAGTGTTCTGTGCATCCCCATGTGGGAAACATGGCCCTCCTTGGGTGTACGCTTTAGCACACCACATTTTGTAAGTTATGTTGTGGTTTTGTGTGCAAATAAGTATTTTAGTGTCTTTTCACTGGATATAGCAATTTGATAAACATTTTCCCAACTATTGTGGGGCCTAAAAACAAGGAGCACCTTCTTTTTTTTCGACTGGTTATGCGCTTTCAGAAAATATATGCATATATGGTTTGGTGGGTCTTTTACAAATTCTGAAAGCTGTAAGTGAAAAATGAAAACCTCCAAGAAAGTTTGCATACATTTGATTTTCACCATTTCACAAAAAGGTGCAATTTACTTGTTATTTAATAACTCAGTACAGGTTAAATTTTTACATTCAGTAGGAATTTAGCAGGAATTTTGCAAAATGTGCTGTGTTTGTATCCACTAATAATGATTTTAGTGTATTTTTAGCGGAAATATTGTTTTGATAAATATATGCGCAAAATATCATGGAGCCCTAAAAATCAATAGTACATTCTTTTTATTCTACTGGTTATGTGCATTCAGAAAATATATGGTTTGGGGGAGTCTTTTACAAACCTGAAAAAAAAAAGCTGTAAGGGAAAAATTAAAAAAAAGTGAAAAAGTTGCCAAAATAGCCTACCTGGGTTTCAAAGTGTAGTGCAGGGCCTGGCGGTGAAAGGGTTAAATTAGGACAAGAGTCTGTGTCCATAAAGCCACTGCTTCCAAAGGAGTTACATAGACTGCCTCCTTGCAACTCCAGGTGGCTCCAGCTGCATAAAGAAATCGCCCATTCATGTTGTCCAGGCCACAGCTTCCATGCAAATCAGGCCTAATGGGACATTGATCGGAAAATCCGACAACAAAATCCATGGATTTTTTCCGGTCGCACAAAGTTGTCGGAATTTCCAATTGTTCTAAACGCGGTGACGTAAAACACGTACGTCGGGACTATAAACGGGGCAGTAGCCAATAGCTTTTGTCTCTTAATTTATTCTGAGCATGCATGGCACTTTGTGCGTCGGATTTGTGTACGCACGATCGGAATTTCCGACAATGGATTTTGTTGTCAGAAAATTTTATAGCAAGCTCTCAAACTTTGTGTGTCGGAAATTCCGATGGAAAATGTGTTATGGAGCCCACACACGGTCGGAATTTCTGACAACAAGGTCCTACCACACATTTTCTGTCGGAAAATCCAACCGTGTGTACAGGGCATAAGAGTTATGCCTGTGGTCTAGTTACATACATTATAACTATAATCTCAATGCCTTTTAGTACATTGATTTATTTTTCTGTTATACATGGTGGACTGATTTAAAAATAAGATTTCTAGAATGGTAAATGCTGCTTTCTTATTCTCTGATTGTCTGCATCAAAGCCTTAATGCTTTCAACCAATTAGTGTAAATTCACTGAAATGTACAGCTCTACAAGCTAATGTATTATCCTTGCAGAAATTTAATTTGCCAACATTTTGTGAAGATAAAAGTGTTTTTTTTATTTATATAAAAAAATTGTATTTTACTAATTATGACCATCAATCATAAGCAAAAACCTGCTCTGTAGCATGATGATGTAGCCTTTGTGGACCTAAATAGTGTACATACAATATATGCAGTATATAAAAAGAAAGAAGAGCTTAAATGGCTAAATAATATAAAACATGTTAATTAAAATATCATGAAAATCTCAGGTTTCTTTGTGAAAACATACACATTTTAAATATATTGAAAAATTAACATAAGCAACTAATTGTGCTTTAGAGGAGCAGTACAAGTTTTTATTATTAATTAATTTTCAGTGAGTTCATGAGGGTAAAAGCAGTTTAATAGTGTACTCTAAATTTCATTGGAATTGCTGTGTGTGCACTGGCAAAATGTATGTCAATAGTAATTAATATTTCATTGAAATAGATTAGCTGTTGATCAGAACTGTCAGAAAATCTATGCAGCACTACAATACAACACCAGGGTTTATGCTGAGCATTTTAACTGTGATCCATAGGTGAATTCATAAATGACATGTGAAAACTTTAAGATATTTAACTCTTAATGGGCTTACCCATGTGACAAGGAGCTTGCGTGGAAGTGTACACACATAAAAACTCGCCTCTAATATTGTGACCAAGCTGTTGATGATGGAGAAGGTGCTGGTATTTGCCAAAGTCATTAGTCAATACTGATCAACTAAGAAGCATTTTTGCAAATATATTTTTGGCATGCAAATCTGCCTATCGTTTGCCACCCTCTATTCACCTTTGCTGCTCTGCCACCACTTCCAACACTTCTCACCCCTGTATACTCTACCACCTTCTTCCAAAACTATATACCTCTGCATCCCCTGCCACCCTCTTCCAACAATTATTAAATCTGTATCCCTTGCCACCCTTTTCCAACACAGCTCACCCCTGCATTCCTGTCCACCCTCTTCCATCACTGTCTACAGTGGGGGTGGAAAGTATTCAGACCCCCTTAAATTTTTTACTCTTTGTTATATTGCAGCCATTTGCTAAAATCATTTAAGTTCATTTTTTTCCTCATTAATGTACACACAGCACCCCATATTGTCAGAAAAACACAGAATTGTTGACATTTTTGCATATTTATTAAAAAAGAAAAACTAAAAAATCACATGGTCCTAAGTATTCAGACCCTTTGCTGTGACACTCATATATTTAACTCAGGTGCTGTCCATTTCTTCTGATCATCCTTGAGATGGTTCTACAACTTAATTTGAGTCCAGCTGTGTTTGATTATACTGATTGGACTTGATTAGGAAAGCCACACACCTGTCTATATAAGACCTTACAGCTCACAGTGCATGTCAGAGCAAATGAGAATCATAAGGTCAAAGGAACTGCCTGAAGAGCTCAGAGACAGAATTGTGGCAAGGCACAGATCTGGCAAAGGGTACAAAAAAATTTCTGCTGCACTTAAGGTTCCTAAGAGCACAGTGGCCTCCATAATCCTTAAAGTGAAGATGTTTGGGATGACCAGAACCCTTCCTAGAGCTGGCCGTCCAGCCAAACTGAGCTATCACGGGAGAAGAGCCTTAGTGAGAGAGGTAAAGAAGAACCCACAGATCACTGTGGCTGAGCTCCAGAGATGCAGTCAGGAGATGGGAGAAAGTTGTAGAAAGTCAACCATCACTGCAGCCTTCCACCAGTCGGGGCTTTATGGCAGAGTGGCCCGACGGAAGCCTCTCCTCAGTGCAAGACGCATGAAAGCCCACATGGAGTTTCCTAAAAAACACCCAAAGGACTCCAAGATGGTGAAAAATAAGATTCTCTAGTCTGATGAGACCAAGATAGAACTTTTTGGCCTTAATTCTAAGCGGTATATGTGAAGAAAACCAGGCACTGCTCATCACCTGTCCAATAGAGTCCCAAAAGTGAAGCATGGTGGTGGCAGCATCATGCTGTGGGGGTGTTTTTCAGCTGCAGGGACAGGACGATTGTTTGCAATCGAGAGAAAGATGAATGCGGCCAAGTACAGGGATATCCTGGATGAAAACTTTCTCCAGAGTGCTCAGGACCTCAGACTAGGCCGAAGGTTTACCTTCCAACAAGACAATGACCCTAAGCACACAGCTAAAATAATGAAGGAGTGGCTTCATAACAACTCCGTGACTGTTCTTGAATGGCCCAGCCGGAGCCCTGACTTAAACCAAATTGAGCATATCTGGAGAGACCTAAAAATGGCTGTCCATCAACGTTAACCATCCAACCTGACAGAACTGGAGAAGATCTGCAAGTAGAAATGGCAGAGGATCCCCAAATCCAGGTGTGCAAAACTTGTTGCATCTTTCCCAAAAAGACTAATGGCTGTATTAGATCAATAGGGTGCTTCTACTAAATACTGAGCAAAGGCTCTGAATACTTAAGACCATGTGATATTTCAGTTTTTCTTTTTTAATAAATCTGCAAAAATGTCAACAATTCTGTGTTTTTCTGTCAATATGGGATGCTGTGTGTACATTAATGAGGAAAAAATTAACTTAAATGATTTTAGCAAATGACTGTAATATAACAAAAAGTGAAAAATTTAACAGGGTCTGAATACTTTCCGTCCCCACTGTATCACTGTATCGCCTGCGACCCACTTCTTCTACTGCTCACTTCTATGTTCCCTGCATCCTCTTCTAACACTGCTTATCTCAGCATCCCTTGCCACTCTCTTCCAAAATTGATTACCTCTATATCTCATGTCACCCCTTTCAACACTACCCCCCCCAAACCCTCTTCCAGCAAAGCTTCACCATTTCGTCCTTTTCCACCTCTGTTTACCTCTCCACCATTGCAAAACCTTTTCATACACTACACACTTCCAAACCTTGTCAACTCTCTTCCTTCACTGTTCACCTCTGCATCCCCTGCAACCCAATTCCCACAGTGTTCATATCTGCAACCATCTTCTAACACTGCTCTCTTCTAAATCTTTGCCACCGTGCTCTCACACTTCTCACCTATACATCCCATGTCACCCTCTTCCAACCCTGCTCACATCTACTTCCACTGCCACCCTCTTCCAACACTTTTCACCTCTGAATCCCCCCAACTGTTTGCCAATGATTCTCACTCCTGCATCCCTTGTCACACTCTTCCAACACTTCTCATCTCTGCATCTTCTGTCACATTCTTCCAATGCTACATACCTCTAAATTTCCTGCTACCCTCTTCCAACACTGTTCACGTTTGCATCCCCTGCCACATTTCTCCAGCACTGCACATCTCTTCATCCCCTGCCACCTTCTTTCAGCACTGCTCACCTCTGCATCCCAGGCCACCTTCTCCCAACACTGCTCGCCTCTGCATCCTCTTCCACCTTCTTCCAACATGGCTTATCTCTGTCACCCCTTCCTCCCTCTTCCAACACTGCTGACCCCTTCTTTTCCTGACACTCAGTGCTCACCCATGCTCACCCATGTTTTGCCTGCTACCCTCTTTTGATAATGATCACCTCTGCATCCCCTGCTACAATCTTCCAACGCTGCTCACCTCTGCACTCCCTGCCACCCTCTTCTAACACAGCTAACACCTGTACTTTTGGCCACCCCCTTCCAACAGTGTTAACTCCTGAATGTTCTGCAACCCTCTTCTAACACTGCTTACATTCACATCCTCTGCCACCCTCTTCCAAAACTGTTTAGCCCACAACTCTCTTCCTACACTGCTTGCACAGCAAATTAATGTGGTCAAGTGATGTTAATGGTTGCTAAGGATGCAGAAGGTGCCAGCACACACTTCTGCCTTAATAACCATTGACAGCAGTTGTTGTCATATATGGCAGTGGAAGAAAAAAATGCAACTATTTATGATGTTCAGCTACTACCAAATGAGAAAAAGTTTCATGTTTAGAAGAACATCCAAATAAGCATTGCTCCAATAGCTAATCTCAAAGAACCCAAAACTCATCCCTAATGACAGCAAGACACCTAAAGTTTTCAGAAGGAAACGGTATCAATAGTAGCTTTCACTATACTCTAAGGCTGGGTTCACACTGCTGCCGGGAGCGGCTCACAGCAGGGGTCCGGTGCATCCCTGTTTTCCAATTCAGAGACGAATCAGGGCCAAATTTTTGCCTGAGTTTGGCCCTGAAACAGAGCCAAAGATGCACAGGACTCCTGTGCAAGCCGCTCTGTAGCCGTAATGGAGATATTTGAACCAGCTCCAAAGACTATACTATACTTATACACTATACTATTTCTTATACACTATATTATTGTGACAAGTTTCTTTAAAGAGACACTTTACTGTGGAATCTGTGCCCTAAAAAGGTAAGCAGAGGACAAAGGCCTAGTCACCTATATTGCCTGTAGGCTCTCTAAAGCTGATCTTTTGCCCATTACTGACTTACCATGCCTTGTTTCATATTGTGTTTCTTTGTAGCATTTTTTTTGACTGCTGATGTAGATACTGCTTGCCAGGAATCCTAATCCTGCAATCAGCTTCCCTACGCAGATTCAAACAAGAAAGCCTTACTTTGAGTTTACTCAAGGTTCTCATTCTTAACTGAAGCCCTGATAAAGGGGGAGTTCCTTTGACCCCCAAAACACATTGGCTGTCTTTTAAAACAATATTAATAAATATCAATAAATTAAATTGGACTTTTTTTTTCTTTTGGTCGGGCACTCCTTCCATATATGCTCATCTTTTCCTGGTAACCTGCTGGAGTAACCACAGTAGGGTAACCTTGCCTGTTGTGAGCAGCCTAACCTGAGCCAATGGACTCTTCAAATGTTTTTGCCCTCTCGCTACATTTTTTTAAACTCCCAGTGCCTCTTGGATGGCATTGTTTTCATTCTACATACTTTTGAGATGAGAATGATTGCTGCAGGGATACAGATTTTCTAAGGACTGTTCAGCATATAAATATTGAAGGAGTACCTTTATATGTTAATTAAGTACTAACTTATTAGTCTGAATGGCCTAAATGTTTATGCTTTTGACATTCATAGTAAATATAATTGTTGTTTCAGTGTTCTAATCCTCATCCTGTTTGTTCCTCTTGGTCTCTTAACCTAGAACAGACATTATGGATTACAACTCTAATAGAGATGATTTTAGATCTCAACTACTTCAAACAGACTGTAATATGTTACCCAGTTTGAAGCATGACACAAATGTTGAGTCTCTTTAGTTTCAGTTCCTCCAGCACTACCAAAGATAGAAACTGGTGACTAGGGGACTAAAAGCATTAGAGCCCTCTGCTTTTCCAGATGACTCCAAGTCCCTAGAAGCAACTGACCTCATTATCAGCAAGAGAAGAAATCTTGCCATCAAACTGAATTTAGAAAAAGCCAATATTAAAGATAAACGTATACCATTGTCAGAATTTATGTCATTCAAAATCCTTGATCACCAGATATCCAGCAAACTATGAAAATGTTAAAAAGAATTTTTTTAAAAAGAAAACAAAAATGAAAACATCACAAAGAGATAGATATGATTATTCACAGGGCAAGACAAAACAATGGGGGTATAGATGATCTACAACACAATTCCCTGCTCACAATACCAAAGAACAGGATCCCAAACAGGGCAAATCTTTACCTCCCCAGCCCAAACATAATAAAATGAAGAGACTTACACAGAAAACATGGCAACAAACACTCAGCAATCAAGTTCTACCAGTTGGTAAATAACCAATATTAAGTCCAGGACATTTACCAACAGCTCCAGGACCAATCATGGTAAATTTTCTAAGGATCAAAGCAAACACACTCCATTAAGATCATATTCAGAAGGAGGGTCCATTGAGCATAACCTACAACCAGCAATACACATAAGAGACGATACGGACCCACCAACAGTTGGAATAATTACCAATGCATCACAGCGAATCAATTTGAGAATATGACAATGCTAAACAATAGAAATCTGGAATCTTGCTCACCAATTGAAGGGCTACAGGGTATAGAAGATTTGATCAGTGGCACATGACAACTCATCAACCCACCAGACCCCTTTCAGACCTCCCCTCCAGCACATGCAGAGTCAAACTACTCCCTCCCTTCCTAAGTCCAAATATGAAGAAAATCCCCAGCTTCTTCCCATCAATAGAATCAAAAAGACAGTTCAAAGAACATGCTGCAGAGTAGGGATGGGCCTGAGCATAAGTTCAGGCCGAACTTTGGTTGTTCGGGTATTCTGCAGAACACCGAACAATATGTGGTGTTAGGCACAAATTCGAAAGCCGCCGGAACACCGTTAAAGTCTATGGGACATTAACATGAAAAATCAAAAGTGTTCATTTTAAAAGCTTATATGCAAGTTATTGTCATAAAAAGTGTTTGGGGACCTGGGTCCTGCCCCAGGAGACATGTATCAATGCAAAAGAAGGTTTTAAAAATGGCAGTTTTTTCGGGAGCAGTGATTTTATTAATGCTTAAAGTGAAACAATAAAAGTGAAATATTCCTTTAAATGTTGTACCTGGGGGGTGTCTATAGTATGCCTGCAAAGTGGCGCATTTTTCCCGCGTTTAGAACAGTCCCTGCACAAAATGGCATTTCTAAAGGAAAAAAAAGTCATTTAAAAGTACTCACGGCTATACAGATAAAAGAAGTCATTGAAAAAAATGGCATGGGATCCCCTGAGTCCATTACCAGGCCGTTTGGGTCTGGTATGAATATTAAGGGGAACCCCGAACCAAAATTAAAAAAAAAAAAATTTCGTGGGGTCCCCCAAATTCCATACTAGGCCCTTAAGATCTGGTATGAATTTTAAGGGGAACCCCATGCCAAAATTTAAAAACAAAAATGGCGTGGGGGGGTCGCCCCAAAAATCCATACCAGATCCTTATCCAAGCACGCAACCTGGCAGGCCGCAGGAAAAGAGGGGGGATGAGAGAGCACCCCCCTCCTGAACTGTACCAGGCCACATGCCCTCAACATGGGGAGGGTGCTTTGGGGTAGCCCCCCAAAGCAACTTGTCCCCATGTTGATGGGGACAAGGGCCTCATCCCCACAACCCTTGCCCGGTGGTTGTGACGGTCTGCAGGTGGGGGGCTTATCAGAATCTGGAAGCTCCCTTTAACAAGGTGACCCCCAGATCCCGTCCTCCCCCCTGTGTGAAATGGTAACGGGGTACCAATGTACCCTACCACTTCACAAAAAAGTGTCAAAATGGTACAAAAGACAAGACACAGCTTGGGACAAGTCCTTTATTAAAAAATAAAAAAATAAAAATGTCCCACAAAGTCTATTCATCTTCTCTCACTCCGCCGATGAATCAAAAAGAAAAAAAAACAAAAACAAAGCTGCGACTGACCCGCCTTCATGGGAGGCACCCGCCATATGACGCGTCTTTGCTTTGACAGTTTTTTATATAACTGAGGGCGGGGCCACATGGTGACATTCCCGGGAGACCCCGCCCCCTCTGACGCACGGGGACTTCCCCATGGCTTTCCCGGGTGTCAGAGGGGGCAGGGCCACCTGTTTACGTAACCAGGAGAAGAAGTCGCAGTGGCAACGTCATCCTGTGAGCATCTTGTTGTTTCTATGCATCCTGAGCCCACACTGCTCAAGTGCTGCATTTGTGAGTAACATTTTAATGTTTTTATTAGGATATAAACTGTTTTGATATACAGAGAGCACTAGATTTTGCCTTTTCTGTTCCTATGTGCACCGGACCCCATTGAGGGAATCTGTACTGGCTGGTATCCACCTAATCAGCTGGAGGCAGCACGGACAGAATAGGAGCTCCATGGCCAGCTGATTCATTTATATCCCTGAGAGGGAACCTGCTTTTTCTGACCTTCTGGTGAAACAGGGGTCAGAACATGAGGTGATAAGCTAGGCTATTGAGGTGGAGGAGAGCACTTGCATTTTCAACGTTTATGCACTAGTGGTGTGTTGTGCGTTTTTGTGCAAAAGACTCTGAGGATTATTTATGTGCGTTTGTACTCTTATTTTTATTCAATTTTTTTGGAGTGTGTGGACTTTATCTTTATTGTCTATTGTTCACTCTTCCCATAAAGGGGACAGGTATATTTCATTATTGTGTATTGTTCACTATTCCCAGTCAGGGGACACAAATATTTGATTGTGCACTCAGTATCTTGCTAGTTAATCATCTATTCTCTTTAAGGATTCATTGGTAGTTAGTTAGGAAGTGCAACACTTTTTCTGTTATGTACTGTATATAATATAGACCCCCCCCCAGGTACGAAATTTAAAGGAATATTTCACTTTTATTGATTTACTTTAAGCAGTAGTAAAATCACTGCTCCCGAAAAAATGCCCGTTCTTAAAACTTTTTTTGCATTGATACATGTCCCCTGGGGCAACACTTTTTATGACAATAACTTACATATAAGCCTTTAAAATAAGCACTTTTGATTATTCATGTTTGTGTCCCATAGACTTACCAGTGTTCGTGTGTTCTGCCAAATTTTTTGCCTGTTCGGGATGTTCTGGTATCTCAAACTGACATTTGAGATATTTTGCAAATAAGAAACTTACCAGACCCAGACCTGAATATTTAAAATATACTGGATCAAATGCCACCTATCACTGAACAGGATTTCTTGGAGAAATATATCACTACAGATTTCAAACCCCCTTCAACTTCTTTCTCAATACGGTCCAAAGGGAACTTCATTTCAACATTTCAAACTCTTATGATGACTGATTTGAACTATCTGCAGTCTGACATAGGACCACCTTTTTATAATCTGACCAAGGGCAAACATAGAGCACTCAAAAATTTGAGAGACAAAGAAGGTATCATCATTAGAAGTGCTGACAAAGAAGGTGACATAGTGATTTGGGACAGGATAGACTATATTAATAAGACAAAAAGAATTCTAGATGATAAAATCTACTACAAAACACTGGAAGCAGACCCAACAAAAGATTTCTTGAAGGAGTTCATTGTTTTTATTGAGGATGCCTTGCAATGGGGATCATCATGATATTCCCCACTTCTACCATCTGGCAAAGATCCACAAATCTCTATTCCAATAATCTGGATGGCCAATTATTCAGATATTAATTCACACAATATTATTCAATGCCTCTACACAATATTATTCTGTATAGAGGTGTCCATCTTGGTAAAAGCAAGTTCCTGCATTTTCATATCAGAGCTGAGCCTCCTATCCTCCATGGCTGGTGATTTGATAACTGGCGAGACAACATCAAAAAACAGTGGAAAAGATGCAAAAAGCACATATCTATAGAATACATAAAGCAGAAGCAAGGAGATCCTTACATTGAAGATTTTGAGGTACAGCTTCCACTCTAGCAAGGATAAACAGTGATCAACACAATAGAGACATCACCAAATATCACAGCAAATTTGAGAAGAGCAAAGGCACAGAATATAAGACCATACATGTTTCATTTTTTTTTTTTCATTCAAACAGCAGATTGAATAAAAAAAAAAAATGACTTGATTCCCCCATCCACACATTCAATGTGGATGGGGGTATCACTCCTGCTGTACTATTTGTATGCATTCTGCCATCAGGGAGCCTTCCCACAGGCAGTATACATTGATCAGTGTTGCCAGCCAGTGTTGCCAGCTATAGCTGGAAGCACTGATATTTTGGGACAAAAACCAGCTGGTTTAAATAAAACAGGCTGGTTGTACACAAGTCAATCAATAGATTGACTTGTGTACAACCAGCTAGCCCATAAATGGATCGAATTTTAGCAGGTCCCTGCTAAACCTACTGAATAATGACACATGTATAGCCAGCTTAGGATTTACATTGCAGATATACAGCTCTAAAGCTGCAGACAGGGGTAGCCATGTTCACGCACCAGGAAATGGACTGCTATTCTTCAAGAGGATTTCAAGACAAAAATACATTTTTTCATGGTACTGTGTAGGTACAACTGGCATTTCCAGCTGTTAAAATGTTAACTTTTTGGATTCAGATCCACTTGAAACTTTAATGAGGGTAAGTGGAAGACACATGAGTCTGTGACTCATAATTTAGCCCTTCTTAGCTGTAAAATATTGAGGACAAAATGGAGATTTTGGAGTTGTGTTTGTTTTTTTCATAGTAAAAATATGAATATAATATAAAAATATAATAAATTACTGAAATTGCATTGGGGCTATGTTATATGTTTTAGTTAAGTTTTTAGTTAATCTGAATAAATAAATCTCATATTTATTTATGGTCTGGATGAACACAACACTTTAATGCATTAACACTTTGTTAACGATGATGTATCATCATACCACAATAAAAGCTTACAAAAAAAAATCCTAATTAAAGTCATACACCTCAGTGAGATCATTTTCCTGTTTAATATGGGAAGTTTTTGCTATATAGCTATCAAAATGAGTAAGTCTGGGAATATTTTCAGCAGTTTATCTGTTTGGTTATGCTACAGGGATTCTGGCTATATGAAAGGGAAGATGGGAATAGAATCACTGCACAATTTTTAATCAAAACATGTGGTTGCTAGAACTACAGGGAAAATCTGATAGATGCATTGTTTTAGCAAAACTGTTTTCTTTTTTTCCTCATAAGCATTAAGATTTTTCTTTTTAAGTGGAACCACAGCCACTGTGTACCTACTAACAGTGAAGCGCTTCTTAAAATAATTATCAAATGTGGATTCAAATGTGCATGTAAACAACAAAGCTCATACATTTACACAATTATTACACATGTGCAGAAAAAAGTAAAAATCGTTAAAACAATACCATACATCATCCAACTAGGTTGTAAGTAAAAAAAAAACACGAGAACAGACCATATATCATCAAGTTAAGTTAGATCATCCAATTAGATTGTAAGTGCCCAGAAAAAACACCACCACAGTTCATGTGCCACAAGTAAATGAAGGTAAATCTTCCACAGTATCAGAAATCTTCCACAATGGACTGCCACCTAAGAGTATCACCCATGTGCCCAACTGGGTGTCTCCTCACCTGGTGCAATGGACCCCTTAAAATAATTAAGGTGGTCAAAAGCGCTTTAATTATATAAGCAACAGGTCAACAGCACCAAGGTCACATGCCTATATTCCGCAGCTCTTGCATAAAAAGGCTCAAAGAGATATATGCAAAGAAGATCCAATAGTGTAGTATTGACTTTTTAATAAAATAATAAAAAGGAGTAACACTCACAATGAGCAGAGATACATACAAGTGTCTGTTCACAGCATGCATGTACACAGTCTAGATCTTTCAGCTCAGCAAGATGGCACCTTACACAGGTCCCACCTGCCTCACATGTATCGCCCCCTCTGGGCTTTCACAAAGGCTACAGATGGCAGCATCATATTTAATTTCAATAGTTTTTTATTGATTGAAGGTATCAAACAGTATAAATTGTAAACAATACAGAATGTACACAACATGTATTGTAAATAGTACAGTTCGTATACAGTTTCATGAATTTAGGTATTCTTCCACAACTCAATTTCGCTTTATACACCTTTACTATTGTTGATTGTCGTTAATATGTTGGTATAAACATCAGTAAAAGGACTAGTGTTCCTTCTATATACGATTAAGTTGTACTAGTAGTAGCCTTGTTTAAGTAACATAAATAATAAAATTTAAATAAAATATAAACAGAAAATAAAATATAAACAGAAAGTACTCAGCTTTGTTTTCTTCCTATGAGTAGGTTTTAGGTAGTCAGGACGAAGATACGTTTATCTTTGGTGATTCTTAGCGTACCATTTTACCCAACTGGACCATTTGGATTGTGATTTCATGTAATGACCCTGTGTTGCTGCAAACATACATTCATAAGTGGCGTGAGTGTTGGTCAGCTCAATAATTTCATTGAAGGTGGGAGGTTTGGTATCCTTCCAGTGCCTGAGGATTGTTAACCTTGTGCTAAGCAGTATGTGTATTATTATAGTTCTAGTAGCTACTGGTATATTTTCTATGCCTAATGAAAGGACAGCCAGGTCCGCTTTCGGGATAACCGTAACCCCAGCTATTGTTGATATTAATATGAATACTTTTTGCCATAATGCATGTATACCTGGGCATTCCCACATAATATGATGTAGAGTTCCTACTTGTCCACAGTTCCTCCAGCACAGAGGCGAGGATTGTTGAGCAAATTTAGAGATTCGGTATGGTGTTAGATACCAATTTAATGTTATTTTATGAGTTGTCTCCCACAGGTTAACGCATTTAGTGGCTACAAATGTGTTACGCAAGGCTTTTTGCCATTGTTCCTCAGTGTATGAGGTACCCAATTGGTGCTCCCATGCTATGATGTTATCAGTTTTGGTGAATGTCTGTTTGTTGTTGAGTGAGTTATAAAATAAGGATATACCTTTTATGTTGGTGTTTGGATTTGTGAGGTATAGGAATACTCTCCATGGCACTTCGATGGAGGTGTTGTGGTATTTTTGAAGAAGATGAGATATCTGAATGTAGCTATAATAATCGTGGTCCTCCAATCCGTATTCGGCTTGTAGGGATCCAAATGTTTTGAGTGTTGGACCATTCATAAGATCCTCTAGTGTTTGTATGCCTCTGGATGACCAATGTGCTATGTGTAAATTTGGTATAACGATAGTCAGGCTGGATGTAGTGATCGGAATTTTTTTAGTTATTTGATTTGTGAATTTTAATGATATGTATGTCTTCCAAGCTAGTAATGTAGCAATCATTGTAGGAGATAGGTTCGTTTGGGTGTATGTCTGTATGTCTGATGACAACAGTAGGTCAGCCAGGTTTGACCTAGGGACTTGTGCCGTCTCCAGTTCCAGCCATCTGTGGATCTGAGATTGGGATAGCCAGTATTTGACTTGTGAGAGTATTGCTGCTATATAGTAATCTTTTAGAATGACGTGTCCTATTCCTCCAGCTTCTTTGGATCTAGTAAGTTTCATGAATCTACACCTAGCTTTCTTGCCCTGCCATAGAAATCTATTAATCTGGGATTGTGCATTTGAAAAGAAAGAATTCGGTACAGGGACCGGGAGCGTTCTAAACAGATAGAGCAGTTGTGGTAGAACTGTCATCTTGAACGCTGCCAATCTTCCTGTCCACGAAAGTTCCACTTTGGCAAGATCTGAAAGCTTCTTTTTTAAAACTTCCAGGAATGAGGTGTAATTGGCAGACACTAGGCTATCCAGTGTTGCTGTTAGGGTTATGCCCAGGTATTTTATCCCTTTGTTTTCCCAAGAGTATGGGAATCTTAAGCTAAGGTTGGCTTGTATACCAGGATCGATGCCTATCCCCATTATATATGATTTGCTTTCATTCACTTTATAGTAGGATAATTTATTGAACATTTCTAAAGTGCTGTGTACCAAAGCCAGGGAAGATTCCACATTGGTCAAGATCAAGATTATATCGTCAGCGAATAAGCTGATCTTATGGGTAAATTTAGCCATGCAGAAACCTTCGATGTCGGGATGGTCCCGTTTGATATGCTAAATGGTTTGGATAGAACTCCAGATGTGAATACTTGGGCTGAAGGATTAGAGTACAAGGCCAGGATTGCTGAGAGAATGGTGCCAGAGAAACCAAACCTGCCCAAGACCTGAGTAAGGTATCGCCAGTGTATGCGGTCAAAGGCCTTCTCTGCGTCCAACGCCAACAGCAGAGAAGGCCTCTTGTACACCCTAGCTAGATGTATGATGTTTGTCAACCTGCGAGTAGCATCGGATGTCTGACGGCCTTTAGTGAACCCGGTTTGGTCAGGGTGTATGAGAAGGGGGAGTATGTTTAGTAATCGGGATGCAATAAGTTTGGCGTATATTTTTAGGTCAATATTGAGCAGTGAAATGGGCCTGAAATTTGAGGGGGTATTGGGTTCCTTCCCTGGCTTTGGCAGCGTCACAATTATTGCACTCAACATTTCTGGTGGGAAAGAGGCAGAGGCAGCAGCGGTGTTAAAAGTACGTTCCATATATGGAATTAATATGTGTTTAAAAGTTTTGTAATAATCCCCAGAGAAGCCGTCTGGGCCTGGCGATTTGTTACTGGGGAGGGAATCTATGGTTTTGTGCAATTCTTCTGTGTTAAATTTTTGATTCAAGGATTGTATATGCTCATCTGTGAGGGAAGGCATGTCTAAGTGTTGAAGGAAAGATTTAATTGCTTCAGTGCTAGGTTGTATGGTGTTCGGATCGTCCTTTAAATTGTATAATGTGCTGTAATAGTGACTAAAAGCGTCTGCTATGTCTTGAGGATGATAAAGTTTGTGTTTGGTTATAGGGTGTAATATATAAGGGATCTTAGATTTGTATCTAAGGCCTTTTAGTCTGTACGCTAAGGTTTTACCGGCTTTATTGCCAGTAGCATAGTAAGTCATTTTAAGTTTTTTTGAGGATCTTTCAAAACCTTCCAGTAATAATAATCTTAAATCATTGCGTAATTGTGTAAGATGTTGGGACACTTTAGGGGACGTTTTTTGTTTGTTACTAGTTTCAAGCAGAAATATTTGGTCTGTTAGTTCTTTTACCTTTTGCTGCCGCTGCCTCTTGGCTCTCACCCCCAGTTGTATAAAGATACCGCGTATATATGCCTTATGAGAGTTCCAAAGCATAAATTGATCCTGCACAGAAGAATCATTAACGCTAAAAAACTCTTTCAGGTGATGACTTATAGTATTTTTAGAGTCCAGTTGTTGCATTAGATATGAATTAATCCTCCATAGCTGTGGAACACCGCAAACTGATTTATCATTTATAGATAGAGTAATGGACGCGTGATCGGACCACGTGATGGAATTGATGGTTGTAGATGTTGTTTGGGCTAAGGTGTTTTGGTCTACAAGAAAAAGGTTGATTCGAGAGTAAACTCTATGTGAAGCAGAAAAAAATGTGTAGTCCCTCTCGCCTGCATGCATACACCTCCAGGCATCGAAAAGTTCCTGTTTATGAAGTGTGGTCAGGAGAGACATACCCGGGCGTCTAGTGCTAGAGGAAGAGTCTATACTGGGGTTGTGTTGAAGTCTCCACATATTATTAATCTTCCTTTTTGGTGAGTCTTGATCTTTCGTAGAAGTTTGTGGAAAAAGCGGAGCTGGTGTTGGTTGGGCGCATACACATTGACAATAGTGTAAGAGATGGAGTTAAGGTCACAAATCAGAATTAAATATCGACCTCCTGGGTCTTTGATTATTTCCTGGGCCGAAAACGCCACTGTGTCCCGTATGGCTGTGAGGACCCCTTTTGTTTTATTTTGGGCATTGGCTGTGAAGATATAAGGAAAGTTCCTATGAGAGCAAGAAGGGGTAGCTGTTTCAGAAAAGTGCGTTTCCTGAGCACAGATAATATCAGATTTGTTAGAAAGGGCCTCTTTCCACATTGACATCCTCTTAACGGGGTGGTTAAGGCCTTTCGCATTGATAGAGAGGAATTTTATACCCATATTTGAGGGATAAGTATGTTATCCGGGGTTTTGTGAAATGTAATCATTTTTGAGACAATGCTGCCCTCTAGTGGTGGTTCCAGGGACGGTAAGAGATAGGCATTGTATAGTATGACATGGTTTGGAGTGTACTCACAGTTAGAAGGCTGTGCGATGCTGTGTTCAAGTTGAAAGCATACAGAGGTGAGAGATCTTATCTTCATATTTGTTGTTAGGGTAGAACATGACTTTACGGTACTTGCACATGTTCTGGCTGCTGAGTATCCAGACTCAATAGAAAAGATAAAAAGAGAAGAGAAACATAAAAGATCAAACATAAATTGAAATGCAGTGCATTTATCAAACTTGTGTGGGACCAGCATTTTCAAAAGCTGAGCCCAAACCTGCAAACACAAACTTTAAGGTACAGCTGATTGCTGTTCAAGTAAGTGGGGGGTAAAAGTTCAAGCCTTTGAGCTTTTAGACAGGTTTCCAGGGATTAGTAGGAGGGGTGTTAACCATCCTGGGTTAAGCGTGTGATTTTGCGTTTTTTGTGGTGACCATCTTCCATGCAGGTTCCACTGATCTGGGTGTTTTGACCGTGTTTGTCTCCTGCTCTGGTACAATTTTCCATTCCTCCAAGAGGGATAGACCCTTTTCTAGGGAATTCACCACGTGGGTGTGTCCATCTTTAGTTATAGTGAGTTTAGTGGGGTAACCCCATCTGTAAGTGATGTGATGATTTCTCAGTGCTTTAGTAATGGTGTTTAGGTTTTTCCTTTTTTGCAGGGTATACTGAGAAAGATCGGCGTAGAACTGTAGATGTTGAAATTGCGCAGGGATTTGATCTTTCTGGCGCATGACCATCATCAGTTGTTCTTTGGCGTGATAGAAATGTAAGCGCAGGATCACATCCCTAGGGATGTGTTCTGACAGGTATGACGGTTTTGGCAGACGGTGTATTCTATCTATTGTGATCTCCATGTCAGAAAGATCAGGTAGGAGGGACTTGAATAGTGAGGAGGCATATGATCTTAAGTCATTTTGCAGAACTGTTTCAGGGATCCCCCTTATTTTCAGATTGTTCCTTCTATTACGGTCCTCAATGTCTGCGATTTTATCTTTCAACCATTCAGTATCTCCCTCTCTCTCCTCATGGGAGTCTACTAGGTCATTGATAGTAACAGCATACTCTCCCATCTTTTGCTCTATGTGCTCAACCCTTGTTTCTACAGCCTGAAGATTGGTGTTGAATTTGTGCATACACTTCATCATATCTGATTGTAGTGAGCTTCTTAAGGATAAGAGCATATCTTTCAGTACTGTGTCTATCACTGGCTGGTGCATGGTTGGGAAAGTTTCAATGGAGTCAGGGAGTTCACGTGTGTCATCCTCTGAGTCACTGCCTGGGCTTGCCGTTTCTAGGGATCCCTCTCCATCCATCCTGAATTTTGCTTTGGCAGGGCTACCAGATGGCGGTGAGGGAGAGTATGGGTGAGGGCTTTCAGAAGAGGGTTTATTTTGCCTGTGGGTGCCCTGTTTAGTGAGATGGCCGGCGGGAATGTTAGCTGGGGTAGAGGACGACCCGGCGCCATCTTGCCTACCGTTATGTTGCTTCATACTATAGAAGTCCGTCAGGCGCTGTGGCTTCCTCTGCTCTTTTCTTTTCCTGGACATCCTCTGTTCTTTGTCCCAGGGTGAAACGCCAGCTGGGGTGAGCAAAACGGGACCCGATGGTGTGCTTTATGCCGCTATATCCCTGGGTTTCTACCGGAGCTCCGGACTTATGCTGCCATCTAGCTCGAGCGCAGGCCATGCCCCAGGTAGCATCATATTTATAGAGCACAGGGAGAGGATCACCATGGAAACTTGTAAACAGGGGTCTCATATTGCTGAAACCTTGCCATAGCTAAAAGGCATACTATGTCCGCTATCTCTTTGCAGGAACCAACATAACCTATGCTTCCAAATGGACTCCTATTTACATCTCTAACACACAAAAACAAACAATATCACATTTAATAAAACATAAATACACAAATCAAAGTAAAAATAAAAACCTAGATTTTTTTAAGGGTGTTAGCGATATCTACAATAATAACGCCGCCCATATTGATAATTACACAAAAATATACAAAAATGTGTGTGTGTGTATATATATATATATATATATATATATATATATATATATATATATATATATATATATATAATATATATTATATATATTGTATATATATATATATATAGAAAGAACCATCTCAGAAGAACACGCCAATAATACTGTCTCAAAGAGGAAGGGATAAATCACGTAAGAAATTGGAATTAAAACATTGTTTAAAACCATATAAATAAAATACTGCAAGCAATAACATGTGTTAATAGTTAAAGGGGAACTCCAGAGTATACTTTTAATAAATGCATAAATAAATAAAGAATAAAAAGAATACTGTCCCCAAAGAATAAAATGTACAGAATAAAATATTTAAAATACAACAGAGAATAAAACCTCTACCCATACTAAATATGTTAAAGGGGAATATTTTATATAATATATATATATATATATATATATATATATATATCTGAAGGAACGGTATGATATGCCATTGCTGGAGACATCACTGGCTGCATCAAAAGTAAAAATCTGTATCTATAGGTAAGCCTCACTATAGGCTTACCTATAGGTAAAAGTCATGCATGGGAGTTTACTCCAACTTTAAAATTTGTGCTGGACAGACCCTGACTTGCATTTTCAACAATTGGGAATACATTTAAAATATCATGAGTTAAGCCCGAGACATCTGAGTTTGTCTAAAGCAGCATTTGGAAATATTTTGTTTCAGTCCTTGCAGTAGCAATGCAATTTAAAACAAATTTAGGGCATTTGTTGTGACAACCCAGAGCTGGACCAAATACTGTACAATTATGTCATTCAGGTATCACTATACACCAGGTACAGTACGTTACTGAGGATTGATCCTAAGTATTTGAAAACAACTGGTGCTGAAGCTAATCTATAAGCAGTGAAGTCCCTACTGATGATATGCACTTTGAAGATCAAGGGTAGAAAATAATTTCTGAAGTTCTGAAATACTCAATATGTGACTGGGAGTGACTATAAATAACAACAGCTTTATTTAGGTAATGGAGGTCAACACACAGTTCAATACATCCTTTTTTCTCCATTGTCACCACAATAGGAGATACCAATTCAGATGTATCATGTTTTAACTTCTCATTCTAGTTTATAAGTTCTTGGGAAACAGCTTCTCTTACAAAGAAGGGTAAGCATTGCAATTTCTGACACACTGGTTTCACATCTGATTGCACTCTCATTTTGTGTACAAAGTTTTTTGCAGAGACAAGTGAGGTATTGTTGAGTTGTGGAAATTTGAAACTGGTAGATGAGGGGCAACTGGATTGTTGTGATGAGACCACTCATTAATTACTGTGCAGCAAAAAGATCCCTGTCCAGTAGGTGCCTTTCCTTATCCTTATAATGTAGAATTCAGCTTGCAGACTAGTTAAAGTGATTGTAAAGTTAAACATTTTTTAATAAAAAAAAAAAAAATGTTATACTTTCCTGCTCTGTGCACTCTGTATTCTTCACTGGTGCTCTTTACTCCTCCTCTCCTCTGTGTGCCACCATAGGAAGTCAATTCCTATGGTGGCACATGTGTGGGCTTGCTCCTTAACTGGGCAGTCTACACCCATAAGCACAGGCAGCGTGGCTCAGTCACGCTCCCTGCTCCCTTCTCACACATTTTGACTGACAGTAGCAAAAGTCAACAGCTCCTGCTACTCTCAGCAAAGTCTGTGAGAGAGGGGAAATAGATGCTGCAGATAGGCACAGTGGTGGATTGATACAGGACTCAGGTTATTAATATCTATGTTAGTGGGGTGGGAACAGCCACTGAAAGGTAAAAAAAACTATTTGACTTTAGAACCACTTTGAATGAAATTTTACAGCCGCTAGCAGGCATTCTAGTGCAATAATAGGGTCTCTAAGATGACTAACCAAATTCAGAGTAGGTGCAGTAAGTGGTTTATTTGCAAAATACTTCTGGTAGATTTCCTCAGGAAGTATAGAGACAGCAGATTCTATATCAAGTATCAGTAAAATGAAGTAGCCCTTGTTAGCAGAAGCATTAGCAATAGCTACAAAGCACAAATGGAATGGAAGTAACATATTTATCTATATTTAAGACAGTATCCTCTGGGACAGTACTTCATGATCCTGCCTAGCAGTAAAAGTATTGCAGTACCCCATTTTCTTGCAATACTTCTTTTGCATTGCATGCAACATAGTTTGCAAAGAATTGCATTGAGCCACACCTGAAACAGTAGTTGTTTTGTGGATGTGTATTGCAGTATAGATTAATCTCTTGCTGTACCTATGTATTAAGCCTAAAAAGGTGCCATATAAGAGGCAGATTTCAATTCACATCCTGTATAGTGTCGGTCATCTCCAACTGGGAGCTTTTTCCTTAACCACTGCAGTTTCACTTTATCTTGAAGCTGTAATAGCACAGGCTAAAGTTACATCATTTCTGTAATGTATGTTGATTTTTTTTTCTGTACTAGTTGGTCTCATATTTTTTAATAGTTTTGTAATTTCATACTAGGTAAGGATGAATAAAGACAATAGTCCATCCAGTTCAACCTGTGTAGGTGCACATGTGTCAGTGTCTATAATTATTTCCCATATCCCTGTATGTTGTGTACTTTAAGATGCACATCCAAAAGTCTCTTAAAAATATCAATACTCCCTGTGAGCATAACCAATTGCGAAAGAGAGTTCCACATCCTTATTGCCCTGACAGTGAAAACCCCCCTGTACAGTTTAAGGTTAAACTACTTCTCCTCCAATCTCATTATGTGGCCCATTGTCCTCTTACACTCCTTGAGACTAAATTTTTTCCTGTGCTGGGATCGCCATTGAGGTATTTGTAAATTGCTATCATATTTCCTCTCAAGTGTCGTTTCTCCAGCGAGAATACATTTAGTTTTTGCAGTCATTCCTCATAATTAAGGTCCTCCAGTCCCCTTATTAGTTTTGTTGCCCTTCTTTGGACTCTCTTCAGTTCCAGCACATCCCTTCTGAGGACTGGTGACCAGAACTGGACAGAATACTCCAGATGTGGTCCAACCAGAGTTTTATACAGTTGTAGGATTATCGCTCTATTTCTGGAGTACAGTATATCCCTTTTTGTATGCATGCTAATATTCTGCCAGCTTTGGTAGCTGCCGCTTGACATTGCATGCTATTGCTCAATCTGTCATCTACTAGGACTCCCAGATCTTTCTCCATCCTTCTCCATCCTTCATCTGGTAAAGCACCAAACTCAAAGATAACAACCAACTCTCAAATTTGCTATAAACTGAATTGTGTATTCATCATTAAGCTGTCTACATTGCAGAAATGTATAAATTTCAGCAACCTCATTTACTTTAGGTACAAAGAGGTTCTTTAATGCAGTGAGAGCTGCAGCATAAGAGTAAACTGCTGCTCTCAGAATATAGAAAATACAATGTCGTTCTACTCTCAGGCAGTGAGGAGGTAAAGCACGCTTTCTAGCAATAGGTAAGTACTCCTGATTATCAGTAAGCACATAATTCCTCAAACATACAAGTCAAAGCAGGGTATTGTGGAGAGACACAGACTGTTGTAGAGATATAAGAAACATCCTCATCAATGTTCTTGATGTGTCCTATAATCTGGGTGACAGAGTGCTTTATTAACAAGTTCAGTCATCAAGGAAATAATAAGTATTTCACATGTAACAACTGTAAATAGTGACATCAACAGGCCAGAAATATGAACACCATATCTATGACATGCAAACAACTTTAATGGTTGGAACCTGGCTTCCTCAGATTAAATTAAGGACTAAACCGTACCGAGCGGCGCTGCACACTGTGACTGGTCCCAAAGTCTTCTAGGAACTGTCATGTGTCAGAAGAGAACTTCCGCTTCTGATCAACTAAAGGTGACCGGAATGGAAGTGGGAGTGGATACCTCTCAAAATCAGGTACCTGCCTCCCGTCCTCCCCAAAAGCTCAGTTTCACAAACAGGAATCAGGGAGGAGGCCTTAAAGCAGAAGTTCCACATTTGAGTGGAAGTTGGCTAGTACACGCAATCAGAATATCGTACAAAAAATACCACTTTTAAAGGGATCGTACGATAATCTGATCGTTAGTACACAGCTTTTGTCCAAAATTACCCGAAGGGACAAACATGAACATTTTTCTTGTACAATACCAGATCGTACGATATTCGTTTATTCAGTACAGTTTTTATTCGAAGAAAACAATATGTTGCCTTATAAGTTTATGTGAAATCTCCATTAATAACTGTAAAATATTGTAATAATGAATATATTTCAAAAAGGGTTTCATTTAAGCTTTTGCTAAGAGCAGAGAATGTGGGCCAAGGCTTGTATATGCAAACAAGGGAGAGCCAATTCCATTGTTCTACACCTACTCCTTTGAAAGGGTGCCATGCTGGGATATGCAATGGACCTAACTTCCTGGGGAAATACAATTAACACACTTGGCCAACATAGTCACAAGGATTTGCATGAAAGGGGGCCGACTTATGGAGTAAGCCCTCCAATCATGATCCAAGCTAGGCCAACCAATGAGACATCAGCTTGGTTTGATATACTCAGAGCCAAGGGGGAGGTAACCCTTCTCTCTCTGATGACCAGCAAGCTGAAAGGAACTTTGGTAAGGATGGGTAATTATGGGAAAGGAATGCCCTTTTACTTGTAACTAAATATGTGTGTAGATTACTGTATTGAGGAATATACCCTGTATTCCTTCATGTACATACTTTATTTAAACCTAATATTTTCTTCCTTGGTGTAAGGCGATAGATAGATGATTGTGTATTAGCTAGACTTTCAACTGTGTCCTAATAAATGTTATTATATTTTAAGCTTTCACTCTTGGTCGAAAAGATCTCTTATTTAACCCATATCATATCTATAAGATATGAAAAATCTTAAATATAGATTTTTCAGGGTAACAAATACATTACATCACTTCTGAATTTTTATTCTGTTGTACGAGAGTTTTCGTACTTTAGCAACCTATTAGTTTTCGATATGGAGACTAGCATGCAAAAAAAAAAAAAAGACGATCATTTGTCCGATAATCTCATTGTGTATACTAGGCTTTAGTCTTTTGAGGTAAATATCAAGAAGACAAAACTTGTAAAGCCATTAGCTGTTACAATGCAGTGAACCATAAATGGATTCTGGGGCACCAAACTTCAAAAAGTACACCTGCTGTATGGGTTTAAAATGTGTCATACATGTTACAGCTCTTCAGTTATTCTCTTTTTATTTCCCTTTTGAAATTGCACATCTCAACATACATACCTTATTCTGACAATCTTTTACAGTCCTGATTAATCTTGATGCTGGGGTGAAACCATGCTACCAGTTACCTTTAAAACAACTTAAACAGGGCTCCCCATCTTTCAGTATGTTGTTTCTTTCATCTCAATGCCCCAGTTCTTTTATGTGCTGAGAGATGTAGCCCCTACCTTTCAAATGTAATATTTTCTGTGTACATATCTTCATGGATAGAGAGATTACTCTGGAAAAAGAAGCGCCATAGTACTTTAATGTACATTTACAAATTGGCAAGTTTCCTAACAACTTTTTTTTAAAACTGGGGCTGCACTGCGAAGCATAGCCAAATGAGTGACCCAACTTTCCTCTGCTTCAAATAAGGATTACTGTTAGCTAGGTCATGTACCTTTAAAGAACCAGTTTGATGATCTAATTCCTCTGTACACTCTGCTACCTCATCCCATCACCATTTTATTAGTCAGCACACCTGACTGGTTCTTATTACTGCCCTTCCTTCTCCCAGTCCCAAAGTTATACTGTGTGGGGTAAATACAAGAAGCTGATAACAAATCTTTATCAGATACATACAACAATTGCATAATGTTTAAATAAATATCAAACTATATGAATTGGTGTTCTAATATCTACCTGGATTTCAGATTTAATTATTTAGAATGTGAGATGTATTTTGCATTAGTTAAGCCTAGCTTTCAGCTGTGTTTAATGTATGAAAGCTATTAAGAAGATTGCATTTCTTAGTTTTAACTTGAACTGCAAGCAACATATACAGTATATTTGTGTACTGAAGCTTTGCACGTTTCTTGACAGCTCCAGAACTACCTCTTGTGTCAAGATGTTTCTGAGTGTAATTTGCAATCATTTTTGTGCCAAGTCATATCAGTCCAATGCCAATGTTTTCTGGCAGTAAAATCATGGCATCTAAAAGTTTGTGTCCCAGTCACATTCTCCAGGTCAGTGACACCTTTTTTGTGAATATTATGCTGGAGGATATTTGTCTGTTGTTTGAGATACTTTTCACTATTTAAGCTGGTGATACATGGATCGAAATTTGGCTGGTTCAGTAGGAACTAGGCACACTTTAATTCATGTATGGGCAGAGAGGTTGTACAGAAGTCAATCTACTGATCTACTTTTTTACAGCTTCCCGGGGGACATCCGGTGGCAAAAAACATGCTGGGCAGATCCTGGATGCAACCAGGTGATTATTTTACCTGCCTGCTGTCACAATATGTATATATATATATATATATATATATATATATATATATATATATATATAAGGAGGCGCTCTGGCTGTGACCATAAAGTCAAAATCACAGTGTTGACCAATACAGGGTGATTCCACAACTGTAAGGGTCAAAGTATAAAATCAAAGCAAAGAGTTGTATATGGAGAACCGACTATGGTATATTTTGTGATAAAAGACTTTATTGAAGCAAATGTACAAACTATTGAGTTAAAGGCAAATTTGCCCACCCTACCAGACACCAGTAAAAAAAGCTTTTAGGAAAGCTGGTGTTTTTGTTATTTATCAGCCATTGTCTGTATGAATAATAACAGTGATGTAAGCAGAGTTTTCACTCCATAATCAATCTGTCTATCCTGCATACATGTTCAAGGATCTTCTATGCAAGCTGGGAAACAGAACTCACATGATCTTTGTTCCAATTCCATTAGGATTTTTGGATGCATCTTGTATTCAGCAGGAAAAATCACCCTGCCTGCTGGAAATTTATCATTACCCTCCATCTGATTTAATAGCCCTATGTGTCAGACTGCAGCTGATGGTGTGGTTTATTTGCACTCTCAATTCATGTGTTGCTATCCAGGAGCTGTGAAACATGGTTTTTGTTGGAAGAATAGGAGGTATCAGTGTTGCAATTAGCCTACCATTAACCCTATTCGGGACAAGTAGTGCTTTAGCAACACAGTACCCCTACTTTAACCTCCTGGGCCCTAAACACAAGGAAGTGTGTAGTCTTATACAGATATCTACTTTGCAGAAGTGTTTGGGATCCTGCTTTGCTTATTTGTATTTGTCTTTTTTTAAAACTTTTTTTACTGGTGTCTGGGAGGGTGGGTGAATTTGCCTTTAAATCAGTTTGTACATTTGCTTCAATAAAGTCTTTTATCACAAAATATACCATAGTTGGTTCTCTATATACAACTCATTGCTTTGCTTATATATATATATATATATATATATATATATATATATATATATATATATATATACACTGTAGAGAGAGAGTGAGAGAGTGATAGAGAGAGAGAGATATGCTCACACACAAACACACACCGAGTCATGACATCTAAAGACTAAATGACTTAAGATGGCATTATTATTCCATTAAACCACAATAACATATTTCTATTCAACTGCTTTACGACCACCCCGAAGCAGATTTACTGCTACAGGGCGGATGCTCTGTGCAGAATCACGTATATTTACGTGATTCTGCATGTCCGGTTTTGGGCTCGCTTCCGCTGGGAAATCACAGCGGGAGCTAATCAGCGGGTGCCGTTGACCCAATGTCCATGGGACCCGCCGATCATTCCGTACTCTGACAGAATGACAGTCTGCCTATGTAAACAAGGCAGACTGTCATTCTGTGAGTACAGAAGACATGGATCCTGTTTTCCTGTGAAGCAGGAACACCGATCTATGCCTTCAAGTAGTAAAAGCACCTCCTCCACAGTTAGTAAGCAATCTATAGGCACACATTTAACCCTTTGATCACCCCTGATGTTAACCCCTTCCCTGCTGGTGTCAGATGGGCTGCTCAGATGTGAGAGGAAGGAAATGCTCAGCATAGAAACTCCCTAAAAACTGAGCATGTGCAGAGTTGCCAACACAGCTGCAAAATCCTTAGCTGTATTGGAGACTTGGACAGGAGGCAGAGAAAGAGCAGCAGGATCAACCAGGTTTTTGCAGAATACAGAGAACGAATCCCATAGTGACTCAGTGAGTATGAATAGCATGCAATACAGCATGTATTGATAGTTTTTTATGACATGGGTTTAGGGACACTTTAAGTCCACAAATTTCATCATACACGAGCCTCTATCAGATCTCTCCACAAACACAGAGGAACCAATTGACAGTTTGACTTCAGAATACACCTGGAGATCCACTTTTTCAGTGTAATTTGTATGGCTTTGTTGAAATCCTAACAGCCAATTTCACTCTGGGCATCAGGAGCTTCTGTTAGTTCTCCTCTATAAAATGTAATCCATGATCAGCTGTCTAATGAAAAAAGGGAAAAGGCCTGGAAGTCGCACACCTCTATAAAATCCCGTAAAAAGGTGTATGACAGCCTCAGCTTGGGCACTGAAAGATTTCCTCCACCAGTACATTGTGGGCACAGTGGATCCATGGCTCCAGCTTTGCTTCTCCAGTGTAGTGTCAAAGACATTGACCTCTCCTAACTTTGTTCAACATGGCCTTTCTTATACATCCACTAGAGGTTCAAGTAATAGATAACAGAAATGAAAAAAAAAAATGAAGGAATGAAATAGCTACTTTATTTTAGACAGAATATAGTACTGCATGTGTGCACAGCTGGTCTAACTTTTTGGCTGGATGCATCAATGAAGAAAATCTGTCATTGCATGCTTTATGGCTTCATTTGATTCATTAGCAACTGTAAATAAAGTTACTTCACATTTCATATGGAGGATTTACAAAATGTATTATGTAAACAGAGAGCTTTAAATGAGAATTCCAAACAAGATAGAACAAAAAACAATGTGCATATCTGTATTAGGGTAGAGACAGTATTTGCACAAAATAAAATATTTATTTTTTCAGACATTACTTTTGTATTTGAAGTAGCTTACTGTTTCATAATAATAAGACAACCAGAAAAATATTGTTCTTCTGCTATTTCCTGTCTTTTTAGCTGTCAGGAGACATTTTTTGCAATTAAGACCAGAATTTTTCCACCACCAGCTACTCCTTTTCTTGCTACTGCTGTTGGAGACCAAATATGTTCAAAGTGGCAATGAACATTACACTCCTGACTGCCAGTGCCTAACACACACTCTCTATCTCACACTCTCTATCTCACACATAGACTGGAGCTTCACACATCTACTCCAAAGTTGAGGGGCAGAGTAGCTAAAGGATCTCAGTCCCATAATGATCAGGCGGATGGATGGAACATTAAAAAAGAATGGAAGAAGACCTAAGAGTGCAAGAGGGTCTGTTAAAATGCAGGAGTTCAGAGAGGTACGGAGAAGTGAGGTTATAAATTACCTTAAAGATAGGTAACAGAATCTTGAAATCAATACAATATTTGATCGGAAGTCAGTGGAGGTGCTGAGGGTGATGTGATTAAAGGAGGGGGTTCTGGTGATGATGCGAGTAGCAGAGTTCTGAACCAGTTGCAGTTTATTGAGGGACTTGAAAGGGAGACCAAAAGGAAGGGAATTGCAGTAATATTTGCAGGAAGTGACCAGATTGTGAATGAGAAGAAAAAAAAAGAAATGGACAGAGGTGATTATTCTTCCGTAGATGGAAATATGCTGACCGAATGAGAGAGGTGATTAGTCTTCTGTAGATGGAAATATGCTGACATTACTGATATGGTCTTGGAAAGATAGTTTGCTGTCAAGGATGACACCCAGACTCTTTACCTGAGGGGAGGGTCAGGGTGGGTTTTGTGTCAATGTGGGGAATCTCTGTTTTGTCACTGTTTAATTTGAGACAGTTGGAAAAGAGTCAGAATTTGACTTCTTGTAAACAATCTGTAAGGGATTGGGGTGGAAAGGTGGTAGTAGGCATAATGGACAGGTAGAGCTGGGTGTCATCTGCATATCAACGGAAGTGGATGTTAAATTTATGAAATATGAGAAAAAGGGGAGGAAGATTATAAATATAATCATAAACAAATTTGAGTTGAATTGCGTACGGCCAAAGAGATAAGATTTAAACCAGTTCAGGGGTGTGTCAGCGAATCCAATGGAGGCTAATCTGTCAAGGAGGATGTTATGAGAAATGGTATCAAAGGCTACACTCAGATTGAGGATTAGGATAGTTATGAGACCAAAATCAGCTTCCATGAGGAGATCATCTGTGATTTTTACCAATGCAGTTTCAGCGCTATGTAGTGGATGGAAACCCGACTGAAACTGATCGAATAGGTCAGAGTAAGAGAGGTAAGTATAGATCTGTGAAGCAACTGTTTTTTCAAGGATTTTGGATAGAAAAGGAAGGTTGGAGTTGGGCCAAAGGTTACTGAAGTCACTGGGGTCTTCACGGGGTTGCTTAAGTATGGGGGTTATTACAGCTGTTTTGAAAGAAGTGGTAACAATAGCAGAGGTGAGAGAAGAATGTATGATATCAGTTATTAAAGAGGACAGAGAGGGTAGACAAGCTTTAACCAGGACAGTAGGGAGAGGATCTATGAAATAAAGTGAATGAAATACTCAGTGTGTATGAAAATTAAAAAGAGTGAACAAAATGGCAGAAAGAATGAGTGGAAACAAATGATCAATTTGATATAAAGTGGATCAAGCTACTGTCTCCTGTAGTGTCACCACATATATAATCAGTATATTAATAAATAAATGGAGTGGCACTAAATCTTTTTAAAATTATTCTTAAGTAGGGATGAGCTTCGAGTTCGAGTCAAACTCATGTTTGACTCGAACATCGGCTGTTCGCAAGTTCGCTGAACAGCAACAATTTGGGGTGTTCGCGGCATTCGAATTCGAATGCCGCGGAACACCCTTTAAAAGTCTATGGGAGAAATCAAAAGTGCTAATTTTAAAGGCTTATATGCAAGTTATTGTCATAAAAAGTGTTTGGGGACCTGGGTCCTGCCCCAGGGGACATGGATCAATGCAAAAAAAAGTTTTAAAAACTGACGTTTTTTCAGGAGCAGTGATTTTAATAATGCTTAAAGTCAAACAATAAAAGTGTAATATCCCTTTAAATTTTGTACCTGGGGGGTGTCTATAGTATGCCTGTAAAGGGGCGCATGTTTCCCGTGTTTAGAACAGTCTGACAGCAAAATTACATTTCGAAGGAAAAAACCCATTTAAAACTACCCGCGGCTATTGCATTGCCGACAACACACAGTTCATTGATAAAAACGGCATGGGAATTCCCCACAGGGGAACCCCGGCCAAAAAAAAAAAAAAATGACGTGGGGTTCCCCCTAAATTCCATACCAGATCCTTCAGGTCTGGTATGGATTTTAAGGGGAACCCTGCGCCAAAAAAAAAAACGGCGTGGGGTCCCCCCAAAAATCCATACCAGACCCTTATCCGAGCACGCAACCTGGCAGGCCGCAGGAAAAGAGGGGGGGATGAGAGTACCAGGCCACATGCCCTCAACATTAGGAGGGTGCTTTGGGGTAGCCCCCCAAAACACCTTGTCCCCATGTTGATGAGGACAAGGGCCTCATCCCCACAACCCTGGCCGGTGGTTGTGGGGGTCTGCGGGCGGGGGGCTTATCGGAATCTGGAAGCCCCCTTTAACAAGGGGACCCCCAGATCCCGGCCCCCCCCTATGTGAAATGGTAAGGGGGTACTTACCCCTACCATTTCACTAAAAAACTGTCAAAAATGTTAAAAATGACAAGAGACAGTTTTTGACAATTCCTTTATTTAAATGCTTCTTCTTTCTTCTATCTTCCTTCATCTTCTTCTTCTTCTGGTTCTTCTGGCTCTTCTGGTTCTTCCTCCGGCGTTCTCGTCCAGCATCTCCTCCGCAGCGTCTTCTATCTTCTTCTCCTCGGGCCGCTCCGCACCCATGGCATGGGGGGAGGCTCCTGCTCTTCTCTTCATCTTCTTCTTCATCCTCTTCTCTTCTTCCTTCTTCTCTTCTTCATTTTCTTCTCCGGGCCTCTCCGCACCCATGCTTGCATGGAGGGAGGCTCCCGCTGTGTGACAGCGTCTCCTCGTCTGATGGTTCTTAAATAACGGGGGGCGGGGCCACCCGGTGATCCCGCCCCACTCTGACGCACGGTGACTTGACGGGACTTCCCTGTGACGTCACGGGGAATGCCACAGGGAAGTCCCGTCATGTCCCGTGCGTCAGAGGGAGCGGGGTCACCGGGTGGCCCCGCCCCCCGTTATTTAAGAACCGTCAGACGAGGAGATGCCGTCACACAGTGGGAGCCTCCCTCCATGCCAGCATGGATGCGGAGCGGCCCGGAGAAGAAAATGAAGAAGAGAAGAAGAGAAGAAGGAAGAAGAGAAGAGGATGAAGAAGAAGATGAAGAGAAGAGCGGGAGCCTCCCCCCATGCCATGGGTGCGGAGCGGCCCAAGGAGAAGAAGATAGAAGACGCCGCGGAGGAGATGCTGGACGAGAACGCCGGAGGAAGAACCAGAAGAGCCAGAAGAACCAGAAGAAGATGAAGAAAGATAGAAGAAAGAAAAAGCATTTAAATAAAGGAATTGTCAAAAACTGTCTCTTGTCATTTTTAACATTTTTGACAGTTTTTTAGTGAAATGGTAGGGGTAAGTACCCCCTTACCATTTCACATAGGGGGGGGCCGGGATCTGGGGGTCCCCTTGTTAAAGGGGGCTTCCAGATTCCGATAAGCCTCCCACCCGCAGACCCCCACAACCACCGGCCAGGGTTGTGGGGATGAGGTCCTTGTCCTCATCAACATGGGGACAAGGTGTTTTGGGGGCTACCCCAAAGTACCCTCCCAATGTTGAGGGCATGTGGCCTGGTACAGTTCAGGAGGGGGGGCCACACTCTCATCCCCCCCTCTTTTCCTGCGGCCTGCCAGGTTGCATGCTCGGATAAGGGTCTGGTATGGATTTTTGGGGGGACCCCACGCCCTTTTTTTTTTTTTTTTGGCACGGGGTTCCCCTTAAAATCCATACCAGACCTGAAGGGTCTGGTATGGAATTTAGGGGTACTCCCACATCATTTTTTTTTAAATTTTGGTTCGGGGTTTCCCTGTGGGGAATTCCCATGCCGTTTTTATCAATGAACTTCTATGTATATTGTCGGCAATGCAATAGCCGCGGGTAGTTTTAAATGGGTTTTTATCTTCGAAATGTCATTTTGCTGTCAGACTGTTCTAAACACGGGAAACATGCGCCCCTTTACAGGCATACTATAGACACCCCCCAGGTACGAAATTTAAAGGGATATTACACTTTTATTGTTTGACTTTAAGCATTATTAAAATCACTGCTCCTGAAAAAAACGGCCGTTTTTAAAACTTTTTTTGCATTGATCCATGTCCCCTGGGGCAGGACCTGGGTCCCCAAACACTTTTTATGACAATAACTTGCATATAAGCCTTTAAAATTAGCACTTTTGATTTCTCCCATAGACTTTTAAAGGGTGTTCTGCGACATTCGTATTTGCCGCGAACACCCCAAATTGTTCGCTGTTCGGCGAACTTGCGAACAGCCAATGTTCGAGTCGAACATGAGTTCAACTCGAACTCGAAGCTCATCTCTAACTACCAGGGTGCTGGTGAGCACTCTAGTAGTTAATTGATTCTTCCTGTCATTCAGTAATTGCCTGGCCATACAAGGTATGGGCAGATAGCTACACAGTCTCCAGGAACCCGATCTACACTCGCAATCTGCTGATCTGAGGTGCAATGTTTTACAGGCTCTCAGGGGAGATCTACCATGATCTTGGTCTTCAAACTTGGAGGCTCTTCATTAAATGGTTGAGGCTGCCTTTTTGCCTTGATCGCTAAGAATGGAAAATAGAATTTCTCAACTCTACATCCAAATGTTAAACGCAGACATGGGTAAATAACCCTTTTGCTTCCAAATGCAACACATACATTTTACATTTTGCCTAGGATTCTTCTTTAACCTTGCAACTGTATAATTTGCTTTTGTTTATGTATGTTGGAATTCAATCATACTTTGAAGCAAAATGATTAGAGGCTGTGCTGTACATTGCAATGTCTGCCATTTATTGATGTTCTTTATTTCCTGCAGTGACGACATTCTATAATATTGACACTCTTTAATAGAGCGTGCTTGGAGACCAAAATTAAAATAGGAATGATAAATGAGATCAGATTGTTGCATGCTAATCATTTATTTTGCCTTCTGTAGCCACTGTTAAATTATTCCTTTTATCTTCTTTTGCTCTTGGACATGCTTTCATATTTGCTCTGCTATGCCCTGGTATACATAATCCATTTACATTTCACTGAATTGCCACTGCATGTTCATATGATATATACAAAACATAACATTTATATGACATAAATTTACAGCAATAGATCACAATGTTTGGGTTAGTACATTATGTTGCTTAATGTTCATTGAACTGGATATTAGGCTGGTCACATGTGGGTGGGCTTTAGGTGGTTTACTTGACAACTAGCCATTATTATTATCATTATTATTATTATACAGGATTTATATAGCGCCAGCAGTTTGTGCAGCGCTTTACAACATGAGGACAGACAGTACAGTTACAATACAATTCAATACAGGAAGAATCAGAGGACCCTGCCAGTTAGAGCTTACAATTTAGAATGGAGGGTTAAGTGAATGAAAAGGCAATACATTTTGGGGATGAAATGATGGAGAAAATGAAAATACAGTTGTTAGGTGTGGGTAGGATAGGCTTCTCTGAAGAGGAGGGTTTCCAGGGATTGTCTAAAAGCTAATAGTAGGAGATAATCGGACAGATTGGGTTAAGGAGTTCCATAGGATTGGAGAGGCTCTGGAAAAGTCCTGGGGCCGAGCAAAGGAGGAGGTGACAGGGGAGCTAGAAAGCAGAAGATCTTGGGAGGAACGAAGAGAATGATTTGGTTGGTATTTTGAGACTAGGATAGTGATGTAGCTGGGGGCTAAATTGTGGATGGCTTCATAAGTTGTTGTTAGTATTTTTAATTGAATTTGTTGGGTGAGTGGAAGCCAGTTGAGGGATTGGCAAAGAGAAGTAGCAGACACAGAGCAGTTGGTAAGGTGGATGAGTCTGGCAGCAGCATTCATGATGGACTGAAGGGGGGATAGACTATGTAGAGGTAAGCCAATGAGAAGGGAGTTGCAGTAGTCAAGGTGAGAGATGACCAGGGAGTGAATTAAGAGCTTTGTTGTGTCATTGGTTAGAAAGGGGCATATTTTGGAGGCGTTGTGGAGGTTGAGGTGGCAAGATTTTGACAGTGATTGGACATGGGGCTTAAAGGAGAGTTCAGAGTCCAGGACTACACCTAGGACCTTGGCATGCGGGGATAGGCTGATAGTTGTGCCATTGATTTTAACAGAGAGATCAGGAAAAATTATAAGTTTGGTTTTGGATAGATTGAAATTGAGGAAGTGGAATGACATCCAGACTTATATATCTGTTAGTAAATTTTGATATGGGAGGAGACTGAGGGAGTGAGCTGAGGGGTAGAGAAATAGATTTGGGTGTCATCAGCATAGAGATGGTATTTGAAGCCATGGGAGGCCATCAGCTGACCCAGGGAGGGGGTGCAGATTGTAAATAGGAGAGGCCCAAGAACCAAACCTTGGGTGACCCCAACAGAGAAAGGAAGAGGAGTAAGTAGAATTCTAAGTAACGCTAAAGGTGTGGTTGGATAAGTATGAAGAGAACCAGCGAAAAGTATAGTCACAGAGACCAATGGCATGGAGTTTTTGGAGGAGGAGGGGTTGGTCAACCGTATCAAAGGCAGCAGAAAGATCCAAGAGTAGGAGTACAGAATAGTGTCTATTGGTTTGGCCATTAGTAGATCATTTGTTAGTTTTAGGAGAGCAGTTTCTGTGGAGTGTTGAGGGCGAAATCCAGACTAAAGGGGATCAAGAAGCCTATTCTCGGCAAGGTGGTTACTCAGTCGGTTGTAGACCAGACATTCAAGGAGCTTGGATAAAAAGGGGAGCAAGGACATGGGGCGTAGGTTGTTAAGATTGATTGGGTCCAGTGAAGGCTTTTGAAGTATGGGGCTGACTAGTGCATCTTTAGAGAGTTTGGGAAGATGCCAGAAGAGAGGGAGAGACTGAAGATGTGGGTTAGAGAGTGTAGAATAGAGTCAGAGGGTGAACATAACATTTGTGATATAACTGGAGCCAGAGGGCAGGTGGTTAACTGGACGTTACCAAGTAGTTTAGCAACCTTGTGGTGGGGATGAATGAGGGAAGTAATTATTGTATCTGTGGGCATGAAAGCGTGAAAGGTATTTGAACAGCAGAGATCTTCTCACCAATTGTTTCAATCTTCTGTTTGAAGTGATTGGTGATCTCCTGGGCAGTGAGTGAGTTAGTGGGTGGAGGCAGTAGAGGATGAAGTAGAGAGTTTTATGTTCAACTTCTAATTTTATGCCTGGTACACACAGGCAGTTTTTCTTTCATTTAACCCAGCAGGCTGAACAAAAAAAAAAACCAAGGCGATTGCAAAGAGCTTGCTTTACTAAATATGCAATGCTAGTACAATGATCTTCCCACTGAACTATTGTGTTCTGGCAGAGGGACACACCAGAACACACCAGTTTCCAGCATGCCCATTTGACAGAAGCTGGACATTGGGCCAGTGTATACAGCAGCCTGTCCAACAGAAGCTGGTTTAATGTTCAGCTTCTGTTGGCCAGGCTGCTGTACACATTGGCCGAATGTTGGCTGGTTTCTTCTGAATTGGACTATATCGGCTGATATGTGTGTGTACCAGCCTTAAGGCTGAGTTTGACAGATTGTTGGACTTCAGTAAGGGAACAGACAATAAAGTTAGTTTCCCAAAATGTAAGCACCCTCTTGACTCTATCTTTCCTACCTACTGAGCATATACCTTGTCAGAACTGATAGGTGCTTAAAGTGGGAATAAACTCCCAGGCATAATTTGTACCTAATGATAAGCCTGTAATAACGCTTACCTATAGATACTGTAAATACCTCCTAAACAGTGCACGATATTACTGTACATGCTGCCAGTTACATGCGCTGCACTGTGAAGGAACGGCCACCCAGGCCATTCCTTCAGAGTCCTGTGATGTAAACGGCGGCTCTCGCACGCATGCGTGGGAGTGATGTCATCTCAGCTCCAGCCACCCACACAGCCGAAGTCTGAGAATCTATAAGGAAGACGGGTGAATATGGAAGCCATGTCAGCAGTGACAGCTCACTGCTGGAAGGGTTTCTTTCTAAGGTAAGTTTCAAATAATGTGCTAGTATGCGATGCATACTAGCACATTATGGCTTTACCTTGCAGGTTCCAGAAAAAACAACCACACAGCGGTTTACTACGGCTTTAAGACACCACAGCCCAGTATTATCGAAGAATCTAAATGTAAAATTGGAATATGAGATTTTATGGGTGCTGAAGAATACCAAAATAAGCAGTATTTGTATTAAAAACGTAATATTTTATTGTATACTCATTTTCTTATTTAAACATGAGGCATTCTCATGTAGAAATGCTCATGTATTCTCATGTAAAAAAAACAAATGTTATATCAATTCGGCTGATCATCAAGTCTAATTGACTATTAGGTGTATCAATATCTAGATCACTATCTCATGAACCACTTTACATATATTTCAACCTATTATTACATAAATAACAAGTATATTCCTGCTTTAATAACAGTATATGAAGTAGAGCTGGCTAACTTCAATGTGTTTCGAATTTGGGCTTCATCAGGAAGATAGAGGTAATAAAGCATTGTCAAAGCCATATTTATGGTTAGTAGTTTCAAGTCAAAAACCAAAACCCCCACTTGTGGGGGGCCACTACCCATGGGGTGTGATACGACTGTTATCACTTCTGCTGCTGGGTATATACTTTTCTATTTTCCTATGCAAAGCTCACTGAGATAGATGAATAAATAATTTGCATGGTCTACGGAGTCCTCCAGGCAATATGCATGAATGGCTGGGACCATGGGGAATACCCTTTTGTCTTCAGAGATGTTCACTGACAAAATCTTCTATATTCCTCATCCCAGGTACCAAGCAGTACACATGTCTCCAAAATGTCTCACAGTTCTTGGTTTTTCCCTGTATGTCTCCCCCACACTCACCATTCCAGAGTGAACCTTGAATAGGAAAAGAGAAAGGTATATACACAATCAGCGGAGGTGATATCAGTTCTACCAAACTCCATAGATGGTGGTTTAACCACTTAAGGACCAAGCCTATTTCTGACACTTGTTGCTTACAAGTTAAAATCAGTATTTTTTACTAGAAAATTACTTAGAACTCCCAAACATTATATATATATATTTTTAGCAAAGTCTCTGGAGAATAAAATGGCGGTCGTTCCAATATTTTAAATGCAATTTTTTCTGAAAAAAATATTTCACTGAACTGAAAAAACTAAACAGTAAAGGTAGCACAATTTGTTTGTATATCGTGAAAGATGATGCTATGCCAAATAAATAGATACCTAACATATTACAGTTTAAAATTGCGCACACTTGTGGAATGGCGACAAACTACGGTACTTAAAAATGTCCATAGGCAACGCTTTAAACATTTTCAACGGTTACCAGTTTAGAGTTACAGAGGAGAATTATTGCTCTCGCTCTGACAATCACGGTGATACCTCACATGTGTGATTTGAACACTGTTTACATTTGCAGGCGTAACTTACATATGCGTTTTCTTCGGTGCGCGAGCACGCGGGGACGGGGACTCTTTCATTAATTTTTTTTTCTGATTTATTTTATTTATTTTTTTTACACTGTCCCTTTAAAAAAAAATCTGATTACTTTTATTACTGTCACAAGGGATGTAAACATCCCCTGTGACAGTATTAGGCAGTGAAAGGTACTCTTTATGGAGGGACCTGGGGTCTAAATGACCCCAAATCCCTCCTTTGCAGCCGAGTAAACTTGAAATAACGTGACGTCGCTTCCGGGTTACTTGTTTGGAGAGTCCATTCCAGCTTTGTTTGGGACTCCGGCCATCCAGCTGACATGCCTGATGGCCGCTCGGGATGGGGGACCTGGGCGGAGCGGTGGAAGACACCATGATGGGGGGCATCCCCTCCCACTCCTTGTGATAACGGCTGAGTGGCTGCTGAACACCATCAAACAGCATACCAGCCAAACCATTTGTACATATAACAGTTGCCAGCTTGCTTCAACCCTTCCTGTGGCTTGAAACATGTTTACTGTTAGATACAAAGTATCAATTTAAGTTTACTAGTATCCAGCTGTGACACATTTAGTTGCATTAACCATTCAGACTTTCCCTACCAGTGTCATTTACACAGTAATCAGTGCATTTTTACAGCACTCATCGCTGTATAAATGTCAGTGGTCCCAAAAATGTGTCAAAAGTGTCCGTTTTGTCTGCTGCAATGTCGCAATATCACTAAAAATCACAGATAATCACCATTACTAGTAAAAAAAAAAGAAAAAATAATAAAAATACCATAAAAATGCCATAAATTAGTTTGTAGTCACTATAACTTTTGTGCAAACCAATCAATACACGCTTATTGCGATTTTTTTTTTTTTACCAAAAATATGTAGAAGAATATATATTGGCCTAAACTGATAATGAAATTAGTTTTTTAAAAACATTTTTGGGAATATTTATTATAGCAAAAAGTAAAAAATTTTATTTTTTTTCCAAATAGTTGCTCTTCTTTTGTGTATATCGCAAAAAAAAATAAAGACCGCAGAGGTTATCACATAGCACCAAAATAAAGCTCTATTTGTGGGAAAAAAGGACACAAATTTTGTTTGGGTACAGCATTGCATGACCGCGCATTTACCAGTTAAAACAATGGAGTGCCAAATTGTAAAAAGTGCTCTGGTCAGGAAGGGGATAAAACCCTCCGGGGCTGAAGTGGTTAAACAAAGAAGGTGGTTAGGATGCGCACACCTACATTACATAATTGTATTATCAATTATGTTTGAAAGCTTTGTTTATATGTAAATCTCAAAATAACATCCACATCTATGTCATCTTTTGGCAATTTAAATTTAAAGAGTCAGTATGCGGTTAAAAAACCTGCTACATTTTTCCCAATATAAATATATATATATATATATATATATATATATATATACATTTGCAAACATGTTTGGCAGATACAGTAAGAGGACCGATCATATACTGAATAATCTCACAGAAACAGAAAGAGAAACCCTGCATAAGATGTGATCATCAAGCCTGCTGACAAAGTTGGATCCGTGGTAGCCATGGATGTTAAATAGTATGAAGAGGAAGTATACAGGTAAATACATCATCTTTTAATCGCTAATTTCACTACTGGAATATAATAGGGGATTAAACAGGATATTAAACCTGAGCATACAAAGTGGAGATTATAGGCCAGGAATTACAAAAAAAAAGTTTCATTGGAACATGTCATGCTGTTATTATACAATATGGCATCCAATATTCATAAATATCCATTGAAACTCCAGGGAAGACCTATAGGGGGAGATTTAATAAAGCTGGATAGTGCAAAATCTTGTGCAGTTCTACATAGAAACCAATTAGCTTCCAGGTTTTATTGTCAAAGCTTAACTGAACTAGCTGAAATTAGAAGCTGATAGGCTGCCATGCACAGCTGCACAAGATTCTGTGCATGCTAGTTTTACTAAATTTCCCCCATAGTGTGTAGTATGGATTCAGTTTGTTCTCTTTTGACTAAGTTCTTAGATGTGATCTTAATATGGGTGTTGACACTTTTAAATGTACAAATGAAATCATTGCTTAGAGATACTTATTATTATGATTCCACATTGGTCACTTGGGATAGTGTAGGCTTGTATATACCTGTTGAACACTCATAAGGTGTGCAAGCATCCAAATATTGTTAGAGGGTTCTTAACAATTTGCAGAGCTTTCTCTCTCGAAAATTAAATCAATTCCCAGAAGCCAATTTAAACAAATGAAATGAGTTGTAAGTGATGGAACACAGTATACATATACAGTAAGTTACATTATAAGGACATGGAGGAAAAATTGGATATCAAGAATTACCCCAAAGAAATGATTAAAAAACAAAAAGATTGGAGGATACAGCAATGTAAAACTAGCCAGTAGCAGGATATTCTTATGCCGCGCACACACGACCGGACTTTACGGCATACTTGGTCCTGCGGACCGGAGTCCGTCGGACAATTCGATCGTGTGTGGGCTTCAGCTGACTTTTTTCCCCAAAAGTTCCACGGACCTAGAAATGAAACATGTTTCAAATCTTTTAGATGGACTCGAGTCCGGTCGAAAAGTCTGCTTGTCTGTATGCTAGTCCGATGGACAAAAACCGACACTAGGGCAGCTATTGGCTACTAGCTACGAAGTTCCTTGTTTTAGTCCGGTCGTACATCATCACGTACGAATCCATCGGACTTTGGTTGATCGTGTGTAGTAAAGTCCGTTCATTCGGAAAGTCCGTCGAAAAGTCCGCCGGACAAAGTCTGCCGTAAAGTCTGGTCGTGTGTACGCGGCATAAGGGATAATTGGAAAAGCATACTGGAGTCAAAGAGTACAGGCAAGTGTTTTACTACAAGAATTAGGAGACAGCAGATAATATGGTAGCGTAAGATTTTTTCAGTAACAACTGAATGCTCCACTTTGAGAACCAAACACCCAAAGCCCCTATTAACAAATAATAAAAACCAGTACACCACAAAAAAAAAAACTCAAAATACCACTAAAACAAAAATCAATTTTTTGAGAGGGATGTTTGTCATTGTTGGACAACAGCTAAAAGTCCCAACTGACCTAAGGTTAAAATAAAATGAAACATGTCATCCCGAAAAGCCTCTGGTGTTATGTAAGAGAAAATAATACCACATAAGACTGAGGGACAATCCAACTAGTCGTATTGGATATTGAAAATGATTGCACTGACTTGACAAGAAACAAACACAATATTTTGAGTGTTAATCTTAGTTCCTTACAACTGTTATCTCGTTTTGTTACTATTACCATTTTTTTTCTTCTTATATTTTCCTGATTATTTTTTGTATAGCATATAAACTATTTACCTGTAAGGATCGCTATCAGAGTTCTGGAACATCCATCATACTAGCCTGTTCACAATATGTTCCCATTAGGGGTGACAGGTTTTCCTCAACAGAGAGGAAACCACATTAGGAATTAGGAACCCTGGAGGAACCCTGGAGAAAGCATAGCAATGATGTGTATATATTTATATATATTGTTTACTCTGCATACTATGCTCCTTGAATGTACAATCTATAAGTTCATAATGATTACATGTTAACTATGCTTGTACATCTTGATGTTTAATAAAATCAAATGAAACAAAAGCCAAAAATACCAATTACAAGAGGCAGCAAAGTGGCTGATTGCCCAAGAATTAAAGTACAGGTTCCTAATTAACTCCAGTCTTTTCCAATACAGTTTGTTAGTTTTCCCTATGCTTTACTTCCAGCATTTTCCAATTCACTGACAATATGACTGTTCCATGCCCCCCTTTTTAGTGAAAGGGCTAGTTTAATGAAATGCCCCCTTATTAGCCTTTCTAAGTACACTGACCATATTTCTAAAGCACAGGTACTTATATAGGTACATAGTTAGTCTGGTTGAAAAAAGACACAAGTCCATGTAGTTCCATGAATAGAGAAAAGAAAAATAGAAAACCTCCATATACACTATCGTATACCCACAGTTGATTCAGAAGAAGGCAAAAATGCCCCAATCCAATTTGTTCCAGCAGGAAAAACAATGCCTTCCTGATTAACCAAGGAAGCAATCAGATATTTCCTGGCTTAACCACCCCTGGTGTTATTACCTATAAATGTTAGTGTCCAGTTATATTTTGTTCATTTAGGAAAGTACTCAGCTCTTTTTTTTAAAAAAATCTACTGAGCTTGCCAGAACTAGTCTAATGTGGAAATTACTTCTGGAGAAAGTCTTTTCACAGCTCTACTGTCTATTCTAAAATTTCACAGCTTTACTGTGATGAGGTCTTTCTATATGTGGAGAATATACTCTTTTCTTCCAGACATAAACTGTGCTCCTTTGTCCTCTGTAATGACCTGAAAGTGAATAACTCAGCACAGAGTTGACTACACAAACCACTTATGTATTTATACATGGTGATCATATACCCCTTAATTGTCTCTTTTCAAGATAGAATACATTAAGTTCAGATAATCTTTCTTCATAGCTGAGCTATTCAATGCCTTTAATCAGTTTGGTTGCCCTTCTCTGCACTTTCTAAAGTTCTCTGACATTTTTTGTGTAAAAAAGTGCCAAAAATTGAACTGTATATTCCAGATGAGGTTTTACTAATGATTTGTAGAGGGGAAAATGATGTCTCTCTCTCTCTGTGGTCTATACCTGTTATAATACAAGAAAATATTTTGCTATCTTTAGACAATGCAATTTGGCTTTGCATGCTATTATTAGGATTATGGTCTACCATAACACCCAGATCCTTCTCAAGTTCTCAACCATTGACTGTAAGCATTGACTGTTTGTAGAATTACACTCAGGTTTAAATTGATAAGTAAAACGTATCCCTATAGGACTTATCCCTATAGGAATCCCTATAGGCCTTATAGGAGTACCCTTAATATTTTTTGGGCAACATGTTGATACAGATTGATGTTATCCTATTCATCACTATGGCTAGGACTCGGGTTGGAGGGGCCTAATGTGGGGGAACATATTCATAAATTTAGTTTTTATTGAAAATAATGTGTAGACCAACACTCATAGGGGCTGCTTTACTTAATAATTATAAGGTGAATTGAAGTTTGCTTCACACATCCAATCATGTAATGTCATTTTGTTTTCAAATCTCCTCGTACACATACTGTAAGACCCATAAAGTTTTTTTTTTTTTTTTTTTTTTTTTATGTAAATAACTCAACTGAAAAATCTAAGTGTGTTTTTTTCTTGTTTTCTTATTTGTTTAGTTCCACATGAGTAGCATGTTCAGCCTCAGCATGTATAGATAAACTAGAACAACCATCAAAATTAAAAATTAAGATAAATCAATGTTTTATCTCGTCACACTTTGTTGTTTTATGTTTCAAAACACATTTCCATGCATAGGCTTTTGTGTGAAATTTACTGGAGTTCAGAAAAATCAGTTAGAGAAAACAAAATAAAACAATTTAGTAAGCTTTCTTTGAATATTAATAGGTTAAATTACTCAAGCATATTCAGCTAAACAAATTTAAATGGAATCACTTGACTTGTTTCAATTACCAAGTTGGTTCATGAAATTATTGACAATTAAATGATCCAGTATATCAATGTGTAGGTTATAAGTTTACAGTTGTCCACAAACATTTAAGATGTTTGGACATACAGGCAAAATCTGACCATTGGGCTTTTCTATAAACTGCAAAATAAAAATGCATGATTAGACTTTCTATACATCTTTATACCTACAGCTAATACTGATGAAAACATACCCATTACAACTGGTCTTTATCTACTCTTAGATTAGTTGTCATCTGTGGGTGTGAGACACTGTGCAATGTTTGAGGGCAAAAAAGTCTTAGCAAAGGATGTATTTCCTGTGCCTGTTAAATCTGCCTCAAGAATTACTGATATAGTTTTATAAGGTATATACTGTACATATATATACATAAATCACTGTATGGTAGGATAGTAGATTCCAATTTTTTTGTTATCTCAGGCTGTTACATTAATGAATACTTGGATATTATTTGCACAACTGTTACTTTGCAGTTCATATTTAGGTATATCCATCAACTTTCTATGTAAAGAAGTAACAGTTGTTTTTTTTTTTTTTATATAGATACACGATCAAGACTTTCATACTGCAGTTTAAATATTTTTTAGTAGGTATGAGAGAAATTGAGCATTTTTTATTACCCAAAATTCAGAAGATGTTATTAAAAGTTCAATTTTTTATAGGCAATGGACAAGGGGGAATGCTTTAATTTTGGTGTTTTTTTTTAAACCTCCTCAGCTCCTGGAGGTTTTATCCCTTAATGACCAGGGCATTTCATTGCTATTGAGCACTGTGCTACTTTAAGTGGCAATTGCTTGAACAAGCAATACTGTACGCAAATGAATTTTTATTTTTTTTTTACACAAATAGAGCTTTCTTTGTGATGATATTTAATTAACACTGTTTTTTTGTGATTTTTTTTAAATTCATACTGTCACCAGCGCAGTATAGCATCATCATATGACTGATGTGGTGGTGATCAGGGACACTGGTGACAGTATGTGAAGAAAAAAAATTTTTTTTTTAAACATTATTTTTCATTTTTTCCCCTTTTTCATTTTTTTACTTAGTTTTTGCATATCACATGATCACTGGGCCCCTGGGCCCCGAATACCGGGATCTACATCCCCTATAGTGATCATTGGGCAGGTGGCAGGTTGGACATAGCGTGCTCCTAATCCCAGAGCAGGTACATGACATACTAGTTATTGTACCTGTACGTGCTGCCCCACCGCAGTATATGTACTGTGGTGGGTCAGCAATTAGGTAAGCGAACAATGGACTTTTAGTTCCTCTTGAGAGTTATGGAAGCTCATTTCAACTGTTATGGACTGTTTCTTGTGCCAGAAAGCCATGTCATTGTTTTAAATTTTTTTTTCACAGAAAGAAAAACAGTGAAATAAAGCAAGATTAAAGCGCTAAATTAAATAGACTAACCTACCCAATATATACCCCCTCCCCATAACACTCCAACAATTTGATAAAATTCTGTGAACAGTGGAACTGGCAATTTTGCAGTGACATCAGTTCATCCCTGTTTGTGATTGAAGGCAGAAAGATTAAGGTTGGCCCTAAAGGGGATGTTGAGACATGGAAGATGTGAGAAGGTTTTGTTTTGTCTGTAAAATTCCAGAACTGTAAAAGAATGAACTTTATAGAGGATGTCTAACTATAAGTAAATAAAGCTTGTTGCCCCAGGGGACGCTGTGTGCATAGCATTTGTCCCTGTTTAAATGAAAGCTGTGGCCCCAAGGAGAATTGTTGGACAGCCAGCCCTTTCCACTGCTATTTAAAGCAGTATTAAACTTAAAAACAGAAATGTATTATATTCAGCACACCAATTCCTAAATGTGATAGCAAAATTCATTTTCTTTTTTAGGATTTTCTTTCTTCTATTTTCAAACCATTTATAACTTGCATGGCTGCTTACAACAATCAGCTTTTATTTATTTATGCGAGTCACATGGGGTCAAGACAAGTTTGTGAATGGAAACTGAATCTCGCAGGATCTCGGAGCTGATGATGAGCAAGGGAAATGACGTAGCCCCGACATGTCAGGTCAGGACTTAAGACATGAAGAACGTGCCAGAAAAATTGGAACAAGTGGGCATATGCCAACAGCATAAGTGCAAGAAAAAGGACATATTTCACAGAAACAAGGAAAAAAGAAGGTAGGAAGGATTCTACACAGAGCAACCAGTTCAATGCTTTACAATGTTTGAGATGGCAGAAAATTAACATGATAGGTTTACTACCACTTTATTGCTATCTGACAATGCTGGACAAAGGAGATAGGCTTCTGACTGACTGCACAAAGTAGAGGGGTGGTGCAGACACAAAGAACACAGAGCCCATACGCTTCCTCTGAATGCTGCAGAGAAAAACATCTACAGTTCAACCTACCATGCATCTGTGTACTTCCATTGCTTCATTTGTACAGAGGAGATTACTACAGTAGTAGCTTGTAGCTTATGTGCTGTAAATGACAGCAGCATGTAAGCGACACTGGTCATTCACCAAAAAACAAGCTAACAACAACACATGCTGACAGCCCCTACATTAGTAGACCAGTTTAGTAGCTGCCAACATGTGCTGGTGTTGGCTTGTATTTTTCTGAATGATGGTACTGCTTTCCAGCTGCTGTCCTTTACACAACACATATTGCCTGCTACTAATGTACTAATCTCCTTTGAATTAGCTGGTGACTGCATTCGATTGCTTGCTCACTCTTTCAACAGTAGCAGAGTATGCATGCTGCAGAATGGAGTGGGGGGTGTGGGAGGTTGTGGGCTCATTCTTTTATTTGTAAAAATAGAGAAGGAGGAGTCTCCGGGATACATGGCAAAGAGTGCTGCAGAGCTGAGTGGGGGTTGTTGTTTCAGTATTGCCTGTACCTCCCCCACATGAACACCAATATTTTGGGCTTCTGTGTGGGGCAGGGTTACAGTCAGCAATGGGAATAATAAAAACAGCAAGCGATAGCATCAAATTCAATGAAAACCAGTGCTATGTGCACAAGGTCACCTGAAGGATTTAACGGGCCTTCCTAACTTCATGAGGGGTTCTTTTTTAACATGTCCTTTTTTTAAACCTTCTTAACACCTAGCTCTTTGGGAGAAAATTCAAATCTTTAGAGATGCTAAGGTATGATAGAGATCATGTATGTTAGCTAAGATACTACTATGCCCAGAAGGTGTTGGAAAAGTTGAATAAGCATGTGCTTTGGGCACCACAGAATTTTTAGAGTTTTTTCTAGTTTGTCCTTATCTGAAATGTACTACTTTATTCTGCATTGCTAAAAAAAAAGTTTTCTTTGTGAATAACTAAAGTGTTAACGTTTGATTTGAGAAAATATCAGATCCGATTTTGTCTTCTAATCTTTGAAAGGATGATTACAAATAGGTATTAACAAATGTCTGTATTTGCATTTATTCCTCATAATTCTATTAAAAAATAAAAATGTGTGTATTTCTACCTTAGCTAAAAAAATTATTTGCTTATATTAATGTAGTCGTGGGTTGTGGTTGGAAGATGGCCAGTGAGGAAACTATATTTCTAACTTTAACCTTCAGCACTTACTGACTCTTAATATCTTATTAGTTCAACAATGAAAGGGATGAGGAGGCACGATTGTTATGCTCTGCTTAGGGCATCAGTGTCCCCTTATCTGGGCCAACTTCATAATGTGCTTTAGTGATCCAGGATAATCAGGTCACCAGTGGCGGTGAGGTTGAGTTAAAAGAGTCAGTTGTTTTGAGAGGTATGCAGGTAGGGTCTCCCTGTGGATTTAAGACTGAGAGAAAGAAGTTCTAGTGCTACAGCCTTAATGGAAGTTCTTTATGCACAGTAAAAGTATCCTGCTGTTACTATCTGGGTTTCAACCTGCTGTACAAAGTACATTATTGGACTGTTGTGTCAATGGATGAATAGGGAAGTGGGGGATTTGGTGACTGTCCCTTATGTGCATTTCACTGCTGGAGAACAAGCTGTACCTGAGGACCTGGAGGCAGCTCTGAAAAGAGGAAGCAAAGCTCTGCTCTTCTATGACGAAGGCCAAATACACACAGAGATGCTGTGTTGGACAAAGCATGGTAAGTTAGTAATAGTGAAAGAATCTGATGTATTGAGCCTACAGGAAACTCCCTTGATTAAACCTTTGTGCTCTACTTCCCTTTGGTGGCCAAAATAATCACCAGCACTGTGGAAAAATTGCACAGCCACTAAAAGTATTCTTTTAACTTTATTTTCTGGGTATTGCATATGTTTGTGAAACTAGGAGCACATTAAACTAATTAGAAAATAGAAAGCAAATATATAAATGCTATCATATGACTTTGCAGGTATCATTTCCAATGGAGCTCTGCAGAAATGAATCACGTTTCCCTTTACTAATGTCAGAACATGGAGATATTCCACATGGATTCACTTGTGTTTCCTTTGCCAGAGGTAATTTGGAAGGGCATAGTGCACTACAGTCAAGCCATTATTTAAGATGTGCAGACATTTCTAATTAATTCTGGGCATGCATATGCCAGCTCTTTAGCTAAATAACTACTTTACAGAGCCTTATTTTCTTTCCTGTCTCACAGAGTAGAAAAGAGGTTACAATATCCAATAGAATTATAAGCTGAAATATACATTCACTCTAAAAGCTTTAAAGCAATTCAAGGTGATTTTATTATCTAGGTGATAAAATTGCTATCCCAAGTTTCTGCAATTTATTAGAGCAAGTTTCCTTCTTGCTGGAGTGAGATTGTAATAATCAGTCAGCAATCTCTTTGCTTCCTTGTTTGTGCAGCATAGAGATTCAAATGAGAAAGGTCGGGGATTAAGCACAGATTAACATTTTGCATCCTCTTCAATCTCCTACTTCCACTGTTCATAAAGAATGTTAAAACTGTCCTTGACAACATTTCTCCTATGCTGTTTTTTTTTGCAAGTGTTTTCTTACATTTTATTGTTTACAAAATGATATACCAATAAGTTTTGCATTAAAACATTTGTGGTTTACAGGAGAATTGATATGCGGTATATATATATATATATATATATATATATATATATATATATATATATATATATATATATCCCCACTCTGCACTACAAATACACCCAACAGATAAAACCTGAAAACAAAATCAATAAATAAAATAAAATTAAAATATATAAATGACATATAAGCAGTTGTATTTAAAATAAAATCCCTTGAAATAAGTGATGTATTCAAGTGGGATTAAACTACAGAACATTTCCTGCTGTGTAAAGTGTAAAGGAGAGGGGGAGCTATTTGCAGTCCAAATCAGGAGAGAAACCTGGGGTGTCAATGCGGCTTCTATTTACTGTATACTCTATACTTAATACTGTCCCTTGGTATTAAAGTGGAGTTCCACCCAAAAATGGAACCTCCCAAAAATGGAGCTTATCCGATTCCTCCCCCCTTTCCGGTGACACATTTGGCACCTTTCAGGGGGAGGGGGGAGCAGATACCTGCAGAATCTGTGGCAACCTACGCCATGTCCAGCCCCTCCTCTGTCCCCCTCGCTGTCTTCTTGGAGACACTGATGTCCCAGAAGACAGCAGGGATCAGTCAGAATGTGCAGCGCAACTCGCGCATGCGCAGTAGGGAACCAGGCTGTGAAGCCACAAGGCTTCACTTCCTAAATTCCCTTACTGAAGATGCCGGCGCCTGCACCCGGAACCGAGGGACAGATCGGCTTTGGGTGAAGACATCGCGGGTGCCCTGGACAGGTAATTGTCCTTATTTTAAAAGTCAGCAGCTGCAATTTTTTTTTTCAGCGGTACTCCGCTTTAATAAACTTTTCTGAATCTGAATCTATAGATAAAGTAAAGTGAGGCAGTCACCTTTGACAGGACGTGTATTATTGGCAGGACCATCAGATGAAAATAAAAGAAAAAATACTTCAAAAAAAGGAAAATATTTGTAGCCTCTGCATCTATGGAATAGTAAGCTGTAATATATAACATTTTTGTTTTGGGGTTTAGATCGCTTTAAGACATGTTATATTGTCTAAAGTAATTTGTGTTTTGGAATTGTCATTAGTTGCAAATGATTGACTTCATTTTATCTACAGTGTAAGACAAGTACTGTTTTTAATATCCAAGCTGTCATAGCATTGTTACTATTGCTGCTATCATCAGTTTATAGCAAAATTAATGAGATTTTGGTAAAATGTTTTACATTTTGTAAAAGTCAAATGTGTAAAAGTTGTTAGGAGTGGGCTGTAAATAGCTCCTGAAGGTTATGGGTGCTTTTTCAGCTAAACTGGACTAATTTCGGTTAACCAGAAATGGCCCCTTATTAGCCTTGTTATTTATTTTTGTAAAGCAACAGTACAAAAATAATGAACAAATACACAAAAAAATCTAAAAATCTCAAATACAAAGTTAAATCAATGATGTAGCTTAAATACAAACCCTTAAATAGATACCCTTTAAATAAATGTAAAAATGTTTTTTGTCCATGCATATTTTAGCTAAGTAGCTTAATTAATAATACTAAGAGTTTTTGCTCTTCTATCTATCTATCTATCTTTCAGCCATATCTTTTGTTGTGATTTAATTATAAAATCAATCTTTACAAACTATTTGCCTCTAAGTATGACTAATGTTACAGTTTAAAGCAGGGTTCCAGCCGGGAAAAAAAAATTTAAAGTCAGCAGCTACAAACACTGTAGCTGCTGACTTTAAATAAGCACACTTACCTGTCCTGGGTGCCCGCGATGTCAGCCACCCGAGGCCGACCCGTCCCTTGGCTCTCGGGTCCCGGCACCGCCATCCTAACTAAGGGAAACAGGCAGTGGAGCCTTACGGCTTCACTGCCCATTTCCTACTGTGCATGCGGGAGTCGCGCAGCGCTTTGTAAATGGGACGCGATGTGTTGTTAGACACACCCAGTTCCCATAACACACCACACCCCATTCCCCAGAAGACAACGCGGAGAGGAGAAGACTGAAGATCACCGCGGCATAGGAAGAGGCAGATTAGGAAGACTGCCTAGCAACAGCCATTTCAGGTGAGTAAAAAAAAAATTTTTTTTTCCTCAATTTTTTTAGGAATTTTTTTATGCAATTTTTTTTTTTTTTTTTTTTTTAGGGTGGACCTCCACTTTAAGATCCATACTTTTAGAATAAAAACAAAATCCTCAAAATCAGTTTCCATTGTTATAGAAAACACATGTTTTTTTTCTCTTTTCCCAAGCAACTCATTAGTAATTATTTTATTTTAATCCCTCTTAAAAATGCTTGCTGTGGTAAATGACACGCATTTCAAATGGATTTTCAGTATAGCACAAATGTGGGAAAATAACTCCTCTTCTATTACTGACAGTTCTTTGACTGACATAATAGAAATTGCCATCCATTGCTTAAAAAAAATCTGGAACGTAAGAAAGAAAGTATAAAGAAACTCTCTCATATACCAATTACTACTACACAAAAATGTTTGATTAGTACAGAAGACAAAAATATAATGTTGATTGAATTAAACTTTTGTTTTATATTACACATATTTGCTTTCTATTAATATTCTATGTGTAGAAATAAGATATGCAAGGTAGTAATTTGGTTATGATTTTATATTCAAAAAAGAAAAACTGACATTTAAAACATGCTATAACACATGAACTTTTTTTATAATGTATTTTTCAACATAAACTGGTAATGTGAATATAACTCAAAGAGTCACATTCAGACCTTTGACATGAAAAGCAAATTTCACAGTCTGTCTCCATAGAAACCAAGTTTATTCTGTCAGGGATCTGTCATGTAAGGATATGTAATGTGTTTAATCAGATTGTATGGACAACAATTGCCAGCCTTTGCTTACCCCTTGCTGTTTTTATTGTTCTTATCTTGAGTTCTGAAAAAGAAATCTGTCCTTTTACTTTATATAATCAGATGGACACTTACAGCCTCACATGTTCAGATGAAGGAATTATAAAAAAAAGAAAGAAAATGTAGCTAACAGAACAGTTATGCAAAGTTAGTTCTCACACGTATTAAATATTTACCGAAAATGTAGGACATTTAATACAACACCAACAATATTCTTTAAGTTAAAATTGTAACATGTTTATTTTAATTTGCCGTAAGTTGAAACTGAAGATGATAATAAAAAAAAAATATTTAGACCCCTTTCACACTGAGGCAGTTTTCAGGTGTTTTAGCACTAGAAATAGCACATGTAAAGCGCCTGAAAACGGCCTCCCATTCTCTGCAATGGGTGCTTTCATACCCGGGCAGTGCGCTTGCGGGACGTTAGAAAAAGTCCTGTAAGCAGCATCTTTGGGGCGGTTTGGGAGCGCTGTATACAGCGCTCCCAAAACACCCCTGCCCATTGCATTGAATGTGCAGCTCTTTGTAAGCGCCACAACATGGGAGTTTTTAACCCCTTTTTTGGGGATATAAGCACCCTGCTAGTGGCTGAAAAGTGCAGCTTAAACAGCACTAAAGCGCAGCTTAAATTAGCAGCGCTTTAGCGATAACGCCACCACGGCCCCAGTGTGAAAGGGGTCTTATATAGCAAAGTTGTTATATAATAAATTAAGCAATAAATTAAGTATGGAATGAGATGTTTTCTGTAACTGTCAATAAAAATTAAAAATGTCACTTTGTTCCGTCTGGTGAAATTATCTAAAATGGAGATTACATAAAGCTGGGTATACACATGCAGTTTTTTTTTTCATTCAACCAGCAGGGTGAAGGAACAAAAAAACTGACAGATCCCTGCATTACCACAAATAATGTGTGATTCAGGATTCTCCCCTCCCGTGCTATTGTATTCTGACAGTGAGCACCCCCCCACCCTCCTTCCTCCATCAGAATACGCAGACCACTGCAGCAGCAATTGGCTGCAAGCACTGATCCAGCATGACTGCTCACCAAAAGCTGGTCATTAGATTGTCTTCTGTGAAACACACAGCAGTACACATGGCCTAAAAGGCAGCCCATTCATGCTGAACTTGGCGATTATCAGTCTCAGAAAGGTTTATTGTGTTTTAGAAAACACAGCTAACAGCAGTGGCTCTCTATCTCAAAAGAGCAAGATAATGGAACAAAGAATAGAATATAGTTTGTCCCAGTCCACTTACACGACTTACCTAGTAGCAAAGTAGAGTATAATCATGCACATAGTTACAGATCTTTTAGGACAATTGTATCCCAGATAAGCAAGTTTATAGAGTGGTGGATCCGCATTAATCATAGACAAGCAGCATTTCTCAAGTTATAAATCAAAGCGGGTCTGTGGGGTAAGTAATAGACTCAGAGTAGAAACTTCAACTGTACTTATCTACAGCCCATATTATTAAAAGTATGTGAAAGTGCTGGGTAACTCTGGAGGTATAAAAATTTAAAAGATGAAGATAAAGGGAGGAAAGAGTTTTACCTATATGTTCAGAGATTAACCGCTTGCCGACCAGCCGCCATCATTATACAGCGGCCGATCAGAACGTTCCTGCAAACAGACGTAGCTGTACGTTAGCTCCTTTAAGTGGGATAGCAGGCGTTCATGTGCCTGCTGCACTACGGGGGGTGTTGATCGCGGGCACAAGAGCTGGAACAAATCCCTGTTCTGTAAGGAGAGACAGATTGTGAGTTCCTACTAGCTAGGAACAATGATCTGTCATCTCCTCAGTGCATTTTTTTTATAGCATTGATCGCTGTATAATTGTCAATGGTCCCAAAAATGTGTCAAAAGTGTCCGATCTGTCCACCATAATGTCGCAGTCCTGATAAGAAATCGCAGATCACTGCCATAAAATATAATAATAATAAAAATGGCATAAATCTTTCCCCTATTTTGTAGACGCTATAACTTTTGTACAAACCAATCAATATATGCTTATTTCAATTTTTATTACCAAAATTATGTAGAAGAATATATATTGGCCTAAAAAAAAATTGGGGATATTTATTATAGCAAAATGTACAAAATATTGTGTTTTTATTAAAATTGTTGTTGATTTTATGTTTATACCGCAAAGATGATCAAATACCACCAAAAGAAAACTCTATTTGTGGGAACAAAAAGGAAGTCAATTTTGTTTTGGTACAATGTTGTACGTTCGTGCAATTGTCAGTTAAAGCGACGCAGTGCCGTATGGCAAAAAATGGCCAGTTCATTGAGCAGCCAAATCTTCCGGGGCTGAAGTGGTTAATAAACTCTCAATAATATGGAAAGTGAGGTTAATAGGACATGGGAACTGGGCCTGAACAGCATGCCTTAGTTGGAGGAATCTAAAAACCATCTAATTAGGCAGTTGGTACAAGGATTTCAGATACCCTGCTTTAGGCTTTAGATAATCACTATGGTTGTTGGTCTAAGCAGTAATACTGCAGTATTTTAACTTTATTATTGTATCTATATTTAGATATATAAAATCAATTCATAAGTGATTTGTGTTAGGCTTTGCGAATCATCAAACTGAATAATCATTGCAAAGATTATGATAAGGCAGGAAAAATACAGGCATTTCAGGAAAGAAATGTAAAATCCACATCATGATTTCTGTAAAAATAAAAGTAACTATTTTGTAAACCATAGACATAAATGCACACACACACACATACACACACATACAATGGCTAAAGTAATCTTTTTAATCTAGTAAACAGACTAGATGCACAAGTAAAATATTTACTTTCGGTGTGGTAACTGAAAACCAAAATAGGAACAATAATTGACCTCTATAGCACAATGAAGATACTAGAATGTGCCTTTCTGGTGATGAACTAGTTTATATTTAAAAAATTGTAAATTTGTAGAAAATGTTACACTAAAAAAAAAAAATTAATGAATTATGAAACGATGCATGTTTGTTTTGTTAGAAAAACAGATGGATGAACAAATAGAAAGATAGATAGATAGATAGATAGATAGATAGATAGATAGATAGATAGATAGATAGATAGATAGATAGATAGATAGATAGATTTTTTTTAGATCATTAATTATTAATTATAGAAACTTACCATCCTCTGTTGGCACATAGATGTTTAAATATAGGCAATCTTCACTTTGATCCTGAACATAGGTTACAACTGTATCTAAATTGGCAGTAAACCATACAGGCAGCATATCATTTAATAATGATCTTTCATCTGAAAACTGTGGACATACTGGAGCAAACTGGGTTGCATTCTTAATACCAGTCCACGATGAAGGTGGTTCAGGAGGTTGAAAACGCCTCTCTCCCGTTGGTGGTGCGGCATAAGGAACTCCTAAATATTGCTCTACAGGTCCAAGAATCTCAATGGATAAAGACGTTCTTGTGCCCCGTATCTTGCCATAGTTCGTAGGTACAACTGGATGCTGTGCTTGACCATCTATTATTGTAAATCTTACAGCAAAGGCTGTAATCCATAGTAGCAAGTTTGAGTTTACAACGACACAGACAGGAGTGAAGATCAAAGGCAACCATAGTAATCCCTTTGGTCTCGACATCGTTTACATCAACATCAGCAAAGGTGAGATCTCCCAGGTAGAGAGGAAAACTAACAAATAAATAACTTCAGCCAGGATAAATCAAATCCTTTCAATCAACAAAGCCACAGAAATTATTGCCTTATTTTCACTACTGCCATCTGTAAGATCCAGATTACTTTTTTTGTGAGGCCCATTCCACGTGAATTAAGTAGTTGATGCACTGCTATTCCAAGTGTTGACTCCAGTTTAAATCCTTAGTTTAATCATTGTATTTTTGCATTGTGTCCCTTTACAATGAATCAACCTGAAAAATAAAAACATATGGTTTATGAGTATATATTACAACCTGAAGCACTAGGTATTCTAAATAAGATATCAATCAAATAAGCATGGACAGAGATTACTGAAGTGTTCATTTAGTATAAAAATTTGCATTTACAGTGTTAAATTATCAATTTTGCTGTAACCTCTATTACAAGACCTGTATTAATACAGTTTTATTTAATAAACAAAAAATATTTATAAACATAAAATAACAGTAATATACATAATGCAATAGTTTATTAGGAAACAATTTGACTAGTAAAATGTTTTTACACCTAGTATGAACATACATTTTTTTCTCATTGTATACTGTTTAAGCATCCTAGGGAAGTGGAACCATACCATTTTTCCAATACTATTGTATTTTTTTTACCTTAATGAGTGAAAGAACTGTGCGGGGGTCTGGCAAAATACTACCAACAACATTAAAGGGAAGGTATTTATTTCTGACACTGACACCAGTGATGAGGGGGGATTCTTTTTGCTGCCACTGCCAGAGGCTCTGATGAAAGAGGGGCTATTATTGCTGCCACTCACGCCAGAAGAAGAAGAGTAGTTATTGTTACTGACATCGCCACCAACAACAATGAAAGGAGTGTTTATGGACTATGCAATTCTTTATCAGGAGTTTAATGTCATTAGCACAGTTTTTCTCTCATGTTGAAGAAGAATTATTGGTTTACCAAGTAAGCTGCACAGCCCAAACCCCCCCCCCAAAAAAAACATGTTTGCAAATTATTTGTTCGTTTGTTGTTATTTTCCCAAAACATAGGCTGGAAAAAAGTAGTTTTAAAAAGTTGTAAGAATACAAGGCAACCATATTCTATAAAGATCATCAGAGTTTTATGGAGTAGATTACTAATTTCTTTGAGGGTGCTGATGGAGGGATCGATTTACTATGGAACCACGAGATCTGTCATTGATCAGCTGTTATTGATGCAGTTCACCACTTTAGGCTCATGTCACCCTATAATATGTGAAATCTATGCACAATCAAATGCTAATTTAAGAGATTTTACAAATTGCAGCCCCAATGCTTGAGTTCAGTTGCATAGCATTGATGATACACTATATTACCAAAACAATTAGGACCACTGCCATTACATGCACATGAACTTTATTGGCATCTCAGTCTTAGTCAATATTGAGTTGGCCCACCCTTTGCAGCTATAACAGCTTCAACTCATATGGGAAGGCTGTCCACAAGGTTTAGGAGTGTGTCTATGGGATTGTTTGACCATTCTTCCAGAAGCGCATTTGTGAGGTCAGGCACTGATGTGGATGTGAAGGCCTGGCTCGCAGTCTCCACTCTAACTCATCCCAAAGGTGTTCTATCTGGTTGAGGTCAGGACTTTGTGCAAGCCAGTCAAGTTCCTCCACCCCATACTCACTCATCCTTGTCTTTATGGACTTTGTCTTTATGGACTTTGCAAATCATTTGGTGGAGGGGGGATTATGGCGTGGGGTTGTTATTCAGAGTTTGGGCTCTGCCCTTTGGTTCCAGTGAAGGGAACTCTTAAGGCATCAGTGTACCAAGACATTTCAGACAATTTTATGCTTCCAACATGACTGCGCACCAGTGCACAAACAAGGTCCATAAAGACATGAATGAGTGAGTTTGGGGTCAGAGTCCTGACCTCAACCCTATAAAACACCTTTGGGATGAATTAGAACAGAGACTGTGAGTAAGCCTTCTCGTCTACATCAGTGCCTGACCTCACAAATGCACTTCTGGAAGAATGGTCAAACATTCCTGAAGATAGTTTGGGCTTGGCCCCTTAGCTGAAAAGGGTGGGCCAACTCAATATTGAACCCTATGGACTAAGACTGAGATGACATTAAAGTCCATGTGCGTGTAAAGGCAGGTGTCCCAATACTTTGGTAATACTTTTGTGTCCTAACGGTGGCAGAATTGTTTCAACTGCTTACAAATATCATGTTGTTGGGCCACTGTAAGTAAATACAGTTGAGAACATTACAACAATACTAGGCATGTTCATTTTGATTTATGTGTAGATTAGTTAAAGGAAAATTACTTAAAAAAGAAAACGTATCTCTCATAGAATGTATGTAGTCAAATATAAGTCTAGCATTATTTTTGTTTTAACATCACTGGCAAATAAGTATCACTGCATGGTTCATTATAGTATTTGTGTGGGCAACCATGAACTTTGCTCAAACCAATTGCTTTAAGATAAATTTTCACTTTTTTTACATTTGTAAGTTGGCCATTAATGGTTTATGGCTACCTGAACAACAAAGTAAAGATAATAATTACTGAATTTTATTACATTTAAATGATGTAAGAAATATGCATATACTGTAAACCAAACTCATCATATGTCTAGAAAAGTGACAACCTGTTAAATTAACAAGTGCTACCATATTTTGTTTCTGGAAGAGAATTTCACAATATATGAGCATGTGCCACAAAAAAAAGGCTCTCTCTTATGACTTTAATTATGTAATAAAACAACACTACATTATCAGTACTTTTAGACCATCAAAAACAATTCCCATTACCTTAGTTATGTCCTCAGCTATTATACTGCATTATGGAGATTTCCAAAAGGGACATCACTTATTTGTACATTAGGCAACCTGAGGCCATAGTTATAATATGTTTTGGGTAAAATACAAATACGTAAAACACAAAACAATGTAAATTATCCTGCTGATTTTAATAATGGCAATGCAGATCAGGTAACGCATGTGCACAAATTAATGTCAAAATGATGGATGCTTGACTGGAAGAAAACTGCCGTTAACATTTGTCATATATTATGTCAGTTACATTTCTTGGCAAGAGTTGAGATGTCTGAAATTTTATGCAATTATTGCTCTTTTTCAGTTACAAAATGTTAAACAGTAATTCCAGGCATCCAGTGAAATCATTCTTTGATTTAATCACACTATCAAGTAATAATGCAACTGTGTTAAAGTCAGTTTACTAGATTTACCTTGCAAATAAACACACAAAGCACTTTAATAGAAAGGCAGTAGGATTGTACTTCCGGGGGTCATTGTTTAACTGTCTCTCTCCTTCTAGCCTGGTACACACTACTAGTTTTTCCAATCTGAGCCACTGTACTAACCATGCGAGGTTAGCTCAGCGATCTCCCCCACTGAGCTGTTGTATTCTGACAGAGGGATGGCCGCCACCACCAGAACACTCCAATCAGTGCTCTCTCATGCTGATCAGGAGTCGGTCAGATGCTGGTTTTCCAGCATGCATGTCCAACAGAAGCCAGCCAAATGGTCGGCTTCAGTCAGACCAACATACACATGGGACAAATGTCAACCATTTTTTTTTTTTTAACCGGCTGTTGTTATTTTGAACCAGCCCATGATCAACAACATTCAAACTTCCAAGGTAGATTTGAATTTGATAGGTGGCTGGAAGAAATAGGTTGTTCATTTTGCAAGGGAAGTTGTAGTTTGAAAGGGAACTTAGTGAATGTGGTAAAAATTTGAATTTGCAAAGAATCAATCCCAATCAAGGGCAAGGGGAATACTGCATGCACATTATTTGATGATGAAAGTCATAGAAACTTGATCTCATTCACTAAGTTCTACACACAGAAAAGCAGTTTACACAGAGTTATAATGGTTGTTTGGCCGGTTGTCTCAGTCACTTTTTTGTAATTCAATAAAAACAATTTTGACTATAGCCCCATACTGGGAATTGTTGACCCCTTGTTTTTTATTCTAATTTATTTATTTTTCTCATGTTCATTTACACAGTTTTATGCTGATACATCCCCTTGCTTTCTACACAAATAATATTTTTCTCTCATGAGACTTAAGTACAATCAAAAAGAGGAATTTTACATAAAATGTTCCATGTTTTATTAGTATAAAACATCATTAACCGCTAAGCCACCGCCCACCGTCATATGACGGCTGGACGAGGCTTCTGTTATTCTGGGAGGACGTCATATGACGTCCTCGCCTTCCCGAGCCACTAGGGGGCGCGCGCGCGCCCGCCGTGTCACTCGGGACCCGGTGCGCGTGCCCGGCGGCCGCGATGTCCGCCGGGCACCCGCGATTGCCGGGTAACACAGCAGGAGCGTGGATCTGTGCATGTAAACACAGATCCACGTCCTGTCAGAGAGGAGAGGAGACCGATGGCGTGTCCCTTGTACATAGGGACAGCGATCGGTCACCTCCCCCAGTCAGTCCCCTCCCCCCACAGTTAGAATCACCTCCTTAGGTAATACATTAACCCCTCGAGCGCCCCCTAGTGTTAACCCCTTCCCTGCCAGTCACATTTACACAGTAATCAATGCAATTTTATAGCATTGATCGCTGTATAAATGTGAATGGTCCAAAAAATGTGTCAAAAGTGTCCGATGTGTCCGCCGCAATATCGCAGTCACAATAAAAATTGCAGATCGCCGCCATTACTAGTAAAAAATAAATAAATAATAAAAATGCTATAAATCTATCCCGTATTTTGTAGACGCTATAACTTTTGCGCAAACCAATCAATATACGCTTATCGCAATTTTTTTTTACCAAAAATATGTAGAAGAATACGTATCTGCCTAAACTGAGGAAAAAATTTGTTAAAAAAAAAAAAAAAATTGGATATTTATTATAGCAAAAAGTAAAAAATATTGTGTTTTTTCAAAATTGTCCCTCTTCTTTTGTTTATAGCGCAAGAAATAAAAACCGCAGAGGTGATCAAATACCACCAAAAGAAAGCTCTATTTGTGGGAAAAAAATGATAAAAATTTAATTAAGGTGCAGTGTAACACGACCGCGCAATTGTCATTCAAAGTGTGACAGCGCTGAAAACTGAAAAATGGCTTGGGCAGGAAGGGGGTGTACGTGCCCTGTATTGAGGTGGTTAAAATATACAAATCCTAAAAACACACCAAGGGTTTGATACATCTCTCTGGGTTTAACAGTTATAACATTTAGATACATTAATACAAAATAGCTTAGTTGCATATATAAACATATTGTCTGTCCTATGCTTACTGAAAGCATTGGGCTAATTTACTAAAGAAGTTAAGAATCTTTACACAATAATGTGTCTGAATCAATTCACATCAATTATCCAGTCATGTGTCTCTTCCCTATGATCAGCGGGTACTGGCGGTCATCCTGTGCCCGAAACCCACAGATCTGCTTCTGCTGTAGGTAATCACAGCAGAAGCGGCCCGTTGGCTGCGTGCATGTGTGCCACCTAGGCGGAAATGCGAAATCACTTTTATATACGTGATTCTGCACAGAAGGGCTGCCCTGTAGCAGTGTATCTGCTATACGGTGGTCCTTTAGTGTTTAAAAACTATGTGAGATTTTAGTGACTGGGTTTATGACTAATTTAAATTATATATACATCTGAAAGAATCATATGAAGGACACACCTGCCTCCCGTTCTGCTCTGTTGAGAGAGTCAAAAATGAGAAGAAAATGCTGTTCTTTTGTTCAGAATGCTATGCAAAATCAATGTCATGGTGCACACTGCATAAAATGTTTATTTAAAAAATAATAATTTTATATAGATAATGAAGAACAAATAAAAAAACAGTGTATAGACTCAAAATACGGTAAAGAAAATTGATCAAAATGAATGAATTTAAATATTGATAGATTAAGATTTAAAAGTACATACATTTATTTTTTGATGAGATTGCTACATGCAATGAATGTATTTTCATTTTTTTTTTGTTTTATATTCACTTAAAAGGAATTAATTCTGCATGTGCCAGTTTTTTAACCACCAAACTGGTGTCTAGAAGGTAATTTCAACCCATGAAAGATTACAGTTCTGCCTGTGTTCACTGTGTTGACTTAGAGATCTATCACTGCAGTTCTGATACTTCTACTGTGACCTTCAAACTTAGCATGTAGCACAAAATGCTTTACAGTGCAGACAGTAGCAACTTTTCCTCCATAAGTCCTTTACATCATTTTCAAAGCGTCTCTCTGCAGTATTACATCTTTCCTCAAATGGAAACTTGCACTTTACTTGCAAGGTTATTAGTTCATTATCATCAGTTTCTGCATTAGTCCTTAGTAAAATATCAAGTATAGTTCTGGGAACAAAACAAAAGAAAGACTTATTACATTAGGGATACTCAGTTATTTCACTTTTCTCTGTAGAGCAGACAGCAAACATAACTCTTTCCAATTTGCAACAGACCAATATTGTATTCAGCTCTTCTGATGTAATAAAAAATATTTATCAGGAGCCTTATAATGGCCCTTTGTGGAATGATTATTGTTCAGATTATTTAGAGTGCTCCATCTGTTTTCACAGCACATCCAAAGATGCATGTGGACTTCTATAATTTTAACAGATGGTGCAATGAATCCTTTGCTTTTCACATACTCTTCTGACTGTAGACCATGTGGAAAGCTCACATTCATTTCAAATACATGTCAAGACTTTTATCTGTAGTCAACATCATGTAAGATTTCCCTAGTAATTTTATATTTGATTCTAATGCAGGTAAAGCATATTGAAAATAATATATGTTTATTTACCCACAAGCTTAAATTTTATATATGACAGCAGAGATGGCCCATCCATTAAGGGCGCATGTGCACCGTCTCCCCTATCCATGAGTTAGGCCTCTTTCAGGACAACGGCACATGGATTCCAATGCCGAGGGGCTGTTTTTTTTTAAGCACTGATTAGAGCCAGAGGCTCTAATAGGCTTCAATATAGGGTGGGCTCAGGTCTCAGAGAGTGCACTCTGAGTCCACCCATGTGTGTTACAACAGCAAATCAATATTCGCTGTTGTAACACTGATCCTCCTCCTGGCCAATCAGGAAGTGGGTTTTGACACCAGTCACCCAATTGGCTGAAAGGACAGGCGATCCTGTTGGACGCCTAGGAGGAGGGGGGAGGAGCTGGAAGCCGCCATGGAGGAGAGGACACTTGGAGCAGCTGCACCATGATGGGGTAAGCGACGGACCAACTGGCAAACCGCAGGGGGGTGGGTGCCGCTGGGGGGGGTGTTGTTTGCCGCCCCCCCAAAAAAACACCCGCCGCCACTGTATGACAGGAAACAAAAGCAAAGTGATGCTACTTCTTCGTTGATAATAAGTTGAGCTTGGTCTTAGGTCAGTCTGCATTGCATGATTATAGTACAATTCACATGGATGACACATGGAGGGTGGGATCTTGATCAATCAACCAATTTTCAAATATACAGTATATACACTATAAATTGTAGGCTTTCACACAGACTAATATACACTTATTTTGGTTATTTTTTACAAAAGAAATGTAGGAAAATCCATTTTATTATTTATTTGCAAAATGTGGTAATTAAATACTGCCAAAAGAAGGCTTTATAAAAATGTAATTGGGGCACAGTGTTGCATGACTGAGTAAATGTCATTCAAACTGTGACATCATTGAAAACTTGACCTGGTTAGGAGGGAGGTGAAAGTGTCTGGTATTTAGGTAGATAAAATATAACTAAAAGGCAAAACTTTTTTTTAGCTTTGGACAGAATAGAGAGGAATTTGAACACCTTCGTTTTTTTTTTTTTGTTTTTTTTTTGCTGTCTCTGTCTGTTATGGAGATTCATCATATTTGTCCTGTTTACTGTTTACTATTTACTATTACTGTTTACTATTTGTCCTGTTTACTGTTATCATTGAAATAAAAGTAAAAGAAAATCCCAATTTGTGGGTTGTCCCCAGAACAGTAGTAGAGGTAATATCTCCCAATGGGGACACTATAAAAGTTCTGGCGACCCGGGTTAAAACACAGGATTTCCCTTGCTTTAGTTGTGGGACAGGAAGTGAGGGGCAAAATTCCCCAATGGGACATAGATGGCAAAAAAAAACCTAGCAGGGGTTGTAACTCTCCCTTACTCTATCCAAACTTTAAAAACGTTTTTCCTTTAGTTCTACATTAACTTTCTTGGTCTGTTCATTCTGCTACAATCATTTCAAGGGGTTCTTTTTACGTCTGTTTATTTATTTATTTTTTACTTTATTTGATAGAAAGTGCCTAAGGTTGTGGAAAAGATGGACTTACCCTTGGGTAGTAAACCCGGGCATCTACCTAAAACCAAATAATGACCCTAAACATTACAAGTCAATCAAAGTACCTTTCTGCAGCTTCCATCTTCCATCTTGAAAGCAGGTCAAGGAGGGAAATTTAATTCTAGCTGTAAAACTATGGTGACTGTGACGAAAATATAAGCGTAGGATAGTTTTGCCTTAATAAGATGTGGCGTGATCTGTAGAAGTAGTGTAATGGTAGATGTAGTTTAATTCTGGGTTATTAAAAATATAGTATTCAATGTCAGTCATGCACATATGTTCTTTCATTAGCATTTGAAAAGGACAGAGATAGTTTTTTCTAGGATCGAAGTGACACATAGGTTGCCACCTTCCTGAGGCTCAAAGAAAACTGCTAGTCATCTTGGCCACACGGATCTGCAGGGGGCATTCACAAGGCTCCGGACAGTCTGTAAGCTTTGATTAATATCAAGAGATCTAAGGAACCTATTTTATCTCTCATAAAAGCTAAAATATTACCAGCAGAGAGATGAAAATAATTCCTTTTGATGGTACACCTGATGGGTTACGTGTACATGTAACTCTGTATGTTTAGCAGGTGTGGAATCCTAGAGAACCACACAAAACCATTATATGACGCCTCATTGCAGCAGGCAGGCAGTGATTGGTACTGTTGCGATCGGACTGATGCGCTGGTATCGGAAATCCTATCCATGACCCAGCAATCAGCGCCGTTCTGGGCCAATTTGACTCTGGTCATTTCAGAACACAAAACATTTGTGGGCTGAGACAGGAACACCCCCCAGGGTTGATTGGCCAAGGGCTAAAGTCCACCCCACATCCATATTTCAATAAATTGGGTAGCCTGAGATATGGACATTGTTCTTCCACGAAGCCAGTTCGAAACTGGGGAGTTCCCACATGTTCCAGTATGCTTCTACTAACGAATAGACTTGGGTAAAGTTTATTTCTGTTTTTATCCCTTTTTATTTTCATAGCAACTTGCCAATTGTGTGTCTTTCTGCATTTTTTGTATCTTTTTTGGTAAATCCTTTTTCTTTGTATATCTTATATGCACTGCCCACTTTCGGGATATTAAATGATAAAATTAATAAGTGACTTCTGTGTACTAAGCTAGGACTCATATCTCTGGAGAGGTTGTTGTATGTTAGTGTGTATACAAAAAGTGCAGCGCTGGATATAAATAAACATTAAAGTACTGTGCTAAATACAAACAAACGCTGAAAATATATAAAATTAAAAGAACTGTGCACAATGATTCACTTGAAATAAATATTGTCCATGAGTATTCCCAATATAGTGAAGACAAACTGAAATGTGAATAAAACGTGCTTATTCATTTAAAATAGTGTCCATAGAGACATGTGTGAGAATCGCTGATGGATATATATATAACTTCCACCGCTGTTAAACCCGTCACCACAGAGAGATTAAAGGCTTACCAGACAGCCCTTAAAGAAAGGCATGAAAACGACCTCCACTTTGGATGTTGTCCCTTAGGTGGATAGGTCCGGATCAGATGGATCTCAGGTTAGTGAGATCAGATGAGCATGTTGCATTAGCCTGCCAGCCTTAGATTATCACCTGGGCGTTTTCCTGGATTGGATTGGAGTGGAGTCTCCCTCTGGTGGTGGCCAAAGGTACTGCAGGCTGTGAAAGTACCACAGCCAGTCTTACATGCTCAGTATAAGTTCCCCCTTATTCCCTTAGTTCCTCATATACCCCGGTCATGGAATGCACGTCGCGGTTAGCTAGTCGCCGTGGGCGTGCGAATTTGTGACAGTGACTATTAAAGGTCCATATCTTTACAGCTTGAAATTACTTGTTAATATTTGTGATAATGGCAAGGCTAGTAAATAAAAGCATTTTTATCAACTGTGATTTCATTTGTTTTATTGGTGTCAATGTTGCATAGTTAATGTAATGTAAGTATGCATGTGCCATACCTGGCTGATCCCTGTGAAAGTTGGAAATCACTTTAGTAGGCACCGTTACTACAGTGATCATGTCTATCTTCTTGGTGCCATGCTGGATGGCTTCCCTGCTGTTTAGTGAACCCGGTAGGTCACTTGCTCAGCATGGGCACCATTCAAAGAACACATTGCTTTTTCTCAATGAATGCAAAGTGTTTTCTGATTGCATAAGGTGGAGATCATGACATCATGGCTCTGCCTTATCCAATCAGAGAACGTTTTGCATTCATTGAAAAATGCAAAGTATTCTCTTAATAGGACCTGTGCAAAGTGAACCTTTGCAGTCACTCATCATAGGACCTGGAATCTTGCAGTGATCACTGTTGTAGTGGTGCCTACTACAGTGATTTCCAGCTTTCAATGGAATTGACCAGGTATTGCACATGTATGCTTACATTGGTCTAAACTGAACTATGCAAAAATATGCTTCAGCTTTTACATTTTACTATATTTAAAAGGCATATTCAAAATAATATTAATAACAATTATTATTATTATTATTAATTTTGTTTATGTCTCCCTTTCCAGTTGTGCTCCTTTACTATCATGTGACCTTCAGATGGAAACTACAAGTGGCTCTTTCAATGAGCATTATGTAGGCAAGGTCCTCTGTTGCCACTATCAGGAAAACTGTTCTGAGAAATGCCATGCAGCCATTGCTCTAGCTTATGTAGACAGGAAGCGGCTAAAAAAAGGCAACTGAAGATCAACAATAAAGAGCTACAACAAAGGATTAGAAGAGTGAAAGCAAGTTTATAATGCACTGTTCTTTATCAAACTATGAATCGTATTCATAAATTAGAATTATTGTTGAGATACTTTGTAAATGTTTTTTTCTCACTAATTTCAATAAAAAGGTAAATAAAAAAAGTACTGGTAGAGTCAGTGGCAGGACAAGATCATACAGACGCCAAATCCCCCCCCCCCCCCCACCCTCCACAGTTGGTTTAATAGCAATGCATGCCGCATGCTGTATTAAAACATATGTAACAGTGAGTTTGATAATAGTACAACTTTTATTCTGCAGTAAAATATGGGGCTAATGGAGATTTAAAAAGAATTTACCCGAAATCAGTGTGAGGAAAACATGCCATTATTGATGGTGCTACTGGAAGAAAGAAATACCCCTGCATTAGTGGTGTCACTAAAAAGAAAAGAAGTCCCTGGGCCAGTGGCATCAGTACATTTCCCTACATTGGCGGTGTCATTGTAAGGAAAGTTGTCCCTGTGTCCATTGTGTCACTGAAAGAAAAATTGCCCTTGCATTACTGGTTTCATTGGTTGGAAAAAATGCCCCTGTGTCTGATGTGTCATTAGAAAGAAAAAAAAAGGCCCTGCGTTGGTGTGTCATTGTAAAAAAAAATTCCCCTGCACCTCTGGTGTCACTGGAAATAAAAAGTCCTGCTGCTAAGGTGTTACTGGAATGGAAAAATGTCCTGTGTCAGTGGTGTTCCATGACACATGCTCAGTGAAGTTGGCTGTGGGGGTGTTTTCTGAAAACAGTGAGCCTGTATGAAAAACCAAAAGTTGATTTCTGGTGCCTGTGAAAAAGTACAGTGTGTGCAGCACCCAGCAGCAAGTATTGGGTTTGGTGCTCATTGTGCTGAATATTGGCTGTGGCTTAAGAAGACAAAGAGTGCAGGTGTTCAGTAGTAAGTGAGGCAGAGTTCAGGAGTCAATAGTAAGTGAAGCCGAGTTCAGGGGTCAGTAGCATGTGAGGCAGAGTTAAGGGGGAAACTGATTCATTCAGTGTCTTTTGTTGTGATTAGCTGTGAATGGCCAAAGCTAATCACATGGTGAAGATGGGCTGTGATTGGCCCTGTCTGTCTGCCTAGTTGATATATACACTGCACACATATAGTACCATCATTGTACCCATAAAATACTTCTACTTATTATGCCACAAATTGTCACATTGTTTGCCTGAGCCTACCTTAAAGGGTAACTCCACTTTTGTGGGGATAAAAAAACAAATAAAGAAAAAATAATATAGCACATATAATTGCGACACTAATCATATTGTAATTGAATGTTATTAAAAATTACCTTTCCTTTTCAATCTGCAGCCACTGTAATTTTCTAAGAATGCATTGCAATATGGCCACCTGGAGTTGTTCTGTACACAGAATGTGTACTGACCACCCCCAGAAACATAATTTCCTGCTTGTGTGATTGGCTCACCGATTTTCCCAGAAGTCTGCCTAAGATACAAGTCAGATTTCAGGCATCCCCTGCAACAAAAATGTCATTTTTGGAGAGATACTTTCAATAGGAAACCCGTCTAAAGGGATGCAGGCCCAGCATGTTTTCCTCATTAGTACTCTGCATCTGCACACCTGACAGTTAATTATAAAACCACTCCCATTAGACCTACTCAGAACAGAGGCACAGAGAAACACAGAGGTATGTCTTCAGAATAACAAAAGGTAGGAATCTGCAACAAAGTTTGTTATAATCCTTGCAATGTACATAGGTCACCCAGAGTGGAATGTTTGTTTCTCGACAAAAGTGGAGTTACGCTTTAAAGGAGAATTTCATGAAAAACCAGCAACGGTTGGGACAATGAACATCTTGGTCAGGAGTATATCATCATGACAATTTATTGTGAAAAGTGTAGGTCAGGAATAAGTAATAGCAGCATTCAAGACAAGCCCCTGTTCACATCAGAGTCCCCCTTTTGTCAGGGTCTCCAGAGTCACCCCCTCTAAAATTAGGGTCCCCAGAGTCCCCCTAACTTCAGGATCCCCAGAGTCACCCACCTTTCCTCAGGTCCCCAGAGTTCCACTTCTAAATTACAGTCCTCCCCTTTACATCAGGGTCTCCGGAGTCACCCCTTATATCAGGGTCCCCAGAGTTTGCCTCCAACTTCAGTATCCCCAGATTCACCATGCTTTCATCAGGGTCCCTACTCTCCCCTTTCTTTAGGATATCCAGAGACCTTCCCCTAACATCAAGGTCACCAGAGCTGCCCCCAACATTAAATCACGGTCTTTACAGTTCTCCTACCCCCCTTGCATAAAAGTCCACTCTGTTGCATTTTTAGAGCAGCCCACAGCTACAGGTAAAGCTGGTAGACGTGGCACTGGTAGCAGGTCTAGAGAAGGTCCCTTCCTCCTCCTGGGGCAGTGTGAACGGCTGGAGGCAGTAAAAGACCTTTTTTTGGTTGCTAGGACACGGGGTGGTCCTAGCAATCAACTACTATGACAGCGGCCTATGGGAGATGGCGCTGCAGCAGCAGCCATTAAAAAAACCCACAATGAACACTGTGAGATGGAGGTGCTATGGGGGTGCTATAGTATACCCATGCACCTCCCTGGTGCCGCCCTTGTGCATTTTTAACCAGCAGTGTATCTATGCCTCTGGCAAGAATGGCAGCCTGCCCTCACTCCCCAGAGGCACCTGTGCTGAGAAGGAGATGTCTGTGTTTTCAGCACAGCGCTGTCCTGCCTTCTCTCCTGCCAACATTACATTGCTGCTGGAGGGAAGAGAGAGCAGAATCCTCCCTCCGGCAGTTATTTCAGCTGTGCTCTGTTCTGAATAGCCGGGGTGACGGCAGCATCACTCCTGTCATACAGGTAGTGTGGATTGGCTGTGGGAGCCCCCTCTCCACATAGTGCTTCTGTGCCTGGGCCACATTCCCCTTCTGTCCACCACTTGTCCTGGCCCTGGGTAGAGTGATCCAGTGTGTAGTAAGCTCTGTGGTGTACAGTGGAGAGGAGTGGTATCTGCTATTATAAATTTGCCCTTATATGCCATTTATGTAGTATTTACATTTTAATTAGAAATTGGAAAACTCAAATTGAGGAAAATATTTTTCATTCTAAGAGGCATTATTATTTGAGCAAAAAAACATACCTATATCCCTATACATTACACAGTGTACCTTATATAGCTTTAAAAACTATTTTAAATTGATAGGTTGAGACTCCATCCTTGCAGCCACATAGATTTGCTGAATTGCACCTGTCCCATGGTCACCAAAGCACTTGAAAGTGAAGAGACTTTTCTGAGCTCTGTTTGCACTGCGGTTTGAAAAGTCCTGCATGCTGCATCTTTGGTACGCTTTCCAAAAGCACGCTAAAGATGCACCATCCATTGAAATCAATGGGAACCGCATCAACAATGCACCAAAAACGCACACAAGGTGCATTTTTGCTGGTTGTTAAGGACTGAGTGAAATTATATCATGTACTGGACACACGAAAAGCTGTAGCTAGCGGCCATGTTGTTAGGAACCTTTTGGCAGTCTTGACAGTCCATGACAGTCTTGGCTAACAGTTACACATGGCAGTAGAAATCTGAACCCCCTTCCTCCTCCCTTATTTTCAGGAATTCATAGGCTTAATACTTTAAAAGAGTTGTTATCTAAAAATAGATGTAGCAACTACTCCTTTAGGAGCTGCTGAGTTAAATCGGGCTGTTACCGTCACCTTTTTTTACCTTTAGTTTCACCAATACCAGAGCTTGGAGTCCATGTTGAGCTTAGTCCTTGACAATGTAGGCACCAGTCACTTTAGTACTTTTTCAATGCTTTAATAGGAAGTAACTTGAAGAAGTAGCAGGAAAGAGGTAGAAGAAGAGTTGCAAGGAGGTACAAATACCTTTTCGCTATATTACTGAGGACTTTAAATCTCAGGGACGAATATACCTTCAGTCCTAGATTAAATCTTTGCTCACCCGGATAGGTTTCTCTCACTGACCTAGCAGCTGGAGCGTAGCACAAACAAAAAGTCTCTGCCACAGACTTGAGTAGAACAATATAACTGTACGATCCTCCGCCACAGGAAGTAGTAGTCTTAGATGAACTGCAACACAGTACCAGAACCTTTAAACTGACTCGGCAGTACTTGTGCGATAGATTAGCTTAAGATGCATCCTCCAATTGAGTCACCAGGCCCCTCTTGAGACACCAGCATTCTGCTCGGTCCTCTCCAAAGACAGGTCCTCCCTTGGATCTTCTCAATTGTCCGGCTTCTTCCCACAGGACAGACAGCACAGGACTATCACCACAGCAATAGGTCCCAGACAGACTTCTGGGCCTACCTGCACGGCTGCAGCATCGCAGCCCTCCAGCGTACCCGTCACATACCTTTAGGCCAGGAGGGCCAGCAGGTGAAAAAGAAAGAAAAATGGCATCATGCCCCTTAAGTACCCTCTCCCAGAGTGCACAGCAGCAGACCACCTCTGCCGAGTTGCCTCCGAGAAATAAGAGCACTCAATATACTTCAGCTTGTTGCTTTCCAATACTGACCTATGGTGACAACGACACCTACAGGCAACGCTGGAACAGAGGCTAATTTAGCCATAAATTACATTTGAACTATGTACAGCACAGATGACCCACTAAATTGACATATAAGCTGTAGATTAGAAATCTACCAGCGCTACATAGAGAAAGCAGAACCAGGCTAGGTCTGAAAAAACAGCTAATGTTGGCCTTGCAGGATGTCCAGGCCTATCGTAAAACTGTCACCCTCTCAATTCAGAGAACCAACAGATTCTGGTCGTAAATACCTCAATTCACATAAAACTCAAACAGTCGGTACAATTCTGAACTTTCAGCATGTTTCATAACTTCCAAATTAATAATAGCACAGCCATAATATGGACATATTTAGTTTCCCCAGATAATTTGTAACATTTCAACTCCATGCACCCCTATGTCAGATCATATGGGAAACCACTGGTACCCCTTATTCCTCCTAGGTAAACTAGACATTGGAAACCTGCCATGTTTATATTTGTTTTGAAGCAAATGTCACACTGGACAATAATCTGAATATTAGCAGTCTGTAAACAGTAGTGATGCAGAGATATGAATATGTATCACAAAGTGTACCTGGGACATGGTCATGAATGTAGAGACCTCCCAGCAACCAACCCCTAAACAAGATGACTAGACGAATGGTCACGGGTAGCTGTCAACACCACTTTGATCTGACAGAAAAGAGGAGATGCCAAGACAATGGTCAGTTCTCCTTTTAACATAGAAACAGGAACATCTGCCAAGTTTCAGAACTGATTACCCAGATCAAACTCTGATCAACCCTCAGACATTAATTGCAAGTATTCTTCCTCCTCAGTTCTACCTTATTTCTTTGTGGCTGTATATTGTTTTTATCTCTTTGAAACATCTTTTCTGTAAATATTTTATTTGCACCAATTTTGACCTTTGCATTAATAAACCCTTATGTTGAAAAGTGTTAACCTTGTCTCTAAAGCTCTTAATGCAAGCTATAAATGAACCTGCCTCTTGAAGAGCGCTACTGTTTTAGAGTAAGGCCTCTGAGCAGACCTGTCTGTGGTGGCAGTTTGTGTTACAGACGTTTATTCTAAAATCATAAATCGTATTGCTAAAATTACGAGTCTCCCCCCTGCTCAGTCTTTTAAAGAGGGGGTGGTGGCAGTTTAAGGGTTAATTGCGTAATTAGCTCAGTGACAATCGCTCTCAGGTTGCTGGCGCCTAGATTGTGGTCCCGCAAGCTGGAAAATCTTTGTGCTGGGTGCAGATGAGAGTGGCATTGTTACGTAAGTGACAGTGTGGTGTGAGGTTGGCCGGTCCTTCGTCACTAGTTAGTGAGGAGGGCAGCCCACGTTCGTCACACTGGACTCCTTAACAACCAGTAAATAGCTGATTGGTTTCATTAACAATCAGCAGATAGGTAAACAAAATGCACCCCGCACTTACCCTATCCCCAGCCGGGGTAGCATGGGCACTATCTTGCCAATGGGCACAATCTTGCCATTCAGCTCGTCCAGACTGGATGCCCCCCTCTCCTTCCCTCTCAGTTGTTGCTCCAGGCTGATGCCTGTTCGCTGTCTCCTTGCCTCCTCCTCCTCCCATCCGGGTAGCATCACTGCTCCTGCTGACCACTGAGAGGGAGACCTTATCACTGGTTCACTGGCGCTGGCAATAGAGTCCATGCATTCTGGTAAGCATGTCTACTCTCCCCTCTGGGTGGCGGATGCACAGTCCCGGGTGACTCATTTAGTGGACAGCTGTTAATTTCTATCCATACTGAGTGGATTTTTATTTTATTTTCAACCTTCCTTATCTGGACTGTCGGACTTTTTCCATCGGAATTTCCAATGCACAAAGTTTGAGAGCAGGCTATAAAATTTTCCGGCAACAAAATCCGTTTGCGTAAATTCCAACCGTGTGTGGACAATTCCGACGCACAAAGTGCCACGCATGCTCAGAATAAATTAAGAGGATGAAAGCTATTGGCTACTGCCCCATTTGTAGTCCCGACATACGTGTTTTACGTCACTGCGTTCAGAACGATCAACGAACAACTTTGTGCGAACGTGTGTATGCAAAACAAGCTTGAGCCAACATCCGTCAGAAAAATCCATGGATTTTGTTGTCAGAATGTCCGATCAATGTCCGATCGTGTGTACAGGGCGTTACACTTTTAGTTTCAATTTTTATATGTGGACTTTTTAATATTGATTTATAATATTTGTTTGTGACACTATGCACTTTATTATTATCTGTATATGGTAACATTACCTCATACTTATTTGAGTTCATATTTGATTTGCATATTTGCACACAATATTTTATGCTTGCTTTGCACATTATATATGGTTCATGTTTAGTGTTGCACTATCACTTGTACAATTTGTTGGATTGTAGTGTCAGCAGCTATTATATGCTATGTCAGTAGCACAGTCATTTTTCTAAAGCATTTATAGTAGATTTATATGGCTTTTTTAACAAATTGAAGCCGAGTTCAGCTAACCCTTTATAAGCAGTTACAGCAGACATTTTTTTCCTTTTAGGATAAAGGTTTTTACATACATGAATAAAAGCTGACCATTGTATTCTCCTCAGTCAGTGTTAAATGGTTTGTCTCAACCCTCAAACTACTAATTTGAACAGCTTGGTCTGCTAAAGTAAATTGAAAAAATATCCCACTTACTGGATGAATCACCAGGTGAAAATAAAGGAAGAAAGCCTAAAAAAGAAAACAAATGCAGCCACCACATCTAAGAATTGGTAAGCTGGGTTTAATACCATTTTAATCTAAAATTCTCTTTCAAATTTCCTTATCTTATATTGTATGTAAACCCTAACAAAGAACTTCCCTTTTTGAGACCTTTTGATCTGTTATATATACAATTGAAAGCATTTTGCAATATTTATTCAGTAAGTGCAAAAAATAGATTTCGATCATGTCAGAAGTTCAAAGCTGTCCTTGTGTCATCGCGTATTAACTCAAAGAGAGTAAATATCCTTCTTAGTTTTTATCTAGGGACTGCAGAATGATTAGTGTCCAGACAGGAGAGTGGGGGTTTTTGTGTAACTTAACTACTTGCCTATAGGGCACTTTTACCCCCTTCCTGCCCAGGCCAATTTTCAGCTTTCAGAGCTGTTGCACTTTAAATGACAATTACACGGTCATGCAGCGCTGTACCCAAATTACTTTTGTATCATTTTTTTAGATAGCTAGAGCTTTCTTTTGGTGGTATTTATTCACCACTGGGTTTTTTTTTATTTTTTGCTAAAAAAACAAATAAATAAATAAAAAATTTTAACAATTTTTTTTCTTAGTTTCTGTTAAAACATTTTGTAAATAGGTAATTTTTCTCCTACACTGATGTGCGCTGATGATCCTGCACTGATGTGCACTGGTGAGGCTGCACTGATGGGCACTGATAGGCTTCACTGATAAGGCGGCACCAAAGGCCATTGATAAGGTAGCACTGATGAGGAAGCACTAATATGCAGCACTGATAGGCACTGATAGGTGGCACTTATATGCAGCACTGATGAGCACTGACAGGCAGCATTGATAGGCACTGATAGGGGGCACTGATGGGCACTGATAGGGGGTAAGGATAGGCAGCACTAATGGCCACTGATTGGTGGCACTGATGGGCAGCACTGATGGGGGGCACTGATGAGCAGGCACTGATGGGCATCACTGATGGGCACTGACTGGCATCACTGATGGGCACTGACTGGCATCACTGATGGGCACTGTTGGGGCTGCACTGATAATCGGGGGACTGATACTTAGTGTCCTGATTATCTGTGCAGTTCTCTCTTGTGAAGAAATGCTGCTGAGCGGCTCTCCACTCCTGACACGCTGTCAGTGTGAGGAAAGGAATGCCAATTAGATTGGACACAGCTGATCACATGGGTAAAGAGCCATAGGCTTTTTAAAAAGATTGGTGATGCGCCATGTCCCAAGGGACAGAGCGCACCACCAATCGCTGTGCCATGAGAGTGGGATGATTTTTATATGACGTCATTCCAGAACAACAGAGCCACTGCCCGTCCATCATTTGTAAATCTGTCAGGCAGGAGGTGGTTAACAAAGGTAACCAGGCAGGACAGACCTTACTTGGTCCACCAAATGCCTGTCCACGTCAGGATTTTTTGTACATACAGGGTCTTTAAAGAAATAAAACATTGGAAAATGTGACCTATACTGAAATGTCCACTTAGAATGAAGCATATTGTTTATCTTATTTTAACCTATCATTGCAAAACAGAGTGTTTTCCTCTACTAATGAAGCAGTAAAGAGAATGCAAGAAAATGTCCTGGCATGAAAAGCATAAAACAGTAATCTTTAAGAATAGATTACAACAGAGAAAATCAATGCAGTGTGTTGCAAGACCCAAATCTATCAGTATGAACCTATGCTATGCTTAATGATCACTGCAATATTTAAGAATATTAAAACAAATTAACATTGTACTGAGTATCTAATAGGAAATATTGTGCCAGTCTGACCTAAAATACCAAATGCTTAAAAGCAATCATTCTTTCCTCCTCTGTCTACAATGTCTATGACATTCCCATTAGCTGATGTTTTATGATGGCTAGACTAGATAAGCTTGCATTTCTGCTTGTTCTCCAGTACCATTGAGCTCATTTGATTATTATGTGCTAATAAAAATGTAGCATTTAAATAAGACAGGGTGACTGTTTCTGTGAGTCTTTATTTTTGTAACGGTTGAGATCATCTTGTTAAGTGCATACCAGTAAGATGACAAGATGGCAGACAGGCCATTAAAATCATAATTCATTTCTATTTTTTATGATTTAGTGTCTAAAGAAAAATATATTAGGTAATACTAAAGTTTAATCTGCTTACATTTTGCCTTCCCTTGTTACACCTTACCTCCTCATCAACATGATAATAAAATGTTTAAATGGAACCCTTTCATTTTCCTTATGCACCTTATTTTAGTCTCAATGACCTCATCATGGAGTCTTTTAGTCTCTGTGACTTCATCACCAGGTCTTTGTGCTTCTCCATGCAATGCAGGCAGGTTGTGTCTGGTGGAATGGGCTGGCAGGATCCTCCAAATAACTTCCTGAAACATCACAGCACCATGCCTTAGAACCCTTCTCAAAAACCCTCAGGCTCTGGTGCAAACAGTGAGCAGCTTTTGGTAAAGTTATGCAATTATTAAAATGCCTAGGTGGGTGGATGTCAATGCGCAGGAGTGTGCATTCCTAGGCAGGCTGACTTGCACACCACCCAAGGTAATGCACACATGTTTAAAAAACTGGAAACCATTTATGAAAGGGGCCTGCCAGGGACAGTAAAGGGCTAGATGGTGCTGGACATTATTTAGCTAGGAAATTAGGTAGACTCTATCTGACTTGCTGCAATTTTTTTCTGCTATCAACCAATGTTGTTATTTAAAACTTTTGACTCTTAGATATTTGTTTGTTACTCTCAGCATGTATGTAAATTTGGCCTTAGATGGATAGAAAATTTGTGAAAAGTTGAAACAGTAGACCAATCATTCAAATTTTGTATGGTTAGTGTGGTTACAGTAGATTTCCTTTTCAACATCAAAAATGAACAAAAACATTTTGGATTTTTTTTCAGACAAATTATTTTTTAATTGTTTGTAGGTCAGTCCTTTGAAAAAAATTAAGTGAAATGGGCATGAGCAGTAGGGGCAGTAGCAGAAATTGCTCAGAAAAAAACAATGTTTACTGTTGGAAATTGAAAAAATTTTGATGTTTGCTGGAAATCTTTTAATACAATGATTTTCAATATTGACTCTCCAGAGTCCTTGTAGCTGAGCTTTTACTGGCTTACTATGCTTTATATATAATATATATATATATACACACACACATAGAGTATCTTACAAAAGTGAGTACACCCCTCACATTTTTGTAAATATTTTATTATATCATGTGACAACACTGAAGAAATTACACTTTGCTTCAATGTAGAGTAGTGAGTGTACAGCTTGTATAACAGTGTAAATTTGCAATCCCTTCAAAATAACTCAACACACAGCCATTAATGTCTAAACCGCTGGCAACAAAAGTGAGTACACCCCTAAGTGAAAATGTCCAAATTGGGCCCAATTAGCCATTTTCTCTCCCCGGTGTCATGTGACTCGTTAGTATTAAATGGTCTCAGGTGTGGATGGGGAGTAGGTGTGTTAAATTTGGTATTATCGCTTTCACTCTCTCATACTGGTCACTGGAAGTTTAACATGGCACCTCATGGTAAAGAACTGTCTGAGGATCTAAAAAAAAACTTGTTGCTCTACATAAAGATGGCCTAGGCTATAATAAGATTGCTAAGACCCTGAAACTGAGTTGCAGCATGGTGGCCAAGACCATACAGCGGTTTAACAGGACAGGTTCCACTCAGATCAGGCCTCGCCATGGTCGACCAAAGAAGTTGAGTGCACGTGCTCAGCGTCATATCCAGAGGTTGTCTTTGGGAAACAGACGTATGAGTGCTTCCAGCATTGATGCAGAGGTTTAAGGGGTGGGGGTCAGCCTGTCAGTGTTCAGACCATACTACGGACACTGCATGAAATTGGCCTGCATGGCTGTCGTCCCAGAAAGAAGCCTCTTCTAAAGATGATGCACAAGAAAGCCCTCAAGCAGTTTGCTGAAGACAAGCAGACTAAGGACATGGATTACTGGAACCATGTCCTGTGGTCTGATGAGATCAAGATAAACATATTTGGTTCAGATGGTGTCAAGCGTGTGTGGTGCCAACCAGGTGAGGAGTACAAAGACAAGTGTGTCTTGCCTACAGTCAAGAATGGCGGTGGTAGTGTCATGGTCTGGTGCTGCATGAGTGCTGCCGACACTGGGGAGCTACAGTTCATTGAGGGAACCATAAATGCCAACATGTACTGTGACATACTGAAGCAGAGCATGATCCCCTCCCTTCAGAGACTGGGCCACAGGGCAGTATTCCAACATGATAACAACCCCAAACACACCTCCAAGACTACCACTGCCTTGCTAAAGAAGCTGAGGGTAAAGGTGATGGACTGGCCAAGCATGTCTCCAGAACTAAACCCTATTGAGCATCTGTGGGGCAACCTCAAACGGAAGGCGGAGGAACGCAAGCTCTCTAACATCCACCAGCTCCATGATGTCGTCATGGAGGAGTGGAAGCAGACACCAGTGGCAACTTGTGAAGCTTTGGTGAACTCCATGCCCAAGAGGGTTAAGACAGTGCTGGAAATGAATGGTGGCTACACAAAATATTGACACGTTGAGCCTAATTTGGACATTTTCACTTAGGGGTGAACTCGCTTTTGTTGCCAGTGGTTTAGACATTAATGGCTGTGTGTTGAGTAGGGATGAGCTTCGAGTTCGAGTCGAACTCCTGTTCGACTCGAACATCGGCTGTTCACCAGTTCGCCAAACAGCGAACAATTTGGGGTGTTCGCGGCAAATTCAAATGCCGCGGAACACCCTTTAAAAGTCTATGGGAGAAATCAAAAGTGCTAATTTTAAAGGCTTATATGCATGGTATTGTCATAAAAAGTGTTTGGGGACCTGGGTCCTGCCCCAGGGGACATGGATCAATGCAAAAGAAAGTTTTAAAAATGGACGTTTTTTCGGGAGCAGTGATTTTAATAATGCTTAAAGTGAAACAATAAAAGTGTAATATCCCTTTAAATTTCGTACCTGGGGGTGTCTATAGCATGCCTGTAAAGGGGCGCATGTTTCCCGTGTTTAGAACAGTCTGACAGCAAAATGACATTTCAAAGGAAAAAAAGTTATTTAAAACTACTCGCGGCTATTAATGAATTGCCAGTCCGACAATACACATAAAAGTTCATTGATAAAAACGACATGGGAATTCCCCACAGAGGAACCCTGAACCAAAATTAAAAAAAAAAAAATGACGTGGGGGGGTTCCCCTAAATTCCATTCCAGGCCCAACAGAGAGAGGAAGAGGAGCGGAGGAGAGAGAGGAACCTGAGCATTAAGCAGAGTAACCAAGCTTTCAGAGTCCAGCAAGGCCGTAATATGATTTTCATTTCCGGTAATTTAGTATATGGGCTTTTATATTACTGGCACTGCAGTGCATGAAACAGTGGCAAACAGAGACTGACATTTATCCCTGAAAGAGAAATCACACTGCATAGGTTCATCAGTCAGTGGACAGTTTACTGCCTCATGTTTAGGTTCCTGGCAAAAGAAACACATTAATATTTCTCCAGTTGGGTCTGATAACAAGAATCAGCCTTCCTGGATAGGGATGCTAATCTATAGGCCTAACCCTACAGTTTCTTCCACTTGCTTCTGTGCTGTGAGTACCACCCACTCCCCTTAGAACAGTACTACTGGTTGCCAGTAGAGATTGTGGTTTTCAGTGGAAAGTAAAGTCCTTAGGGTTGTAGAGGAGATGACCAAGTTCTCAGCTGAAAAATACCTCTCAATGAGTTTTACAAGATTGTCAACCGAATAGGGGTCCCTTTGACCCACACATTTTTACAGGGAGATAGGCAAGCACCTTAGAAAGTGATCCATGACCACATACGCCACTATCAGACAGTAACTCTGATTGCAGCTACTTCCTGACAAGGTGGATTAGGTCAAACATCTGTAAATGCAGAAATGTTTCAACCTAGAAGAACCAGCTGCTGACCTGCTGGGTCATCATCAGAAGTCATCTTGGACAGAAAGCAACAAATATGGATGGCTGAGGAGCTGCTAGGAACATGTGCAGCTTTTGAAGGAGACCACTGTGCACCACCTCTATCACTGCCTTTCTGTTCATTGCTGAAGTACATGCTAACTTTTCAAACAGCATCTGTGTTTGTTCTTGTACAGCAAGGATATGCAATTAGCAGACTTCCAGCTGTTGCAGAACTACTAGTCCCATGAGGCATAGCAAGACTCTGACAGCCACAAGCCTGACACCCAGAGGCAGAGGCATGATGGGACTTGTAGTTCTGCAACAGCTGGAGGTCCGCTAATTCCATATCCCTGTTGTACAATATTGATCTGTTTGTGCACTACCTGCATGTGTTTCTGCACAACATTGACCTGCTGTTGATTCTGCTGAATCAGAACCTGTGTTTGTTCCTGCACAGCACTGATCTGCTGTTTGAACAGTACCTGCATTTGTTCCTGCACAGCACTGATCATGTCCCAATAGTAGATATTTGTCTGTTGTTAGGTAACATATACTTGCTGCAATGCTGCATTTGACAATACTAGCTGTTTTACCATCACCTCCATTTTCTGTCACTTTGAGTACTGGGTCTTAAAAAACTGTCTTCTTGTTATAACTGGCCACAGTCCTCCACCATATGTGAGCTGGGAATAGGTAGCGGGTATAATTGCACCATTGGGTGAGAAGCATTTTCAGGCACAGATACAAGTCCAGTAGTATAGTGACAAACAGTGGTGTGTTTATTCATTATTTGTGTTTATTTAAATGCTATATACAGGTGCTGTACAGTGTTCCAAAAATAAACAGTTCCAAAAAACAGAATCCTGGCCATATCCCTGCAGTAACTACACAATTGGAGTCCTAACTAACAGGTCGTTGAAAACTACTGTTTGTCAGCCTCCACATACAGGGGTTGATTTACTAAAACTGGAGACTGCAAAATGCAAATTGCAGTTCTTTGCAGCTCTGCATAGAAACCAATCAGCTTCCAGTTTTTTTTTTTTTTTTGTCAAAGCTTAATTGAACAAACTGAAGTTAGAACCTGATTGGCTACCATGAACAGCTGCACCAGATTGTTCACTCTCCAGTTTTGCTAAATCAACCTAACTGAGTTTTGTCTGATAGGCTGCAGAGCAATGATGCTATATTTCAGTAAGGTAAGGTAAGGTGACTGTTTTAAGGAACAAGAAGCTCTCTGATATTTTTTAGGAAGAATCCAAAGCAAAAAGGTATAGTTTCTGGGTACCGTTTAGACACAAATAACATTTCTAGACATTCCCAATAAAATAGCAGGTATTCACTTTTAAAATTCAGGTCCACTTTAAATGAGGTATTATGTGGGGTATATCTGACGTATCTGGCAAATAGGACCACACGAACATTATAATTTGCTGCCATTATTTCAGTCATACTCAGAAAAAATACTTTCTTTTTTCCTTTTAGTTAATGTAATACATATAAATAGAGTTTCCTAACTTAAATTGCTAATGTGTATTAGAGAACATGGGAAGCCCTGCACCTTCTTTTTCTATATTTTGCTGCAGTAATGTTGCTGTTAATTTGATTTTCTTTTAAACCACCTTCATCACTATGGCTCATCCCTGCAGGCTAACAGAATATTGCAGCATTTTTATCCAATACGCTGATCTACTGAAGATCATGTCATATATCTTATTTTCATAGAAGGTGTTCTAAAATGCATTCTAATACTTGAGCCAGAAAAAAATGTATTTGATCCTAATAATGCAGAATAAACATTTTTTTTTTAAGCCTATGTATATGTTGCAAGAGATTACAATAGCTCATTAACATAAATAATAGAGAGATTTGAATGTTTTAGACTTTCCAATATTATTTGGATGAGCCTATGTGGCAGTCACATGGAGGAACAACCCTTATCTAGCATAGCACTATATTCAAACAATTATTGGCATTGAGTTTATCATTGTGGATCTTTCATGATTCAGAAAAGGTAAACAATATCACTAGCCATTATTCACTGATTTAAAAATAATACTTGTAAAATAATGTAACAGTCTATTGACTGGAATGGTACCAGCTGATTGGAGAAAAGCCAATGTAGCACCAATATTTAAAAAGGGCCCAAAAAACATCCCTGGGAATTACAGACCAGTTAGCCTAACATCAAAAGTATGTAAACTCTTGGAGGGGATGATAAGGGACTATATACAAGATTTTAGTAATAAGAATGATATCATTAGCAGTAATCAGCATGGATTCATGAAGAATCGTTCTTGCCAAACCAATCTATTAACCTTCTATGAGGAGGTGAGTTGCCATCTAGATAAAGGAAGGCCCGTAGACGTGGTGTATCTTGATTTTGCAAAAGCATTTGACACAGTTCCCCATAAACGTTTACTGTACAAAATAAGGTGCGTTGGCATGGACCATAGGGTGAGTACATGGATTGAAAACTGGCTACAAGGGCGTATTCAGAGGGTGGTGATAAATGGGGAGTACTCAGAATGGTCAGGGGTGGGTAGTGGGGTTCCCCAGGGTTCTGTGCTGTGACCAATCCTATTTAATTTGTTCATAAACGACCTGGAGGATGGGATAAACAGTTCAATCTCTGTATTTGCAGACGATACTAAGCTAAGCAGGGCAATAACTTCTCCGCAGGATGTGGAAATCTTGCAAAAAGACCTGAACAAATTAATGGGGTGGGCGACTACATGGCAAATGAGGTTCAATGTAGAAAAATGTAAAATAATGCATTTGGGTGGCAAAAATATGAATGCAATCTATACACTGGGGGGAGAACCTCTGGGGGAATCTAGGATGGAAAAGGACCTGGGGGTCCTAGTGGATGATAGGCTCAGCAATGGCATGCAATGCCAAGCTGCTGCTAATAAAGCAAACAGAATATTGGCATGCATTAAAAGGGGGATCAACTGCAGAGATAAAACGATAATTCTCCCGCTCTACAAGACTCTGGTCCGCCCGCACCTGGAGTATGCTGTCCAGTTCTGGGCACCAGTCCTCAGGAGGGACGTACTGGAAATGGAGCGAGTACAAAGAAGGGCAACAAAGCTAATAAAGGGTCTGGAGGATCTTAGTTATGAGGAAAGGTTGCGAGCACTGAACTTATTCTCTCTGGAGAAGAGACGCTTGAGAGGGGATATGATTTCAATTTACAAATACTGTACTGGTGACCCCACAATAGGGATAAAACTTTTTCGCAGAAGAGAGTTTAATAAGACTCGTGGCCACTCATTACAATTAGAAGAAAAGAGGTTTAACCTTAAACTACGTAGAGGGTTCTTTACTGTAAGAGCGGCAAGGATGTGGAATTCCCTTCCACAGGTGGTGGTCTCAGCGGGGAGCATTGATAGCTTCAAGAAACTATTAGATAATCACCTGAATGACCGCAATATACAGGGATATGTAATGTAATACTGACACATAATCACACACATAGGTTGGACTTGATGGACTTGTGTCTTTTTTCAACCTCACCTACTATGTAACTATGTAACTATGTAAATCTAATACTACTGTATGTATAAAATGTCTGTGCTTAATTATTTAGTACTACTTTGAAAAAAAAAATCTAACTTAGAATCTTATCAAAACACAACATTATAAAATCTAATTTATTATAAGTGCAGTATGCTTATTATGTATGCTAACACTACTTTATTTTAGTTTGCTAGCATAACATCAAAATGAACACAGTTAATTACAAATGTATTTTTTGCTTCATGTATATACTAAAACCCAATACCTGATACTAAGCTGGGTTTGCAGAGTTTGCTATAATACTTTTGTTGAACAGTTGGACCTTACATGAAAACTTCTACTCCTCTTTTAAGATAAGTCGATTAGGCACATGCTAGTATTACAAAATACTATTATAAATGAAGTAATAAAACCTTTATCTTGGAATAAATATAAAACGCTGTTCTGAACTCCATTGTGTCACTTACTTCCTAGGCAATCACATAAAATGTTATAGGTCCAACTTTGCTCAGTAAAAAAAGAATAGGAAAGAGTACTGTTCTATTGTTATCCATCGATGCCTGGTGAGCTCCACTATTCTTCAAAGCTCTTAGTCTTTTTGGCTTTTTCAAAGAAGTGGAAATTAGATACTGTTTTGGAACATTCCTTTTATTAATACAGCATATAGCCAGATTTTACTTCAGATGTATAGAGTAATTTTAAGATTTGTTCTGGCAAGATCTGGTATTATAGCAATATAATGTTTCAGTATGAAACCCATTATTTAGGCATGATTAGTTGAATACACAGCTGAGCTTCAGGAGTTAAGAAGTGACAAATTAGAGGGGTCCCCGTGCATGATAGATGGACAAGAAGGTGGCGATCAGAAACCTTATGGTAAGGAGGCAGATGGCATCTCGGGTGAGATGTGAGATGAGCTGCTGAGATTAGAGTCAGGGCTTCTCCTCTAATCATATGCTTCTAAAAAAAAAAAAAAAAACATTGAAATCCATGTGTCCGGCACCCTGCATGGAGATTAGGGGCCGGGAACCCCTAATGGACAGGCAGCCACTGATTAGGGGGCATGGCTTCAGGTGGAAGTTTCCAGTGTGTGCTGTCAGTTCAATAAACAGAACTGGAGTAAGGTGTCATCGGGTGTGCGACCCACTTCAGTGTGTAGTAAAGAGTAAGCAGACCCTTGGGCTTAAAGTGGCTTTAAACCCAAAACCAAAAATATAATATATGGCAGCTTACCAATCCTTAAATGTGGTGGTTACATTTGTTTTCTTTTTTAGGCTTTTTTCTTCTGTTTTCACCTGGGGATCTGGCCAGTAACACACCTCCTGTATTAGGGTGTCTACACCCTGGATGAAGGAGAAACAGAGACACCTCTGGACAGCAGCACTGTCAGTCTGGGACAAGGGTAGTGTTAGATACACTAGCAGATTTAAAACCAATAAAAATATAAAATCCAAACTTCTGCGAACACTTTATAAGCAGATACAGCACAGTTGTTTTCCTTTTGCAACTATGTAATGCCTGGACAGCAGGACTGCCAGCCTGGTATGAGGGTAGTCTTAGATACACTAACAGAGTTAAATACAATAACAAATAAAAGCCTAACAATTTATGGGCAGATACAGACACATTTGCTTTCCTTTTGGGATAAAAGTTTCATATATATTAATGTGTTAAATGTTAGTGTTAAATGGTTTGTCTCAACCATTTAACTGCTGTATCTGCAGGAGAGCTTTTTCTGTTGAAAAAGACTAATGCCGCATACACATGAGCAGACTTTTCGACAGACTAGGTCCGACAGTCTTTCCGACGTACTTTGCAGCGTAGGTCCGCCAGACTTTCAAATGAACGGACTTGCCTACACACGATCACACCAAAGCCCAACGGATTTGTGATGACGTACGACCGGACTAAAATAAGCAAGTTGATAGCCAGTAGCCAATAGCTGCCCTAATGTCGGTTTTAGTCCGTTGGACTAGCATACAGACGAGTGGATATATCGACCAGACTCGAGTCCGTCGGAGAGATTTGAAACATGTTTTATTTCTAGGTCCGTCGGACTTTTGGCGAAAAATGTCCGCTGGAGCCCAGACACGATCGAATTGTCCGAAGGAGTCCGGTTCTCTGGACCAAGTCTGCCGGAAAGTCCGCTCGTGTGTACGCGGCATTACTGGTCAGCTCACTGGGTAAAAATTAAAGAAAGAAAGTCTAAAAAAAAACAAATTAACATCTACAAATTGGTAAGCTGCAATAAAATAAATATTTGTTTTTGGGTAATACCGCTGTAAGTACCTGGCTGACATTCATGGGACTAAGAAGGATACAGGTTTGCTTGAGAACAGCGATATGGGTTGTCATCAAATACTACCTCACTAGAGTTAACTCTGAGTGTTACTAACACTGCGTACAAACGAGCGAAATGTCAGACAGAAAAAGTCCGATGGAAGCTTTTCATCGTCTATTCCGATTGTGTGTGTGCCTCATCAGACTTTTTTTTTTTTAAATTCTGATGGACCTAGAAATAGAACATGCTCTAAATATTTCCGACGGAACCACTTCCTATCAGGAAAACCGCTCGTCTGTATGTTGCTCTGACGGACCAAAAACGATGCTTGCTCTGAAGCAAGTATGAGACGTAAGCTATTGGCTACTGGCTATTGAACTTCCTTTCTCCAGTCCCTTCGTACGTGCTGTACGTCACTGCATTCCGGCGGTCAGACTTTGGTCGGACTTTAGATTGACCGTATGTAGGCAAGACCGCTTGAATGGAATTCCGTTGGAGTTCCATCGGAGAAACCTTCGGAGTTTATTCCGACGGCTAAACCAGTTGTGTGGCATTAGAATTTGTTTAAAAATGGCTATTCCCAAGTGTTTCTCAAGTTAACCATTGTATCATTGAATTTCCAGAATAGGTAAGCATTCAAGATGACAGAGTGAGTGAATTTGATGTTTTCTGATCCCTCCACTTTGTTGTGAACCTAGAAGTGCTCTGTGCTGAGTACTTCTATGTTTGCAGTTGTCAGATTCTGGCTGACAGCACCCATGCATATAAATAAATCAAGTACTGATTTTACTTGACTTGTTCAGAAACTGCAGGAGAGACATAAGGAGTCCAATATTCCCCTAATGTCTTCATAAACAACTTGTCACATGCACTATGCTATCACACAGAGGCTGACCCCAGTTCAAATAAGCCTTAAACAAGCTCAGCATTAAATACCAGCATTTTTTGATACCTCTGCCATGTCCAAATTCCATTATTTCTGTTCTTATCCATCCCTGAAGAAGGGGGGCAATGCCAACCCCCAAAACATGCTGACTTTTCCCAACAAACTAAAATAAAATCTTATTCTTAAAATGTATAGCTGGAGTAGTGTTTCTAGTCTCTTGTCTTTATATGCACAAAAGTTCTAGAACAATATAGCTTCCTGTGAACTCCTGAATAAGTCATGATTATATGTAATAGACTTAGTAATGCAGCACTCCTCACAATTAAAATAATATCACATAATCACGGCAGCTTTCTTGTGATAATAAAAACAGCTACAGAAAATAAATGCTTTTAATATAAAAATGTAATTAAATAAAATATACAAAAACCAAGAAAAAAATGAAGGCACCATAACTCCAAACCCATGTGCATACAAAAATATGTGTACCTCCAGGACACACAGGTTCATGTAAAGACAATTGTGTAAGAAATATTGGGCATCACCACACATGCCAGAGTGAAATAAATAAATCAAATGCATTATTTATAATTACTGTAACTCTAAACTGATCAGCTATAAAGGTTTTTAAAGTGTTGCCAATAAACAATCATATCATAATCATATCTTTTTTTTCCATTTTGAATGCAAATATAAGACTTTACATAGCTGCTACCTATATATTCAACACAGCCTCCTCCTTTAAATTTAGCAAAAATTATATTGTGTTTGTGTGCACTAAAAAAAGTAGCTCTATTTTTCTCTAAAAAGGTTAAAAAAACAGTTGTGTAAATATTGTGCAATGTAACAATTTGCAACGACTATCTTATATTCTATAGATTCTCTGCTTTCAGGAAATATGCAATCTTTAGAGATTTAAATGAAGATATACCATTAGATTTTTTCTTTTACATTTCTGAGACAAGCTGCAGTTATGAATCTGCTCCTTCCAAGCTGTTGTCAGATAGGCCATGACCGAAAGGGAGAGTGGGTAGGTTGGTACTCATAACTAAGGTTAGAGAGCACTTAGAAATATGAGACAAAGTACTATATGTACTTTGTCTTATAGGGGACAGCAATGTAAAATAAAAGTTATAGGTGTTCTTTAAGTCTTTTTCAGGCCCAAAATGCATATTTAAATGTTTTGAAAACTATATTGAGGTAAAATGAGGTTAAACTATATTGTGGAAAAAAGTCCCTGCAAGATGTCTCTAATTTGCAAGCACCCCTGGATGCACTGGTTGTTTTAACAGCAACCTATGAACCAAGTAATGAACCTGAGAGGCTAAAAACATGCATGTATCATACTGTACAATATAAAGGGAGTCAAATTGAAATATTTGATAATGAAGAGAAATCAGGGTGCCCTGGTGGATCACATTTTACAATGCCAATCTGCTTCTTCTAAAGTAAGTTAGTATTTTCTTGTATTTAAAAATGCATTAGTAGGACCTTAGTTTGGTAGTACAATCATACCAAGTTATGGCGAAATGAATTAAATACATTAAAATGCCCTTGAACCAAATTAGTGTAAAGTCTTCCTAAACCAAGAAGTATTCACATGTCTCATTCCACCAAATATCCCCCAAACATAGGATTAGTCCTCATTTCAGGACAGAGGGTGGAGCCATGCAGATCATTCCTTTATGCCTGAACGACCAAATGCACATTCTAAACCATAGATCTATAGCACAAATATAACCTTATGGAGCCATTTATTCCAAATGGTATACAAATGCTTCAGGCTTTTTTGGCACCATCAGTGAAGTATATGGAAATCATAGTTTCTATAAAGTAGGGCTTGGAACCTGACAAGGCAGTGCACTAGCTAATCAGAGCTTATGAGAATTTATGATGTTATTGCAGTGCAAAGAAAAATAATAACCAAAATGGGAAATTTCTGTTATGGCAAAATGTTCTTATCTAGGGATTGTGCCCAAAGTCCACTGATTTACAAAAATGAAAATATTAGAATTTTTTCACCAACAGGTTCCATTGCTATTTTAGTTCTTGGAGCTTTTCTTGTTCCCTAATTGTTATTAAACTAGTAACAAAAGTAAAACAAAAAAACAGAATGTACATGAGAAGCTTCATAGCAACATAGTATATAGAATGTAAACAAGGATATGTGATAAGAGCAGTTGATACAAATAACAGGGTGCATATAAGTGTGTGCACAAGCTGATGGTTCTCGCTATAGGTTCAGACTTACTCAGTTTCTGAATAGGGTGCCTATCTAAGTTGTATATGGAGCTTTTATGTCATGAAAGAGAAAGAAACAGAAAGTGCAATTGAGAAAAGATAGGGGAAGAGGGGAGGGGGGACTGAGAAGAAGGATGTAGGTCGGGGGGGGGGGGTGGAGGAAGAGTCAGTCAGGGGTTTCCAGGGCTATTCATTCTGGAGTGCCTTTGGGTAGGCCATTACAGCTCCAGTAGGCTATGATCAAAATCACTTGGGAGAAATGTCGTAATCCAGGGTTCCCAAAATTAATGGAGTTTAGGCTTACAGTATTTGGGAGTTGTGCCATTCATTTTTCATTTATCATTTATCAAGGTCCAGTGGACTGGATTTAACCCCTTTTTTTTTCAATTGTTTTTATTGAAAGATTTTTTCAAAATACAGTGTAAAATACAGGTAGTACAAAATATAAAGTATAAAAGTGTACATTCAGCCAGTTAAGGAAGTGGGATACGCCTGAGTAACAGAGAAATGAACATTCAAAAACCATTGAATTACCAGTTAGTAGATCAGTTAGTTGGAGAAGAGAGGAATTACCATGTAACATGAAAATCCAATATGAATGTTCTATCCCAAACTGCACCAGTCATTAAAAATTGAAAATTAAAAATAAAATTAAAAAAACCTATGCTGCATTAATAAAGGCATTGATATCCCACGTGTGGGGAGTAGGATCTCAACTCATAAATCCAAAAAGTCTCCAACCTTGAGACCCCCTTTTACTGGAGCCACCTATCCATAGGTAATCTCATGAGTGTATTCTAAATATAGGATAAGTACAATACATAACTTTACATAGAGTACAACAATAGAAGGGGTATGAACAGAAGTGGGGGGGGGGTACTTTAGGTCTGACCTTTAGTTGAACGAAAAGAAGTATATTAACATCAAGGGAATGAACCGTCAATTAGCTTTAAACCAATATTTCCACATTTGCCAATGCATATCAAACTGTTTTCTAGTACCACATTTGTTAGCCAGTAGTGATTTGTATATGTAGTGTGATTGGATAGTCTCAAATACCTCAGATACATTCGGTGCTTTATCTGTTTTCCAATATTTCACCACTAGAAGGATGCGTGTGATCACAACCTACAAGTCGGGGGGGGAAGTATTCGATTCCTATGTTTAGTACCGCCAGGCATAGTTTAGGGGGTGCCAAGATCCCTGTAATGTTTGAAATTGGTAGAAAAAGCTAGTCAAGTGTTTGCAGGTCCAGAAAATGTGGAGGAGGTTGCTCACTGTGCCACAGTTTCTCCAGCACAGTGGGGAGTTGGTCTGGCAGAACTTAGAAAGTCTGTAGGGCGTGAGGTACCACCTAAGGGCTATTTTTTGTGCTAGTTCCCAGTGGTTGATGCTTTGTAAGTCGCTCCGAGTGCATGTTTACACTGCGAATCTGTGATGGGTATGCCTAGATCAGATTTCCATTTCTGGTAGGGGAGGGATTTAGTAAAGGTGAGCTTTTTTTGGAAGGAGTTATAAAAGAAGGATATGCCCTTGGGAGGCATAGGAGATGTAATGTAAAAGTGCCATATTTCAGGCAAAAGAAATATATTGTGAAATTTGATGGATCTTAGAAGGTGGGAAACTTGATTGTATTTGTAGAGATCAGCGGTTGTGAAATTTAATTGTTCTTGGAGTGTAGTGAGAGGTTTGATAGATTCTTTGTGATATAAGTCTGCCAACCAGTTTATGCCTTTATTGCACCAGTCAGTGGTTGTGAAGTTAAGGATCATAAACTCTAAAACATTAATGGGAACAGGGACATCCACCTTGTCGGAAGTTAGGGGTGTTAGTTTACGAAGGTCCCTCCAAGCCAACAGAGAAGCTTTATAGTAAGTGGAAGTTGTTGTATAGATGAGGGGTGTAGTGCATCCAAGAGTAAGAGGGAGTGTAGATTTCTAGTTGGGCTTAGTGCTTGTTCAAGGCTGATCCAGAGGATATCTGGAGAGGGGTTAAACCTGTGTTTAAGTTGGGTGAGGATAGAGGCTCGAAAGTAGTCCTGAATATCTATCAGTCCCATACCTCCTGCAAGCCTGTGTTTGACCAGGAGAGTTTTGGAATACCTTGGTCTTTTGGAACACCAAATAAATTGTGTAAGTAAGGTAGTGAGAGACCTAAGATGGTTACTGCGCAGTGGAATCTGAAGTGTACGAAAGACATATATTATCTGAGGCAGTAGCAGCATTTTGAAAGTGGTTAACTGGCCGGACCATGACATTTCTGTTCTGGCAATTCTTTTTGTTTCTTTAGATATTCTATCTATCAGGGGTAAATAGTTGGTGTCTGCTATTTTTTTGGGATCTGTGTGATTTGGAGTCCTAGGTATGATATGTTAGACTTGCTTCATGTATAAGAAAAGCTCAATTGGAATTGGGAGCGTAAGGCGGGCGGGACACCTAGTTCCAGGATAAGTGACTTTGTAAAGTTTACCTTATAGAAGGAGATTTGGCTAAATTCATTAAGGACATCATGAGCTTGGGGTAATGATCTAGCTGGGGAGGTGAGAAACAGGATGATGTCATCTGCAAATAAATTTATGTTGTGAGATCTATCCTGCAGGGGGAATCCAATGATATTAGGGTGGGCGCTAATCCTCTCAGCCAGCGGCTCTATAAGGAGATTAAAAATTGAAGTGGAAAGGGGGCACCCCTGTCTTGTGCCATTAGATATGGCAAAGGTGTTGAGAGCATATTTGATGTAGAGACCTGTGTAGAGGGGGCTGAATAGCAGAGAAGTACTGAGAAGCTGAATTTTTGTAGCGTGTATTTCATGTAACCCAAATGAATCCTGTCAAATGCCTTCTCCACATCCAGAAAAAGGAGCAGAGAAGGCACCCGACGTGTCTTAGCATACTGTATGATATTGGTAACTCTCCTCGTAGCGTCAGATGCTTGTCTACCTGATGTGAAACCCATTTGATCAGGTTTAATGAGAGTGGGAAGGATAGGGATGAGTCTATGGGATAGTATTTTGGCATACAGTTTGACGTCTGTGTTGAGTAAGGAAATGGGCCTAAAATTTGAGGGAGTGGTGGGTTCTCTACCTGGCTTAGGAATAGTGACCACATAGGCTTTGACCATTTCAGAGGGAAACGAGGCAGAGGACATTGCTTCACCATAGACTGACTGCAATGTTGGGGATAGAATGTTTAAGAAGGTTTTATAGTATTCATTTGTTAATCCATCGGGCCCTGGTGATTTGCCCGATGGGAGAGTTTTTATCGCTTTTTTGATCTCAGGTTCATTAATGGGAGCATTGAGCGAGGTCAATTGTGCCTACGAGAGGGAAGGTAGATTGATGCTTGATAAGAAAGTTTGTTATCCTCTGTAGGCTGCGGGGTGTTGGGATCAGCTTCAAGATTGTAGAGCAAGTTGTAATATTCAACGAATGAGTTTGCTATATCCTCTGGGTTGAATAATTTCTTATTATCAAGTGGTTGGATTGAGTAGGGGATTTTTGTTTTGGACCTACAAATTCTGAGCCTTTGGGCAAGGAATTTGCCTGCCCGATTACCAGATGAGTAGTGGGCTAATTTGAGCGAGTGGATATGTTTTTCGTATTGTTCAATGAGCAGGAGCCTGAGATCAGAGCAATGTTGGGAGAGTTTATTTGTGCGGATCAACAGCTTCTTTGTTCAGGTACTCTAGGGTTTTGATTTCTCCCAGGAATTGGTCTAGTTTACATGTCTTCTGCCTTTTCTCCTGTAAACATAACTGGAGAACAATCCCTCTAATAAAAGCCTTATGCACACACCATAGTGTGGTGGAGTCTGATACAAGTGAGTGTTCAATGAAAAAAATTCAGTCAGGTGTTCGGTAATGGTAGCAACCTGAGCAGGTGATTGAAATATACATGAATTAGCACGCCATAAATATGTAGGACTCGGAGTGTGCCCCTCCACCACTGTTATTGAGACAGGTGCGTGGTCGGACCACGAGATGGATGGTAGAGGAGGACACTGCCTGCAATAACATTTTATCGACTAAGATTAAATCAATTCTGGAGTACGAGTTATGTCTGAATGAGTGGAAAGTAAAATCACATTTATTTGCATGTTGACATCTCCAGACATCATAGACATCCTCGGTATGCAGCAAATTTTGTAACATGGGTAGAGGCTGTTTAGATTTAGAGGTAGCGTCTATGGTGTAATCTACCGTTAGATTGTAGTCTTCACACATATCCAAAGAGCCTTTTCAGATTTTAGCAAGTCTGCAGAACATTTTCCTTAGGAATCAGTATTGATGGGTATTGGGCACGTAGAGGTTCACGTTAGTATAGGGTTTGTTGTTAAGTTCACCTGTTAGGATGAGATACCGCCCTTCTGGATCAACCTGAGTTGTTTCTAAAGTAAAGGCCACAGAGTACTTGATGGCAATGAGTACACCCTTTTGTTTAGTTGGAGCTGAAGCCAGGAAGATGTGGGGAAACTTTTTGTGACAAAAGAGGGGGGTATCAGAGGTTGAGAAGTGAGTCTCCTGTTTACACAAGACGTCAGCTTGGAGTTTAAGAGCTTCTCTCAAAGGCGAGGCCCTCTTAGCTGGGTGGTTTAGGCCGTGTACATTAAAGGAAACTATTTTGAGAGCCATGTGTATAGGGTGAGTAAAGAAGATGAAAGTACCTTGTGGAGGCTATAAAGGATCCTTGTGTAGAAGATTCCAGGAGACGGAGGATATGATGGAGATGTTGCAGGCAGAGTATGATGGTGAAGAAGTTAATCCTACGCAGGCCAGACTGCTGGGAGAGGGAGCAACATAGGGTAAAGGGAAGAAATAAAGTCGAACAACAGAAAAACAAACAATGCAGTAAAAAGGTGGATTCTAACAAAAATCTGGGGGCAGAGTATCTGCCCATTCTTCAGGGGGGAAATTTCACACGATATGGGCTCCATAGTGCTTCAGGAATCCGGTTGGAAGATGCTTATTTTGCCATTGGGGTAGTTACGTGTTTCGCTTTTTACTTTTCTTCTTGCGGGACACCGTTTGCCAATCGCTCTGGGTGCTCAGTCTTGCAGAGGGGGGTGGGCCCTCGGCAGGTTGGTCAGGTATAATGTCTAGAGAGCGAAGTAGTGCTAGACCTTCCTCCAGGCATGTAATCACTGTGGTATTTCCCTCATGTGTGATTGTCAGTTTCATCAGGTATCCCCAGCGGTATGGGATGTTATGGTTGCGTAACGCTTTCGTCACAGGCAGAAGTGCTTTGTGTTTTTGCATTGTGTATTGTGAGAGGTCCGCATATAGCTGGAGATTTCAGAATCTCTCTGGAGGTTGCGAGTTGTTGCAGGAAAGCTGACATACGCTTTTCCTTTGCATGAAAAAAGTGAACCCGCATCAGTACATCCCTAGGAATGTTATCTGGGAGGTGGGATGGTTTGGGCAGTCGGTTGATCCGATCAATAACCAGATCTGATTTGGGTAATGAGGGCAGGAATGCTTTCATGAGATCACGGGCATAGTGATGTAGTCTCCGGGACCCCCCCGGATTTTAACATTATTCCTTCGTGACCTGGCTTCGAGGGCAGCTACCTTCGATTTGAGCCAAGTTATGTTGTCAGATTGGTCATTATGAGCGTCAACCAGTGTATTGTGCGCAGATACAAAATCGTCTATTTTCTTTTCAATATGATCTATCCTCCAGCCCATTTCACCTACTTCCACTTTAAAATTGCTTATGAATTGCATCATGTCGGCATGCAGTGAGGTTCAGAGGGAAATAAGCTTGTCTTTCAAAGTAGTATCTGACATTGGTTTATCAGTGGTAGGGAATTCAGTAATCTGATCCACTAGCTCCCTTGTGTCCTCCATAGAGTCTTGCCATGTGCTCACCTGTGGTGCGTTTTCTGCCATGCGTGGCTTAGACTTCACTGGGCTTCTGGAGAGCGGAGTGGAGGCATCCAGAGAATATCTGACAGATCTGCCTTGTGAGCTGGGGCTCAGCATGGATAAAGGAGAGGAGCCGAGTGAAGCATGACTTCCGGTGCCAGCGCCATCTTGCCCAGGATCGCGGGCCGCCGATGGGAAGAAATCTGGCAGTTTCCTTGGCTATGTAGTGCCTTTTCTCTTGTGGGTCATCTCCGGAGGTTGTCAGGTTCCTCAGAGAGGTGATGGCCGGTGTTTGGGTGATCAGAGCTACCCCTGAGTGCGAGGATTCCTATCGCTGGAGTGGAGCTGTGGGTTCAAGTGCTCATACAGCTGCGTGCGGTAGCCACGCCCCATGGCTTTAACCTTTGATATGGGGATATACTGTGACAACTAGGTCTTTACCATGACTTGTTTTGCAGCTGTGAGGACTTGAGTCATAAGAGTGAATCGAGATTTAGAGATCCCCTCTTATGGTTAATTAAGGCCTGGAGTTGGTTCAGTTTGGCCCACCAAATATGTAAAAAGGATCCAGTGTCGGGGCGGACATGAAAACAGTGCTCAGAGGAGTCGGTGGAAATGTGTGCCAGCTTACTAGGGACCAGATACCACTGAAGCAGCACTTTGTGATTGGTTTCCACAGCTGCGGCATTACAAGCTGGTAATACCACAAGCCAGCCAGGCACAGTACTGTGCTTTAATATCAATTACCTGTAGAAAGCTGGTTTCTGCAAAAACTATATTTATACAAATTTATGTGCACTAAAATAAGTTAATTTGCAGCACTGGTGTTCTGGCATCAAATAATTTAAATCAATTATTTCTTGTTCACACACCCTGTTTAATCACTTCAATACTGGGCACTTTTACCCCCTTCCTGCCCAGTCCAATTTTCAGCTTTCATCACTGTCGCACTTTGAATGACAATTGCGTGGTCATGCAACACTGTACCCAAACAATTTTTTTTACACAAACAGAGCTTTCTTTTGGTGGTATTTAATCACCATTGGGTTTTTTTTTTTTTTTTCTAAATAAAAGAAAAAAGACTGAAAATGAAAAAAAAAAACAAGTTTTTCTTTGTTTTTGCAAATTTTGCAAATAAATAATCTTTCTTCATAAATTTAGGCCAAAATGTATTATGCTACATTTCTTTGGTGAAAATAATCCAAATCAGTGTATGTTATTTAGTCTGTAGGAAAGTTATACAGTCCACAAACTATGGTATATATCTGAAAATTGATTAATCATGATATACTGATGGATCTCATTTCAGGAGATCCAAAAATGTCAGGACAGTACAGATATCCCCCAAATTACCCCTTTTTTGCAAAGTAGACAGTCCAAGGTATTTAGTAAGAGGCATGGCAAGTTTTTTAAAGTTGCAATTTTTTGTCATAGTTTTTAGAAAAATTAGGAAATTATTTTTTTTTTACATACTGTGACCAGTGCAGTACAGCGTTGTCATATAAAGGGTGTGCTTGTGATCAGGGACACTGACTGGTGACAGTACGAAAAAAAAACATTTAATACACTTTGACCAGAGCAATATAATGTTACCATAGTAACATTGTACTACTCTAGAGAAATGATCATTTTTTTAAAAATTTTTTACACGTTATATTTACATATAGCAATACATTTCATTGCTATATGCAAACATTTTACTGAGTGAAATTGATTCATTCAGTTTGTTTTGTTGTGATTAGCTGTGCTTGGCCACAGCTGATCACATGGCACAGATGGGCTGTAATTGGTCCAGTCTGTACCATGTGATTATTGTGACCAATCACAGCTAGCAACACAATTGTACACAATGGATGGCTTATGGCTTGAAAGGAAGCCATCCATTGTTTACAACTGTCATGTGACCTGCTGTGATTGGTAACAGTGGTCAAATAGTACCAGCAGTGGGCCAGTACAGTGATCAGTCATCGGCTGTGTCCAGTGGACGCAGCCGGTGACAGATCGTGCCGCTGCAGGGCATGATCTGGGAGGACGTCATATGATGTCTACCCAGATCAATGAGAGGCCAGCCCCAGCATAATTCCCCCATAGGCCATGCAGGAACCTGTTAAAGTAGCAATTATTAGTAGACATGTGCATTTCGTTTAGTTCCAAATCGTTCCAAATCTCTAATAGTCTTTTCTATTCAAATTCAAATTCATTCTATACAAAATTCGAATTCGAATTCATTTCGTATAGAATGAATTTGAATTAGAATAGAAAAGATTTGAATAGAAAAGAATAGAAAAGAATAGACTAGAAATTCGAATTTGAATTATATCAAATTTTATATATATATATATATATATATATATATATATATATATATATATAAAAACTATAAAACATCTTCCGGAATTGGAATTTGGTACAGAGTGTATTCGAATTTGAATAGAAAAGATTAGAACAGAATATATTATATTTTTTTTTTCTATTCTGTTCTATTGTTTTTCCATGCTATTCTTATTTTCTATTCTATTTGAATCTTTTCTATTGGAATTCGATTTCATTCTATATGAAATTCGAATTTCGCAAAATGGTTATATATAGTTTACTTTTTCAAATTCGGACAAATTTTTTCGAATGCGGTAGAATTTTTTTGAATTTGATAGTTTTTTTTTAATGCAGTAGAATTTTTTCAAATTTGATAGTTTTTTTCGAATGCGGTAGAATTTTTTCGAATTTGATAGTTTTTTTTCGAATGCAGTAGAAGTTTTTCGAATTACATAGTTTTTTTCGAATGTGGTAGAATTGTTTTCGAATTTGATAGTTTTTTTCGAATGCGAATATGAAACTAAACGAATCCCGAAAACAAATGTAACAAATGCAACTAATTTAACTAAACGAATTTAGTTAAATAACGAATCGAAACTAAACTAAACTAAACACATTTTTTCATCCTGCACATGTCTAAATTAGTTTGCAACACAGATTTACAGCACTGAGTTTAGGGTACTACTTATTAGTCATAGCATGGGTGTATTGGTGTCAATTACTTATATATAGATACTTGTTTTCTGCATAAAGTGTGTTGAGGTTGTGGCAGTAAATAGACATATATTGTATGTAGCATGTGTTTTGCATTCCATTTTTTATTGTATGATTATTATCTGGAAGCATCAGGATCATGTATTTAGGTGTTGTTTTCACATACAGTAGTTACACAGATGTGTAGTAACACTGGGTATGTGGTAACACTTACCTTCTTTTTTTTCCTGCAAATAGCTTATTTATTGGTGTAATATAGAGCAGTGCTACACTAGTTTGTTATTTGGTTTATGCTACACGTGCAAACACATTTATGTGTTAGCAGCAACTAATAGGTTAGCCCACTTTTTTGTATTTATTTGGGTAGGTGGCAGAGCAGGAGTACCTTTAAATATATGAATTAAAGTTAGTTGATATAAAGGAGACACTTATAATCAACTTACAAATACCCAAGTGCAAGCAACTGCTAGAAGGGGAATGTATCGTGAACAATCAAGCCTTTTCACATCAAAGCAAACCAAATCATTAGGCTAATTTACCAAAAACCGTTGTGAAAACTCAAAAATAAAATGTGATTTAATTTTCCAATTACTTTACTTTAATTACCTGAACATGTACAAATTCTTGTCATGTGACTGGATAATTGAAGTGAATATTCACACAATGTTTTGGAGTCTCAACTCCTTCAGTAAATCAGCCAAATGTATATAATAATTTAATCTCTGTTTTCTCACATTCTCTTAAAGGATAAGTTCACATGTGACATTTTATAAATCCACCGGCCCCTTCACCCCCCATGACTCCCTGTTGAGACAGGATGCGGGGGATATTCCCCCACTCTCTGTCACAGTTTGCAAAGAACGTGGCCGGCCACATCATTCATTCACAGAGTTCCCGAATGGAAAACGACAAGGTCTGGCAGCCTTTGCAGCTGTCGGCTTGTAATTTTCAATGAACTACAATGGCACTGTTGTACACTGTGGTAGTTCATTGATGCTTCCTGATAAAATAGGATCATATACGTTTAGTAACTAAATAAGTGAATTTTATGAGACATTTATCCATTTATCCAATTAAATTTGCAGCCTTCTAAAATGAAAAAAAAAAAAAAATCAAATAATGTTTTTGCATCATGGTAAGCTAAGGGCAATCTGTACACTGTTTATGGAACAACATTTTATATCCTGCTTGCATGGATGACTAAACAATTTGAGAAATCTGCATTTAGACACCAGATGTTTTATAGTTTTCTCCTTTAATATGAGTTTTATTTTTGATTAAATACCTTTACTCATCTAAAGGGCTGCAGACACTGCAAACTTTCTTATTGCAACACTAGACTAATTACCTGGTGAGAATGAAAGCAGGTTTTGAAAAATGTTTACTAAGATCCTTGTAGGGTAAATAATTTACCTGTAGGATAATATTTTTTAGTGAACTTGGTTTTCTATCAGTCCAGTAGCTATCAATATCATCATATTTAATTCACTCAGAGATACATGATGGTAAAAAGGACATTTTTTTAAATTACTGTATATACTTGAGTATACGTCGAGATTTTCAGCCCTTTTTTTGGGCTGAAAGTTCCCCCCTTGACTTATACTCGAGTCACCGCCATCTGCCTACATGATCAGCGTGTCATGCAGGCAGAGAGCGGCCAGCGTGTGCTATTACTATTCGGCGGCTATTTCGGTATGCTGTAAATGAATGGTTGATGACGTGAGTGAACAAAGCCATGGGCTGGAGAAGAGGTTTGAATGATTAGCGCATATCTAACCATAGTGCTACACTGACCTACCTTTTTATAATATGTGCTGGAAAAAGTAGTGAATCCTACTGTTTTAACTATTAATCAGGGGAGAAAGTTTGGATTTTAAACTTTGAATAGCCTTTTTTTTTTTTTTTTTTTTGAGCTTAATACTTAAAGTGGAGGTCCACCCTGAAAACAAAAATTACATAAAAAAAATACCTAAAAAAAAGGAGGAAAATAAATAAATAAATTTTTAACTTACGTGAAATGGCTGTTGCTAGGCAGTCTTCCTAATCTGCCTCTTCCTACGCCGGGGTGATCTTCAGTCTTCTCCTCCCCGCGTTGTCTTCTGGGGAATGGGGCGCGGTGTGTTATGGGAACTGCGTGTGTCCCAACACATCGCGTCCCATTCACAAAGCGCTGCGTGACTCACGCATGCGCAGTAGGAAACGGGCAGTGAAGCCGCAAGGCTCCACTGCCTGTTTCCCTTAGTTAGGATGGTGGTGTCAGGACTCGAGAGCCAGGGGACGGGTCGGCCTCGGGCTGTTGACATCGCGGGCACCCAGGACAAGTAAGTGTGCTTATTTAAAGTCAGCAGCTACAGTGTCTGACTTTAATTTTTTTTTTTCAAATCTGGAATCCCGCTTTAAAGTGTTTGTTACCCTGAAAAAAAAATGGATCCTGTTTCTTTAAAGTATGAATAACAGCACAATGCTTGTGCTTTGTAATTTGGCCCTTTGTATCACCTGAAATACCTGGCTGATCCTGCCTGTTTCTGCCCTCCCCCTGTAAACTGACCATGGTTTATTATGGCTGCTGAGCCCTGACACCGTGGTCAGTTGACGTGCCTCCGCCATCAGCAGCTCTCATCTGTCCCTCCCCCCTCCCTGCCTATCAGCTGTGTTAGTGCACACCCCTCCCCTCCTGCTGAAATAACATGTTAATTTCTAGGCAATCCTCTGTCTTCCATCATGCTATATCTCCAAAAAATTATGTCTATACCTTATTTTTTAACACCGCTTGGTGCTCACACCGGCCGCCTCTCTCCACCTCTCCTCCCGACTGACGTCAGCAGGGGATTCTCAGCCCCTCCCGCTGTAGCGGTCAGATCAAAAGAGAGGAGAGGTCGCTGGTCACATGAGAGCTGAGCGGCACTAGGAAATAAGGTATAGAACTGAGTTTTTTAAATAAAGCATATACAGTGGAGACATAGCATTGTGGAAGACAGGGGGTTTACTGAAAATGAACAAGTGGGTTTACAACCACATTAATTTATTAAAGATGCAAGCTTTTCAAAACAACACATTTCATTGTATAAAGCCAGATGAAGAAATCTAAAGAGTCGCATCTTTAACAACCTAGTTTAGACTATAAAGTGCATCCACCTAAATTTTAAACTTTCTGCTGTGCTGAGAATAGGATAGAGCAAACTCTGATTCATTATAAGTAGTAGTAGCAACTGAAATAAAAACAGAAATTTGGTCAAGACACTGTGGATAATTTAACTAATAGTGTTTGCCATTGTGTATCTACTGAGAATCTGTTTTTTTATGGGTTGGCATTTCTTAGGATGTACACTAGGGTCAATCAGCCTATCCGTACATAGGTGTCAACTAGGTATTACTCATCAGAAAGCTACACTTTTTGTTTCACTGGCCATCCCCACCAGAACATTAGAGTTCTATATAACCAGATGCCAACTGAGGAAACACCAATAACTACAGATTATGGACTAATAAATATTGCAGACAAGTTGCAAAGAAAATAAATCTTCAAAATATGAAACATGCTGTCATTCACATTGACCATTAAAGGCAGATAAATAGAAGTAAACCTAAAACTCCAACTACGTATTAAGCAGTGGAATTGTGTATAGGAACTGTACAAAGAGACACTAAGAAACTATTGGGCTGATTTACTAAAGTAAAAGAGTGGGTTCACTTTACAAATTGAATTTTCACTTTGCAAGGGAATTTTCATTTAGTTACATGAATGAAGTGAAGCTGTGCTAACTTCAATAATCCAATCATTTGAAGGTACTCAATTTCAATTTTCCTTGCACATTATTGGGTATTCTTTAGAATGGGACTTTTTATCATATTCAATAATGTCAGTAAAAATTCACTTTTAAAGTGAAATCTGCCGTGCAAGTGAATCTGCTCTACTACTTTAGTAAATCACCACCTATGAGTCAAAAAAATATGCTTCTAATAAATCCATACTTGAAAATCTGCTTTGAAGTAACTGTGTAAATTGGCTTAAATTACTGTGAAGCCATAAATGGTGAATCAATAGAAGGTATGATTACTGACAATTATATAATTGAAGTCTGAATGGAACTGAGAGAAGTGAATGTAGCTGAAACCTTCAGGTGAACAAATGTGGAGCATAGAAGGATGATCAAAGCCACTTTTATAAAAGAAAATGGACATTACCAAAGAAAAAAAGGATAAGCAAGTATTTCATAAATCCTTCAGGCTACCCTGTTGTAAATATTGGCTCTATGTTTAGTCCCCCTGCCATTCTGCTAGATATATTTTACTTCTTGTTTGCAAATGACAGTTTTAAGTGACAATGACTAAAAGTGGGTAAATTCATGTGATGTGTAAACATTACAAAAACGATTCAGCCGTACGGGGTTCTTCCTGTGTTTAAGCACATTTTACAAAGTTAATCAATTCTACACAATGAATGAGAATACTGGCATACCCTGAGGGCACATTCCTATTAAACTGTGTAATTTTCTCAATTTCCTGGTTGTGCCAGCAAGAATGATTTCCCAAGGGGTTCACTCTTAAAATCCTTAGCAACATTCCAATGTGTCTATTAGTAGTGAGAAATCTTTTCTGCTGATTTAGGATTTGCAGTAGGTATTGTCAATTAGCTGGAGGCAGAATCCTGCCCTATCTGGGATTAAGGAAAATAGCTTATTTTTTACACAAAAGTAGTAATCTTTTCTTTCATAATGTTTTATTAGTTTTCCAAAAAGGATGCAGGGATCCTTAAAAATATACAATAACGAGAAGAAAAACAAAACGATCCAAAACATTCCCCTGAGGGGATGCAATACTTGTCTGAGAACATAAAACAGGAATCTAGCTCATATCAAACATAGTAACAGGTTCCTAAGAAGCAGTTATAACTCCTATACTTATGGAAAATCCGTCTGACCTTCGGACAGAAGAAGGGTGGGGCACGCTGTGACCGGCCAAATCTCAACAAGCCCCCTAAATCGAATCTCAGTCAATAAAGCTTGGGGACTAGGAAATACGTTGAGGATGCTAAAACCTGAATTACTTGCCCCCAGGGGAAAGACTCCCCTCTGGAGACCTAAATGCGTTTAAATCAGGAGAACTTTCTTAGTACCATTTAGGGATAAACAGACAAGGGGAGAAGAGAGGATAGGGGAAAGGAGGAGAGAGGGGTTGGAGAAGAAGGTAAAGAAAAGAAAGCCTATCAACGGGAGACGACCCCACAACCTTTTGTGGACCGAGGACCAAAAGTAGTAATCTTGATTCAGAATATGATGTTAATAAATCTATGTATTTAGAAAAAAAATGATATATTTTAGACAGCAAGTAAAAGTATCAGTACCTGAATGTTTCTTGCTATCACCCCCAGCACAGTAGAACGCAGACAGGGAAGACCAGTAGTACTGTTCAATCACGCTGTAGAGCACATGAACCCTCCATGAATTTGACGGTTGGAGAATAAAGCAGAGTGGGCATTAGGATTATGTGTTGTTGCCCCTTCACTGTCAAATAGTCTGTCTAAGATGAGTTTCAAGTTGTGCTTGGGCTTTCTGCTGTGGAGTTCAAGGACATAGTGGGACTGTCAAGCAGAAATGTCTGTGTTGCAAAATTGACTCTTCAGATTTTCAAGTTCTTTAACAGGTAAAAGTTTCCTTATATATTTCAGCAATGATTCTAGCTGCTTATTCAGTTTTAAGAGTCATTTGTATTGGCCCCAAACTGTGCATTTGTAATTTGTAGCAAGTGCTTTGTAACAAGTTTTGTCTGTTAATGTTGCTGTGTCTCTGAAGACAAACCACTATTAAATAATGACCTATTAAGTTACAAGAACTCGCAAAAATGTTCTTCAAGTATATACAACAGTTCTGGTATATTAACATAAAAATCAACTTGAAAACAGCAAATTTGCCAGGGAAAAAAGTCATAGAGAGCAGCATTCAGACTCCAAGAATAAAAAGAATTCCTGAGATGCATAAGGATAGAAACAAAATGTGTTACAGTTATAGCCTGAACAAAGCAGCAATTTTTAATATGCCAGTACAGTGAGGGGTGAAAAAATGAGTAAAGCACAGCTAGAAGAAAGACATAGTAAAAGAGTACATGGAGGTTAAGTGCCTTCTTTTACCCTTTTTTGCATAACTAGATTCTGTTGCATTCTCTGTCAATGAGAACATTTCTGCTCGAATAGGCCTCACAGTGTGTAGCTAGTAAGCTGCAGACCTGAACTTTAATTGCAACCACAAGTTTAATAATAAATGCATTCTCTTTATATTTTTGGTTTTATTAAGATTTTGTTTCCTATTTAAAATTTAATAACGGTACTATAATGTTTTCAGAATTTGGTTACGTTTTAAAAATGGTAAACCTAAATTGTTGAACCCCTATGATGCAATTATAATTAGATTTTTATTTCTATTATCTTTAAATACGTTTAAATTAAACTCATTTAAAATCATGAAGCTAGAAGGGAGTGGGAGGAATATAACAAGGGCTACTCCAAACAAACCCTACCTCCCCATAAGGAAGTATATGGACTATTACGGTACCCAATGGAGACATACAGTATAGATAAAACTTTCAATTTATTGAATTACAAATAGTAAAGGAATTTTTATATACAAACAATTTAACAACAAGACAACTTGGGAATTGTTGCAAAACAACATGCATTAGAAATGACAGTGAGTAAAGCCCGCATGTGTAAATGAAGGCAAGTTGATATACTAATGGAGGTTTAACCTCAACAGTTTCGCGGCCAATGCCACTTCCTCAGGAGGTGTCCAAATATAGCATCTAGAAGGGTAAAACATTCACAATTACATACATAAATTTGCAAAAGATGTATAAATAATATTGGAGTAATTACGAATTGTATGAACACACTCACCAACTACTGCCCCATCAGGCAAAAATGGCACTTATGAGACGCCCAGATCGGGCGTTCCCCCTGGGGGTGAGTATGGGGGGCTAACAAGACGGGCTAGTATAAAAAGGGGATATATAGTGAGTATTGGTTTGGGATATAAACTATAATAAAACGTACACCACCAAAGTGTATGGGAATAGGAAAGGCAGGGAAAAGAAACAGGGGGGAAGAAAAGGGTATGAAAAGGAGGGAGAAAAGGGAAAGGGGGAGGGAGAGAAAGAGGAAGGAAAGTAAAGGAGGGAAAGGGGGAAGGGGGGGAGGAAAGGGGGAAGGGGGGGAAGGGGGGGAGGGGAAAAGGCAAAAAGTAGGGGATAGAGAAAGCTGGGGTGAATAGAATTTACCATCCACAACTGCAAGACACCCAGGAGGTGGTGTGAACACTAATAATTAAGTAATACAAGTACCCACCAGATCAACAGAGAGAGAAATAATTGTTAATAATGGCACCAGGGGATAAACAGTAATTCCCTGCAACAACTTGGGGATTTCTGAAAAACAAAAGGGCAAAGAGGGGAACCATGAGATATATAATGATGCCTATGAGCTCCCCTCAATCCGTCCGGGGTGTGCTGCAGCAGCGGAGCCCACCAACAGTAGAGTTCGGCCATTGACATTGCAACATCCAGCCGGAGGGGTGAGGGGACAAGGCAAGTGTAGCTAGACATCCAGATTGATGGTGATAAGCTGGACTTACTATGACCGTGCTGGTCGATACAAATCCCAGGTGTCAGCCATCTGTGGATAAGTGGCCATTGAGGCCGCCTTATAAACCCCCAACCCGGATAGACATACGGTGCTGTATGCGTCAGGCGCTGATGTCACCGGGTCCGACTCTCCACTTTTGCGTATGCGCAGACATGAGCTGCGCATGCGCATAGCCCTATCATTAGGGACGCTGTCACATGTCACCATCAGGGAAACAGGGGGAGGAGCCACCCACTGGGGAGAAAACAGAATACTATTTTTTTTGTTCCAATCAATTAAACTATATTTTTTATTCAGTCTAAGACAGCTCATAGTTGAGACATTTTTTTTTGTTTTGTTCAATTATCAGAAAAAACTGACTCACTTTCCCAATCCACACATTCACAGTAGATGGAAGAATCCTTCCCACTGTGTCATTGTATTCTGACAGTGGGGAGAGTTTCCCCATCATCAGAATACACTGATTAGCACTTCAGACTATAGCCATCAGTGCTGATCCAACAAGGAAAATTCAACAAGGTAGTTGATCGGCAGATCAACTACTGTCCAACCACAGTGTCCATACATGGATTAAAATTTGACTGGTCCTTGCTGAACCAGGTTCATTTTGATTCATGTATGGCAGGCTTAAATCCCGATGTTGAATTGATTAATGAAAACAGCAAATCAAATTAAGAACACAAAAACATACATTAACCACGTATGGACCACCCGCTGCTAGCTACCATAACTCCGGTATCCTCTTCTTCAGCGGGCAGTCATCTTTCAGATAAAAGTGGTATCTGCAACGGATTCATCGCAAGATCACTTTTATCGGCAGCGAGAGAGGTCCCCCTCCCGCCACGCTCCGGTGCCCTCCACCGCTTGCCAGAGCCACTGGCAGCGGCGGAAGCGATTGGGTCTGCTCTCCTGTTAGGTATGGAGATGATTGAGGGGAAGATGGCCCTCATCCATCTCCATACCATTTCAGGGCGGAAGCGACGTCAAAATGTCACTTCTGCCCATAGCTCTTTAACCCCCCTGGCGGTATTTCCGAGTCTGGCTCGGGGTGGATTTTCAATACCAAAAGCAGTATCCCTGAGCCAGACTCAGGATCGCATTGCAGGATCCTTGTAGATATTACTAACCTTGTCTCCTGGATCCTGCGATGTCTTCCCGCTGTGATCGGCGAGCCGCCATGTCTCGCTCAATTCATAGTGCCGAGCTCCATTCCCTGCGAGCATTGCGACGCACGGGGACGGAGTTCGGCGCCAAATTCAAAAAGTAAAACACACAGTACAGATGCAGTATACTGTAATCTTACAGATTACAGTACTGTATCAAATAATTTCACATCCCCTTTGTCCCTAGTGGTCTGCCCAGTGCCCTGCATACAGTTTTATATTATAAAAATTGTTCTTTCTGCCTGTTAACTGGAGATTGTCCATAGCAACCAAAACTGTCCCTTTACATCAAAAGTGATTTCAGACCAGCTAGAAAACAGCGATAATAAATTAGAATCACACACAGAATTGAGTGATAGTGATTTGTGGGGAAATCCGTCATTAAACACTAAAAGTAAAGAAAGCGACAATTCTGCAACTGAGCAAATTTCAGTGTTTTTGATTTGATTACCTTATTGAATACATTTTATTATTATTATATTATTATTTGTTATAATTATTTATAGTTATTTATTATATTATAATTTATGATTTCATGTTTCAAACGTTATCATACCCAGGATGTCTACTAGACTCTTGTTTGGACAGATTTAAGTGAATTATTCCAAAGAATTGTAATATGAATAAAAGTGCCCCATTTTTTTTTTTAAAGAACAGTGTAAAAATAAAAAATAAAGGGTAAAATAAATAAGATTTTTTTTTTTAAACACGCCCTGTCCTGCCGAGATTTCATCTGCCTGGAGATTTTTAAGGGTAAAAGTTTGTCGCCATTCCACGAGCGGGCGCAATTTTGAAGCGTGACATGTTGGGTATCAATTTACTCAGCGTAACATTATCTTGCACAATATAAAAAAATTGGGCTAACTTTACTGTTGTCTTATTTTTTAATTCAAAATGTGTATTTTTTCCAAAAAAAGTGCGCTTGGAAAACTGCTGCGCAAATACGGTGTGACAAGTATTGCAACGACCGCCATTTTATTCTCTAGGGTGTTAGAAAAAAAATATAATGTTTAGGGGTTCTAAGTAATTTTCTAGCAAAAAAAACTGTTTTTTACTTGTAAACACCAAATTTCAGAAAGAGGCTCGGTCCTTTAGTGCTTAATTTATACAGTACTACTGTGTCCTTAAATTCTCAATGTTAAATGTAAGCCACTTTACTTTACTTTACTGTATATAGAAAAATATATATATTTCTATAGAAAACTCAAACGTATGCTCACATCATCATACAAGAATTAGGAAATGAAGATTTTACTTTTTTCTTTTGTTTGTTGGCTCTTGGCAAATGCTGAGCAAATATAAAAAGTGATCCTAAGTAAGCTATTTTAACCCAGTGATTTCTAAATCTTGAATATCCTTTAAAAACAATGCAAATAATTAGGGCTGCAGAAATTCCTCAATTAATCGTTACTTTTTTTGATCTATTAAAATTCTTTTGATCGGTACTCACCTCTCCACCGACTTCTGGGTCTTCAGGGAGTTCCGTCGGAGATTTGGTGACGTCACGGACATCAACGTCACTGGACTCCTCCCCCCTTCCCCAGTCATTGACAGTGTTCTGCCGACAAAGGCACTTGCGCAGTACGAAGGAATACGGAGCTGCTGAAAATTGCCGAACATAAACAGCTGTGAATGAGCTGTACACCACGCATGCGCAATTAACATGTCATTGTACCAGACGATGCCGCACACTCCCGATGCTCGTGCTACTCTGCAAGGGGCGGGTCTATTATTACTGTTATATCGTGTAAGGGGCGGATGGCTATAGAAGAGGTGGAATTTAAAATTAATGGGCAGAGCTGTTTGCAGGGCATGTTTAAAGAAATTAAGGCTTACACGATACACAGCAATAATAGACCTGCCCCTTGCTTAGACGATATAACAGTAATAATATACCCACCCCTTGCAGAGTAGCACGAGCATCGGGAGCGTGTGGGGCATAGTTTGGTAGAATGTCATGTTAATTGCGCATGCGCGGTGTAGAGTTCACTCACAGCTGTTTATGTTCAGCAATTTTCAGCATCACTGTAGTAGTTTGTACTGCGCAACGTATGCACAGTACAATGCAAGGAGATCAGCTAAAAGTAGTTGGATCTGGATGTGCATTATATTTAATCGAAATTAGTCGATTAATCGATTAAAAAAAACAATTAATCGAACAAATAAATTTTAGCCCTAGAAATAATATCAAAAGGAAGTGGTGTGAACCAAATGTCTAATTGGTCTTAAAACTATGAACAATGATGTTCCCTGACATCGCTGATACAGCACCTACATTAAAGATGATATTCTCTTTAGGACAGTGATATAGCCTGTAGAAACATCACTATGGACTTTTTTCATTTACACCTACATGTTATCCCACCTGGCTTGTGAAATGAAGTACAGCACAACTGTTATACAAGATTTGCTTGAGTGAAAACAACATCTTGCCTGAAGTGATGTTTTTACACTGTTGTAAATTTAGCTTCAAGATGCTTTATGAGAGCAAACCCATGTCAGACATCTTGTATGCTCTGGTTCAAGGTCAGTTATAAACAAATTGAACAACTTAAAAATCGATGCAGCATTAAACCACTGACTATTCTCATTCAGGATCAAACTCATGCTAATGTTCAGTCATCTGTGTTTGTTTGATGATTTCCACAGCAAAAATGTAAAGTCTATTGAGTGTTTATACTCAAATGTCTGAAAATTAATAATATATCTTTTCACTGTACAGTAGCTATATTTTTTACGCTTCTTACTGACAATTTAAAAACAAAGTCTACTGTCCAACAATACAATTTTAATTTCACCTCAAAGAGCAAATGATCATTTTCCTCTTAAACGCTAACTCAATCTTTCTTACAAAATTACACATTTCCCCCACATTTAGGTGTAATGTGGTGAATACTACACTTTTAGCCCATTGACACTTCCTGCAGCTCTGTAATTTACGGTCTGTATGTCAGTAGGGAGCTGCAGAAAGAGTGTGAACAAGCCTGTGCAATGCAGCCGTGGTCCAATGATTGTGGTTGCAATGCTTTGCAGGCTTCTCTGCTAAGAAATAATAAACTTATATTTTTTACTGCGAATACTGGTGCATTTTTTTTTTGCAAAATTGTGGACTTTCAAGGCACCCACATGCATTAGTCCTTATTCAACAGCTGCAATTTCAGCAAAAGTGCATTGCAATGTATGTCTATAGGTTTCATGAACACTAGGGTCTGATAAGCTCAAAAAGGCTAAATCTCTAAGATTAGGTCTTGTTGAATTTTGATTTGATTTATTTTTTTGTGTGTATGGAAAGAAGCTAGAACTTGGAGCATTGCAAGTTCTTCTTATCGCTTATGCTACACACTGCCCATCTTTGTTTTTAACCTCTAAAACCCAAATGTATGCGTTAGCAGGAATTTACAGGAAAGTAATATATATCTAGATATAGATATATATAGATCTATATATAGATCTATATATAAAAATGTTATCATGAAGAAAAATCTGAAGTTAGTTAACTCCAAAAGAATCTAGCAGTTAGCACACCAGCCACAATTACATTATATACTTGTATTCCTCTGGACAATGGGCATGAGAACAATTGAGTCATAAATAGAGCTCCTGTTTTGCACAGTGGCTCTGCTTACAGAAATAAATTTTTTTTCTGCCTGTATCCAGGTTTCCTGGATGAGGGTGTGAAAGCTTTTGGGTTTCAAAATAGGCTAAGTAATGCTACTAGTCCAATAGTCCTTATGTGAGCTGAACTTAATTTTGTCTATGGCTAGTACAGATGATGGGATCTAGAAAAAAGACAATGGATAGCACATTTGAAGAATCTAGTCAATTTAGAAAGTCACCTGCACTCTTTCTTTTCAGTTTTAATTGTGAAAATTCCATGTCACAAGGTTAATATCAATGTTTGGGGCCTTGCAGGATTGGGAAATAAACGATGCAGGTCCCCAACATGGCACAGAGTTTTTACAATAAAACATTAAAAAATAATGTTTTGATAATTCTGCAAATTTCTTAATTCCTACTGGTCCAGTGTACAGTAGCAATCAGCACTATCATTTTTACAGCATTTGTAGAAGGACGCAGTGATCAATATTACATGAGGAGAGTTATCATAAGCTCAAAGAGAAGCACTTGCTGCTTCTTGTCCAAAATAAAAAAAATCACACAGTTGGTGGTTTGTGACATTTGCAACTTACAGACAGTGAGGGGAAATATAGTGATCAATTTCCCACTACCAAGATGCTATGGCATCTTTATATGATGTGTGTCAGAGGAGTATGAGTTGTAATTACTAGTGTTGGTCTTTGGTTTAAGTTTTAGGTGAAAATAAAGGACAGACATTTGTTCCTGGAGTTTATTTACATCATTTGTGGTAGTGGCAGCACCAGAGTCACCAGATGTGCTTTGGCTGCACTCACTTTACAAAAGTACAGTATAAAAGGCTAAGTATATTTATTTCAGCTCACAAGTTTAATAACAGTATAGCACTTTTCAGGTCTGTAAGGTTCCCCATCAGGTTTTCATCAGAGCTTAAACAGATGGCTTAGTTAGACTGGTGATTAATAGAGGGTTAGGTGTGCAAAAAATTGGCAAGAATACATCAGCAGCCTGATCTGAGAGAGCTTCTTTTAAATTTGTATTATAAAATACCTATTTATTTATTGCAGGTATTTATATAGTACCAACAATTTACACAGCACTTTACATATATACTGAACACTGACATTAGTCAAGGAGCTTACAATGTCAGGTCCCTAACTCATTCATACACATACTAGGATCAATTTAGTTAGGAGCCAATTAACCTACTAGCATGTTTTTGGAGTGTGGGAGGAAACTGAAGTACCCGAGGGAAACCCACACAGGCACAGGGAGAACATACAAACTCCAGGCAGGTAGTGCCAGGGCTAGGATTCAAAACTGCCAACCATAGTGCTGCCATTCAGAAGTGCTAACCATTTAGCCACTGTGCTGCTCATACTGTATACTTGAAGCACTCCTATTCTTCTTGTGCCTTACAATCCAAAAAATAGCTGGGATAGTATAATATCGCAACGACACTCTCAAAAGTAAACCATTTGCCTGTGAATTTTAAATCTTCTTATAAAACAAGAAAAATGTAGTTTTTACAAGAATAACACATTTTTAAAACTAATTTTAAGACGAACATATTGCAACAAGTTTAAGTATTATGTTTCAGGTATATATACTGCTAGCCTATAACAGGGAAATTTTCAAAAACACTTATGCCGCTTACACACGGTTGGAATTTCCGACAACAAATGTTTGATGAGAGCTTGTTGTCGGAAATTCCGACCCTGTGTATGCTCCATCGGACATTTTTTGACGGAAATTCCGACAACTAAAAGTTGAGAGCTGGATCTCAAATTTTCTGACAAATAAAATCCGTTGTTGTAAATACCGATCGTGTGTACACAATTCCGACGCACAAAATTCCACGCATGCTCGGAATAAAGCAGAAAGAGCCACACTGGCTATTGAACTTCATTTTTCTCGGCTCGTCGTATGTGTTGTACATCACCGCGTTCTTGGCGATTGGAATTTCCGACAACATTTGTGCTACCGTGTGGAAGTGATGTCATCTCTCCTCGTGATGGTCTTTTCCGTTACAGACCGAGGAGAGATAACATTTAATAGTAAGTGCACCAACACTACACTGACACCAGGTCACGTAGGCACACATTTCACCCCCCCCGATCACCCCCCCCAGTTAACCCCTTCACCCCCTGTCACTGTGTCACCCAGTGCAGCATTCATTCAAATTTTTTTTATTGCTGTATTGGTGTCATTAGTGACAAAAATCAGTGTTAGGGTAATTAGTCTTAGGCTCAGATAGGTCTAGGGACCCCCCTACCCCCCAATAAAGGTTTAACCCCTTGATCACCCCCTGTCACCAGTGATCACTGTATAAGTATCACAGGTGACGCAGTTTAGCGAGTTTATTTTTTATAGCGTCAGGGCACCCGCCTTATATTACCCAATAAAGGTTTAACCCCTGATCACCTAGCGGGTGATCAAAGTTAGGTTTTAGCATCAGATAGGGTCTGTGTCACCCCAGGCAGAGTGCTAGTAGCACTAACACCCACGCATGCCCCATACACCTCCCTTTAGAGGTATAGTGTCTGAACGGATCGATATCTGATCTGATCAGATCTATACTAGCGTCCCCAGCAGGTTCCCAAAAATGCAGCGTTAGCGGGATCAGCCCAGATACCTGCTAGCACCTGCGTTTAGCCCCTCCGCCCAGCCCAGCCCAGCCCAGCCCACCCAAGTGCAGTATCAATCGATCACTGTCACTTACAAAAACACAAAACACTTAACTTCAGCATTCGCAGAGTCAGGCCTGATCCCTGCGAATGCTAACAGGTTTTTTTTGCAGCATTTGAAGCAGTTGCTGACAGTCAGGTGCTTTTTTCTTGTGAGCCTCACTAGTGTACGAGTAAATTTAGAGACCAAAATGTCAAATCGAAGGTACACTAGTGAAGAGGTCTACACATTTCTAAGCATGACAGATAGTAAAGAGGAAGTCACTCGTCTGTCAGATTCAGGCTCAGAATACGAACCTGTAGACATCAGTGGCACCCTGACAGATAGCTCTGATGACGGAGTTGTGGTCCCTGCCAAGGTCAGGCGTACCAGACCCTGTTTTTCTGCTGTTGTCGAGGTGCAAGAACTGCAGGTCCCTCGTATGGAGCAGAGAGCCAGTACTAGTGCTGCTCTTCCTTCTGGTGAACTGGCAAGCACCACCGGCCTAGTACATCCTGGTCATACATCCAGCATGGCAGTAACACTTGGTGACATGGTAAGTCCCATAAGTGCAGTTCAAGCTGGCGGGGTGGCAAGCATGAGTAGTGTCCCGCTGCCACCAAGAAGAAGACAAACACAGGCCTGTCGAGCCCATAGTGCCCTTCCTGATGCATTCGCCAATCCTAATTGGGAGCCCACCACTTCTGCAGCACCCGTACTTCCCCCTTTCACTGGCCAACCCAGAATTCAGGTGGAAACAATTGATTTTATGTCACTTGATCTTTCCTCGCTGTTTTTTACCGAAGATCTCTATAGATCTATTGTGGACCAAAGCAATTTTGTATGCTGGTCAATTCATCGCCGCTAATCCCCATTTGACCCTTGCCAGAGATTGGAAACCAATTACGGTTTCTGAATTTAAGACCTTTCTGGGCCTATCCCTCCTCATAGGCATAACTAAAAAGAGCGAGTTGCGGTCATATTGGTCCACTGACCCAATTCACCATATGCCTGTGTTATTTGCCTCCATGACCAGGACACGATACGAGCAGATCTTGTGGTTCATGCACTTCAGCGATAATGAATTCTTTCGTCCATGGGGTGACCCTGGATTTGATCGGCTGTACAAAATTCGGCCCCTCGTAAACCAGTTCGACCAACAGTTTGCAGCCTTGTTTACTCCCGATCAAGTTGTCTGCATTGATGAGTCCCTGATTACGTTTTCTGGCTGCTAGTCTATCAAACAGTATCTTCCCAGCAAGCGTGCCAGATACAGGGTCAAGATGTATAAGCTCTGTGACAGGGCAACAGGCTATACATATAGTTTTATGGTTTACGAGGGAAAAGATAGTCACGTAGAGCTACATAGGGAGCGCTGGCAAGATTGTGTGGGACTTGGTGTCACCCTTATTTGGAAAGGGGTACCACTTGTACATGGAGAATTATTACATGAGTGTGCCACTTTTTAGTCACCTTTTTGATTATGAAATTGGCGCATGTGGCACCATGCGATTTAATCGCCAGGGCTTCCCCAAACAGCTTGTAGAATCCCGACTTAGACGGGGAGAGAGCCTGCTTGAAGTGTAATAATTTGTTAGCAGTGAAGTGGAGGGATTCGCGGAATGTTTTCATTCCGTCCTCGCTTCACGCAGATACGACAGTCCAAATTCCTGCGGCGACTGGTGTTGTGGAGAAATCCCTCTGTGTCCATGAGTACAACCTTAATATGGGAGGGGTTGACCTCAACGACCAGTTGTTGGTGCTGTACCTAATTGCCCGTAAGGCCAGACGCTGGTACAAAAAAGTGTCTGTATATTTATTTCAATTGGCTCTGCTGAAGGCTTTTGTGCTATACAAAGCTTCAGGACGAACTGGATCCTTCCTTAAATTCCAGGAAGAGATAGTCACAGCCCTTCTGTTTCCAGATGGTGCTTTGTCCCAACTTCCCAATCCAAATGCAGTGAGCTGGCTGCATGAGAGGCATTTTCCTTATGTCCTCCCTTGTACCCTTACTCAAAGAACACCCCAAAGAAGATGTTGTGTCTGCAGTAAACGCAGATTTAGGCATGACACCCACTTTTATTGTCCCCCCTGTCCTGACCAACCTGGTCTCTGCATCGGTGACTGTTTCAAGCGCTACCACTCACTAGTTGAGTATTAACATAGGGTACAGCACCACACAGTCCTAGGTACACGTACATAGGGTCTCGAAAGATGTGATGGCCATCACATTTTGAGAGACCCTAATTTGCAACGTTCAGTTTACAGTTTTTTTACAGTTTTTAGAAAAGTGAAAAAAATGAAAAAAACACACAAAAACACGGAAAAAATTAAAAATCCAAAAATAGTTGTATTTTTCTTCTCTCTCTCTCTCTCTCTATTGTTCTCTCTTATGTTCGCTCTCTACTGTCCACTGTTCACTCACTATTGTTCTATATCTATTGTTCTCTGTTTTATTTTTACTATGTTTTATTGTATTTGCTTTGCAGGTATGGTATGCTATACTGTAATTTTTGTTTTATTGTTAACCATCATTTGCTTAGCTTGTACGCCATTCAGCTGCAGCACGGGTTCATTTATCTTAACAGCAACAGTGTTTGCTCCCACGATATATAAAGCCGTGACTCCAGCGCTGTCAGAGGTCATTTCATCACCACAGTTAAAAAAAGAGCATATATGTTGACGCATGGGGTCAGGGGTGAAGGAGTGATTTTCTCCTAACATTAGGGGTGGATTGCCCCCATACTTCGGCATATATTTTTTTATACACAGATTGCAATGTTTTATTTTTACTATGTTTTGTTGTATTTGCTTTGCAAGTATGGTAAGTCTTACTGTTATACTGTAATGTTATTTTGTTTTATTGTTAACCATCATTTGCTTAGCAGGTACACCATACAGCTGCAGCACGGGTTTATTAACCTTGACAGCAACAGCGTTTGCTCCCACGATACGTAAAGCCGTGACTCCAGTGCTGTCGGAGGTGATTTCACCACCACAATAAAAAAAAAATGGTGCATGTATGTCCATCATTAGAAGTGGGTGGATAAAGGGCGGTGTTCTTATGGTGGGCATACCCACCGATCAATCTCTTTTTTTCGTTCAGCCCACAGGCTGCATGAAAAAAAGAACATTACAATGTATGCCCAACAAGGACCAGCAACGTACTGGTATGTTGCTGGACTCTGAGTGGTTATACCAGAATGATGCCTGCAGGTTTAGGTATCATCTTGATATCATTCTTTTCAGCCAGTAGTCGGCTTTCATGTAAAAGCAATGCTAGTGGCTAATTAGCCTCTAGACTGCTTTTATAAACAGTGGGAGGGAACATCCCCCCCACCGTCTTCCATGGTTTTCTCTGGCTCTCCTGTCCCAACAGGGAACCCAAGAATGCAGTGATAGTTCCGCCAGCTAACCATAGAGCTGATCAGAGACCAGATTGGCTCCAATCATCTCTATGGCCTAAGAAACCAGAAGCTACAAGCATTTCATGACTTAGGTTTCGTTGGATATAAACAGCGCCATTTCGAAATTGGCAAAGCATTTTATCACACTGATCTTGGTGTAGTCAGATGCTTTGAGGGCAGAGGAGAGATCTAGGGTCTAATAAGCCCCATTTTTTTCAAAAAAGACTACCTGTCACTACCTATTGCTATCATAGGGAATATTTACATTCCCTGAGATAACAATAAAATTGATTTAAAAAAATGAAAAAAATTAACAGTTTAAAATATAATAAATAAGCAAAGTAAATAAAAATTTTTAAAAAAGCACCCCTGTCCCCCCCGTGCTCACGCGCAAAGGCAAACGCAAGGGTCGGTCTGGTGTCATATGTAAACAGCAATTGCACCATGCATATGAGGTATCACCACGAAGGTTAGTTCGAGGGCAGTAATTTTAGCAGTATACCTCCTCTGTAAATCTAAAATGGTAACCTGTAAAGGCTTTTAAAAATGTATGTAGTTTGTCTCAATTGCAAGTTTGTGCGCAATTTTAAAGCATGTCGTGTTTGGTATCCATGTACTTGGCATAAGATCTGCTTTTTTATTCCATCAAATGTTTGGGCAATATAGTGTATTTTAGTGCATTAAAATTTAAAAAAGTGTGTGTTTTCAAAAAAATTGCGTTTGAAAAATCGCTGCGCAAATACGGTGTGAAAAAAAAAATTGCAACACCCACCATTTTAATCTGTAGGGCCTCTGCTTTAAAAAAGTATACAATGTTTGGGGGTTCAAAGTAATTTTCTTGCAAAAAAAAAAATATATTTTTTCATGTAAACAAAAATTGTCAGAAAGGGCTTTGTCTTCAAATGGTTAGATAAGTGGGTGATGTGTGACATAAGCTTCTAAATGTTGTACATAAAATGCCAGGACAGTTCAGAACCCTTTTGGAAAGTAGACACCCCAAGCTATTTGCTGATAGGCATGTTGAGTTCATAGAATATTTTATATTTTGCCACAAGTTTCGGGAAAATTACATTTTTTTTTGCACAAAGTTGTCACTAAATGATATATTGTTCAAACATGGCATGGTTATATGTGGAATTACACACCAAAATACATTCTGCTGCTTCTGCTGAGTACGGGGATACCTCATGTGTGAGACTTTTTGGGAGCCTAACCGCGTACAGGACCCCGGAAACCAATCACCGCCTTCAGGCTTTCTAAGGGCATACATTTTTGATTTCACTTCTCACTACCTATCACAGTTTTGAAGGCCATAAAATGCCAAGATAGCACAAACCCCCCCGAATGACCCCATTTTGGAAAGTAGACACCCCAAGCTATTTGATGAGAGGCATGTTGAGTCCATGGAATATTTTATATTTTGCCACAAGTTGTGGGAAAAGTAGAACGTTTGGAAAGTAGACACCCCAAGGTATTTGCTAAGAGGCATGGTGAGTAGATCTCATTTATTTTTGAAAATGAAGAAGGAAAATAATTTTTTTTGTCTTTTTTCAATTTTCAAAACTTTGTGACAAAAAGCGAGATTTGCAAAATACTCAACCTGCCTCTCAGTAGATAGCTTGGGGTGTCTACTTTCCAAAATGGGTTCATTTGGGGGGGGGGGTTGTGCTATCTGGGAATTGCATGACCTCCAAAACTGTGATAGGCAGTGAGGAGTGAAATAAAAAATGTATTCCCTTAGAAAGCCTGAAGGCGGTGATTGGATTTCAGGGTTCTGTACGCAGTTAGACTGCCAAAAAGTTCCACACATGTGGTGTCCCCGTACTCAGGAGAAGCAGCAGAATGTATTTTGGGGTGTAATTCCACATATAACCATGCCATGTTTAAACACAATATCATTTAGTGACAACGTTATGTAAAAAATAAAATTGTAATTTTCCCAAAACTTGTGGCAAAATATAAAATATTGCATGGACTCAATATGCCTCCAAGCAAATAGCTTGAAGTGTCTTCTTTTCAAAATGGGGCTGTTTGGGGGGGTTTTGTGCTATCTTGTCATTTCATGGCCTCTGAAACTGTGATAGGTAGTGAAGAAGTGAAATCACCATTTTACGCCCTTAGAAAGCCTGAAGGCGGTGATTGTACACCGCTAGGCTCCCAAAAAGTCACACACATGTGGTAGCCCTGTACTCAGGAGAAGCAGCAAAATTTATTTTGGGGTGTAATTTCACATATGCCCATGGCATGTTTGAGCAATAGATCATTTAATGACAACTTTGTGCAAAAAAAAATTGTCATTTTGCCGCAACTTGTGGCAAAATATAAAATATTCCATGGACTCAACATGCCTATCAGCAAATATCTTGGAGTATCTACTTTCCAAAATGGGGTCATTTTGGGGGGGTTTGTGCTTTCTTGGCATTTTATGACCTTCGAAACTGTGATAGGTAGTGAGGAGTGAAATCAAAAATTTATACCCTTAGAAATCCTGAAGGTGGTGCTTGGTTTTCGGGGTCCTGTACGTGGCTAAGCTCCCAAAAAGTCTCACACATGAGGTATCCCCGTACTCAGGAGAAGCAGCAGAATGTATTGTGGGTGTAATTCCACATATAACCATGGCACGTGTGAGCAATATATCATTTAGTGACAACTTTGTGTAATTTTTTATTTTTTTTTGTAATTTTTCAATCACTTGTGACAAAAAAAAAAATATTCAATGGGCTCAACATGCCTCTCAGCAATTTCCTTGTGGAGTCTACTTTCCAAAATGGGGTCATTTGGGGGTGGGGGGGTTGTACTGTCCTGCCATTTTTGCACCTCAAGAAATGAAATAGGCAGTCATAAACTAAAAGCTGCATAAATTCCAGAAAATGTACCCTAGTTTGTAGACACTATAACTTTTGTGCAAACCAAAAAATATACGCTTATTGACATTTTTTTTACCAAGGACATGTGGCTGAATACATTTTGGCCTAAAATTGAGTTTATTAAATTTTTTTTATAACAAAAAGTAGAAAATATCATTTTTTTTTCACAATTCTTGGTCTATTTTCATTTATATTGCAAAAATAAAAATTGCAGAGGCAATCAAATACCATCAAAAGAAAGCTCTATTTGTGGGAAAAAAAGGATGCAATTTTTGGGGGGTACAATATTGCATGACCGTGCAATTGCCAGTTAAAGCAGCGCAGTGCCAAATTGTAAAAAATGCTCCTGTCATTGAGCAGCCAAATCCTCCGGGGCTGAAGTGGTTAAGCAAAACATTTCCAGAATAAGTTGATATTTGCATATTAACACAATGTTGATGCTCTAGAAAAACACACACTCACTGTGCAGGTCCCTATTTCTTGCTTTAACTGGTTAAAATATGCTACTACAGATAGACTTTAAACACTCAGAGGGAAAATGTGTAATGTGTGAAAACTATATTTTTCCCAGTCCTACCTTTAGCTTTAGTTCTTTTTTTTTTTTTTTTTATCAAACTTGTCAACATGGAACGTAAAAAACTACAATTGCAGTGATGCTGTATCAAATACAGTATACATTTATAGCAAATGCAGTTAGTGTTTATAAACTGCTTGCTTGTGTGGTGCCTCTTTTTGTTAGCATCATAATGACCTCTTAGGCTTAACTGTTGAGCTTGTAATGGCTGCCTTTTTCCAATATCCCCAGGCGAATATGGCTAGAAATTAATATAAAAGCATAAGTCCATGTTATTTTAATTGGCCTATTAAAAAAAAAACAGATCAATGTGGTTGTTTGTCCTAGAAAGCATGCTAGATTTTTTCTTTTCTAAACCTAATGTAAAAATGTAAAATGTAAAAGAAATGGAAACTTGTTTTCATAAATTAGTTCATCATGCTCAGATTACATAAAACTGTTTCCCTGTACAGTCATTTTTTTTTTCACCAATACTTGCCATTTCAGACTTTACAGTGCTTTCTGAGATGCCTGGAAAAGAGCTGCCTTATATATTCCCAAAGCTCCCATGACTTGCTATAATGTGCTGAAAAATGATATCACATCATAACACGTTAGAGAGCATTAGTCTGTCACTGTTTTGCACGTTTTGTTCAGATATTCTATTTTTATGTTTTAAGTCAGTCATATGGTTGACTAGCTTTTTACACAGCTAAGGTCTTCCTTTGTAAATGATTTGCTTTGAGTATGAAAAGCCAGAGAAAGTCTAGACTTGTACGATGATCATCAACATCAGTGAACTTTTGGACCAGCATGCAAAATCTTACAATCATTTGACAAAGATTATGCCCTAAAAGGAACACTTTTGCTGCTTAACTGCTTGCCGACCGCTGGCTGTCAATTGACGGCCAGGCAGCTCGGCTTTAGTTGCAGGAGGGCGTCATATGACAGCCTCCCATTTAAACAGGGAATGCGCCATCGTGTGCGCTCATCCCTGTTCCTTCGGTGGCGGCGTGTCACGGAGACACCGCTTGCCACCGAGGGGGGTGAACAGCCATTGGAAATGGCCGATCACAGATAGGTCCACCCCATTGTGCACAGCGCATGTGCGGGATCGCGAGCGCGCTGCATGTACGCGTCGGTGGCGGAGTGTTCCCGGGAACACTACTCGTCACTGACGTCAGTAAACAGCCATTGGCCGGCTGTTTACCCACGTGATCGGCTGTGATCCATTCACAGCTGATCATAAATGTAAACACAGAGCCGTAACTAGCTGTTACCAGCTCTTCTCTCCTCACACACCGTTTCCAGTGTGAGGAGAGAAAAGCCAGAAGCAGTGAGTTACCGATCTGTGTTCTGTAGTGTCTGCACCAACACCACACCTGTCCCATCGCCCCCCCAATTGTCATCTGTCACCCAACAGTCACCACAGTCACCCAATAAAGTGCACCTGTCACATAAGGGACTGCCATCAGTGACCGTCAGCGGTGCACCTGTCACCCATCAGTGACCATCAGCGGTGCACCTGTCACCCGTCACAAATCAGTGACCATCAGCGGTGCACCTGCCACCCATCACCCATCAGCCATCACCCGTCACCCATCAGTGTCCGCCAGCCATCACCCCTCACCCATCAGTGACCGCCAGCCATCATCCGTCACCCATCAGTGACCGCCAGCCATCACCCGTCACCCATCAGTGACCGCCAGCCATCACCCGTCACCCATCAGTGACCACCAGCCATCACCCGTCACCCATCAGTGACCCCCAGCCATGATCCATCACCCATCAGTGACCGCCAGCCATCACCCATCAGTGACCGCCAGCCATCACTTGTCACCCATCAGTGACCACCAGCCATCACCCATCACCCATCAGTGACCTCCAGCCATCACCCCTCACCCATCAGTGACCGCCAACCATCACCCGTTACCCATCACCTGTCACCCATCAGTGACCGTCAGCCATCACAGATCACCTGTCACCCTTTAGTGACCACCAGCCATCACCCGTCACCCATCACCCGTCACTGTCTGTGGCCTGTCACCCATCAGTGACCATCACCTGTCACACCGTCATCACCGATCAGTGAACGTCAGCTGCCACCCATTGCATAGCCCATCAGTGAGGTCACCTGCCACCTGTCACACTGCGTCATGTCCAAAAGAGTATACAGCAGTGAGGAGGCGTTCCAGACCCTCTCCATGACCGATGAGAGCAACGGGGAGTTCTCATCAGATTCCAATTCTGATTCTGACTCAAATTCGGCATTTTAACCAAATAGTGAATCGGCAAATGATTCGTAGGAAGAATGGGTCCCTCCCAAAAGGGCATGGCACTCTGGAAACCAGGATTATATTCCCAGGCCCAGTACCAGCGCTGCCACCACCAATAGGCCACAGGAGCAAATTCCCAGGTCCAGTACCAGCGCTGCCGCCAGCGTTAGGCCCCGGGAACAAATGCCTAGTACCAGCACTGCCACAGGCGATAGGCCCCAGGAACAAATGCCCAGTACCAGCACTGCCGCCGGCGATAGGCCACAGGAACAAATGCCCAGACCCAGTACCAGTTCTGCCACATCACGCCTGAGTACTAGCACAGGAAATTCCAATCCAACTATTGGAGTGTCACACCCCCCAAGAGCCAGGGCCTCTACATACATGCCAGATGGTTTTGCCAACCCAACATGGCTGCCTTCCAACTTGGCATCACCAATTATTCCCCTGTTCACAGCACTGACAGGTGTGCAGACCAACATCCAAAATTTCTCAGAGATTGATTTCTTTCATATGTTTTTGCCCGACACTATGCTGCAATTTATTGTGGACCAGACAAATTTATATGCCCAGCAATATATTGCTAACATCCCCCAATCATCCTATGCCCGTCCTTTTGAGTGGAGAGATCTGAATTTGGAAGAGTTCAAAGTGTTTATGGACCTCACCCTAAACATGGGGATTACAAAAAAAATGAAGGACATGCCTATTGGTCCACCAACCCTATCCACAACATGCCCATTTATTCTGCCGTAATGTCCAGGTCCCGATACAAGATGATAATGCGCTTTCTTCACTTCAGCGACAACACCCAGTGCCCTCCCCACAATCATACAAATTGCGACAAGTTATACAAGATTCGCCCACTGATAAATTTCTTTTCCCAACAATTTGCAGAACTCTATGTCCCCGATCAGAATATATGTGTCGATGAGTCTCTGGTACCCTTTTCAGGCCAGCTAGGAATAAAGCAATATATTCCTAGCAAAAGGGCCAGATACGGAGTAAAGTTATACAAGCTATGTGAGAGAGCCACGGGATATTTGTATGCGTTCCGCATATATGAAGGAAAATATTCCCAGCTCCAGCCCCCTGAGTGCCCGGCCTCCATGGGCACAACTGGAAAGATTGTATGGGACTTGGCATACCCACTTCTAAACAAAGGATATCACATATACGTTGACAACTTTTACACAAGCCTGCCCCTTTTCAAACACTTATACATTGCAAAAACCCTGGCCTGTGGAACCTCCAGAAAAAATAGAAAGGGCTTCCCACAATCTTTAGCGAACAAAAAGCTGCAAAGGGGGGAAAGAGCATCATTGAGATGCAACGAAGTGCTGGCCTTGAGGTGGAAGGATAAGAGGGACGTGCACATGATGTCCACCATACATGATGACACTACAATCGAGGTACAAAGAAGACGAGGTCCCATTGAAAAGCCAACATGTGTCCAAGATTATAATCTCTACATGGGGGGGTAGATTTTAATGATCAAATGATTGAGCCCTATTTGTCAAAAAGGAGGTACCGATTCTGGTATAAGAAGGTAGCAATTTATCTCATCCATTTGGCCATTTACAATTCCTACGTAGTCTACACCAAATCCATTGAAAGCCCCGCCCCCTTCCTAAAATTCATAGAAGTTGTCACGTCCCTCATCTATCACCAAAGACCCCCCCAGAAGACCTTCGCTCTGAGGCTGTTTGCAGACTTCATGAGCGCCACTTCCCCTTCAGCATTCCACCATCTGAAGCAGGCCGAAGACGGCAAAAAAAATGTCGCATGTGCACCAAAAAAGGATTTAGAAAAGATACCAGCTACCATTGTCCCCAGTTTCCCTCCCAACCTGGCCTTTGCATTGGTGAATGCTGCGAACGCTATCATATATCCCTAAAATATTAGCCCATATTTTTAACCATTTCCCCATTTTCATCATCTGTGCTGACCATTTTCCATTCTTTCCCAAATAACCATGCCACTGATTCCACGTGAACTGACCCTGGCCTGTTTTTTGACTATGCCTCTGCCTACTGTTTGGACTGCTACCACGTGAACTGACCCTGGCCTGTTTTGTGACTATGCCTCTGCCTACTGTTTGGACTGCTTCCATGTGAACTGACCCTGGCCTGTTTTATTAACTACGCTACTGCCTACCGCTTGGACTGCTTGCACGTGAACTGACCCTGGCCTGTTTTCTGGACTATGCTTTTGCCTACCGCTTGGACTGATCTGTTGCCCTGCTACTGTAGTACACAGGGGTCTCACATATGTGAGGGGCTCCAGAATTGTTTTTCCGGATGGAGAAAACTATTTTTTTGTTTTCTCCGGGTTTCGGAATTTCCGGATTAGGGTCTGGAGTCCGGAGGCTTCATAGAGATTTGGGTAAGTCGAAGCCTCTACCCCTGTGCCCCTGTGCACAGGTCTTACCTGATTGTGGCCCTCAGCCTGCTGCTGACTTACTGCCACCATGCCTCTGCCTGTCGCATGAATGGACCACACCGCTACCTGGACTATGCAAATAATTAGCTGTAGCAAGAAGCAGTATGTTTATGAAGGGCTGGAGAGCAGTACAATAATGAGTGTCTGCAGGTAACAGTGTATCAGGACCAATATTATGGCTGTGCTGGCTGTCTCTGCCTGGACAATTTCTATGGACTGTGCTGCCCTGCCTGCTGCCTGGATAGTTACTATTGCTGTCGCTAAGCACATCCCTGCCTGCTTCCTGGACCAGTGGTCTCCTCTGTGGATACTACTAAAAGCACAGGTAATGCTTTTTTTTTTTTACCCTTTCTGCAATAGAATTTATTTTGGATTGTAATTCTTGGTATGTGCATGCTATGTGTTAGAAATATGAAGGGTTTTCAAAAATGATAGGTTGCCAGGAGATTATATATGTCATTTATGCTCCAAGAACGCCTGATGGTGCTACTCGGATGTTGGGCCTCTGTATGTGGCCAGGCTGTGTAAAAGTCTCACACATGTGGTATTGCCATACTCAGGAGGAGTAGAATGTATTTTGGGGTGTCATCTTTGCTATGTACATGCTATGTGTTGGAAATCTCTGATAAATGGACAACTTTGTGTAAAAAAAAATGCGTTTTCATTTTTTTCCACATTTTCCAAAAACTTCTGGAAAAAAGTGAACCGTTGAAAAGACTCATTATGCCTCATAGATTATATGTTGGGGTGTTTGCTTTCCAAAATGGGGTAATTTTGGTGGAAATTCCATTGTCCTGGTGCTCCAGGGCCTTCAAAAGTGTAATAGGTGGTTGAGAAATGAGATGTGTCATTTATGCTCCTAGAACGCATGGAGATGCTACTTCAATGTTGGGCCTTTATATGTGGCCAGGCTGTGTAAAAGTCTCACACATGTGGTATCGCCATACTCAGGAGGAGTAGCAGAATGTATTTTTGGGTGTCATCTTTGCTACGTACATGCTATGTGTTGGAAATATTGATAAATGGACAACTTTGTGTAAAAAAAAATGCGTTTTCATTTTTTTCCACATTTTCCAAAAACTCCTGGAAAAAAATGAACCGTTCAAAAGACTCATTATGCCTCACAGATTATACGTTGTGGTGTTTGCTTTCCAAAATGAGGTCATTTTGGGGGCAATTCTATTGTCCTGGTGCTCCAGGGCCTTCAAAAGTGTAAATGGTGAAATGGTGGTTGAGAAATGAGATGTGTCATTTATGCTCGTAGAACGCATGAAGATGCTACTTCAATGTTGGGCCTTTGTATGTGGCCAGGCTGTGTAAAAGTCTCACACATGTGGTATCGCCATACTCGGGAAGAGTAGCAGAATGTATTTTGGGGTGTAATTTGTTGTATGCATATGCTCTGAGAGAGAAATAACCTGTTAATATGACAATTTTCTAAAAAAAAAAAATCTTCATTTTGCAAAGAATTGTGGGAAAAAATTACAACTTAAAAAAATTCACCATGCTACTTACTTAATACCTTGGAATGTCTACTTTCTAAAAAGGGGACATTTAGGGGGTATTTGTACTTTCCTGACTTGTTAGTGTCCCAAGAAATGAGATAGACCATCAGTACATCAGGTGTGATCAGATGTGATCAATTTTCAGTGTTTGGCACCATAGTTGTAGACTCTATAATTTTCACAAAGACCAAATAATTTACACTAATTTGGGTTATTTTTACCAAAGATATGTAGCAGTATAAATTTTGGGCAAAATTTATGAAGAAAAATTACTAATTTGCAAAATTTTATGACAGAAACAAAGAAAAAGGCATTTTTTTCCACAAAATTTACGGCCTTTTTTATTTATAGCACAAAAAATAAAAAAAACCTACTAGTGATTAAATACCACCAAAAGAAATCTCTATTTGTTTGAAAAAAAGGACGCAAATTTCATATGGGTACAGTGTTGCATGGCTGAGTAATTGTCATTCAAAGTGTGAGAGCGTTGAAAGATGAAAATTGGTCTGGGCAGGAAGGGGGTGTAAGTGCACTGTATTGAAGTGGTTAAGGCTAGGTTCACACTTATGCGAATTGGATGCGGGTTTCCCTGCATTCAATTCGCATAGCAGGAGATTGTGACTGGATCTCTATGGTGCCGGTTTGCACATCTCTGCTGCGGCTCCAGTGCGAATTGCACAGGAGCCCTGTGTATCTTTTGGTCCATTTCAGCTCCGAATTCAGCCCAAAATTCGGGATGAAATCGGACCTGAAATGGTAAATGGAGATGGACCGTACTCCTGCTGTGAGCCGCTGCATGTTCCAGTGTGAACCCAGCTTTAAAGTTTCCTTTCAGACAATGGAGGAAGGAAAGGGCACGCAGTGAGCACACGCAGACAGCCCCTGTGACAGCTTATCTTGAGGAAAGCAACAGCAACCATGGGTTTTTTGCCTTTAATCCCCATACACACTATCAGATTTTCTGCTGATTTTTTCCTTCAGATTTACCAAAACCATATAAAATGAGGTCAAACCTTAGGAGTTTCAATTTGTATGCAATCAGGCAAGCCCTTGAACTACATGGTTTTGGTAAATCTGAAGACAAAAATCAGCAGGAAATCTGATAGTGTGTATGGGGCTTTACAGTTATTTTGTCCCCAAATAATGGTATTTAGAGGAATATCAGAGAGACTTTAGATTTTCCAGTCAAGACCATTACCTAAATCTTCATTCACCTTTTCAGCCTACATGCAAACAGTCTGGTAGACCAGTGGTCACCAACTCTGTCCTCAGTGCCCCTAACAGGCCAGGTTTTATATATTACCTTGGGGAGATGCAGACTAGAATACTGCAATCACTGAGCAGCAAATGATCTCACCTGTAATATATTTCAGTTATCTAGCAAACCTGGCCTGTTAGTGGGCCCTGAGGACAGGGTTGATGACCACTGTGGTAGACTATGTTTGCATCATATTTATGTTATATTTAAATGCACTTAGAGTAGTTTAGTTTAGTTTAGAAAATGTATATTGTGCTTGGTGCAGCTATACTACCTTGCATGACCCAAATACTTAAAGTAGAACTAAAGGCAAAACATTTTTCTTTTCATTTTGGATAGAGTGTGGTTAGGTTTATTTTTGACATCTGTGTCATTGAGGAAATTTACCTTCACTTCCTATCCCATGGCAAAAAAAGGAAGTGAGAGAAAATCCTTCTAAAGTGAGATAATCTCTGGTTGTCATCAGGGTTACCAGAACGAGTGTCCCCATTGAAAAATATCTTCACTATTCATGTTATGTGGGCAACCCAAAATTTTAATTTTCTTTTACTTTGACTTTCATTGATAATGGTATACTGGACGAATAGAGAGGGGAAATTTTCCCTAACAGGGGCACAGCTGACAATAAAAACTGACAGGTGTTCTAACCCTTTTCCACTTTTGCCTTCACTTATACTTGAATTTTCTAGAAAGATACATTTAAAGCCAGTAGAAGTATTAGTGTGAATCTGCATTCAACAGACAGCAAACTGAAAAAATGTAACACAAAAGCTATACAACACTAGTTCCATAGCAGTCTTAGAGACTTTGAGGCTGATTTACTAAAGAAGCTGAGAATTTTCACAATATAGTTTGAGGCTGCTTTACTAAATACGTTGAGAATGCTCACATTAAACAAAAATGAAGATTAGGTAGATTAATTATTCAATCATGTGAAGATAAAATAAATAAACAAGAATTTGTTTTTTACTTGATTTGATAACTGACGATAATCTTCACTCATTTTTTTGTGTAAACTTTCTAAATGACAAAGCCCTCTCAAAATAAAAACTCTGGCTATGACTCTACTCCACTCAAAATAATATATAACGAAACTATAATTGAAAAAAGAACATATGTACCATAGCCCGTATCCAATACAAATATACAAAAAAATATATTGTATTGCATTACAAAAAAAAAAAAACACAAAAGGACATACAACAAAAAAAACTTGGCCAAGGGTTTAAAAGAAACATGGCCCTCACCATCCCAAACCTTCAAGCTTATATCTTTATCATATAGAGTGGCTGATTACTAATGTATAGAGCCTCAGAATACACTTAGTTCAACCCAAATATTGAAGGTGATACACCATAGCACCCTTCTATAACTTATCTACCCCACTTTGCATTACTTTACTCCTATATTTATGCAGGGCTCAAAATTTCAAGTCCTGAGCTACTAGCCAGGCCTCAAGGGTTACTCGCCACCAATTGCTCCACCCAACCCCTACCCTGCCCCACCCCTAATTCTGCCCCTAAACACGCCCCTAAACATGCCCTCATAAATTATCTCATGAAATTACACTTAAATGTTTTATGCAGAATTAAGTTATAAAAAATATATATTAACAACAACTTTATCAGTGCCTATCAATGCAGCCTCACCTGTGCCCAACAATGCAGCCTACCTGTATCCATCAATGCCACTTCACGTTGTGCCCAACAATGCAGCCTACCTGTGCCCAACAATGCAGCTTACCTGTGCCCAACAATGCCGCCTCACCTGTTTTCATCAATGCCACCTCACCTGTGTCAATCAATGTAGCCTCATCTGTGTCCACCAATGCTGCTCCAAGAACAGCGACCATTCAACCCTGTATGCCCGGCGGTGCTTGCCCCCCCGCTCCAAGGCAGCCCACACTCGCAAGCCCTCATTTTCCACTCGCAAAATGATAGTAGGCGAGTGGAAAATTTGAGGGCTGGTATATAAGCATTAGATGAAATCCTCCATAGCTTATCAACTCAACTCCATGTGGTTTACAAATGCATTTCTTAAAGCAGGTATATACTGTGGGTTGGAAGGTATGTACTGTACAGTTCAAACTCTCACATTGGAAAAGGGACTAAGCACAGTCCGGAGGGTGTCTCTGACCACTAGACAATATCATTCAGTAGAGCCTATAAAAGTAAAGGGGGAACTTCATAAGCAGACATAAGTCAAGGATGCAAAAATTCAAAACGAAAGACAGATTGCAAAAGATAGTAGGACAAACCCAAAAAAATTCTTCAAATATATTAATAGTAAAAAGGTCTGGTCTGAGCATGTAGACCCTTTACAAAATAATCTGGGTGACTGGGGACAAGGAGAAGGCTAATTTATTAAATACTTTCTTTAGCTTTGTGTATACAAAAGAGCATGGGGGAACTCATGTCCATAATGGGGGTGGTATTGACACAGCCCCGAATGATCCACAATGGCTCAAAAGTGATATGGTCCAGAAATATTTAGACAGAATAAAGGTGGATAAAGCACCTGGACCTGATGGCATCCACCCACGGATCCTAAAAGAATTAAGCTCTGTAATTTCAAAGCCATTGTATCTAATTTTTAGGGACTCGTTAATGACGGGAATTGTACCACTAGATTGGCGCAGGGCGAACGTGGTGCCTATATTTAAAAAGGGATCAAAGTCTTTACCAAGCAACTATAGACCTGTTATTTTAACTTCTATAGTCGGGAAGATACTGGAGCATTTAATAAAAGACCACATAGATGAGTTCTTGCTGGAAAAAAAACATTTTAAGCAACAGACAGCATGGATTCATGAAAGACAGAAGTTGTCAGACAAACCTGATTTCTTTTTATGAAGAGGTAAGTAAAACCTTGGACAGGGGGGTGGCTGTGGATGTGGTATACTTGGATTTTGCAAAAGCGTTCGATACAGTTCCTCACACACGGCTCATGTGTAAGGTAAAGTCTACAGGCTTGGAAATATCAGTTTGTAAATGGATAGAAAACTGGCTAAAAGACAGAATTCAGAGAGTAGTGGTTAATGATTCTTACTCTGAATGGTCTAGGGTTATCAGTGGTGTACCCCAGGGTTCAGTGCTGGGACCCTTACTTTTTAATACCTTTATAAATGATATTGGTTCTGAGATCAAAAGTAACATTTCTGTCTTTGCAGATGACACCAAGCTATGCAGTGGAATCCTTACACGATGTCTCCAATTTACAAGCCGACTTCAATGCACTGCCTAATTGGGCGACTATGTGGCAGATAAGATTTAATGTTGAGAAATGTAAAGTTATGCACTTGGGGGCTAAGAATATGCATGTATCATACATGCTAGGGGGAGTACAACTGGGGGAATCCGTAGTGGAGAAGGATCTTGGGGTTTTGGTAAATCATAGCCTTAATAATAGCATGCAATGCCAAGCTGAGGTTTCCAAAGCAAGCAAAGTCCTTTCTTGTATTAAGAGAGGTATGGACTCCAGAGAGAGAGAGAGATCTAATTTTGCCCCTATTCAAATCATTAGTAAGACCTCATCTGGAATATGCAGTTCAGTTTTGGGCATCAGTTCTCAAAAAGGATATCGGGAAACTGGACAAAGTGCACAGAAGGGCAACCAAACTGATAAGAGGAAATGGAGGAGATCAGCTATGAGGAAAGATTAGAGGAACTGAATTTGTTCACTCTTGAGAGGAGAATAAGGGGGGATATGTTCAACATGTTCAAATATATAAGGGGTCCATATAGTGAACTTGGTGTTGAGTTATTCTCTTTACGGTCAACACAGAGGACACGGGGACACTCTTTACGTCTAGAGGAAAAGAGATTTCATCTCCGAATGTGGAGGGGTTTCTTCGCAGTAAGAGCTGTGAAAATGTGGAATAGACTCCCACCAGAGGTGGTTCTGGCCAGCTCAGTAGATTGCTTTAAGAAAGGCCTGGATACTTTCCTAAATGTACATAATATAACTGGGTACTAACATTTATAGGTAAAGTTGATCCAGGGAAAATCTGATTGCCTCTTGGGGGATCAGGAAGGAATTTTTTTTCCCTTGCTGTAGCAAATTGGAGCATGCTCTGCTGGGGTTTTTTGCCTTCCTCTGGATCAATTGTGGGTATAGAATTTGGTATATGGGATTGTACGATATTTTTTATTTTATTTTATTTTATGGTTGAACTGGATGGACTTGTGTCTTTTTTCAACCTGACTAACTATGTAACTATGTATGGCTGCACACATAGCAAGAGTACACTCAAATATATATGGTTTTTACAAGTAATTCTTATGGTGGGTATATGCTGTGTGGTTACTAATATGTGCTGTATAGTTGAACCTCTCCAAATTGAAAAGGGCCTAATTAAACTTCAGAAGATATCTCTAACTATTAGGAAAATAACATCTAGTAAGGCCTATTAAAGTAGAGAGAAAGCTTCATAAGCAGGTAAAAGCACACACATACGGTAGAAGTAAACAAACGTTGAAAGAAAATAAGCAGACGTGAGCAGGCACATGTAGTAACAGTCGATTAAAAGTGGAGAGAAGCTTGAAGCAGATATTAAGCCAACACACATAGAAGCAGTAGACCAATGCTAATGTTACCCTCCAAGGATTTCTCTTGTCATGTTCTCCTTATAAAACCCATATAGCTGCAGTAAAATAGTTATTGATGTTACCCACCAAAATATATATGTTACCACACTTGAGCAAAAACCCACCCATGATAATAATAAAGTCCTTGCATGACTGACAAATAGATGCTGCTTTGAATCAAATATCACAATAAAGAAGAGATATGTTGACCATGTAAATTCAAAGCCTGACCGGTTTTGGCGGTGAACATCAGATGCACCAGAGCCTTACATGCAGCTGGTGTTCACCAGCAAAACCGGTCAGGCTTTGGTGTTGCTGTATACCCCCCTTCCCCTACCAGATGGCTTTTTGAATTTGGATTTACATGGAGAGAGCAGATTGATAAATACAGTATATCTCTTCTACACTGATTTGAAATGAGAGGGGAGATGGGGCCTAGTACTTATTTGTGCAGTTATTTTGGCTCCTTAACCACCCTATCGGTAATCCCGAGTGTAGCTCGGGGTGAATTTTCATTACCAAAAGCGGTAACCCCAAACCACACTTGGGATTGCATCACAGGTTCCAGGCAAAGTTACTTACCTTGTCCCCAGGATCCTGCGATGTCCTCCCGCTGTGTCCAGGGGCTGTGTACTCCGCCCGATGTATTACTGTGCCGGGCTCCATTCCCTGCCGCGCCAAATTCAAAAAGTGAAAAACACAGAACACATACAGTACACTGTAATCTTATAGATTACATTACTGTATCAAATAATTTCACATCCCTTTTGTCCCTAATGCTTTTTCCAGTGCCCTGCATGCAGTTATATATTATATATACTGTTCTTTCTGCCTGGAAACTTGAGAATGTCCATAGCAACCAAAAAGCGCCCCTTTATGTCAAAAGCAGTTTTAGACCAGCTAATAAACAGCGATAATAAATTAGAATCACTTGCAGAATTGAGCGATAGTGATTTGTGAGGAAATTTGTCATCAAACACTGAAAGTAAAGACAGCTACAATTCTGCAACTGAGCAAATTTCAGTGTTTTTGATTTGATTACATTATTGAATACATTTTATTATTATTATATTATTATTTGTTATAATTATTTATAGTTATTTATTATATTATAATTTATGATTTCATGTTTCAAACGTTATCATACCCAGGATGTCTACTAGACTCTTGTTTGGACAGATTTAAGTGAGTTATTACTAAGAATTACAGGCCTACAATATAGAACGCCAAATTTCCATGCGAAACAATGCACCACTTTCAGCAGCAAAATCAGCAAAATCTGACATAATCATACTACCTGGAAGGTTAATGTGAGTGCAATCTATGCTTTTAATCAAAAAAATTGGTTTTGGATATGGACTATGGCATGTGTGATCTTTTTTCAAGTACTTAATATATGTTTTTTGAGTAGAGTCACAGCCAGGGTTTTTATTCTGAGGAGAGTTTGTAAATGATTATTACTGGTGACTCCTCCTACTCTTATATAATATTAGTTTTCTAATGGGTCGATAGCACTGATCAAGTGTGGCCACATTAGCAGGGAACCTTGAACATTTTATTGGTATGTTTGTATGCTTAGTAAAGTAGCCTCACCATGTGAATATGTGTAAAAAAACTATTGTATGTACTGTTTTTACATTGTTGTTATAAAATCGAAGTGTATGCTGTGACTATAGAACTCCTTTAATATAGACTGATATAGACCTTACACCTTACAGTTCACATGTGTTCAGAATAGGGTCTGGACTAATCCTAACTTAGACTAACATACAGTAGATCTCACACCTTGCTGTTCACAATTCCTCTGGAATTCATTAACACTGGTGCAGGCAGATTTTGCAAAAGTGTCTCTCATACATTCTCAAAGTGGTGAAGAATGTGCCAAGTTCATGTACCTGTCTAGAGCTTGTACTTGAATTTGGCTCATGCTGCGTCACTTTTAGAATGCACATTACACATTTGCAAAATCTGTCCGAGACAGTTTTTCTCTGTATGCCAAAAGAAAGTTAGTACTAATTAGCTCCACATTTACATTTGGCACTTTCAACGTGACACAATGTAAAAATGGTGCTTTTCAGAACAACCTAGATACAATGCACAAGTCACTGTCAGAACTAAAAATGTTGCAAATCCTTCATGAATTTAGCACAATACATTAACAAGAAGTATTACCACCAGAAAAGTGGTGCAGCAGTTTTATTGAATTTCCTCAATGTGTTCAAAATGTACCCAACTCTACAAGAGCTGCTTTATTCAGTGCACCTGTTCTGTGTTGTTACAAGCATGGAAGAGGAAAATCCAATATATTACTTATGACAGCTCAAAAGTAAAGCTAGGCTGTCTGAACATTGGCATTAAATGTCTTTACTGCAATTTTTAATTGACAGCCTGCTCCTATTTAGTTACATTACTATTTTGCCTATGTTTTATTGACTGTCCATAATTTAACAGAGTTGACATATCTTGTGCAAATTCAGGTTTTACTGGAAGGAGTAAGAAGACTATCTGTAGTTACGTAATATCTGTTAATATATGTTTATATACTGTATATACATACACTTGTGTATGTATGTATGCGCACTTTGTACACTTGCACAATGTCAGGGATTTTGTAGGATTAGAGTCAGGTGTATGATTAACCAATTATACCTAGCAGGTGCTACTGAATGTCAATTTCATATGTAAGTTGAAACACAGTCGACAAATGAAACAGAAACAGCTGAATCGGAAGCTTAAAACTTGGTGAAGAACAGCCAAACTCTGTTGTGGAAGACAGTTTTATGTCACAGGTCATACATCATGGCAAGACAAGCACAGCAACAAGACAAGTAGTTATACTGCATCAGCAAGATCTCTCAGAGGCAAATATTTCACAGCAGTCTGGGGTTTCAAAATTCTGTTCGAGCTCTTTTGAAGAAACACAAAGAAATTGGCAGTGTTAAGGACTGTAGATGCAGTGGTCATCCAAAGAAACCTAATGCAGCAGATGAAAGACGCATCATGCTTACTTCCATTTGACATTGGAAGATGTCCAGCAATGCCATTACCACAGAACTGGTGGAGACCAGTGAGACCTAGGTACACCCATCTACTGTCCTGAGAAGTCTGGCTAGAAGTGGTTTTCATTGAAGAATTGCAGCCAAAAAGGCATTAATTGTGCAATTCCAAAAGGCCCTGATGCGTTTTGACCTTGATGGTCTTCCTCCGGGAAATGCCTTTGGGCAACAGATCAGGACAACTCTAAAACAGAGATATAGTGAATATACAAATATAAAAATACAAAAATATATCCATGCCATGAAGACATTCTCAAGGTCATAGTATAGTGAGCTTACATAATTAATGGAGTATGACAAATGAAGCAGGTTATATGATGTTGAGGGTCCACAAGGAGAAAAAAGGATTGTATGGTGGAAATAAATTCCAGATATCCCAAAAATGGGTGTTCCCAGTACAAGGGATGTCAGCCAGTCATCAGATTGTATAACGCTTCCTGGTAAAATGAATAAAGTAAGTATTATCAAAAAATAAACAAAATATGGAAATCAAAAAAAATCTAAAAATCTGAAAAATGTGTGGCAGTAAAAGAAAAAATGAAAAAAAATATATAATTAATGAATAAATATATGTATGTATATATATATATATATATATATATATATATATATATATATATATATTTACATAATGGACCAAACAGCCATACCTTTTAATGAAAAAGTTTATGGACACAGACTAGATTCATGGTCACAGACCGCAAATGCAGCATTGCCAATAGCCTCTGGTTTACCGGTAAATCAACTCACCAGAGCCCCTCATGAAAAACCCAAAATGAAAAAAGCCAAAACAGGGGGTCTAAGGATAGCTTAGGGCAAAAAGACAGAAAATCAGCCTCACAAAGTTTAAAAATTTAGTCCTACCAAAGGACAAAACTGTTATTGGAAAATAGAGCTATCCAGTCATGTCCCCACCTCTCCCTTTTCCAAACGTTCTGAAACAAACAGCAGCGTGGGAGAGTATAAGTATAGTGAAGAGGAGGTCATGTGTCTAAATGCGCATGTCACACTTGGCACCAGAATGGTTTGATTACAGCTATATCAGCTGGCTGAAAGGAGAACAAGTCTCCTGAATCCCCCAGCATCCCGACCACTAACGGTTTCCGCCGGAAGTGACATCAATGCCGGGGACTGGACATGACGTCATGACCGATCAAGTTATACAATCTGATAGCTGGCTGACATTTTTGGGCTATCTGGAACTCATTTCCATCATACAGTCCTTTTTCGACTTGGGTGCCCTTGACATCATATAACCTGCTCCATTTGTCATACTCCATTAATTATGTAAGTTCACTATACTTTGACCTTGAGAATGTCTTTATGGCATGGATGTATTTTTGTTTTTTTATATTTGTATATTCACTATATCTCTGTTTAAGAGTTGTCCTGATCTGTTGCCCAAAGGCAATCCCCCGAGGAAGACCATCAGGGTCCAAACACATTGGGGTCTTTTGGAATTGCACAATCAGAATCATTGTTATATGGTGTACTTTCTTTTTTATCTATTGTGTGTTTCTGCAAGCTGGAGAAGGAATCTGCCTCCCGCGGAAGTTCATCATAGAGAATACAGAGGACCAGATCATCCCCAGCAGTCTCTATGACTCTTAGAGGCCTGGGCACGACATTATGACATCACGTCTGACCTGGCTATTGTAAAGACTGCCATGTACTCGGCTGGAAAGTTTTTTTTTAATTTTTTTTATTTCAGGCTTTCCAGCCTGGAGGAGAGATGTGGGGTCTTATTGACCTCACATCTCTCCATAAAGAGGACCTGTCATGCCCTATTCCTATTACAAGGGATGTTTACATTCCTTGTTATAGGAATAAAAGTGATAAAAAAAAAATTAAATAAAGGGAAAGTGTAAAAATGAAGCAAACACATACGTAAGGCAAAAGCAAACACATACGTAAGTTACTCCCACATATGTAAACATCATTCAGCCCACACATGTGAGGTATCACCGTGAATATTACAGCAAGAGCAACAATTCTAGCCCAATACCTCCTCTGTGACTCTAAACAGGTAACCTGTAAAAGACTTTAAAGTGTTGCCTATGGAGATTTTTAAGAACCAAATTCTGGCTCCATTCCACGAGTGTGTGCAAATTTAAAACGTGACATGGTAGGTATCTATTTACTTGGTGTAACATCATCTTTCACATTATACAAAAAAGTTGGGCTAACTTTAGAGTTTTTTCTACTGTTTGATTCATGAAACATTGGAAAATTGATGCGCAAATACCATGTGACATAAAAAGTTGCAACAACCGCAATTTTATTCCCTAGAGCCTCTGCTAAAAATATATACTGTATATATAATGTTTGGGGTTCACAGTAATTTTCTAGCAAAAAATATATGATTTTTACATGTAGGAATGGAGTGCCAGAATTGCCCTGGTATGGAAGTGGTTAAATGACAGCATTTTTTCACACCTACCTAAAATTTTTGCCCTGTAGTGCATATATACAGAAGAAGCGAGAGAGGCAGAGCAGATTTTAATTTCAAGAGAGTAATAGAAGTTTTAATTTAAAATAATAGTTAATAGAAACATGCTATCAGACTATTTGCTTAAATAATCTCAATTTTGAAATATTCTAAATATAGCTCTTAATTACCGGCAACATTACACCAATAATCAAAGTTTTGCATCTGAGGTAAATGTTAACAAGGGGTAAATGTGTCACTCCATCTAACATTGATGTTTAATTTGTTGTAGATAATGAAAGAATGGAATGTCTTGCAGGGACTCTTGGTGATATCTTTGCAACTGCATTCCCAAGTTGCATGCTTTGGCAATTGATATTGAGAGCTTCCAAATGTAGCACCTAGCAACATTTACCAGCAGCAATCCTTGCAGTAGCTGCCCAGGCAAACAAGGACACTACATGCTTGTGATCTTTAAGCTGGTTCTGCCCTGTGGATAATACTGCCGGCTGATGCTCCCATCTCTCAGCCCAGCCACTTTCCAGGGATTTTCAGGCTTTGATATTACTGCTGTATCCCTAGATTGCCTTTGATGTGCCTATGAAGGATCACTTGACTGTAAACGTTTGTAAGCATTGCTCTAAAAAAATCATCTTTTATTGCATGAGGTTTGTAACTTTGCTGTGTTTCTGGGAACAACATTGTGCTTGTTAAAGATGTGGAAATGACTTTAGCCAGCTGTTATGGTAGGGAGATTTTGCTGCTGAAGTGATCAAGGGATATGACTTAACTCACTAAATTCCATCTACTAAAATATAATATTAGGTGAGCTAATCCTTTAAACCCTTTAATTTCATGTTACTAAGAAAAAAATAAGTAACCTTAAATACTATATTTATCGGCGTATAGCACGCGCCGGCGTATAACACACACCCTAATTTTAAGAGGGAAGTTTAAGGGAAAAAAATGACATTTTAAATGCCCATCAATGCAGCCTCATCAGTGTCCATCTTGAGCCTTGCCATCCATCTGCAGCCTTGCCATCCATCTGCCGCCTTGCCATCCATCCATCTGTCGCCTTGCCATCCATCCATCTGCCGCCTTGCCATCCATCCATCTGCAGCCTTGCCATTTATCCATCTGCAGCCTTGCCCCCATCCAACTGCAGCCTTGCTATCCATCTGCCACCTTGCCATCCATCTGCCACCTTGCCCCCATTTAGTGTCAATCTGCAGCCTTGAGGGAACGAGCGCCACAGTGATACACAGAGCTGGATGTCCTGTGTACTCGGCCCCTCTCGCAGTCCCGCCCCTTGGCTCGGCTCCTATGATGGACATAACACAGGTCCAATGGCGGGAATGGGTGTGACTGCAAGCGGAGCCTAGCCTAGCCCAGTACACTCGGCTATGTGTATTTCGGTGGCGCTCGCTCCTCTCCCCCTCACAGTCAGCGGGGATCGGCGTATAACACGCACCCATGATTTTCCCCTGATTTTAAGGGGAAAAAAGTGCTTGTTATACACCAATAAATACGGTATATATAATATAGATATATCTACTGTATCTCTCTCTCTCTCTCTCTCTCTCTCTCTCTCTATATATATATATAGAGAGAGAGAGAGAGAGAGAGAGAGAGATATAGATATAGATATATATCTGTATATATATATATATATATATATATATAGATAGATAGATAGATAGATAGATAGATAGATAGATAGATAGATAGATAGATAGATAGATAGATAGATAGATAGATAGATAGATATCTACAGTGTGTATATATATATATTTATATATATCTATATCTATAGATATAGATATAGGTATAGATATATATGCAGTATCTCCAAAAGTGAGTACACCCCTCACACTTTTGTAAATATTTTATTATATCTTTTCATGTGACAACACTGAAGAAATGACACTTTGCTACAATGTAAACTAGTAAGTGTACAGCTTGTACGACAGTGTAAATTTGCTGTCCCCTCAAAATAACTCAACACACAGCCATTAATATCTAAACTGCTGGCAACAAAAGTGAGTACACCCCTAAGTGAAAATGTCCAAATTGGGGCCCAAAGTGTCAATATTTTGTGTGGCCACCATTATTTTCCAGCACTGCCTTAACCCTCTTGGGCATGGAGTTCACCAGAGCTTCAATAGGTTGCCACTGGAATCCTCTTTCACTCCTCCATGATAACATCACAGAGCTGGTGGATGTTAGAGACCTTGTGCTCCTCCACCTTCCATTAGAGGATCCCCCACAGATGCTCAATAGGGTTTAGGTCTGGAGAAATGCTTCGCCAGTCCATCACATTTACCCTCAGCTTCTTTAGCAAGGCAGTGGTTGTCTTGGAGGTGTGTTTGTTATCATGTTGGAATACTGCCCTGCGGCACAGTCTCTAAAGGAAGGGGATCATGCTCTGCTTCAGTATGTCACAGTACATGTTGGCATTCATAGTTCCCTCAATGAACGTTTGCTCCCCAGTGCCGGCAGCACTCATGCAGCCCCAGACCATGACACTCCCACCACAATGCTTGACTGTAGGCAAGACACACTTGTCTATATACTCCTCACCTGATTGCCGCCACACATGCTTGACATCATCTGAACCAAATAAGTTTATCTTGGTCTCATCAGACCACAGGACATGGTTCCAGTAATCCATGTCCTTAGCCTGCTTGACTTCAGCAAACTGTTTGCAGGCTTTCTTGTGCATCAACTTTAGAAGAGGCTTCTTTCTGGGACGACAGCCATGCAGGCCAATTTGATGCAGTGTCCGTCGTATGGTCTGAGCATGACAGGCTTACCCCCCACCCCTTAAACCTCTGCATCAATGCTGGAAGCACTCATACGTCTGTTTCCCAAAGACAACCTCTGGATATGACGCTGAGCACGTGCACTCAACTTCTTTGGTCGACCATGGCGAGGCCTGTTCTGAGTGGAACCTGTCCTGTTAAACCGCTGTGTGGTCTTGGCCACCGTGTTGCAGTTCAGTTTCAGGGTCTTAGCAATCTTCTTATAGCCTAGGCCATCTTTATGTAGAGCAACAAGTTTTTTTTACGTCCTTAGAGAGTTCTTTACCATGAGGTGCCATGTTAAACTTCCAGTGACCAGTATGAGAGAGTGAGAGCGAAACACCAAATTTAACACACCTGCTCCCCATTCACACCTGAGACCTTGTAACACTAACGAGTCAAATGACACTGGGGACATTTTCACTTAGGGGTGTACTCACTTTTGTTGCCAGCGGTTTATACATGGCTGTGTGTTGAGTTATTTTGAGTGGACAGCAAATTTACACTGTTATGCCGCGTACACACGATTGCACATTCCGACAACAGAATCCATGTTTTTTTTCGACAAATGTTGTCTCAAACTTGTCTTGCATACACACGGTCACACAAATCTTGCCGGAAAGTCTGATCGCCCAGAATGCGATGACATACAACGCGTATGACGAGTCAAGAAAAATTAAGTTCAATAGCCATTGCGGCTCTTCTGCTTTATTCCGAGCATGCGTGGAACTTTGTGCATTGGAATTGTGTACACACGATCGAAATTTACAACAACGGATTTTGTTGTCGGAAAATTTGAGATCCAGATCGGAAATTCTGATGGAAAATGTCCGATGGAGCCTACACATGGTGGGAATTTCCAACAACAAGCTCTTATCGAACACTTCCCATCAGAAAATCCGACCGTTTGTACGCAGCATTATACAAGCTGTACACTCAATATTTTACATAGCAAAGTGACATTTCTTCAGTGTTGTCCAATGAAAAAACATAATAAAGATATAATAAAATATTTACAAAAATGTGAGGGGTGTACTCACTTTTATGAGATACTATATATCTACAGTGCAACCTCACATTGCAAGTAACACAATTAACAAGCGTTTCGCTTGTTTTTTTAAAATCCTGACTCGGTTTGCGAGTGTTGTCAAGTATTCAAGCCTCTGCGGTGTGCAGTACCGCATTTGGCCAGAGGTGCAGGGGCGCCGGTGACACTCGGAGTGGTTCAAAGCCATTCGGAAATACTCGGAAACACTCGGAAATACTCAGAAATACTCGGAATCACTCGGAAATACTCTGTTCCAGGGGGTTTCTGAGCCTTTCCGAGGGTTTCTGAATGTAGCCAAGCGGTCTCTGAGTATTTCTGAGTCTCTCCGTTGCCCCCCCCACCCCTGGCGACATGCGGTATTGCATGCAGGAGTCAATGCGGAACTAATTATCTTTGTTTCCATTTATTTCTATGGGGAAACTCTCTTTGATATGCGAGTGCTTTGGATTATAAGCATTCTCCTGGAACGGATTATGCTCGTAATCCAAGGTTCCACTGTATATCTATATATAGATATATATCTATATTTATAGATATATATTTATACACACACATATACATATATATGGATATAGATATAGATATATAGATATATATCTATATAGATATCTATATCTATATATATGCAAACACACACACATATATAAATATATATATATATATATATATATATATATATATATATATATATATATATTATATCTTGCACCTACTATTTAGACGTGTTCTATGTAATACAAATGTTTTGTCTCTGCTATGGGATATGTGAAGCGATAATCCATATCCAGTATGACATTTGTGATTTAACATAAAAAATATGTCTAGACAACTACTGTAAGCTGTTGCAAGACAGCACATTAAATAGATAGATGAACACCTCTGTAAGTAGACCACATTCCATAAAGCATGTGGGCACACCACATCCAATAACTTTTAATTGCTGTATGGTAAGAATAGATAAAAGTGCTTTGCTATGATACGTTTATTACTGAATTATCACCTTGATGTGTGTAAAAGGACACTGCTGGATAGGATAGATCAGGTTTGGCATGCTGGTTGTTCATCAGGATTTATTAGGTTAACACTTCAAACAGCTAACATATTTCTAAAGTATCATATAAGATAAAATAACTTATCATTCAGCAGGAATAGGGGCATATTTATGAAGCAGTGAATCTGACCATCACAAAACATTCACTGGTGAATCTTCCAGGTCTATGTATTTTAAATGACAGTGATTGATTCACCACCAGTGAATGTTTGGTGGAAGTCATAATCATTGCTTTATTAACATAACCATAAGTCATGTAATAATTATGATTTAACAAGGTCGAGTGGAATTTTAATGCCATTTGAGAATAATAGAAGTGCATGTAAAAAATGTGAGCCACTACTCTACTATTTTGTTTATAATATACTAATATCCAGTTGAGCAAATATCCAGTCTATGCAGTGAATAAATTATAGCATGCAAATACTGGAATTAAAACAAGAATCTGCTTTCTTTCATTAACAAAAAAAAAAAAAAAAAAGTAAAAGAAACTAAATAAAAGATAATGTAAATAGTTGCAGTAAAGGCAACTGTTTGAGGAATTGAATCCTGTATCAGGGAAACTTTTATGCATGAAAATGTGCTTAATGGCATGAGAGCATTTTAAATAATCATGTCTGCCAAAGAAACAAAATGTAAGGGGCTTTAAGCAGGGAGGGGGGATTGAGATGTAAATGAGTGTGACCAACTTATGTGGAATCCATGAATATATTAGGCAGCAAAATCACATCTAAACAGCTGAATCAGTGGCAGATGATAATAAGAGCAGAACAGGTGACTGCCTGGGGCCTCAGACTTCAGGGGGTCCATTGGGATGCTAGAAAAAGTTCTGCACTTCAGTGCACTTTAAAATCAGTTATAGCATTGCAATTCTTTTTTCAGAGGGTGATTGGCATTGTCAAACTTTGTATTGCTCTCAGAAGATTACCATTATAGCTGGAATCCAGAGGAATGGCCACAAACACAGACACAAAACATACATTTATTATAAATATGTGCTGTTTTATAATATATTCTTGTTCATTTCCAAAAGGACAATCATATACAAACAGTACATAAGAAAAGACAATGAGTAATCTCTTATAAAGATATAGTAATACGCTATAAAGACAGTAAAAGGCACAACTGGGGTTCATCAGGGTATAGGAGTCATATTATCCTGTGCAAGGAACAAGGGTAATGAAAGAGTAGCAAGGAATTGCATAACTGTAATACCTAGTTGAGTGAAACGGATTTGGATAATGGTCGTAGGTCAACAGCCTATAGTATACCTTAATTGCGGTTTATTAGTAGGAACATAGTCCCAGTATTTCCATGCCCTATCAAAATTTATGAAGTGGGTCAGAAAGAACTTGGCTAACCGGTATAGGGTGAGACACCATCTGGTCATAAATTTTTGAGCAAGTTCCTAATGGTTGACGCAATGAGTTATCGTGAAAGAGTAATGAGAGGCTTTCAGCCATTGGGTATCCAAAAAAGAGGATTGTAGGTCTTTTTCCCTATATGTGCTGTTTTACCTTCCAAAGGATTCTTATATACTGTAAATCTATCCAGTTTTGGGATTTACAGAGCTCTAATACAGGATACCTAATTTTAATCTGCTGTAGTTCATTAGCACTTAAAGTTCTTTCTCAAGCCTCACCTTGTAACTGGACAATAAAAGCAGAAGCAGCACACTGATCAGCTAATTTCCTTGTCATTCTACTCTCTCCTTTCATTTGCATGTTCCTTGCACCGCTTCTCGAATCCCTATCTGAGCTCAGCCCAAATACAGCAAACATGTAAACTGCTTGCTTTTAAAAATGCATTTATTGATATATTAATGAATACAGAGCTTCATTAATTTGTGTATAATAATAAAACAATCATATGAAATACATATGCATGCTTCCTTTACTAGAAGCATTGTTTTGATATCATATGCACCATATTTGCAGTCGTTTTCAAAGAATATACTGCTACACAAGATCTTATTCCAGCACTGCATTTTAAATCCTGTGGAAATGTTTCACAAGGCTATGCCAGAAGGCAAAAAACACAGCCATCTATGACCAAACATTTTAAACAGTCTAATGCTTACAATACAACTGTCCTACTGCTTAGGAGGTTGTATATGATTTTGTCACCATATTGAACTATGGTATACAGTTTATATCCATAAATCTGTTTTCTTTGTTACAAAAATATTGAAGACAAATCAATCAATCCAATACATTTAAAGCCCAACTCTAAGAAATCTAATTTAATTACTTGCAGTTGGGCTTCACCTCTACTGTAAGGGTTACTTGCTCATAACTGTCTAGGAGGTAGAAAGAAGTTCTTTTTGTTACCCAAGCAGATGTAGCTCCCCCATGCTCTCATAATGGATTGTTCCTCTAGGTTCTCATGTAGAATGCTGGGTCCCTGCATCAGTCTTGATGACATAAAAAAAACCTTAGACCACTGGAGCATGGGAGAGAAGAGGCTTCAGAGATCAGCCTAGCAGCATGGAGGAGCCTGCAGGAGAGGTGGATCTGGCAAGAAAATCTACTTTACAAAATCTCCTAGACAGAAATTATCATTTATCCTTTGCAGTGTGGACACTGCAAGGAGAATTTTTAGGCTATCTGAATTTTAGCTTTAAAATCATTGTACACCTCAGACACAAAATATGAACAAAGCATATTCATCTATAGTGTGTACTTGTCTCAATCCAGATCACTAAGTATCATTTCTGTCTGCTGTCCCAGTCCTCTTCTATCTGCATGAGTCACTTCTGGCAAGTTTTCCTGACGCCAAAAGCTAAAAATTTAATGGGGAGGGATCTCCAGAACACAGAATGCGATTGGCAGCCTCAGTTCTGTTCCTGTGTGCTGTGTGAAGGGGGTTGTGTGCCTTCTCTCCAATCTCCAATTACAGCTCTCCCCATTGCAATGTGTAATTTCAGCTCTTCAACCCCTGTTTTCTGACAGTTCAGAAAAGCTTTATAAATTCTGAACATTGAACAGATGTTGAGAAGAGAAGACTGCAGATAAACATGCACAACCTATGTAGGAGGATTTGTTTAATCTCTGTGCATCACCTGAGGCCAGTCACTTCACTTGGTATATGCAAGGGCTTACTTTAAGGCTGCTCTCCACTTTAATTTGTTCCTTAAACTTGATTGATTGAGGTTCTGAGCAGTCTATGCTGAGTGATCCACAACTAAAAATGACACCTAAAAATGCATTGCCCTAAGCTATAAAATATACTCTAAAATGTACAGTGATAAACTTTCTGCTTTGTTGCCGATGAAAAAATTAATTTGCACAAATGAAAAGCAGGTTAGAAAGGGTACAATAACTGAGTATTCATTAATTAACAGCACCACATACCTATATTGAAAGTGGTTCTTCTCTAGAAGTATGGACTGATCCGTTAGTAATATTCGACGCATGACAAGTATGTTTACAACTATTTTTTGAACCTCCATATAATCATGCACTGAACAGAGTTCTCTGTATGTGCTCTCCTGTAGAGATGATATGTGCTGACGTATCTCCCTCACCATACATATCTCCATCTGCTGTGAGTTGAGTCCTTCATATGTGCTCTCATGTATAGAGGATATGTGCTGACATATCTCCCTCACCTTACACATCTCCATCTGCTGTGAGTTGAGTCCTCAATATGTGCTTTCCCATAGAGAGGATATGTGCTGACATATCTCCCTCACCCTGCACATCTCTCTCTGCTGTAACATGTGAGTGCTCCTTACGCATTCTACGTAGAGCAGGATGGATGACATGCCCACTCCTCCTACATACTGCTCCTCTCTATGTGTTCCCTGTGTAGAGGAGAAATGCTGACATGCTGGAGGATGGGGAGAGACTTCTTCTTTGACAGATACTGTGCTAAACTGGAATGATATGGAAAGACTTAATAAAGAGTAGCACAAGCACAATCTTGCACCATTTTTCTAAACATAAAAATTAAGCAAATCCTGCTCCTAATTAACAAAAGGGGTGAAAAGCTCTTTGTTAATTAGGAGCAATCAGTTCTCTGTTAAGCCCCAAGCTTAGGTTCACACTGTAGCGATGCGGGAGCCAGCACGATTCCAGCGCTGGTTCCCGCATCGCATCTGTCTCTCAGGCAGTTCACACTGCCCCCTGCGAACTGCTGCGGGTGTCAATACACTGTTAATGACACCTCCAGATTGGTTCACAGATCGCAGTTCGAACTGTGGATTCAGACAGGAATCAGATGGCATGGGTGAGAACACCTTTTTTCTGCAAATCCAATGCGAGTTCAGCCATACAACTGTACACGCCACATTATAATGGCACATGGAGTTTTTTTTAACAGTTAAGGGTTTATTAAATGACACACATCAAATACAGGGAAATATGGAGGCTTGCACAATCTAGGCCCAACACATAAGGGTTAAACATAAAGTATAAAATGCATCATAGTAGATGGCACAGGAAGTTTAGTGAATTACTCAGTATGTGTTTAATAAAATGGCATTATTTATTATTTTAAATTGAATGTAATGAAAAAAGTACCATGTTTACTTAATGGGGGTTCACATTACAAAGTGATAACATTTATTCAACATGTTTCAAAAAGCCAACCATTTGGTCAAATTCACCTAAATAAAAAAATCCATATGTGCATACAATAAAAATGCCTTCAAGTGAAAATAAAGTCCAAATTCACATTGTTGGTGTCTCTGCAAGTGTGTCTTCTAACATCCAACAATTGTGAAAACTGCAGATTCACAAAAAAACACTTTGGTTGCTTGATGCTACTCCAATCCAATAGACAGAATCTCCTTTAGGATGGACTCAATGGGGTTGATTTACTAAAGACAAATGTGCTCTCTTTGCAAGAAAGTTGCACCTTAGTGAGCTTAGTGAATGAGGTGAAATTTCAGTTTGCAAAGAATAAGTAATCACCTTCAAGGGAAATAAAAGAAACATTGTTTTTGCTTGCACATGATTGAATGATGGAAGTGGATGAGATTTCCCTTGTTCACTAAGCTCTTGGGCAACTTCCCTTGCAAAGTGAACAGCCTGTTTGCCTTAAGTAAATTGACCTTGTGTATAATATAAGATTGTACAAAGCTTTCCACACACATTGTCTTTCTGGTTATAGAATCTCAAAGAAACAGAATACAGAGAATTCCATAGTGCTTTTAATAAAATAAGCTAAAACCACTCACACGTCCTTACACAAAATACAGCATTCAAAAACAGTCATCCTGGGCTCTAAGATACTGCCATTATTATCTTTCCAAGCACGTGTCTGTGCTTCGCTCTGTGCAGTAAATCAAATTGTCTTCACCAGTGACACTGAGCAAGGCAGTACATGCTGTATTTTTGAGCAGCCTTTGTTTAATATTGTCATGGTAACCCTCACTTGCTTCTCATGTAAACACTTCAGCATGTAAACACAATCCAGGGAAGTGTTAAAGAGGAGTTCCAGCCGCTACAACAACAAAAAATGTAAAAGTCAGCAGCTACAAATACTGTAGCTGCTGACTTTTAATATAAAGACACTTACCTGTCCAGGGATAACGCAATGTTGGCACCCTAAGCCGATCCGCCCATCGGCTTTGGGTGCAGGTTACGGCATCTTCACTAAGAGAAACAGGAAATGAAGCTTTGCGGCTTTACAGCCTGTTTCCGACTGTGCATGAGTGAGTCACGCTGCGCATTCTGAATGATCCTGCTGTCTTCTGGGACTTGTGTGTCTCCCAGAAGGCAGCGGGGGGGAGGAGGAGGGGCCAGAAATTTCGGAGATCGCAGCACAATGATTGCGGTGATCTTACTCAGAAGTGGGAGCGGGTACATGGTTTTGACAGGTGCCAAATGTGGCAGTGGAGGGGGGAGGAAACAAACAAGCGGAGCTTCCCCTTTTGTGTGGAGCTCCGCTTTAAAGAGTGTTGTAGACACTCAAAAGAGATTAGCTTCCCTACAAATGAAACAACTTTTAGGGAGATGTACAGTATATGAATTTGTCACAATGCTGACACAATCATTGTATTATTTGAAAATAAGCAACCTACAACAGAAAAATACCTCATTGTGGCCAGTAGATGGAGATGAGAATCACAGGAAATCAATACATCATGCTGTAAAGAGATACATCATATCAATTCTAGAAAACATTGGAGGGCATTAGTAAAAAGATAAATGTAGCAGTTGATACTATAGGGATCCAAATGAATCTGTCAATGGCAGCACTGGCAGCACTGGCAGTTGTACTATAGTAAACAATACATAAACTCACTTTTCCATACTCCAACACAGTTCTCTCAAAGCTCCATTTCCCACTCAGAAACAGGTCTTCTTCCCGCCCCCTCCTCTACTGCACTACACAGAAGCACATAGAGGCTACCCACGCTGACACTTCAAGGTTTTCTACTAAACAGTAGTATATAGCAGTGAAAATGATAAGTCTGTAGTCTGTGCTTGCCTAAATGTGCTGTTATAGTAGTAACCAAAACAAAGCAAATTGTATAACAGGTATATGAGTGTTTTTTGATGGGGGAATTAAACAATTTTCTTGTCTGGGGAATCAAGCAATACAATGATCGTGGCTATATATATCTATATATATAGATATATATATATATATCTATATATATAGATATATATATATATATATATATATATCTATATATATTACACACATATATATATATATACGACTAAAACATTTAAAACCTTAACCTAATAAACGTTATATAAACATATGTATGATATACTCCACCCTAAATAATGAATTGTATTACACTAGATTTAGACCTGAACTACCTATCAGCATGCTCCTTGCAGCACATCTGATTGGCTCCTTGTGCTGCTTCTCCCTCCCATCAGTGAGCTCTGCTACACAGGGACTGCGAGAGGCGGATACCAGATACAAATCAAGTACCTAAACTGGTTGCATTAAAATATAAATAATTAGGGGCATGGCCTGCTACGGATCTGGATGGCAGCTTGATCCGGGAGCTCCTGCTACCACAGGGATACAGCGGCACATAGCGACCCTCCGGGACACAGAATCACCCGCTTCTACAGGCGATCCAGTCGTGGGACACCCGGGGAAGATGACCAGGAAAAGAAAGAAGCAATAGAAGCCGCAGAGATTGTCAGACTTCTTTATTCAAAGGCAGAAAGGAGGTAGGTAAGATGGCGGCAGCCCGGCATCTACACCAGCAGCCCGAGCCCAATCAAACACAAATTCAGGGGCATCCTCACATAATAGTGGCTCCCCAGACAGTGCCAAGTCCTACCCTCCCTCCCCAGCATACGGCAGCCCAGCCAAAGCAAAATTCAGGCTGGATGGAGCTGGATGCAGTCTGGCACCTAGCCCTATCATGGATTCAGAGGATGACACGAGGGAGCTGCCTGATTGTATTGAATCATTCCCTACCACACATCAACCTGTGATAGACACTGTTCTCAAAGACATGCTCCTTTCCCTCAGAAGCTCCTTACAGGTGGATATGACGAAATGTATGCACAAATTTAACACTGACATCCAGGCTGTAGAATCCAGAGAGGAGCATATAGAACACAAAACTGGAGAATATGCTTTCACCATTAATGATGTGGTGGATTACATGGAGGAAAAAGAGGGGGATACTGAGTGGATGAAGGCCAAAATAGCAGATATCGAGGACAGGTCCAGAAGGAATAACATTAAATAAGGGGGATCCCCGAATCCATCCAACAATCTGACCTATGCACTTTTGCGTACTCATTATTCCAATCCCTCATCCCTAACCTTACTCATATGTATGTCACCATAGACAGAATTCATCATTTACCCAAACTCACGTATCTGCCTGACCAAGTGCCCAGAGATGTCATACTCAGTCTCCGCTTTTATCATGCTAAAGAACAGCTGATGATGGTGATGCGCAAGAGAGATCAAATACCTATGCAATACCAAAACTTACAATTCTACACTGACCTATCCCAATATACGCTTCAAAAGAGGAAAAACCTTAATACCATCACCAAGATATAAATAAAAAGTGCTGCGCTGGTCCAATATGGTGTAACTATGCGGTAGTGTGTGGTAAAAGAATATAAAAGATATATAAATAGGAGGGGTGTACGGGTAATGTGTCTGTCTGCACAGTATCCTGTGATAAAATCCAACAGTGTATAAAAGTGAATAAGCAATAAAGGAATTTATTCTTGCGCTACCTTGGGAAAGAATGGTACACGTGGACAGCTGCAAACACCGAATGGGATCAAACAGGGCCCATAGGCAGTGCAAAACTTAAAAGAATGGGTGCTGCGCTATTCCAATAGGGTGAAAAAATGTAACAACTTATAAAGATGTAAATCAGATGAATAAGGTATACGGGTAATACGCTCGTATGCACAGTAGCCTGTAACTAAATCCAATAGTGTATAGTGTATAAGTAACTAACCTATATCAAGATACTCAGGAACCACAAAATTGCTTACAGATGGGGATACCCCACTAAACTCACCATAGTGAAGGAGGGAAACACATACATTGTGTGTGTTTCCCTCCTTCACTATGGTACACAGGCCTTTCTCTACTGGAAAGATGACAAATCATCCCAGAACAAACAGAACAGATCACCAGCAAGACATGCAAAGCAGGTAGATCCAAAATGGAAAAAAGTCAAACAAAAACGCCAAATCACATTCCTAAATCTGGAGGGAACAAATTGTCTACTTTAATCCCTGGGGTGTTACCCAGGAGAGCCTATGGGCTTGAATTAAGCCCTCATTAACATTTGAGCAGCACAGTGCTGCATACGGGTATTTCTTTCTTTTTTACCTACTAAGTTAGGAGAATAACTCTTACTAACAATGTTATCGCACCAGCTATATGGTTACTGTAACCCTCTCTTCTTATATTTCTATGTTTTGAATTTCTCTCTCCCTCTCGAGATCACAGTCACTATCCACAGGAACTCCACAAAGATGGACAACCTTCCCACAGAAGTCCCATCTGGAAGGAACTCCATCTGCCATAGATACCCACACTTCTATGATCACAGTGAGTACGCTCTGTATTCTCATGCTTTACAAATTTCGTACAACCTGCATTCTCCACTTCGGCTACAAGAGGGAACACAACGTCTAATAATGTATTTACTCCAAACACACAATCTGAGCATAATTCTTCCTCCAATATGGAAATTAAATTCCTCTATAAATACCAAAGGCCTCAATCATCCAGTGAAGAGGAAGTCCCTGTGGAAAGAAGCACTCACCCATAATAGCGATATTCTGTGCACTCAGGAAACACATTTCTGCAATCTGTCTCCACCCTCCTGTTCTCACAAGGCATTTCCCCACATATTTACCGCCAATGCAGTTACAAAAACAAAAAGGTGTTTTAACGGCCATCAGGGACTCTGTGACATTCACGCTACATGAGGAAATTAAGGATCCTCTCGGTCGTTTTTTGACTTTGATTTGTGATCTCAACTCAACCACTTATACGATTGTTAATGTATACTCACCTAACAAACATCAAATACGCTTCTTCTGTAAGTTAATAAAGAAGATACGCTGTCACCAGAAAGGACTATTAATGCTTTGCGGGGATTTTAATTCAACCCCAGATCCTTCTATGGACTCTTCTTCTGGAATGAGAAGAACAAGGCTCTCTCTACTAATGCCCATACATCAACAAAATCTATTTGACACATGGAGGGAAGGGATTACACCTTTTTCTCCCCCCCGCAAAGGGTTTATTTACAAATTGAGCTCTTCCTTATTGACCAAAGGATACTGGCCAAGATGACTTCCTCCTCTATAAATGGCATTACATGGTCAGACCATGCCTCCATCACATTAACTATAGCGGACTCAGCGGCTAGCCCCACAACTCCAGTGTGGAGGATTAATTCATATATTTTTCAACAAAACAAATCTAAACAACACCTAGAAAAACATTTGAAGGAATTTTTTTTCAACTAATGAATCTTCAGTGAAGAATCACTTTGTTTTATGCTCATAAAGCTTATATAAGAGGGATCCTTCTCTGCTGTTAGCATTGGATGCGGAGAAGGCCTTTGATCAGATCCACTGGCAATACCTCACTCAAGTCCTGAGGGGGTTTGGGTTCTCAAACCCTTCTGCTCAGGTGTATACATCGGGAGTGCTGTCCAAACCCTTTTGTATCTCTAATGGGACCAGACAGGGGTGCCCACTCTCCCCCTTGGCATTCGACTTGAAAATGGAGCCCTTAGCCACATATATCCGCAACCACCCGGATATCAAAGGATTCCCAATACATAATTCTACTCACATGATAAGTCTCTTGGCGGATGACATTATTATAGCGCTTACAGAGGTGGAGACTTCCCTGGCTTTGGTAAATTCTGCACTAGAATTGTTTAACCGTATTTCGTACTATAAGGTCAATGAGAGCAAATCATATATATCGGGGTTGGGCATCAATCCTAATGTACAGAAAAAACTCAAAGCACAATTCCCCTACACCTGGAAGGTCGATGGGATAAAATACCTGGGTATAACCCTGATGAGTTCCACTGACCAACTAGTTAAAGCTAACTACACCCCATTCCTTAATGTCCTAAATAAAAAACTTCAAGATATAGCAAAGGTGGAATTATCATGGTCTGGCTGACTAGCGGCATTTAAAATTGTAGTCTTACCGCAGCTACTATATCGGTTTAGGACCTTACCAATACTGGTCCCTAACTCATTCTTCTCCACAGCCCAATCTCTAATTAATACATTTTTGTAGCAGGGTAGAAGAGCGAGATGCGCATTCAGAAACCTGGTAACAACAGGGAAAGCAGGGGGAGTAAAACATGTATTATTAACAGACTACCATACAGCAGTGATTTTAGCACAGGTAAGGGCGTGGTTTCCCCAGTCAGGGTCATCTGATGCTAGGTAGCTGGGACTGGAGAAATCACAGATACAGGGTCATGAGTTATATGACCTACTATTGTCCAGTAGATTTCATACCTGTAGGTTCTCCGGCCTTTCACCCACGATACTAGCCACACTACAGGCATGGACAACCCTCTTAAATACGCCAATAGGAAACACGGTAACTAAACGCATCCCACTTAATATAACTAGCATACCTATGCTCATACCTAACATGCACATATCCCAGTGGGTGTCTAAAGGAATAACCACGTTAGAGGACCTCAAGGTAGACCCGCACTTAAAACATTTAGGACCATACAACTAGAATATGGTATTGAGGATCACAAATACTATAGATACCTACAAGTTACCCATTTCCTCCGAACTGAGCCGTATACCACTACTTATCTACCGCGGAGAGTGGTTTTATACCTCACTAATCCCCTCACCAAAATTAAATGTATAACATTATTTTACAATTTACTTCACAAAAAGAATGAATTCACAAAATCTGCAGCCATTAAGGCATGGGAAATGGACATAGGGGTGTCCTATACCATGGCGCAATGGCAAAAAGCACTACATATCAAGTACACAGCGATCAAAAGTGCCAATTTGTGGGAACTTACTCACAAAATATTGCTGTGATGGTATCTGACACCCTTTAAAATTCCTAAATTTAGCACCCAAACTTCACGGCTCTGTTGGAGAAACTGTGGACATAATGGCACATTGTACCATATCATGTGGACTTGCCCTACATTGTGGTCCAAGATATTCAAACTTCTTGCGGCAATTATGGGGACAAGGCTTCCTACCACCGCTGGAATGGCCATTCTATCCATGAGAATGGAAGACATTCCGGCAGAATCAAGAGTTATAGTGACGCATATCCTTCTAAGTGCTAGACTGTCCATTATGACACACTGGAAGGATATCAGTCCACCCCCACTCTCAGAGATAATAGAAACAACTAATGTACATGCTACCTATGAACTGATGTATGCATCTACACAAGTTATTTACCAAAAACTACACTCTAAATGGAAACCATGGTTAGAATGGTACAATAGAACCATTAGGAAAATGTCAAACACTAACTTGTTGATCACCAAGCCCTACATCCTGAGACTGTGTATAGTGACAATTCTACTAGATCTCTTCCCTCTTTCTCCATTCCCACCCTCTATTCTCACTCTTTCTCTCTCTCCTTCTTGCTTTGATACTCCTATTCTTTAGTTTAACCAAGTAAATAGTATGACTACGTTCTCAAGTTATACTCTGTTTTGAATATTTACAAGTGAAACATGATGATTGAATACTATGAAATCACATTTAAAACGTGAATACTATAAGATAAGCCTCAATATTATAAGTGTGAAATGATATTTAAGTAACACAACACTTATGTTACAATTGTTAAACTTTGATATAAACGGTATGCCTCAATCTTCAATAAAAACTATTGGAAAAAACTATTAGAATTAAAGTATAAATAATTATAGAGATGCATCATTTTGTGGCTTTTATACCTATCTGGAATTAAGCTTTAGGGTAAAACTACATTGCATATGTAAATTAATGAGTAATTCTCAAAAAAACAAATATTTTCTTTTTGTATAGTTTTTTTTCTTTCTTATTTACATTTTAAATCTACTTTTACTGTAATTAGGATTTCTGTTTTGCATAATCCATGCCATTTCCAATGACCTTGTTTCTTTTCCCTCCCTGCTTCCTCTATTATCCTCTTTATTCTTCTTAGACTCAACACTGCTTTAGATTTGATTAATCTAACGTTTCTGTTTTATTTATCTGTCAGCAAATCTTATCTCATTCGACTTTCTATAATTCTTTTTACAATGCTTATTAAATTTATTTGTCTTATTTTTCCCAAGGATTGTTTTTAACTTCTCCTTCTTTTGCATAAAATGCTCTCAGCAAAGTATTTAAATGAAACAATGACACTTTGTTATCATTATGATGATGTCATTTCAGTGTCAGCAGTTTACAAAAATCTACTGACTCAATGGCTCATTAATTTATGACTTTCTGGCATGTACTGGTTATATTTGCTACAACATACAGTACAGTATAAGACTTTAATACAAAAGCCAAAATATTTGTAGGCTGTATTCTTCTTAAGATAAGACAATGGCGTTTTTTCAGTTATTCAATCTTAATGTATAATGTTTTGCCTAGTGCTCTAACTATAGCCAATGGATCTTCTATATTAATGTTTTAAAAGGTTTGTATTCAGTCAAGCTCACTATCTTTATTTCTCTTTTTTATGGTTTCTAAGCTAACTTAATGATAACATTAAATGTAAGGTAAATTAATTATCTACCAGTATAGAATTTAATCACTTCACATCCTTAGGACGTACTTGTGTATCCTCAGATTGTGGAGACTAAACCAGCCATAGACAGTTCCAATCTCAGCTGGTTCAGCAGGAACCAGCTGAGATTTGAACCATGTATGGGCAGGCTGAATGTACCCAAGATGATCAATTGATCAACTTGGGTAAAACCACCCTGCAAGTTTTACATGTGATTATTGCTAGTGGCTGCCAGGAGAACATAATGGCTCCACAGGTGGGATTCCCCTGTCAACACTGTCCATGGTTGCAGAAAAGAAAATTTCTTGATCAACTGCAGCCGTCATCCTAGTCCTAATGGCTGGCATTGGCCTTTCCTTTAGAAAAGGTCCAAATGACTCTACAGCCACCCAATCACTTCTACAAGGTGTGAAAGCAGACCCACTTCTGCTGCCTGTGTTCTTGGGTTCCTCAATGCTATTGGGGGGCCCAGGACCATAGCAAATGCTCTCTCTGGCTGCCCAGAGAGGAAAGGCAAATACACCCATACTCATCCCTCCTCTATAATGTCAGAAAGTAGAAGCAACAAGGATTTCATCACTTCCGGTTTTGGTTTGTTTACAAGTCCTTACTGGCTTGTATAAGCATATGATCAATCTGATCTTAGTTTGATCAGATGATATTAAGGGCAGAGGTCTATAAGACTCCAGATCTCTCAGTAAAGAGTACTTGTCAATGTTGTTGTTCATCCCTTGTGATAACAACAAAGTAAATTGGGGGGGGAGAGGAACAGTGAAAAAAACATACATGAATAAAATAAATAGTAAAATAAAACTTTTTTAATTGCTCTGTCCCCTGTGCTCATGAGCAAATGCAAATGCGTACGTAGATCCCGTACGTAGGCCACCAACCACCACACGTGAGGTATTCTCACAAATGTAAAAAGGAGATAAAAAATTATAGTGCCTTTTGTAGACAGTAACACACTAAACTGGTAATTTGTAAAGGCTTTTGTTGCCTATAGATATTTAAAGTGTTTTTTTATCTTAATGCATTCTATGCATTCTGTGTTTGAATGGACACACAGAGCAGTGGCTCGGCTTGCGTTCCCCCAGAGAAAGCAGCTTGCTCTGGGGGCACGCAAGCCGAGCCACTGCTCTGTGTGATTATTCAGACATAGAATGCATAGAATGCATTAAGATAAAAAAACCTTCTCAAAAGGAAGTAAGGGCCAGGAGTGCCTGCAAGGGAGAAGAGGAAGATCCAAGCTGCTCTGTGCAAAACCACTGCATAGAGCAGGTAAGTATAATATGTTTATTATTTTTAAATGAAAATAAAAGACACTTTAGTATTACTTTAAATGTACTGCAGTTTGTCACCATTCCATGGGTGTGCGCATTTTTAAAGCATGACATGTTAGGTACAGTACATAAAAGTTATCAAACTTTATAAACAGGCTTTCTGTAAACAGTAACTCTAAACTGGTAATCTGTAAAGGCTGTAAAGGCTTTTGTTGCTTATAGATAATTAAATGTACTGTAGTTCGTCACCATTCCATGGGTGTGCGCATTTTTAAAGCATGACATGTTAGGTACAGTACATTTACTCTGCATAACTTCATCTTATATATTTTATCTAATTTTTGGGTTTTATATTGTGTTTGTGTGCTCTAAAATTCATTAAACTGTATTTTTCCTGAAAATTTGTTTTTTAAAATTGGCTGCACAAATATTGTAAAACAAAAATTGCAACAACCACCATTTTGCATAATGTTTGTGTGTTTTAAGTAATTTCATAGATTTTTACATGTGTGTGAGAAATGTCAGAATTGGCCCAGTTTTGATGTGGTTAAGACAGATTATTTGAAGGGATATAAACTGCTTCTCTATGTGCAGGTGAGATTGCAAGTAATTTTTAATTATCTTTTCAGGACTTATAAAAGCATATAATTTCCACTAGTTAAAACACAATACCGCCCTTCAGCCACCTCCCCGTTTCCATGGGAAGACCACACTGGAATTTTTTATACTTACCCTTTTTTCAGATGTCTTTGGGTGGTGTTCAATGACACTAAGGAGTGTATTTATAAAATATTGCTGTACAAATATGACAAAACATTTACCCAGCTTTAATGAAATGTCCAGTATTTTTCTAATATGATTATTTCCTATAATCATCAGCGCCATCTTGTGGACATAAGTTGGTATATTCCTAATTAAGGTATTTCAGGAAGAATACCATATTAGGGCTACTAAAGTGCACTTACGATCAGAGGAAATAATCATGTTAGACAAAATGTTGTGATTTTTTTTTGTTGCAGCTGTGTGAATATTTGTCACATTCAATTTTTCAGCAATGTTCTCTAAGTGCAGGGTACTGTGGTGATGGGTCCATGAAGCCCTGAATTCCCAGTATGTGGGTTGAATGAGTATACAGAGGACATGAGTCATGAGTAATTCATCTGGAGATGTTTTTCTTTCAATGTAAAAAGCATTTTAATTTTATTTTAGTATGTATTTTGAACATGAACAGTCTGAGAAAAATATTACTTGATATTACAATGAATGGCAGCCTAAAAGACTCAATATTAATGATTTTCTGGCTGATCAAAACCGCAATTATGTGCTTATCAATTTTTGCATGCCCATTGTGGTTTTGTATCTACAGCATTATTTAAATGAAGGATAAGAGGACTTTTTAAAGTTCTCTCCCTATTTGGTTCAGAATATTCCAGCAAATAAAATGTTTTTTTTTTTTTTTTGCAAATATAACCTTTTTATTTTCTCTTACTTTTTCTTTTCTCCTTCTTTTTATTCTCAAATATCATCCAAATATACAGGTGATTTGGTACAGAGCTATGTAAAAATAAAGGTTTTTGCTTTCATTAAAATGGATGCATGAATTCGCCTTACAAAGTGAACGTTCTCTACCCCTATATTTAATCACTTTATTGAATCGGCCAGATACAGTACGGAGAGCAGGTTAACACTTTATTTACACTTATACAAAGTATGCACTACAGATAACTGTTAACCAATGTTTGCTGATTTTTATCTAACTCTTAATTACCAGATTGTTTTTAAATACCTCTAGATTGGATCAAATAATTGCCAGCTATTATATTGTCAATACATTGGTTGGATTTTCAATGATAATGGATATTGATTAACGCTGAACTTTGGCCTTGAATTATTAAAATGCTTACTTCCCTCCATTGACTGATAAGGGATGTAATATTTGTCTTGTCTAGAGCATAAAGTACCATGGTAACAAGGTCCCTCAGCAGCTAACCCTCTGTTCCTTTTTGCTCCAGTGCCTGAATAAGGACAAGAATGAAATTATTGTGTATAATACAGGAAAAGCAGTGGCTGCTGGTCCTGAATGGTACATGATGGCATCAACATAAGACATCCATGAACAGGTCACTACAACCAGAACCAGCAGGGAATGACTGGTGGAAGACTGCAGAAACCTGGATTAAGGACAAGTAATACTCTGTTTTATATCATTTCCTAGAAAAAAACAAGCATGAAATCCTTTATAAGCTGAGGGGGATTTATTGTATTTATTTAAGTGAATTAAGTTAGTGAATGTTCATACTTAAGCCCCGTACACACACAGGCTAAATGTCAAGAGACATCAGCCGGTTCAATAAAAACCGGCCGACATTTGGCCAGTGTGTATGTCAGGTAGTCTGACAGAAGTCAGTCATTCAGATGGTTTCTGTCACATGGACATGCTGGAAAACCAACAATCGACCGGCTCCCGATCAGTGCTCTCAGCCGATGGCTGAGTGGTCTGGCGGGGGCGTCTGCCTGTCAGAACACAGTAGCTCAGCGGGGGGAGATCGCTGTACTAAGTTGGATGACCACAGCTGTCGCTATTAGTGTGTACCAGGCCTTAGGTTTAAATTTAGATTTGAGGCAAACTATATTAAAATTCTGACAGGCTATGAAAAGCTGTTAAAACATGTTAAATCAGATTGTATAAGTGGTAAAAGTGATGTAAGTCAGATTAAAAATGAAAAAAAAAAAAAAAAAGTTTAAACTGTAGCCTAAGGCCTTATGCCCTGTACACATGACCATTTTTGCCGTCAGAATAAACTCTGAAGGTTTTTCCGATGGAAGTCCGCTCAAGCTGTCTTGCATACACACAGTCAAGAAGGGGGGGCGAGAGGCTAACCTAGGTTATTAAAACAGTGCCACATCCAATAAACAAGATATATATAAAGAAGGGTTCCCCTGGGTGGACTTTAAAGGCACTTAATGTTGTCTTATGTAGAAATATATCAGAGTATACAACAATATACTAATAAACAAATTGTATTTAGAAACAAAATTTAAAAATATTATTAACGAAACATTGACATATCAAAGTAATATGTTTTTATCACCATACAAGATAGATACATGAAAAGGAACTCTCCTCACACCCAACGCGTTTTGGGATATAGTTTAGTCCTTCTTCAGGGGTGCAGAAAAAAGAAGAGAGGGGTTCAAATAGTATTGAATGGTGAGACAGTTGTTACAGTGTTTCGTTAAGTCACATTAAAAGCTTGGAGTCAAGATAGCACCGGATATTGATGCTGGTGGGATTGCTGTCTTACGACACAGTGAGCATCAGAAAGGTCTGTGGGTAGAAACTGGATAGAATTGTCCTCAGGAGGACACTGGAACATGTGGCTGGTCTTTCCAACTTCTCATTTTAACCCTTGCAGCATCAGATTATAACTTCAAGATATTGGAGGGGGGGCAGAGAAAAGAGGGGAACTTTGATTTAAAAGTAAGTACCATCCCTTGTACTGATTTGGAGTTGAAAAAGTTATAACTAAATGTATGCTTTATGATGAACAACTGCATTGTGATCCTCAGCTTTCATTATCCTGACAAATACGTGCCACAGCATCCCTCCTTCACAAGTTTACCTGCTATATACAATATAAAAAAATAAAAGAAATATCTGCGCTATGATGGACAAAAATAATGTACAGCAGCTAAGCACCATAAACCCAGACAGTAGGCACATAAGCAAAAATATAGCAGAAAAGTGCAGCACTATAAATTGATAAATGTTTGTGTACCACAAATTATTAAAGTGCAAAAGTGAAAAAAAAGTTTTTTTTCTTTTCATGATTTATGGTTTACACCATGGATATTGTTTGCACTTTAATATTTTGTGGTACACACATTTATCAGTTTATAGCGCTGCACTTTTTCTACTATATACAATGTACTAGAAATTAGAATGTACTAATATTAGAATTTACAAGGGTCTATATCATTTGAATGAAAAACTAGGTAAGAAAAGATGAGAGCTTGCATCTTCCAGTACAGTCAGTTTAATTTTACAACAGATGTGGGAGTTGGGGGCAGATGATATGCCACTCAATAGTAGATAGAGCAAAGTTTTGAATATGTTGTTTGCTTTAAAAAAAAAAGAGTTAAAATAATAATCCGAGACTTATATTTTGAATATGTTGTTTGCTTTAAGAAAAAAAGAGTTAAAATAATAATCCGAGACTTATGCAATACTGCAAATCTATCTATCTATCTATCTATCTATCTATCTATCTATCTATCTATCTATCTATCTATCTATCTATCTATCTATCTATCTATCTATCTATCTATCTATTTCAGAATACCACATATGTAATAGATATTCAAAGCTATATAAAGCCTGTAACCATGGTAGCTCTACAGGAATCCCCTCCCTGTGTTTGTCCTTTACTAGTGTTCATTATTGCTCTGGTAGCTTTTGTAGCAAGCTCTGCTGCATGCAGCTTTAGAGAAGTGATGAGCAGTTGGAAACAGAATTACTGAGTTGATCACTGAAGCTACTTCTCCTATCTGTGGAGCTGAATGCTTTCTAAAGAGATCAGTCCCACAAGCTCTCCTGGAGTTTTTAATACTGATTCTTTAAGCAGTTGTGTCACATACTCTGTATATGCACAAAGCATGAGATTCATTGCACAAAGCTTCAACTGTTCCTTACTTGTAGGAGGCGCATATCAAGATATATTAAACAAAAAATATGATCAAGGAATTAAGACAATTTCATAACTATAACTAATACATCTTAAGTTTATAAGCCCATTATCTCTTGCTGCCAAAGAGGCACTGGTATGGCAATAGTATTTCTTTTCCCTTATTTTAATAATTTTGCTGCTTTAGTATTAACATTTTTTTTTATTTTACATCACATAAGATATACCAAGAAATATTTACCCAGTTTGTTATATACAGTAGCTAGTGTTCGTAAAAAGAAAGAAAAACATAAATACAGTAAAACCTTGGATTGCGAGCATAATTCATTCTGGAAACATGCTTGTAATCCAAAGCACTTGTATATCAAAGTGAATTTCCCTATAAGAAATATTGGAAACTCAGATGATTCATTCCACAACCATTTATTCATACGTCCTTCAGTTTATAGTCCATATAAAAAGATTATAGCAATGTGATAGATTGTGTAAACATAAAATGTCCATCCACAAATGGCAGCCTCCACAAGGGGACTAGAAGGAAAATCCAGCAGAAGCTACAGTGTATAAAAGAGAAGAGAGGCACCTCTAAGTATAGCAATATGGTTACATTTAATGAATGTACAACATTTAGCAACTCACATGGTTGATGATTTAAAGAGGCACTTCTAAGTATGCAGGCATCCTTGGTAAAACTGTCTACATAGACCGTCCCAGCACTGCCGACTCTCATAGGATGGTCTTTGTGGACAGCTTTACCCAAGATGCCTGCATACTTAGATGTGTCTATTATAATCATCAACCATGTGACTTGCTAAATGTTGCACCTTCATTAAATGTAACCATATTGCTACACTTAGAGGCACCTCTGTTCTGTTTTATACTCAGTTGTGACATGACGCTACTTGTATATCAAGACATCACTTGTAAATCAAGTCAAAATTTTGCTTGTCATGCAAAACGCTCTCAAACCAAATTTATCTCAAACCAAGGTTTTACGATAGATAGATAGATAGATAGATAGATAGATAGATAGATAGATAGATAGATAGATAGATAGATAGATAGATAGATTTCAGTAACTGTTAATTGTGGGTTGGTAATAGTGTTTATTGGTTGTGTGCATTTTTTTCATTTAATATAGTCAGGGATATTTTTTTTTTAATCAGGCATATCTGAAATATTACAAATCAATATGTTATGCTTTCAAGTGTTATTAACTTTTAACCAGTCAAAGTCGACATCACCTATTGGGAAATTGCACACCTGTCGCATTATAGATTTGAAATATGTTATCTTTCAATATGATTTGATCTTACAGCCAAACTAGGAAAGAAACTGACACAGTCAGCAAATAGAGTACAAAACCGATGAAAACAATAAACCATGAAGGGCGTTCCTAAAAAAAAAAGTTTTAAGTGTAAACTGTGCACTAATCAACTATGATTTCTACTGAGACCAAAGGAAAAGGTGGTGCTGTGCATCAAAGAACACAAGGAGCCTGACTGTTTGTTTAATGTGTGCATGAGTATTTTTTGACAGTCTGACCATCAGAATCTAAAGCACATAACAAGCTTTATACTGCACAAATATAGATAGCACTTTGTACTGCAGGCAGAGCACTGAACTGAAAACAATTAAGAGTTCAAGATACACTCTGGGGTCTATTTATTTAGGTTTTATCCAAAATTTAAATGTAAAAAGTGTGAAACATAGTTAAAAGCTTTTCAAATCTTAGGCTAAAACATTGACAAATAACAGAGCGGCATTAAACTTTACATATACAGTATGTATCAGTGCAGTTAAAATGTCATTCCACTGATAAACCTCCTGTACTAGAGAAATGGGAAAGAGATCTACATCTCATCTTACCGATGCCCAATGGACAAATGCCATCCAAACTAATCTCAAATATTTTAAATATTCACATTTTTGGGAACTCTCTCAAAAGAAACATCACAGATGGTAGTTAACTCCAACACATATAGGGGGTTATTTACGAAAGGCAAATCCACTTTGCACTACAAGTACACTGCAAGTGCACTTGGAAGTGCAGTCGCTATAAATCCGAGGGGGACATGCAAGGAAAATAAAAAAACAGCATTTTAGCTTGCACATGATTGGATGACAAAATCAGCAGGCTTCCCCTCATTTCAGATCTACCCCTCAGATTTACAGCGACTGCACCTCCAAGTGCACTTGTAGTGCAAAGTGGGTTTGCCTTTCGTAAATAACCCCCATAGATACATTTTCCTCATCCACTGATAAGCTATGTTGGCTTGGTTGCTCATATGAGGGCACATGGTATCACATATTATGGAGCTGTCCTCATGTGAAAAGCTATTGGAGAATGATACTTAGAATAATCTCCATTATCACATTATGCTATGAGGCCAAATCCAGCCATGGCTCTTCTATGTATAGATATAGGTATGAATAACTTCCCTCCGCAACTCAGAACTGTAAGTGTTCATATCCTATTTTTAGCTAGACTACATATCCTTAGAAAGTGGAAAGGTAATTTGGCCCCCAATATCTCTGAAATAATGCAGCATCTCAATCTGATTCTAGCATACGAACAACAGATATCTTACCAAACAGAGAGACAAACACAATTTCACATAGTCTGGGATATATGGCTGACATATAGGAACCCTAATACAACAGCCCTAATAGTAGATATGTTTGTAGCTCTGTTTCATGAATATATAGTCTTTTAACTACTCAACATCTGTATGGATAGAAATACATGTTTCTTTGACTTTTTACATTTTTGAGGCAAGAATGTACTTTTGGAACCACCACTGCAAAGATGCATTTGTTTCTTTGACTGTTTTGTAACAATGTATCTGTTCTTAAGGTCATTGGATTCCTGGAGACTTATAAATAACGCTGTACGTCCTTTTTCTATAGTTTCTAAAAAATGAATAAAAATGTAATGTTTAAAAAAAAATGTCAAGCCACCAAATCAATTACCATTTATAATTTCACTAATATTAAATGTTTAGTAAGGGCAATTTAATTACAAAGCATACAAAGGTAATTATACATTTTGTGTATTTCTTTAATGCAATGCTGCAAAAGCAACATAAATGAAGGAAAAAAAAAATATTATATCATAGATGATTTAAAAAAAAACAGCCAAAAATAATAGCATAAGTGAGAAGGAGGGGCTACGTTAATTAGGGCTAACAAAGTGTTAGTAAGAGTTAAAACACAAATGCTGTGTAATGCAGGTTGACAGGAAGTTCCATGCTGACCAGCCTGGAATGCGGAAGCGGAAGTGACGACACCGGGGCAGGGCGGGCATCAGAGCTGAGGATACAGGATAGAAGCTGTATCCCAGGACTGATCATTCCCTGATGGGCATCCATTACTCTTTGGGCTCTGTAAATGTTCCTTCTTCACACTTCTTAAACTGAATTTTATAGCATTCATACAGTTGCCCCCCCCCCCCACATTCATCTTTCTTCCACTTGTTCACAGAGGTACTGGACACCCACTGAGGATGGCTGCCTCCTTCTCCTAGGAAACATCCGAATATTATTAAGAATTGCTATTACAGCCACTATTTACCATTTTACACCAAGGGCATCATACAGCTTGGAGCGCCATAATCCCCCCCATATCGGAGTGTGAATATATTATAGTAATATATTGTAATATATCATTGTAGTAATATATGTTACATTAATATAGCCTAAAAACAGTTTTGGCAGGCTGTTTCCCTTTACCATAGGTTGGGACCTGGTTGTAAAATCTGCAGCAAGTCCCAATTACTTTTATGATATAAAAGCCTCTGTAAGAGAGAAAGACTTGGGTTTTAAAAAAAACACCCATGGTTTTTGGATAACACATTTTAGGTCATATTTCATAACTTCAGGGTTCAACAACAGCTGTTCAGCAACAGTGGCACAGAAGATATGGGTCCTTTAGAATCCTTAGGTTCCAGGCAGCTGCTTGAACTACCCCAGTGAGAATCCAGTAGTCCGTACCACCATTTCTATTATCACTATCTTCAGTTTAGGTATTTTATACCATTGTTTGTATGTTTGTATGGTAATCAAACTCTCAATCATGGAAATTCAAACATTTTCCTGTCACAGCTCTACAATGCTGGGTGTGTTGTGGCTTCCTAAACTAATGATGTTAGTTAATGTGTACATGTATTTATGAAAAAATATATACTTTAAAGGGTTACAAAGAACACCGGGTGAACCAAATGATGATTTCTCTCTTGATGTTTTCCATATCAACCCTCTGCTTACTAAAAAATGAATCCACTGTTCTACATTTTCTAAATGATTTGCATTTTATCTAAAATTATAATTGGTAAAGCTTTTCAGATGTCACTTGTGGGAATAACTAAAGAATAATTCAGAAGAAGCGGAGACTTTTTTTTTAATAAGTGCTGCTAATCCCTTCTCAAATATAAAGATATTAAAGAGATTAAAAATGGCACTGCAGGTTATTAAAAGTGAAACGATCAACCCTTTAGAATATTTCAAAAGATTAAAAGATTTTACTTTTAACAGTTAACATGCTTGTAAAATTACACACACACACACACTTGTAATGTTTGAGGGCCGTATCACACAAAATAGTTGACTAGTTTGCAGTACCCTACATGTTGTTGAATGCAATGTGAACTACTTAATGCAAACTGCATAAAAAACATTTATATTTAATCTAAAAAAATCCATATACTTAGAATAATGCTAAATATTAGCATGTAGCTAAAATTATAAAACATTTGCCCTGTAAAAATATAGAAATACTGAACTATAGATATACCATTAATAAGCTATTTGATAAATCAAACATTGACAGTTTCAGTTGTATTTAATTAAGTACTGATACTTTTTTAATTTGCACTAACATACAATTTTACAGGACAACCTTTCGGGGTATGTCCCAGCAGTAATTATTCACAAACGTTTTAGCCGAATGTTAAAAAAAAAACCTGGAAGGAAAAGGAAAAAAACTCACACACAAATAAATGTACACTGCAATGGTAATAAAACTAGCATAGTGAGTGAGATAAGACAGAGGGAGAGCTATAGACTGGGGGGAAAGACAGTCACAGAGGGGGTTGTAAAACATTTGGCTAATGAGTGCGAAAACCCATATCTAAATATAGGCCATTATCTTTTGTGTCTAATAGAACTATCATTCTTTGTTCAAAAGTTTCCTTTCCTGAATAGTTTTGAAATTCCCTTTAAGAACTAAGACATTGAGGTCTTCCATAGTGTGGTCCAGTTGTGAGAAGTGATGTCCCAAAGGTGTGCAGAACTCATCTTCTTTATGTTCCTTGATGGTGTGTCTGTGCAAATTCATCCTTGTTTGTAATTTCTGTCCTGTTTCACCAACATAAGATCCTTTGCTGCATCTTTTGCATTGGATGTGGTACACAACATTACTGGGGGTGCAGTTGTATGATCCTGGGATATTGAAAGTTAATTTAGTGTGTGTGTGTGTGTGTGTGACACTTTCAGATGGATTGATTTGGTTGCGCAGTTTGCAGTGTTTTTTATTGCAGTTTCTGTGACATTGTAATCAGAATGAAGTTTACTGCTGATTAGTTTATGTCTGAGGTTGAGTAGTTACCCGAAAGCCAGTATTGGGGATTGTTGGAATATTTCTTTCAGAGTTTCATCCTCTGTTATAATGGGTCGTAAATCTTTGATTATTTTTCTTATTCCTTCTAGTGCTGGATTGTATGTGGCTACCAGAGGTACACAGTTATTCATTTTTTTCTCTTTGTATTGCAGTAGATTTTCTCTTTAGGCCATACTTATGCTGGTATTGATGGTTTTGTATTTGTGCCCTCTCTTATGGAAGGAGTCTGCCAGTGTCTTTAGATGTTTACTTTTGTAAATTAGTACTGCTGGGACCTTGAAGAAGGGGACACACCCCAAAAGCTTGTCATGAAAAATTGTGTTTTAATTAAAATAAAAAAAGCATCATGGACAGTACCACTTTGTTCCTATTGCAAGTGCACTCATACAGCTACAATCACCTCCTTTTTTGAATAGCAATGTGACCTAACGAGCATGCCTGCTGTGATAAAATGTATTCGCTGAGTATTCACTTACAGCAGATCAGCTGTCAGTAACCCTGGGCAATAGCAAGACTCACTAGTTGAAGATTTTTCTACATACTGACAGTTCGAATTAGACTGCTTTAAAACATTGACATTTCCTTTTAAAAAAGACAATGGTGTTTTAATTTTTCCACATTTCTATAAATCATCATTTATTAAATGGATGACCTTCTCAAAAAAAAAAAATCACAACGTACACTAATGAATATACAGTATACAGTATCATTGCTTTGAATTGTCTTTCTACTATTGTAAACTAACTAGCAGCTTGTCAAATTTTTAAAAGGCATACTGGAGACATATTTAAACATTAGGAAGAACTACTTTTTTTAAGGCTTTTACCCAGTTTTCCCCAGACCACCCCTTTGTTTAAAGTGACCCTGTTGCTATTTTAAACCTGAAAAGCAATCCACCCTGCAAATTCAGCATTCAATACATACAGTACCTTAAATCTAAAAGAATATCCCATGTTGCTTTTTACAAATCCCCCACTTCACTTAAATGGGTTACCAGAGCTTGCCAGCACTTAATGTGATTACACAATAATAAAAAAAACAAAATAACATTTTACAAGTGCAGTGCTCTCTAAGGATCAATGATAAAATAAATCAATTCATCAATAAATCCATAAACTAGTGGCTAAATCTTCACTGTGTAAACATATAGATAAACAAAATATCCATACATGTACATAAATTGGAATATTACAGCTTATAAGTATAAGGCTGTAATAATTATAAAGATGTACAAAAATATCCATTGTGACTGTATACTTAGATAAATGATAAATTCACTCCTTCACTTGTGACAATGACTATTTTGTGCACACAGTCTAGCAATCCTCTGACATCAGTGTTCTTCAGATGTGCTCTCACTTATTAAGATGAACCCATAATTATAGGAGGTCATATACAGCATGTGTCACAACATCCAGGTACAATCTTCTCCTCCGCACAGCCACTTCAGTGACCATCTCCACAAAGTTTATTTTCAACTCAAAATGAATGAATTAATAAAATACTCCATAGTGCTCTCTTTTTATTTTTATTAAAATCAATAGAAGTTAAAACCACTCACATGTAAAACAAGCGTTCAAATATGCTTCCAGGATGGCCACCTGTCACATCTCTCTTATTCTGGGTCTACAGAGCCTTCCCCTTTTTTTTTAGGAAAACTGTAGCCTGATGTTACCAACTAACAGGAATGTATGTATCACCTACAGTACACAGCCACTGCTCTGTGCATGCCATCAAACTCATCTCATTTGAAGACATAATCTTGCTCAAAGGCTTTTAGCATTCATTACTTCTAGAAATGTTTGTTGGGGTCCCAATGGAATGGAAATGTATGTTGGTGGATGTTGGTGTCCCCTGGTATGCTCTGGGGTTTCCTCCAATGACCCCTAAATCATTACATGACAAAGTAATGATGTAGAAGCTCGCAAAAAAAAAAAAACACACATAGGGGAATTAGGCATCTAGCACTCCCAGAAATGTGCTGGATGCTGAAGATCTTTAAGCAAGACTTGTTCTTCAACCTACAGTAGTTTGGACCAAAGAGAGGCAAGTATGAATTGCTTGATGATTTGTAGGAAGAACATATTTTTAGATTTTAAAAATAGCAAAAAAAAGTCACTTTCAATCAATTTAGTCCTAACTTGATTGATAATACCAACTGCCATGCAAATATGTAAGAAAACCATTTTTTCATTATATCCATAAGTAAGAAAGGATAGTAACACATTAAACATCCCTTCTAAATGCACACGTGTCAGTTGAAAACACATGTAAAAAGATTACTTATATAACGTAAAATACTATGCAAGTCTGTCTCTTCAGGTGGTATGGGCGCACCAGACATACCGGCTTGCTACAAAGCAACTATTCTTGACCAAGCTAAAAACTGGTGGGCACCTACCAAACACTCCGCTTGGCTCCAAATTGAGACAGCAGCTCTAATGTCCCAACCTAGACTAATCCTAAGTGCCTTTCTCCTTCACCAACGTGGAGTACACTCTTATCTCCAAACCATTAATGCCACTTTCAGGACATTGAAAGCTACTCTTCAATGCACCAAAGGAATACTACACTGTCCATTCCTCTCACCATCATGCATTGTACTTACACCCCACAGCAATGGTACCATTCTCTTTATGCACCGTTAAAATCCTCCCACTGCCTACTTCACTGGGAATCTGTCCAGAAAATATTCCATGACTGGTATCTCACACCTGCTAAGCACCTATCTACCTCTCTACAACCAACTCCTGCTGTAGAATCTGTGAAAGCTATGGATCTCCCCTACATTTATGGTGGAACTGCCCCACACTCACTCTATACTGGTCCACTCTAACTAATCTCATCATATATATCATCTCAACCTCTTTCTCCCTATCGCCACAAATGGTTATTTTGGGTCTGGATATCGACACATGGCCCCAGAGATCCCACACAATAATTTTCCATATTTTCATAGCTGCCCACCTAGGTATTGCTAGAAAGTGGAAATCCCCACTCCCCCCATCCATTTGGGAAGTGAGCACACTCCTCAACAACCACTGCCTGATGGAATATATGTATGCCAAAGCTCATTTATAACTCCAAAAATGTAATGATCTATGGGATCTTTCCACACCCAATCTGAACACCCCCATTAGTCATTTGACATAATAATTTACCTTAATTTTAAGCTGACCTCAAATCTATCCCCCTATGTTAATGCCGTGGCTTATCTACTGCTGAACTCTTTACCATATAGTTTATTCTCATCTTTTATATACTGTTCCGATATGAAATGTTCACCTTCTGTATCAGTATGACATGCACTTATGTCTGTATTCTGCATATTATTTTTGAAATCTCAAAAAATATAAAGTTAAAAAAAAAGATCTAAAAAAAAAATTACATATAACATGGATTCATCTAAACTAAGTGTTCTTTATAATTTTACCATAGATTAAATTTTCTTGAACAGCATTAGCAGTTGACTGATTTCACCTCTTTTTAATAAATTATTTGTACACTAAGCTTTCTAACTGGGCTCTTAGTAGTGCTAAGTTGTATAATTTAAAAAAAAATGTTTGCAATGACAGATTTTGCAAAGTTAAATCTATTGTACAGATTTTGGCTTGTGCAGTCTGCATGTCAAGGCTGCTAGAATTTGCCAGCCCCTTAACAATTTAGAGACATTTTCAGAGCAAAGTAACCCCTAATGCAGCACGTCACTTCCTTCCAGTGGAATGCGTGCTGGCTCTAGGGGATCGCGGAGCAGCTGTGTTCTTTGATACATACATATGCAGATTATTCCTGGTGTTGGGACACAGCACCCTTTTTGTTAGTGGACATCCTTCCTTACTTTTTTCTGTACATTTCAATAGACTGTATTGCGGCATGATATCCCATGTGGTTTTATTCTTATTGAGATGGATCCATTGATCCCTGGGCACCAAAACTTCACCCAGAAGGCTTTTTAGACCTGCCTAGGTATACATCTAGTAGGTTCACATCTGCGGATGAGTGTGCATCCTGATGGGAGCAGGCACAAGGACTTGTAGTGATTTAATTGCATGGTTGCTGTGTGTCAAAGCCTGATGCTGTGTGTCAAAGATGCAGGGATGGGAGGGGTGACTTGGTACACATGTTCTGGCAATGCCCCAAGCTGCACAGGTACTGGAAGGGCATTATGGATAAAATAAATTCTGTGTTTGGGATGTCATTGGGCATGAAGGCCAGGACCTGTCTAATGGGCCTGATGGAGGAAAATGGGATATTAAGGGACACACAGACTGCAATAATTAGATGTTTGTTTCAAGGTAAAAAACTTATTGCATGGAAATGGCAGACAAAAGAACCCCCGACAGTAGTAGAAAGGGTGAAAGAAGTAAGGGAGGTGATTGGTAAGGAGAAGTATATTAATAAGAAGAGGAGTAACTACAAGAAATTTGAAAAAATATGGAGGTTATGGGTGATTTCAGAATATGCTAGATAAGGAAGTTGGTTAGGATGATAGTAGTAGTATGAGGGTTGGTTGGTGTACGATTGTGGGTGGAAGAGGTGTGTGAGGAGGGGGGGGTAAAAAGAGGTGATAAATGGGGGGGAAAGGAAAAAAAGGGAAAAAAATTAGAGTATTTATGTTTATTGGTGTACTTGCCATGTGTATAAATTGTAAAAATACTTGATGGATGATGGCATTTTATTAATGAATTTTTTCAATAAAAAGATAATAAATAATTGCATGGTTTTGGAGCATCTGTGTATGGAATTTCTTTGACAATTTGTTTTCGCATCCTTCCCTGAGAGCATTCTTGGACTTATTTAATGGACTTTTTTACCTTTTTCTGTTTATTATTTTACAGTATCCTTATGCATAAGCACTTTTGTATGCACTTCAAAGCACTTTATGTATGTATATATTGCACCTATTGATTCATTCTTTGCACACATCATATTGCATATGCATATTCACTATTAGCATATTTATATATATTAAATAGTTAGGATAGTGCAGTTTTCACTTTTAACCCCTGAGGGAGATTTACTAAAACTGATGCACACAGAAGCTGGTGCATCTGTGCACAGTAACCAATATGTTTATAACTTTAGCTTGTTGAATTAAGCTTTGACAATAAAACCTGGAAACTGATTGGTTACTAGGGATGAGCTTCGAGTTCGAGTCGAACTCATGTTCGACTCGAACATTGGCTGTTCGCAAGTTCGCTGAACAGCGAACAATTTGGGGTGTTTGCGGCAAATTCGAATGCCGCGGAACACCCTTTAAAAGTCTATGGGAGAAATCAAAAGTGCTAATTTTAAAGGCTTATATGCAAGTTATTGTCATAAAAAGTGTTTGGGGACCTGGGTCCTGCCCCAGGGGATATGGATCAATGCAAAAAAAAGTTTTAAAAACGGACGTTTTTTCAGGAGCAGTGATTTTAATAATGCTTAAAGTCAAACAATTAAAGTGTAATATCCCTTTAAATTTCGTAGCTGGCGGGTGTCTATAGTATGCCTGTAAAGGGGCGCATGTTTCCCGTATTTAGAACAGTCTGACAGCAAAATTACATTTCGAAGGAAAAAAGCCATTTAAAACTACTCGCAGCTATTGCATTGCCGGTCCGACAATACACATAGAAGTTCATTGATAAAAAGGGCATGGGAATTCCCCACAGGGGAACCCCGAACCAAGATTAAAAAAAAAAATGACATGGGGGTCCCCCTAAATTCCATACCAGGCCCTTCAGGTCTGGTATGGATATTAAGGGGAACCCCGGCCAAAAAAAAAAAAAAATGATGTGGGGGTCCCCCTAAATTCCATACCAGACCCTTCAGGTCTGGTATGGATTCTAAGGGGGACCCCGCACCAAAAAAAAAAAAAACGGCATGGGGTCCCCCCAAAAATCCATACCAGACCCTTATCTGAGCACGCAACCTGGCAGGCCGCAGGAAAAGATGGGGGGATGAGAGAGCGCCCCCCCTCCTGAACCGTACCAGGCCACATGCCCTCAACATTGGGAGGGTGCTTTGGGGTAGCCCCCCAAAGCACCTTGTCCCCATGTTGATGAGGACAAAGGCCTCATCCCCACAACCCTGGCTGGTGGTTGTGGGGGTCTGCGGGCAGGGGGCTTATCGGAACCTGGAAGCCCCCTTTAACAAGGGGACCCCCAGATCCCAGCCCCCTCTGTGTGAAATGGTGAGGGGGTACAAAAGTACCCCTACCATTTCACTAAAAAACTGTCAAAAAATGTTAAAAATGACAAGAGACCGTTTTTGACAACTCCTTTATTTAAATGCTTCTTCTTTCTTCTATCTTCCTTCATCTTCTTCTTCTTCTTCTGGCTCTGCTGGTTCTTCCTCCGGCGTTCTCGTCCAGCATCTCCTCCGTGGCGTCTTCTATCTTCTTCTCCTCGGGCCACTCTGCACCCGTGGCATGGGGGGAGGCTCCCGCTCTTCTCTTCATCTTCTTCTCTTCTTCCTCTTCTTCTTCATCTTCTTCTTTTCTTCTCTTCTTCTCTTCTTCATTTTCTTCTCCGGGCCGCTCCGCATCCATGCTGGCATGGAGGGAGGCTCCCGCTGTGTGACGGCGTCTCCTCTTCTGACGGTTCTTAAATAACGGGGGCGGGGCCACCCGTTGACCCCGCCCCCCTCTGAAGCACGGGACATGACGGGACTTCCCTGTGGCATTCCCCGTGACGTCACAGGGAAGTCCCGTCAAGTCACCGTGCGTCAGAGGGGGTGGAGTCACTGAGTGGCCCCGCCCCCCATTATTTAAGAACCGTCAGACGAGGAGACGCTTTCACACAGCGGGAGACTCCCTCCATGCCAGCATGGGTGCGGAGTGGCCCGGAGAAGAAAATGAAGAAGAGAAGAAGAGGAGAAAAGAAGAAGATGAAGAAGAGGAAGAAGAGAAGAAGATGAAGAGAAGAGCGGGAGCCTCCCCCCATGCCATGGGTGCAGAGCGGCCCGAGGAGAAGAAGATAGAAGAAGTCGCGGAGGAGATGCTGGACGAGAATGCCGAAGGAAGAACCAGAAGAGCCAGAAGAACCAGAAGAAGAAGATGAAGGAAGATAGAAGAAAGAAGAAGCATTTAAATAAAGGAATTGTCAAAAACTGTCTCTTGTCATTTTTAACATTTTTGACAGTTTTTTAGTGAAATGGTAGGGGTACTTTTGTACCTTACCCTTACCATTTCACACAGGGGGGGGCTGGGATCTGGGGGTCCCCTTGTTAAAGGGGGCTTCCAGATTCCAATAAGCCCCCCGCCCGCAGATCCCCACAACCACCCCACAACATGGGGACAAGGTGTTTTGGGGGGCTACCCCAAAGCACCCTCCCAATGTTGAGGGCATGTGGCCTGGTATGGTTCAGGAGGGGGGGCGCTCTCTCGTCCCCCCTCTTTTCCTGTGGCCTGCCAGGTTGCATGCTCGGATAAGGGTCTGGTATGGATTTTTGGGGGGACCCCACGCCATTTTTTTTTTTGGCGCGGGGTTCCCCTTAATATCCATACCAGACCTGAAGGGCCTGGTATGGAATTTAGGGGGACCCCCACGTCATTTTTTTTTTACATTTTGGTTCGGGGTTCCCCTGTGGGGAATTCCCATGCCATTTTTATCAATGAACTTCTATGTGTATTGTCGGACCGGCAATGCAATAGCCACGAGTAGTTTTAAATTACTTTTTTTCCTTTGAAATGTCATTTTGCTGTCAGACTGTTCTAAACACAGGAAACATGCGCCCCTTTACAGGCATACTATAGACTCCCCCCAGCTACGAAATTTAAAGGGATATTACACTTTAATTGTTTGACTTTAAGCATTATTAAAATCACTGCTCCTGAAAAAACGCCCATTTTTAAAACTTTTTTTTGCATGATCCATGTCCCCTGGGGCAGGACCCAGGTCCCCAAACACTTTTTATGACAATAACTTGCATATAAGCCTTTAAAATTAGCACTTTTGATTATTCATGTTTGTGTCCCATAGACTTTAACGGTGTTCGCGTGTTCGAACAAACTTTTTTCCTGTTCGCATGTTCTGGTGCGAACCGAACAGGGGGGTGTTCGGCTCATCCCTATTGGTTACTATGCACGACTGCACCAGATTGTGTGTGCACCAGTTTTAGTAAATTTCCCCCACTATGTCTTTATTCAAGGCTCATTGTACAAGGATTTCCTAGTAAATACAATTGTTGCTACCTAAATGCCTCTATGAATAAGCCAATTGGGTGAAAAATGGTAGAGGTGGACCATGTGCTAAAGCTATTTGCCTAATTAAAATTGTGCCTGACATCAATGGTGTGCATTTTTGTCTTTGGAATAAACCAAGCTATAGCTGCCTAGTAGTTCGAAATGTAATATTATGTATCTGTTATGTAGTTACAATGTGTTGAGTTGTTTATTCTGATGCAATGTTTCCAGGAAATCTGCATTCTCTCCCTACCTACTTATTGGGCTTTGCTTAATAATGGAATAATTTACCTATTCCTAAGCTACATATATAGTTCAAACAAGTGGACAGATTAGGGCCGTCAACTCCCAAATCTTCAGGGTAAAAGGATGCATTGTATCAACGACAAGTTGAATTAAACAAAACAGTTCTTTCTAAATTCAGGTAATTTGCAAGTCTTTCTGAATTAAGTGGTGTATCTTAGACACTGGCTTGGTAAAAAATGATTGGACCTTACATTATACCCCATAATAGTTAGATTTTGTAACTGTTAGTTGACATATGCTTAGTAACAGTTAACTGGGAAACAGTGCTACGCTATAGAAGGGATGGTGAGGTGGGGCCGAGGGGGTGTATTGAGCTATCAATGTTGAATTTGTTGTAATGAAATCCATAAATTATCCCCTGAAAAAACTATAGAAAACTTCCCTGTATGTTATGGAGAAGAAGAGGAAGGAATATTTTGTAGTCCAAGAGGGAGAACTCAGTCGGAACTGACAACACTGCATTGAATTTCAGTGCAGCAGAGGCAACGTTGTCAAATCACTACAGGAGAGAGTCTCCAGTCCCAGTAGATGCCTCTTACGGGGTGGGGCAGCATTCCTTGATGTCCCCACTTATTAGCCTGCTGGCATGATCCACGGCTGTGTGTTACTTCGATATTCTACCATTATTTTAAATGTAAGTGCCTACATATTTTTAAATAAATGAACCTTTGGAATACTACATTATGAAGTCTCTTCCTTCCATTATCCTATATGTCTGAGACAACCTGGAAGAGGATGATCTGTGTCCATGAGAGATTAATTTAATTAGACAGCGCACTTTACTGGAGAGAAGCACTGTTTGGAGGAGTCAGAGGAGTGGATTAACCTTGTCGCCTGACATTTGTGTGAGCACTTACGATCTCTATAATCTGAGATCCAACTGATCTGGTAAGCTGTGCTGATTAAATATGAAAAGGAGCACCGGGTGAAGCACTGGGTCTACTAACTACCTTGCACCTCTTGGAGCACTTGTTGGACTTTCACATGGTCACACAATTTGTGTCTTTATGGTTTTTATTTATGTTATGGAAACATATTGATCTTGAATCTACACTATCTGTATAACAATATTCCATTCCACGAGTGTGTGCAAATTCAAAGCATGACATGTTAGGAATCTATTTACTCTGTGTAACATCATTTTTCACATTATACAAAAAATTGAGCTAACTTTACTGTTTAGTTTTTTTTTTTAATTCATGAAAGTGTCTTTTTTCCCAAAAAAGTGCGTTTGAAAGATCACTGCGCAAATACTGTGTGACATAAAATATTGCAACAATCACCATTTTAGTATTTGCGCAGTGATCTTTCAAATGCACTTTTTTGGGAAAAAAGACACTTTCATGAATTAAAAAAAACCTACTGTTTCCCAGTATATATATAATATATAATGTTTGGGGATTCTTAGTAATTTTCTAGAAAAAAAAAAATATTCCATATACATTTTGCAAAACATATACAATGCCCAATGTCTCAATTTGGAGCCACAATGTTTACAAGGTAAAAAAATAATTTCATAGTCAGTGGTTCCTAGCGTTTTGAAAACCCTGGTGATATAGGAATCAGAGGCCTTTCTATTTAAGTGCACAGAGAGGTCTTAATCACAGCAAAAGAATTGTCGTTTTGCAGAAAAAAAACCTTAACTACTTCAATACAGGGCACTTTCACTCCCTTCCTGCCCAGGCCATTTTTTATTTTCCCATAAAGTTTTTTTTTAAAGTAAATGAAATTTTCACATAAATATATTACACAATATGCATCTGTAGTCTTGAAGTGTTGCCAACTGTATCATGTAGATGTGATATTGGGTAGTTTTTCATGAGAGATGCTGATAAATTATTCAATTTTTTTTGTTGTTGAGTCTGTAGTACCACTCCTCTTTCGTCGGGACAGATGGAGAATGCCAGTGGCATGGAATGCATTGTCTGGCTGCATGTATCATAAACACGGTATGCGACTTGAGATATCGTGTATTAGGTATGTTGGTGTGATGGAGCAGGTAAACAGCAAGTGCAAAGTCAGCTTTATTTGGGGTGATTAAAATGATGGTGTCGTGAACTGTCTGCTGAAATGTTTGGATTACAGGACACGCTCACCAAATATAAAGCATTGTTCCTTCCTCTGCATCACAGCGCCAACATCTGCAAGTTATTGAGCTTGAAAATTTGTGAAGTAGTGCAGGGGTTCTATACCATCTCAAGAGGATCTTAAATCTGCATTCTTGGATGGCTACATTGAGGGAACCCTTATGAATATAGGAGCAAATTAGTTCCCATTCAGGGTCAGTGAGTCTTATATTTAGGTCTTGTTCCCATGTAGAAAAAACCTTGCTGGAGAACACTGAACTGTCTTTGAATAGTGATAAATACCGGGCAGATATAAGATGTCTTTGGAGAGATTTTTTGGAACATAGTTCTTCCAGAGTGAACAGGTCTCTTGTCCAGTGATGCGTAGTTGCGTTTCTTAACAGAAAGTGTCTCAATTGCAGGTATGTCCACTGTGGTATACGTTTGGAAGATAATTTAGCATTTAGGTCTTCCAATTCTAGGAGCTCTCCTCTGTTAACCAATTGATTTTCTAATACGTCTCTGTGGGGCCAAATATGAACAAGGAAGTTGTCATTTGTGCCCGGTGGGAAGTCTGGGTTGACGCGTAGTTGTCAGGGAAGAAACAGGTACCAACCTTGCCAATATCGCCGCATTCCTGCATGCATGCGTGGCAGAACAGCCCTCCGGGGTACACCTGGGCGCGATTCAGCAGAACGGAGCATGCGCGTGCGCAATAGCGTGCGCACGACATGACCCCCGTCACTGCTCTATAAAAGCCACTCAGTGTCATGTTCAGGTTGCTGGTTTATATTTCAGCTTCCTGTGTTTCCTGCCTGTATCCTGCCTTTGATTACCTGTTGTGACCCGAATTGACCTTGACCTGCTCTGATCTCCTCCTGCACCTGACCTTCGGCTTGCTTCTCGGACTTTGCTACCTGTCTTGACCCCCTGGCCTGCTCACAAACTTTGCTACCTATCTCCAGTACTTGACCCTTGGCTTGCTTACAGACTCTGCTGCTTGTCTCCATTACTTGACCCATGGCTTGATTACAGACTCAGCTTCTAGTCTCCAGTATTTGACCCTCAGCCTGCTTACGGACTAGCCATCAGTCTCCAGTACATTGACCCTCAGCCTGCTTACAGATCTGTTTCCAGTCTCCAACACAAGTCTCCTCTACCTCTTCATAGACTTCTTGCCGGTCATCTGTGTTTGACCCCCGGTCTGTTATTGGACTCTGTTATCCTTCTGCCTCGTTGGGCTCCAGATACCTCCAGTTCTGCATGGCTGTCTACTTCCTGGAGATCTTCACGCAAGCCTTGCCCAGCCTGCTGGTGGCTTGTGCTTCTTTGTGCCCTTCACCCCCTGTACCATCATCAGGTGTGGAGTGCGCTTAGTCGCAAAAGGATACCGCTCTCAGCATCTCAGCCTTGGTGAGTACCCCTCTCTGACAGTAGTGGAGTTAGCGGGCTCAGCCAGGGAGTGGGGTTTGTTGCTTTGGTTGCGTTTTGGAATATTGTCAGTGTGGGGTCTATTAGGGGGTGATGTTTGGTTTGAGAGTATATGTGTTTAGGGTGTAGCCATGGTAGGGATCTCAAGCATTGGGGGTTGATGGAGTATTCTAGTGTGACCCAATCTTTTACTTCCTGGTGGATGTTCCAGTCCACAATCCTTGTAAGGTGTGTTGCCCAATAATATCGGCATAGATCTCGGAGGGCTATTCCTCCTTTGTCTTTTGGAAGGGTGAGATGGTCAAATTTCATTCTTGGTAGTTTGTTTCTCCAAATAAAGGAAGATCAAGCTTGTTGAAAGGAGTTAAAGAAGGAGGTGGGGATTTGTATTGGGATGGTTTGTAGTAAGTACAGGAAACAGGGAAGAATGGTCATTTTGAGAAGTGAGGCTCTGCCGAATCAAGACACATTAAGAACGTTCCATCTTTTTAAATATTCCCTAGTTTCTTTTATAGCTGGGGCAAAATTGTTTGGTATTTTATCTCCAAGATATGTGATTGAGTGCTTGGCCCAGATGAAGGGAAAATTATTTGTCACTGTGAGCCAATCTCTGGCAGTAATGTTATGTTTAAGGCATTTGATTTAGAATATTTTTTCTTTAGGTTGGAGAAAGTCTGGAAATGCTTTAAGTCTTTTAGCAGGTTTGGTTTTGAGATATGTGGGTCTGTTAAGAAGAGTAGGAGATCATCAGCAAAAGCTGCAAGCTTATAGGTTTGTTTTTTTATTGTAATACCTTTGATGTTTGGTTTAAGTCGTATTTTGTTGAGTAAAGGTTCAAGAGTAAGGACAAAGAGTATCTGGGAGAGGGGGCATCCCTGTCTGGTGCCATTGTGGAGCTGAAAGGCATTTGATAGGTGGGCATTGACACGGACCCTGGCAGTGAGTGAGGAGTACAAAGCTCTTATATATGACAGCATCAAGTTTGGTATTCCAAAAGCTGCAAGGACCGAATCAATATAATCCCAGGCCACCCTGTCAAATGCCTTTTCCGCATCCAAAGAGAGAAAGAAACCTTGTTTACCATATGAGTTGAGCCAGTGGTGTTTAGGGCCTTGATGGTGTTGTCTCTATCCTCTCTTCTGGGTATAAACCCTACCTGGTCGAGAGAAATTAGGGAAGGGAGAAGTGGTAGTAAGCGATTAGCAAGGATCTTGGCGTATATTTTTATATCTACATTAATAAGAGATATAGGGTGATAGTGCAATACAAGAGTAGCATCTTTTCCTTCTTTTGGAATAACTGCTATGTGTGCTTCTAGCATTTGTAGGGGGGCATGTGTGTTGGAATCAAAGGAGCGGAAAGCGGAGAGGAAGCAAGGTTTTAATATGTCTTTAAAGGTTTTAAAATATTGTAGTGGGAGGCCATCAGGGCCTGTGGCTTTACCTACTTTCATTTCTTTAAGATCTTGTTTGAATTCGTCATCAGAGAGAGGGACATTAAATTTTTGGGCCGTCTCAGTAAATTTCGATGAAGGGCCATATTTTGAAAGGAAGTCCTGGATGGTGTGTTTTCTTGTTTCTGAGTTAAGGGGGCATTTAGAGTTAGAGGGGATGTTGTATAGCGTCCGATAGTATTTTTCAATTGGAGAGCTATAGCTTCGTTGGAAGAATGTGAGATCCCTTGTTTATCTTTTATATGATGTATAGTGGCGCTACATTTTTTGTTTTGAACCACTCTGGTCTGCCACTTTTATTTTCTTGTTCATAATAGAATTTGTGTCTTATTATGTACTGTCTTTTGGTTTTCATGTGTAGTTCTTCCAGGAGAAGAAGTCTTGATTGGGTTAGTGCTTGATGTGTTTTAAATGCTATGTTTATGTATCGATATGGGCTGTTCACGCCAAATTTGAGTGGCGCGATTGGCCAAGCATGCACTCTGACCTGCATGCTTGGCCAATCACAGCGCCGATTGTACGGAGAGCCGTAATTGGCCAAAGCCAGGGCGACTTTGACCAATCATGGCTCAGGGGGTTTAGTACACACCCACACTATATAGGGCCACCTGCACAGTGGCCCTATGTAGTGTGTTCCGGCGTTGAGAGAGAGATAGATAGACAGAGAGACTGTGTCATTTGATTTAAGTTAGATAGAGTAGGCAGGCGAGTCAGTTAGCTGCACTTACAGTGTATTGTGTATACATATACACATCCTAGGTTCCTACTGACAGGCAGGCAGGTGTTGTTACAGTATTTACAGTTACCTGAAGAAAATTGCTGGTGTTCTTCTGATCCTATTAGTCCTATTAGCTACAGTATTTACAGTTAGTGTAGTGTGTCCTCTGCACAGTGTGCACCTAAAGCTACCTGAAGAAAATTAGTGGTGTTCTTCTGATCCTATTAGTACAGTACCGCAGGCAGCTGCAGCATTTACAAGTTAGTGTAATGCATCCTCTGCACAGTGTGCACCTAAAGCTACCTGAAGAAAATTAGTGGTGTTCTTCTGATCCTATTAGTACAGTACCACAGGCAGCTGCAGTATTTACAAGTTAGTGTAGTGTGTCCTCTGCACAGTGTGCACCTAAAGCTACCTGAAGAAAATTGGTGGTGTCCTTCTGATCCTATTAGTATCGCAGGCAGCTGTAGTATTTACAAGTTAGTGTAGTGCGTCCTCTGAACAGTGTGCACCTAAAGCTACCTGAAGAAAATTAGTGGTGTTCTTCTGATCTGATCAGGCAGCTGCTGTATTTACAAATTAGTGTAGTGTGTCCTCTGCACAGTGTGCTCCTATTAGTACAGTACCGCAGGCAGCTGCAGTATTTACAAATACAAATTAGTGTAGTGCGTCCTCTGCACAGTGTGCACCTAAAGCTACCTGAAGAAAATTGGTGGTGTTCTTCTGATCCTATTAGTACCGCAGGCAGCTGTAGTATTTACAAGTTAGTGTAGTGCGTCCTCTGCACAGTGTGCACCTAAAGCTACCTGAAGAAAATTGGTGGTTTTCTTCTGATCCTATTAGTACCGCAGGCAGCTGTAGTATTTACAAGTTAGTGTAGTGCGTCCTCTACACAGTGTGCACCTAAAGCTACCTGAAGAAAATTGGTGGTGTTCTTCTGATCCTATTAGTACAGTACCGCAGGCAGCTGCAGTATTTACAAGTTAGTGTAGTGCGTCCTCTGCACAGTGTGCACCTAAAGCTACCTGAAGAATATTGGTGATGTTCTTCTGATCCTATTAGTATCGCAGGCAGCTGCAGTATTTACAAGTTAGTGTAGTGCGTCCTCTGCACAGTGTGCACCTATAGCTACCTGAAGAAAATTGGTGGTGTTCTTCTGATCCTATTAGTACAGTACCGCAGGCAGCTGCAGTATTTACAGTTAGTATAGTGCGTCCTCTGCACAGTGTGCACCTAAAGCTACCTGGAGACAATTGCTGTTGTTCTGCTCCTATTAATACCACAGGCAGGCAGCTACAGTATTTACAGTTAGTGTACTGTGTCCTCTGCACAGTGTGCACCTAAAGCTACCTGAATTAAATTGGTGGTGTTCTTCTGATCCTATATTAATACCACAGACAGGCAGCTACAGTATTTACAGTTAGTGTACTGCATCCTCTGCACAGTGTGCACATAAAGCTACCTGAAGAAAATTGCTGTTGTTCTGCTCCTATTAATACCACAGGCAGGCAGCTACAGTATTTACAGTTAGTGTACTGCGTCCTCTGCACTGTGTGCACCTAAAGCTACCTGAAGACAATTGCTGTTGTTCTGCTCCTATTAATACCACAGGCAGGCAGCTAGAGTATTTACAGTTAGTGTACTGCGTCCTCTGCACAGTGTGCACCTAAAGCTACCTGAAGACAATTGCTGGTGTTCTCATACTAATAATACTACAGGCAGGCAGTTGATTCTGTTAGCTGCAGTATCAGTATATATATACATCCCAGCTTTGTGCAGCTACATCTCACTGCAGGCCATTAGTATGTCTGGAAGGCCAACAAGGAGAGGCAGACAGTCACAAGCCAATAAAAGAGGGCAAGCAGGCTCTGTGTCTAGAGGCAACAGTGCTGGTCGTGGAGACGGTGCATCCTCATCAGCACGTGGCCGTAGGACACGCTTGTCCTTTTTTTCAGCAGCTGGCCATGTTGAGCCACAACATGCGGAAGACTTCGTAGAGTGGATGACCAAGCCATCCTCATCCTCCTCATCCTCTCTCACCCAGGCTTTGTGCAGCTACATCTCACTGCAGGCCATTAGTATGTCTGGAAGGCCAACAAGGAGAGGCAGACAGTCACAAGCCAATAAAAGAGGGCAAGCAGGCTCTGTGTCTAGAGGCAACAGTGCTGGTCATAGAGACGGTGCATCCTCATCAGCTCGTGGCCGTGGGACACACTTGTCCTTTTTTTTGGCAGCTGGCCATGTTGAGCCGCAACATGCGGAAGACTTGGTAGAGTGGATGACCAAGCCATCCTCATCCTCCTCATCCTCTCTCACCCAGGCTCAGGGTACTTTGTCTGGCAAAGCAGCTGCCAATGCGGCCTCTTCCCTCGGCTCAATGGCATCAGTCACTCCTTCCCTAGACCCACCATGTCCTCCTGATGACCACAGTGTTAGGTACATACTCCAGAAGGATGCCCAGCATTTTGAAGGCTCCGTTGATGGTACCCAGCTAGAGGAAGGCAGTAACGTGAGCCCAGAGAGAGGTTGTGCCCAAGAAGGACAACAATCTGGCAGTCATGTTCCCCCAGCTGCAGCATACTGCCTGCTTTGCTCCAGTGATGAGGCGGGAGGGGATGATGAGGTCACTGACTCCAAGTGGGTGCCTGATAGGAGAGAGGAGAAGGAGGAGGAGGCACATCACCAAAGAGGCAGGATGCCCTCCAGGGGCCAGCTTAAGGGCAGCACACCGACTGCATCACACCGCAGAGCTCTGCATGTGCAGGGCGCTGCTGTCTCTGCACGTTATTCCAAAAGTTCTTTGGTGTGGGCCTTTTTTGAGACAAGTGCATCAGATCCCATATGTCTCAAGCGTATCTTGCATGGCCAAAACATCTCCCGCTTGGGCACCACATGCTTGAGCAGACATATGTTGACCTGCCATGCAGTTCGTTGGCAAGAGTACCTAAAAGATCCACACCAAAGAACAAAGAGGACCTCTCCTTGCTCCTCATCAGCTGGGATCTCCAACCCCACTTTACCTTCAGTCCTCTCTGAGACCTGCACTGAGAGGAATGAAGGTGCAGAATTAGGTGTATCACAGCCAAGTACTTGTGGGCAATCGGTACCCTGACGTCAGATTGTACTAGGCAAATTTCCCTGCCCCAACTGCTGCACTGTCAAAAGAAGTTCGCTCCCAGCCATCCACATGCCCAGCGGTTGAATGCTAGCCTAGCTAAATTGCTAGCACTTCAACTGCTGCCTTCTCAGTTGGTAGACTCTGCCCCCTTCCGTGAGTTTGTGGAATGTGCGGTTCCTCAGTGGCAGGTTTCCAAATGCCACTCTTTCTCACGGAAGGTGATTCCGGCTCTCTACCGCCATGTGGAAGGCAATGTTTTGGCCTCGCTGGACAGGGCGGTCAATGGTAAGATGCATATTACCGCTGACTTATGGTCCAGCAGGCATGGACAGGGACGTTACCTATCTTTCACAGCGCACTGGGTGACTCTTCTGGCAGCTGGGAAGGATGCAGGACAGGGTGCAGTAGTGTTGGAGGTTGTTCAGCCACCACACCTTCTAAATACTACTAGTGGTGATTCTGCCACAGCTCTCTCCTCCACCCCCTCCTCTTCTTCTTCCTCCATGGCCTCTTCCTGTGCTGATTTGTCTTCAGAACCAGCGGTGCTCCGTAGGCATTCAAGGGGCTACACAAGCACGCAGGCCAAAAGATTCCATGCGGGGCTTGAGCTGGTGTGCTTGGGGGACAGGAGCCACACTGGGGCAGAGTATCTCTCAGCTCTGCAGGGGCAGGTTCAGAGGTGGTTGATGCCAAGCTAGCTTAAGGCAAGTATGGTGGTTTGCGACAATGGCATCAACCTCCTCTCCGCCCTCCGACAGGGACAACTGACCCATGTGCCCTGTTTGGCTCACGTCCTTAACTTGGTGATGCAGTGGTTCTTGGGCAGGTACCCGGGCTTACAGGATGTCCTGAGGCAGGCCAGGAAAGTCTGTGTGCATTTCCGCAGGTCATATAATGCCAGTGCTCGGCTGGCTGACCTCCAAAAGGAATTTAACCTGCCCAAGAACCGCCTAATCTGTGACATGCCCACCAGGTGGAACTCAATGTTGGCCATGCTGCAGCAGCTGCACACACAGCAGAGGGCCATCAATGAGTACCTGTGCGACTATGGCACCAGGACAGGGTCAGGAGAGCTTGTTTTTTTTTCCCCACTACAGTGGGCCATGATCAGGGATGCATGCACTATCCTGTCACCATTTGAGGAGGCCGCGAGGATGGTGAGCAGTGACAGTGCATGCATCAGTGACACTGTCCCCCTTGTCCACCTGTTGGAGCACACGCTGCATGGAATAATGTAATGGACAGGGCACTTGAGGCAAAACAGAGGCAGGAAGAGGAGGACTTCCTTAGCTCTCAAGGCCCCCTTTATCCAGACAGTGTTCCTGCGTGCCTGCCGATCACACAGGAAGAGGACGAGGAAGAGGAGGAGGAGGAGGAGGAGGAAGAGGAGGATTTTTTTCAGCATGGAGGTGGAACCTGGCACTCAGCATTAGCAGCAGTCTTTAAGGGATCATTTTCACTCCCAAGAAACCCATGGACTTGTACGTGGCTGGGAGGAGGTAGCTGCGGATCATGTCGTCCTTAGTGACCCAGAGGACTCCAGACCGAATGCCTCAGCAAACCTATGCTACATGGCCTCCTTGATCCTGCAAAGCCTGCGGAAGGATCCTCGTATTCGTGGTATCAAGGAGAGGGATCAATACTGGCTGGCAACTCTCCTTGATCCACGCTACAAGGGTAAGGTTGCAGACCTTATCTTGCCATCGCAGAGGGAGCAGAGGATGAAACATCTTTGGGAGGCCTTGCAGAAAGGTCTGTGCAACGCGTTCCCAGAGACTGGGAGGTTACAAACTCCTGTTCCTGGACAACGTGTTGCTGACGCTTTGGCCAGTCAAAGAAGGAGCAGTGGAGAAGTTGGCCATCTGACCGATGCGTTCAGACAATTTTTTAGTCTGCAGCCCCAAGGTATGATTGGTTCCAGCAACCATTGCCAGCGTCTGTTTTACATGGTGCAGGAATACCTAGGGGCAAGATCTGACTTGGACAACTTTCCCACCAAAAATCCTCTGGGTCTTGAGGATGGATCACTGGCCAGAGCTTGCACAGTATGCAATTGAGCTACTGGCCTGTTCTGCATGCAGCGTTCTTTCGGAATGCACATTCAGTGCTGCTGGAGGCTTTGTAACCGATCACAGGGTGCGCATGTCCATGACTCGGTCGATCGACTAACCTTCATAAAAATGAATCAGTCTTGGATCACCACCATCTACCAAGCACCTGATGCTGATGTAACCAAATAATTTTTTTTGAAATGTCAGATCCCTTCAAGACTGCCTATGCTGATGCTGAGTGACTATCCTGTTATGCTGAGTGAATATCCTCTTCCTCCTCAATGATCATGCTGATAGCTTGTAAGAATATTTTTGGTTCTGGGCGCCGCCACCAGTGGCTAAGGCCCAGTTTTTCAGCCCCTGTTTAACAGGGGTGTGTAATTACAATTTTTGATGCAATATTTTGCAGGAGCGCTCATTCCTGCGCTCCAACTATAGTATCTGTGAGGGGTTGAAGGGTTATGGCACCAGTGCCTAAGGCCCAATTTTTCTGCCCCTGTTCAACAGGGACATGTAATTACAATTCTTGATCTAATATTTCAGAGCAGGGCCCGTTTCTGTGCCCACCAAGAGTAACTGTGAGGACTTATGACCCGTACACACGGTCGGACTTTGTTCGGACATTCCGACAACAAAATCCTAGGATTTTTTCCGACAGATGTTGGCTCAAACTTGTCTTGCATACACACGGTCACACAAAGTTGTCGGAAAATCTGATCGTTCTGAACGCGGTGACGTAAAACACGTACGTCGGGACTATAAACGGGGCTGTGGCCAATAGCTTTCATCTCTTTATTTATTCTGAGCATGCGTGGCACTTTGTCCGTCGGATTTGTGTACACACGATCGGAATTTCCGACAACGGATTTTGTTGTCGGAAAATTTTATATCCTGCTCTCAAACTTTGTGTGTCGGAAAATCCGATGGAAAATGTGTGATGGAGCCTACACACGGTCAGAATTTCCGACAACAAGGTCCTATCACACATTTTCCGTCAGAAAATCCAACCGTGTGTACGGGGCATTACAGTGTTGTGGCACCACCACCACCAAAGGCCCAATTTTTCTGCCCCTGTTCAACAGTTGCATGTATTTACAATTCTTGATCTAATATTTCACAGCCGGGCTCATTCCAGCTCCCACCAAGAGTAACTGTGAGGACTTACAGTCTTGTGGCAACACCATCACCACCACCAAAGACCCAATTTTTCTGCCCCTGTTCAACAGGTGCATGTAATTACAATTCTTGATCTAATATTTCACAGCAGGGCCCATTTCTGCGCCCACCAAGAGTAACTGTGAGGACTTACTGTGTTGTGGCACCAGCACCACCACCACCAAAGGCCCAATTTTTCTGACCCAGTTCAACAGGGGCATGTAGTTACAATTCTTGATCTAATATTTCACAGCAGAGCCCGTTCCTGCGCCCACCAAGAGTAACTGTGAGGGCTTACAGGTTGTGGCAACACCAACACCTAAGGCTGCAATTTCTGCAGAGTATATAGGGCAGGCCCCTACTTTCAAACATCCAACTTATGCCTCGTACACACGAGCGGACTTTCCAGCAGACTTGGTCCGACGGTCTTTCCGCCGGACTTTCCGGCTGACTACTTGAACGGACGGCCTTGCCTACACACGACCGGACTTTCCGGCAGGCTAAGTCCGCCTGTCTTTCCGACGGACTTTTGCCGGAGTTACGGCGGACTTTGAGAATGAACGGGCTCGCCCCCACACGGACAAGTCCGTTAATTTTGAACGTGACTCGGGTACGACGGGACTAGAAAAGGAAGTCAATCTTGGTCACCGGGTAATGTTGACCACGCCCCCTAAAACGTCACAGTCCCAGCATGCCCAGGGACTGTGACGGCATAAGGGGGCGGGGTCTCCGCCTATAAAAGTCACAGCGGAGCGCTCAGAGAGCAGTCCAGCCGGAGAGACCGTCGTGTCAACATCTGGAGAAGAGGGAAGAAGACAAGAAGACAAGAAGCCAGAAGTCCGGGCCACCGCTGGCAAAAGAGCGGCATGAAGACAGTGGAGGAGCCGGCAGAAGAACTGGAACACCGGAAGAAGAGGCCAGAGAGAGCGGAGAAGAACCAACCGGACGCCGGGAGAAGAGGAACCAGAGGGACCCTCGAAGCCGGAAGAAAACCTCCAAAGCCGGAGGAAGACCCCCGAAGCCAGAGGAAGACCCCCCCAAGCTGTCTAATAAATTATTTTAAAAACCTGTGTAGTGTGTTTTATTATTGACACTTTTTCCCTAGGTAAATGGGTAGGGGTACCATGTACCCCATACTCATTCACATAGGGTGGGGGGCCGAGATCTGAGGTCCCTCTTATTATAGGTGGCTCCCGGATTCCAATAAGCCCCCCGCCCGCAGACCCCAACAACCAATGGCCAGGGTTGTCGGGAAGAGGCCCTTGTCCTCATCAACATGGGGACAAGGTGCTCTGGGGTGGGGGGCACCGCAGGGCTCCCCCTCCCCCAAAGCATCCACCCCCCCATGTTGAGGGCATGTGGCCTGGTACGGTTCAGGGGGGTGCTTGCTCATCCCCACCCCCTTTCCTGACCGGCCGGGCTGCGTGCTCGGATCGGGGTCTGGTATGGATTTTAGGGAGGACCCCACGCCATTTTTTCGGCGTAGGGGTTCCCTTTAAAATCCACACCAGACCTAAGGGCCTGGTATGCCCCGCGCTCACCGCAATAGGAAAATTTGTTTTTCCTATTGTAGCGAGCGCGAGATGCAATACCCTGCCCTTGCGTCGCATCTGGTCCATCGGACCAGCATACAGACGAACGGACTTTCCGCCAGGAACTGAGTCCGACGGAAAGATTTAAAACATGTTTCAAATCTAGGTCTGGCGGACTTTTAGGGAAAAAAGTCAGCCGAAGCCTACACACGATCGGATTGTCCGGCGGACTCTGGTCTGCCGAACCAAGTATGCCGAACAGTCCGCTCGTGTGTACGCGGCATTACAAACGACTCCTACTTGCAAACGGAAGGAGACAACAGGAAGTGGGATGAAATCTACCCCTAGGAAGGGAAATTCTCTCCTGTAAGAGTTAATATGGGAAAAACGTGTCTCCTCTCCACTGATGCTTTATCACCAATCCTTGTTTCACTAAAAACCCCAAATTGTTAAAAAACATTTGTCATTGGGACAGAAAGTGAGGTGAAATCTTCTGAAGAGGTGCACAGACAGCAAAACAAATGTCACAGGGGTGATAACCCTTCTCTATGTTTTCCAAAAAGCGTAAAAATAGATTTTTTTTGGCTGGAGCTACACTTTAAAAATGTACCAGTTCAAAATTATACACAGATTCTACTTAACAACAAACCTACAGTCCCTGTCTTGTTTGCACCGCCTATATGCTGCTGTTCAGAGTATATAGGGCCTGGGGGCCCCACGCCTTTCCTTTTTTTAATTTGGGTGCAGGGTTCCCCTTAATATCCATACAAGACCCAAAGGGCCTGGTAATGGACTGGGGGGTGGGGGGTACCCATACCGTTTGTCTCACTGATTTTCATCCATATTGCCGGGACCCGACATTACATTAAAACCGCAAGCAGTTTTAAATTTCTTTTATTCCTTTAAAAATGTCATTTTGTGCAGGGACTTTTCGAGGCACGGGAAACACGCGCCACTTTACAGGCATACTATAGACACCCCCCAGGTACGATATTTAAAGGAATATTTCACATTTTTTTCACTTCAAGCATCATTAAAATCACTGCTCCCGAAAAAACAGCCGTTTTTAAAACTTTTTTTGCATTGATACATGTCCCCTGGGGCAGGACCAGGGTCTCCAAACCCTTTTTAGGACAATACCATGCAAATTAGCTTTTAAATTTAGCACTTTTGATTTTGAACGTTTGAGTCCCATAGACTTAAATGGGGTTCTAAAGCTTGTGCAAATTTTCGGTCCGTTCGCAGGTTCTGGTGCAAACCGAACCGGGGGGTGTTCAGCTCATCCCTAGTGTCCATGCGATCTCTTTTCCGAGGAGGTGAATGGCTTGGGCTTCTGGGATGCTCTCCTCTGCGATTCGGGGTATGATTTGAAGATAAAGAGTTGTTTCTGTTTCTTTGGTCCCTTTGTCTCTGTGCTCCTGGGGTGCAGTTGTTAGAGACTTTAATCCATGTTTCTGAGATGAAAAAAGGGCTTTACCACTCTGGAACTTCAGTTAGTGGTATATTCAGTGTGTCGCAAAATGTCTGCAGTTCAGTTCCTCTCCATGTGGCAGACAAACAGAAGGGAAATTTTCATCTGTACTGAATTCCTCTTGTGCAAAGCTGATCCAGCAGGGGGCGCAGGGCTCTCCTGTGCTGAAGAGTAATGGTGGAGAGATCCTGAAAAAGTTTGATTTCAGTCCCATTTAATAAGACTCAATTGCGCTCTTTTGCTCTCCTGAGGATTGCTTCTTTTAATGGAGTGAAGTGAAGTGAAGTTTACAAGGCAGCATATTATGTCCCTGGGAGGGTCATTCTCAGGGCCCCTTGGTCTGAGTGCTCTATGCATTCTTTCGAATTCTATGGGGAGTCAGCTGGCCTATCTAGTAGTTCATTGAATATTCCAGTGATAGTCTGCTCGATATGCTGTTGTTCCACAGACTCTGGGATCCCTCTAATACAGATATTATGGTGGCGTCCTCTATTATTGAGGTCCTCCAGATGTCTGTGGATTGCTAGTATATGGGACAGATTTATATCTGATGAGCGTTGGACTTGCCTGACTGATTGCTCCATTGTCCCCATCCGTGCCGCTATGGAGTGGAGGTCGGTTTTCAGATCTGTGATGGTGGCTGATAGAGTATCCTTGATGTCCGACGCCACCGCCTGGAGATCTGTGAGGCATAGGGAGTGTGTAGTTGAGACAGGCAGGCCTCTGCCATCCCACTGTGTTATTGCGTGGGAGTAGGCCGAGCAGGCTTGATCCATCTTTGAGGCTGCATGGCCTTCTCCCATTGCCATTCGGAACATTGCTGGTATGTTCCCATGGATTGCAAGAGTGGATCTTTGAGGCTGCGGGATGCCGAGGGAGTGTGGTCCTTTTTTCCCCATGTTTTTGATGAGTTTGTGGCTCATTTGGTCCCTGTAGTGCTTGGTGAAAGCTCCATGAAGCAGGAGAGTTCGCTTTAGGTGGCCATCTCAGAGCGGAGCCAAACCACGCCCCCCCATTTTTTCAGCACTGTTGCACTTTGAATGACAATTGCACAGTCATACAACACTGTACCCAAATTAATTTTTAATAATTTTATTCACAAAAATATAGCTTTCCTTTGGTGGTATTTATTCACTGCTGAGTTTTTTACTTTTTTACAAAAAAAAAAGCTTTTCTTAGTTTCTGTCAGTAAATTTTGTAAATAAGTAATTTTTCTCCTTCACTGATGAGCACTGATGACGCTGCACTGATGGGCACTAATGAGATGGCACTGATGAGGAGGCACTAATATGCTGCACTGATGGGTGGCACTGATTTGTGGCACTTATGAGCACTGATAAATGGCACTGATAGGTGGCACTTGTGGGCACTGATAGGTGGCACTGATGAGCAGGCATTGATGGGCCCTGAAATGCAGCACTGACTGGCATCAGTAATGGACACTGATTGAGTGTATATATATTCCTGCACTTCTGTGTTGGAAATGAAAGGTATATAAAAAACTGCTGCAAGCACCGAGGGTCAAACCATACCCGTAAGAATATTAAAACAAATGGGGGTTGGTGCTGCGCTGTTTAAAAGAGAACCAAGTAATCCGAAAAAAAAATACTGCTAAAGGTAGCAGTACAAATAAATCAACAGTGTAAATAATAACCACAGTGTGTGGTAAAGTGACTGGTAACAAAGTGCAAAATAGATAATGTAAAAACACAACAATAATTCTTCTGTAGAAAAAAAAAAAAGTGTACTGCTAAAGGTAGCAGTGTACATGCAAATGAATACATAAATGAACAAAAATAGATCAATAGTGTAAACAATATCCACAATGGGTTGTAAAGTGACTGATTTCAAAGTGCAAAGTGCAAAATAAATGATGTTGAAACTATTTATTTCTTCTGTAAATATGATAAGTGCAAATATAAATGTATATAAATACAAAATAAACTGTGCAAAAACCAGCAAACAGTCTCTCAGTGCAGAGTGCAAATAAATTAGTGCAAAACAGCAATACAGTCCTTTCTTCTGTGTGCAAAGAACATCAAGGTGCAAACACAAGGTGCCAAGGAATAGTAAACTCCTCTTTGTGCAAAAACACACACTGGTAGCTATGGCTGCTATCTTTAGCAGTACACTTTTTTTTTCCTACAGAAGAATTATTGTTGTGTTTTTACATTATCTATTTTGCACTTTGTTACCAGTCACTTTACAACACATTGTGGTTGTTATTTACACTGTTGATTTATTTGTACTGCTACCTTTAGCAGTATTTTTTCTAGGATTACTTGGTTCTCTTTTAAACAGCTCAGCACCAATCCCCATTTGTTTTAATGGGCACAGATTGGTGTCAATGTCAAGGCTAACCTTTTTTTTTGGATAGAGTGGAGAGGCATTAGAGCACCTGTCAAGTTTGTATTGCTGTCTGGGCCGCCATTATGGATTGGGTTGTCCCCTGAACAGTAATAGAGGGGAAATCTTATAATTGGGACAATAGTTCTAGTGAACTTGGGAACACACTAAGATTCCCTTACTTTCAACTTATTTACTCTCACTTCCTGTTTTAACTATGGGACAGGCAGTGAATGGAAATCTGCTCTATGGGTCACAGATAGCAAAAAAGAAAAAAAAATGATGGGGTTATAAGGCCAGAAAATGAAAGACTTCACCAAACATACAAAAGCAAAAACAAAACTGACAGTAATGTGTACAAACATCTTATTACTGAACCCCATTAAAATAATATGAAGTGCAGGCAATATTAAAAGACAATATCAACCATAAAAATACAAGGTTGAAGAATGGTTGGTTATATTTTTAAATATATATTTATTATTCTGGATGGCAAAATATATCTACACTTTTGCTCACTAAAAAAGTTACTTGGCTTAATAGCAAAACATCCGTAAACATTACAGAACAAGTCCAATTATATTAAACTAACTGAAACTATCATGATTTAGATAAATAAGAACAGTCACAGGCAAGGTGAGACTTATTTACTAAAGGAGACTGGGTGGGTGTCATATGAAGTCCGCCCGTTCTCGACGCTTGGTCATGTCCCTGCGCTAATCACAAAAATAGTGATATAATATAAATACAAACAAAAATTCAATAAAATAAACAAATGAAAATAAAAAGTGACAATGAGTCCAAATGGTTATTTTAAAAGTGTCCAAATAAAGTGCAAATATTCTTAAAAAAAAGGCATGTTCCCCACACCACTGATCAAGCTAGTTACCAGATATGTATGACCAAAGATTATATCGGTCATACAAGCATGTTGCACCCCTAAGGGTTAATGGCTCCACGAGCAAGATAAATCAACAGGATTGCCACCCGACTCCACATCAATACCAGCAGACAGCAGACAGGATCTCATACCATAATCAAAGTAAAATGAAAAAAGTAAGGGCGCTCCTACAGCACAAATTTATTAAAAAACAAAATGCAAACTCACATATATACTCTTGTAAGTCTGTATTTAAAACACCCAAGTGTTTTAAACACACTTGGGAGCCGGTTCACACATCTCTGCGGCGGCTCCGGTGCAATTTGCACAGGAGCCCTGTGTGTCTTTTAGTCCGTTTCAGGTCTATATTCACACCGGACTCCTGCTGTGAGCCGCTATGTGAACCCATCCTAACAGTGACGAAAAAAACCATTCTTGCTTCCACAGAACTGACTGTGGCATACCCTATTGCCCCAAGCCTCTAATTTAGACTGAAACAATTAAGCATCATAAATCAAATCTTCAACAAAAGTTATTTTTCCAGTTACAAAAATAGTATTGAAAGTTAATCAGAGACATTCTAAATGACTTCATCTATAAGCATATAAAATACCCAAAGTCTATACAGTACTGTAAACACATCTGTATATTGAGGAGTTGTATAGACCCAATGTCCCCAATACACACAAAGCATAGAAATAAATCAAGTGCCACCTCCATGGCATCCCCGATTGTGTGATGACTGTGATTATTGAAGAGCATTGTGTAGAAAAGTCATTTTATTGTCATGTTTATGGAAAGCTTGCTCAATAAATAAAGCCTGAAATAAGGCCAACTTGTTAATGAACAGTAAGGTTTTACAAAGGTTTTTCATAATAAATCACATAACTGGTGTTCTGCAGTGGTCTTTATGTGTTATCACAATGTGCAGCTGTTTACACTACACAGTACATTGTTTTTTTTTTGTTTTTTTTTATATACACAGACAATTTTGTTTAAAAGCAGCTTAGTTTACATGCATTTAATTATTTTTTGTTAAATAGATTGTATAATAATTTAGCAAACGTATTTTTTCAAGGCAAAAAAAAACATGAATCTATGGAAGAACGTAAAACAAATAAAATGTTTATTTTTTTATTTTTTACACAGACTAAATCCTATGTATGACTAGAAGCAACAGAATCATTAAATACAAAAATACAATAATATTAACTCAGCAATTGACGGTAATGTTGGAAAATCTCACTCCCCAGTGAAGAAGCAACGGTGGAGTAATGCAGGCCTAGTCAGAGAGGAAGTCATGCCCTAAAAGTAGGCGAGTGGTAACTTAATGTACAAGATCGTCGATTTGACACAGGCTTCACAAAACACAGGATGGCTACAGCTAAATATATGTAAATATAGTGTCTTTAAAAATGATCATATGAACACCATTGTACACCCAGACTCCATAGTGGAGACAGAGCCCCAAGCACACGTGAAATATTTTATAAATTAAATTAAAATAATGTTCAGTGGTTATCTACTATAATACTGTAAGTTATACTTGCATTTCAACCTTTTTTCTAATAATTCTTTCTAGATTCCATCTAAACCTTAATCCCCCCCACTTCTGTGTTGTGGCTATTGCAGAAAGCAGCGCTACCACTTCAAATTTAAAAAACAGGCGAGAGAGAAATGACAGTTCATGCATGAACCAGAATGTATATTATGTACTAAAGCTCCCCAAACTATATCATATAAACCCAATCACTAAAATTACCATATCAGATTTATCATGAAAATGTAACTTCAATAGGTATTTTCATTTTTGGTAAATCAGCAGCTTTCATTTTATTGTCATGTTTATGGAAAGCTTACTCAATGAATAAGAATGTCATTGAGTCCTTGTTTATACACTTTCTGTTATAGGAGGACTATGTTCTGTTTCTGTCTCCTGCTTTGTCACCTTGTCACAAAAGCTTCTGATTGTGACAAGTGGCAGTGTCAATTATTATTGCATAGGCATGTTCGGCTGTTCATCGGCCATCAGATAACTCGCCATGTGAAATGCAATGCAGCAGTCACTGGAGTGAATGTATGTAAAAAGGGACTGGCTTGCAATCAACTACAGCAGATTAACAGTAGTGAAATGCAACAAAGGATGAATAAAGTTAGTTTTTTTTTTTTATTGCAATTGTTCATGATGCAGTGCTTTAACAAACTAGGCATTCAATTAGGGTTTATTAATCACATAGCCTCCCTGGCGGTATGATTATGACAGATTTTTTAATCTCAAAGCGATACATTGTTTTGCATAGAAATTAGGTGTTTTATATTGTAGGCCTGTTATTCTTAGTAATAACACACTTAAATCTGTACAAACAAGAGTCTAATAGACATCCTGGGTATGATAAAGTTTGAAACACGAAATCATAAATTATAATATAATGAATAACTATAAATATTTATGAAAAAAATAATAATATAATAATAATAAAATTAATTTCCCCACAATTCACTATCGCTTAATTCTGCATAATTTACTATCACTGTTTTCTAGCTGATCTAAAACCACTTTTGACGTAACGGGACACTTTTTGGTTGCCATGGACAATCTCAAGTTTCCAGGCAGAAAGAACAGTGTATATAATATAAAAGTACATGCAGGGCACTGGACAAAGCACTAGGGACAAAAGGGAGGTGAAATGATTTGATACAGTAAGGTAATCTATAAGATTACAGTGTACTGTATGTGTTATGTTTTTTGTACTTTTTGAATTTGCCGCCGGGCTCTGCCCTCATGCGTCATGACGCTCGCAGGGAACGGAGCCTGGCACACACAGCATCGGGTGGAGGTCACAGCCCGCAGACACAGAGAGGGGACATTGCAGGATCCTGGGGAAAAGGTAAGTAACCTGGACCAGGATCCTGAGCTGCCATCCCGAGTGTGGCTCGGGGGTTACCGCTAATAGTACTGAAATTTAACCCCGTGCCACACTCAGGGATTACCACTAGGGAGGTTAAGCTGTGGAAGTTTCACCCTCCTTCCTGACCAGGTAATTTTTTGAGATATGGCACTGCATTGCTTTAACTGACAATTGTGCGGTCGTGCAACACTGTATCTAAATAAAATTGATGCCCTTTTTTCCCCACAAATAGAGATTTCTTTTGGGGGTATTTGGTCACCTCTGCGAATTTTATTTTTTGTGCTATAAACAAAATAAGACCGAAAATTTTGAAAAAAAAACAATATTTTTTAATTTCTGCTATAAAACATATCAAATAAAAAAATTTTAAAAATCTAATTTCTTTATCAATTTAGGCCAAAATGTATTCTGCTACATATTTTTGGTAAAAAAAATATGGGATAGATTTATGGACTTTTTATTTTTTTAATTTATTTTTTACTAGTAATGGTGGTGATCAGCAATCTTTAGTGGGACTGCGACATTGCGGCGGACAAATCTAACACTAATGCCCTGTACACACGTTTGCCGTCGGAATAAACTCCGAAGGTTTTCCATTCAAGCGGTCTTGCCTACACACGGTCAAACCAAAGTCCGACCAAAGTCTGACCGTCAGCAAAGCGGTGACGTACAACACTTACGATGGGACTAGAAAAAAGAAGTTCAATAGCCAGTAGCCATTAGCTTTCATCTCGTACTTGCTTCAGAGCATGCGTCGTTTTTGGTCCGTCGGAACAGCATACAGACGAGCAGTTTTCCCGATAGGAATTGCTTCCGTCGGAAATATTTAGAACATGGTCTATTTCTAGGTCCGTCAGAATTTTCTAAAAAAAAAAGTCTGATGAGGCATACACACGATCGGAATATACGATGAAAAGCTTCCGTCAGACTTTTTCTGTCGGACATTCCACTCATGTGTACGCGGCATTAGTGGCACTTTTTGAGGACCAGTGACACCAATACAGTGATCAATGCTAAAAACTGTCACTGTATAAATGACACTGGCAGGGAAGGGGTTAACATCAGGGGCAATCAAAGGGTTAAGTGTGCTCCTAGGGATTTCTAACTGTGTTGGGGATGGATGCCGTGGAGGAAAACAGAGATCCACGTTTCTGCTCAGCAGAAACATAAAATATCAATTTTCCTCTCTGACAGAATGGTGATCTGCCTTGTTCACATTGGCAGACTGCCATTCTGCCTCTCCTCAGAATGATCAGCGACCACGATGAGTTCAATCATAGAGGGATCGGGCTGCGGTGGTGTGCGTGTGCTCCAGATAGAAAAAAATCCCATATAGGTACATGATTTTGCGCTTAAGGGCTGCCCTGCCGCAGTAAATGTACGTGGGGTGGTCCTTAAGTGGTTAAGCAATCTACAAAATCTATACCCAAACATGTAACCTCCACTCTACATAATGACTGGTAAATGCTGTAGTTATTTTGAACATCCAGTCAGCTATGTGGGAAATATTTAAAAAACTAGAAACACCTCTTGAATTTGAATGAAATCATTCCCCTCTCTATTTGTTTAGGACCAATACAAAAAATTGTTTCCCTGATTTCTAATCTATGACACTTTAATGTAAAATAAGAGAAAACTAGTACTTCTGCTTTGTGCACACATTTCACTGATGTAAACAATATGATCACAAAATTTAAAAATAGCAATCTCAAAAAGTCATGCTTTATTCTGGGCAATTTTAATCAAGTCATGTTTGAAAGTTATATTATATATAATAGAAAGGACATGAATAATGAATGCCTGGAGAAAATTAATTCTGTTTGAGAACGGATTTGAGATAATACTTAAAGTGGAACTTTAGTCAGAGAATTAAAGGAGAAGTACAGCCAAAGCTCATTTGTCTGTACTTCTCCTATGGATCACAGGAGTCCCATAAGCCCATAAAGCGGGATCCGCCCAAATCCCTGGTCCAACACACTCGGCTCAGCCTCTCAGTAAGCAAGGAGGGGCAGAGCAGAGAGCTGTAACCAACAGTCACCAGCTCTCTGCTTGGGGAGCTGTGAGAACCAAGCGATTGGCAGTGTTCTCGGTTCTCAGTGTAATGACGCGTACACATGAGCAGAACTTCCGACAGAAAGAGTCAGATGGGAGCTTTTCATCATATATTCTGATCGTGTGTATGCCCCATTGGACTTTTCCCGTTGAAAATTCAGACAGACTTAGATATAGAACATGTTTTAAATTTTTCCAACGGAATTAATTACTATCGGGAAAGCCGCTCGTCTGTATGCTGTTCCCACATACCAAAAACGACGCATACTCTGAAGCAAGTACGGTCTGGTAAAACTAGCATTCGTAATGGAGATAGCACATTCCTCACGCTGCAAATTCTGTGATCTTTTAATGCAGCGCATTCTTTTGTGCTTTATAATGTTAGAAGAATGAAGTTGTTTTGCTGCTGATATTCAAACAGAGTTCTCACAAACTTCTTTCTTTATTATTTCTCATGATCTCATGAATAATCTTTATTATTTTAAAGGCAGATCTCCAGAATAATGTTTTGAAATATTTTTTATAGTCATCTTTTTTTAGAATGTTTTATTTCATCAAGATCTCCATTTTTTTGGATTATTGCAAAATTAGTTTATAGTGATCTCCATAATATATATATATATATATGTATATTTTTTTTTGGTGTGTCAAGTTACTACAATAACATTATTATCTTGTATTTTGTAACCTCAAGGATACAAACCCACAAGCACAAACTGAAGAGCAGTAACGGACTAAAAAGCACAAAAGCTGAAAAGCGCAAATTGTCTCTCACCAAACTTCTACTAACATGAGATAAACACGAGATTAGCAGAAGGAGCCCAAAGGGTGGCACACTCGCTATTGCACTTCCTTTTTCTAGTCCCATCGTGACTAGAAAACCTCAATCTATATGGTCGGACTTTGGTGTCACCGCGTGTAGGCAAGACCGCTTGAGAGGAATTCCATCAGAGTTCCGTCGGAGAAACCTTTGGAGCTTATTCCGACGGCAAAACCGGTCGTGTGTACACGGCATTAGAGGTGCTGGGGGACAGATGCAGCATCAGATAGATGCTGCATACACCTAGGTAAGTATGAATCCAACCCCCCATACTTCTCTTTTAAGTCCTGTGAGATCACTTCAGGCTGGCCCCTTTTGCAGGTATAACTATGAAAAACGTTAAAAATAAGTGCCCATACTGTTTAAAAATCAGCAATACACTGTCTCTCCCTTCTCTGCACATGTTTGGGTGTTCTCTAGTTTTAGGCACTGTGCAGATTTAGTAGAAGCCGATCTGCTGACAACCTAAAGATTTACTGCTGAACAGGGACTCTGGGCTTCAACAAAATGGCCGCCTCCAAGAAGAAGAAACAGTAACAACTATGGAGGCAGTTTACAGCACAAACTAATTTTGGTAGCATGATTATTAATGTGAAATGTATGTTCCTTGCTAAAGAACATTCATTTTATCAAGTTGTAAAGTTCCACTTCCAAAAGGAAATAATACCTCATCCATTCAGCACCTACATAAAAAAATACATAAATAAAATGTACTTGAAATCATACATTGAAATATTACATATTTGAAGTTAATATTTTTCAGATGATAACCAAGCAGGATGTTAGAATAAACAACCAATCTAAAAAAAAATCCCTTGCCAGCTAGCCTTTAGCTACCCTGAATTTAGATATATTTTACAGTCTTGGTGGGTACTATATATTTTCATTGGTTAGCTCTATTCCCTTTTATTTCCATCTACTCTATGCTGTTTAGACAGTATTCTCAGTGTTTGCAATAAACCCAAGACTGAGCATTATCAAAAAGAAATCAATCAAACAAACATAAGTTGACACCTCCACCTCAGAGTTTGGCCAGCTGTGCTCCCTGTACTCCCTGATTGCTCTAACAAGAGTTAGAAGATGTCTGTGTGGATATTTGCTCGCTTTGTTGAGTGCCACCAGAGAAAGTTTTCTGTTTTACCTCTTTCACTAGACCATATTTTTGCAATGTTTTTAATTGTTTATAATTTTTCACTTACAGATTTCAGAGTTGTTAAAAGATCCACCAAACCATATATTTTATTTATAAAAAAAGGACCAATAAAAATATGGTGCTAATGAGTTTGTAGCTCCTGAGAGTGTGTGATTGATATTAGTAAATGTTAAATTGTGACTGTTAAATGGTAAAAATAAAAAAAATGTAGATAAGATGTGTATGTGGTGGGTGTATTTTTTTTTAATATAATGCTATGTTGTATTTTTTCTTGTTTAATTAAATGCTGTCACCTCTTTAGAGAAATATCAGGGATACAAACAGCCATCTCATGTTCCACCTTTGTGACAGAAAAAGAGTTTGAGGACACAGAGCCCAGTGATAGGTCACATATATAGCCAGGATGCTAGTCTCATTCGTGATAATAGTGGGAGGGACAGTGTGGGATCACGGGGGGGGTTCAGTAGTAGCCAGCAGAAGGCACACAATTAACAATTTTATCCAGGTGATATTTTTCTAGCATAGAAAATAAAATGTAATATAATCTGCAACTATATGGAATCTGCTATTAATTCTGCACACAACATGAGCATACATTTGTAAATTACATACAATTATTAAATAAAAAAAATAATGCAGAGATAAGGAGCTAACCCCCACTAACCAACTGACCATGAGTGATTCCCTACCAACCCACACAGACCAGCAATGCCCTCTACCTACCCCTCACTGACTATTTTTTGCAAAGTTACAGTGTGTTCTGTTGCAATGCAACACACATCCATTGGAACACCATACACAAAGAATTATGACGCTTATGACATGTATTACCTCACAATGTGGTAATGCATGCAATGGTGTGAACTAGACCTGTTGCATTTTTTTTCCACCCCAGTGACACCAGTGTATTTATTCCCTCCCTGTTGAACACTGATGTCTAGACATTCTTCCTCCAACAGACCCTGATCATAAGCATTTTTTTGTCCAACAGACCATTGATGCAGTGATCTCAGTGACTACTAAAGCCAAGCATTTTTTTCTTCCTGCTAATGATGGGAATTTTCATCCTACTGGCCCTGAGTTTTTTTCCCACTGACCCTTGACACTGGGCACTTTTTTCTTCACTGACCGCTAACACCAGACCATTATTTCTTGTTTTATTCTTTCCACCAATCAGCAATGTACAGGGCTTTAGTATACACACATCTGACTTTTGCACACTGTATACTACTAACTGTAATCCTGGCAGTTACACTCTATATGATGTGTAGTGTGTTACATATGCTTGCCCTCTGCACTCTATATGCTATCTTTGGTTTTACATGGTCCTGAGTAAAGTGTTTTTTAATTTCCTAAACAGTTGCTCACTGATTTGTATTTCTCAACTTTTTCAATACATCTCTTTCTTCAGGTAGGATCAGAAAATGTGTTAAATCAGTCCATATTTTGTTTTATTTTCTTTTACGTTGTTCTTTATATGTGTGTCTGTGAGGCTCTCACGCACAGCACAGTAAATACGATTGTGAGTAGGAGAAATGAGGACTGTGTACAAGTTATACTATAGATAGACTCAAACTTTATTTAACTGTGACCCCTTAATTAGAGGTGTAGCTAGAACCAGGGCCCCAGTGCAAAAAAAATTAAGGGCCCTTTCCATTAGTCCTGGGGCCCTTTCCATTGGACCCAGGCCCTTTCCTCTGAGCCTGGAGCTCTTCCCTCCAGGCTCAGGACCCTTCTTGCTGATCCGAAAAATAAAAATAAAAGAAACTGCGGGGAAAAAAATGATATATTCAATATTATCATATAATTCACGCTGACTGATAGTATAAAAAGTACCCTACCAGCTTAAATAAAACTGTGGTTCCTGAAGCCATGGGAAACATGCAAACAGAAAAAGTAAACCAAAGGTTTGAATAGAAGTTTCAAATGGAACACACTGCGGTATAAGTACAAAAAAATGTAATTGATGCAAAAAATACACATGTAAATGTTACAGCTGGCTATTGAGCCAAAATGAACAAAACCTTCTTCAAAAGTGTAAAAATATTATGGCAACGGTGTCACAATATGAACAAAAACAGCCCGGGCTAACTTGCACACAGACATTCACTTCTCACATACACGGGGGGGTGATTAGATGTTTGACAGTCTGGGAATAGGCATCCAGTAATACTAAGTACTGGGGAGCATGAAGTTCAAGGATCCCTTGAATCAACTGATGAAACAAAAATGTCACAAACTCAGAGCCAGAAATGCCACTCTGGAGGAACAGCCACCGTGAACCAACAGTATGGAAAGTGCTGAGATGAGCTGTCTAATAGTTATTCATATGGATGTATGCAGAACCCAAATGGAGATGGTGCCCTACAACCCAGATCTCTTGCCGCACACATGCAGTCTTTTTCCCCGCTTCACCCTGCATAGCAGGGAACTGGTCAGGCATCACGGTACTAGTTGCCATAATGCTTGTACACTTTTAGAGAAGGTTCTATTCATTTTGGCTCAATTTTGTCTCAATGTTTACATGTGTATTTTGTGTATCAATTAAAGCTTTTTTGTACTCATACCGCAGTGTGTTCCATGTGAAGCTTCTATTCAAACCTTTAGTTTACTTTTTCTGTTTGCACCCTTCCTACTGATCCCAGGGCCCTTTACTCGTGTCACTGAGGCCTTTACTTTTCTGAAACTTTGGGGCAATATGAGTGCCATAGACTGCAGTGTTAAATCACAAAAGTTACAAGCAAGTCGTGGGGTAGTCACAAGGAAATTGCAAGCAATTTGCAAGGAAGTTGCAAGGAAATTGCAAGCAAGTTGCATGACTTTGGGGTTGCAGCAGTGTGAACCGAGCCCATATTCTGCAGCAGACTCCCTTCCTCCTGTCTTGCGCCCCCCACGGTAACAGAACAGCAGGGCCTGGTCACAAGTGCGACCTTTGCAACCCTGGTAATTCCACCACTCCCCTTAATCCATATGTAGTGTTCAGTGCAATAGAGCTACAGCCAATGATGCCATGGTGGCATATTTTGTCTGTTCTTAAAGTGTTTCTCTTTCTCCAGTTCCAGAGATGAGAGGTATGCAGCATTATGGCTGCAGATAATAGAGTTTGGTAAATTATTATTATTATTATTATTATACAGGATTTATATAGCGCCAACAGTTTACGCAGCTCTTTACAATATAAAAAGGAGATAATACAGTTATAATACAATAAAATACAAGAGGATTAAGAGGGCCCTGTTCAGAAGAGCTTACAATCTAATAAATGAAACCAGGTGCCACAATAAAATGATTTTGAGTGTGCTTGCCAAAGTTCAGAATAATAATAAAAGCTGTACTTTTAAAACACATGGGATCTTGTAATGCATTTCGGTAAAACCAAGTACCACATATCTTCTAAACCTCTTTTTCTGTCTCTGTTCCATGATTATATATATATATATATATATATCTAGATATATATCTAGATATATATATATCTAGATATATATATATACAGTATATATATATATATATATATATCTATCTGTATGTATATACATACAGATAGATATATATATATATATAGATATATATATATATAGATATATATATATATATATCTATATATATATATATATCTATATATATATAGTTACCAGGCCCCTCTCCAGACCAGCACTCTGCATGATCCTTCCATGACGGATCCTCCCCTGGGATCTTCTCGGTTGTCTAGTTTTTTCACTCGGGATAGACAGCTCAGGACCATTCCTCCGCTGCTGTGGTAGGCCCCAGACAGGCTTCTGGGCCCACCCACACGCCACAGGGACGCGGGCCTCCGGTACGGAGGACCACTAGGTGGTATTCCTAATGCATACCTGTCGGCCAGGAGGGCCAGCAGGTGGCTGAAAACGAACCCTAAAACATGGCGTCTCTCCCATAAATACCCTCTCCCAGAATGCAACTCGGAGGACCACCTCCGCCGAGTTATCTCCGGGACAGAGGAGCACTCATTTGCTTCAACACGTTGCTTTTCCAACACCTGCCGATGGTGACAACGACAACCACCGGCACAATGTGGAACTGCATGCAACGTTAGCCAAGCTGGAACAGAGGCAAATCTAACTTCCTATAACAAGCGACCCACTAAATTTACCTATCAGCGGTAGATAAAAATCTACCAGCGCTACATACTCCCCCAGCACAATAGACGTTGTCCTCAACGTCTGTCATAAAACAATAACTCCCAAGCCTGAGAGTAGGTATTTGAGCTTAAAACTTGGATTTAGATAAAGAAGAAAGAAAGACAGTAGAAAGACATTTTAAGATCAACATTTGCAAAACATTATGTTCACATCCGCAAACAAAACCATCCTATGACTGTACACAACCTCACTATCTATTTTATCTGAAAAGCCTAACAGCTTGATAGGGGATCAAATAGTTCCTGAAAAAGAAAACATATTAAATATACATGCAACCTATACTGTTTCAGGAGCAAAGTCTCATTTGAAAAAAATGAAACTCTCTTCGCATTATCTATATCAGATTAATCTTTAGGAGTCCATCCCTATATATACACAATTTTTCTTGAATGAAGAAAATCCGGCTAGCAAAAAAGAAGTCCTTGGATTTAAAACACTGAGATGAGTATTCAGATCTTGACCACGAAGATCTCTATGCATTGACACTAACTAACTAACTAACTCAAAGTTCTTTTGTCCATAATTACCAATAAAACCGGGGATCTGGCAATGTCAGTGTCTTTCCCAGTTTATCCACGGTAGTGATGAATAGGGATGAGCCGAACACCCCCCTGTTCGGTTCGCACCAGAACATGCGAACAGGAAAAAAATTCGTTCGAACACGCGAACGCCGTTAAAGTCTATGGGACACGAACATGAATAATCAAAAGTGCTAATTTTAAAGGCTAATATGCAAGTTATTGTCATAAAAAGTGTTTGGGGACCCGGGTCCTCCCCCAGGGGACATGAATCAATGCAAAAAAAAGTTTTAAAAACGGCCGTTTTTTCAGGAGCAGTGATTTTAATAATGCTTAAAGTCAAACAATAAAAGTGTAATATCCCTTTAAATTTCATACCTGGGGGGTGTCTATAGTATGCCTGTAAAGGGGCGCATGTTTCCTGTGTTTAGAACAGTCTGACAGCAAAATGACATTTGGAAGGAAAAAACCCATTTAAAACTACCGCGGCTATTGCATTGCCGACAATACACATAGAAGTTCATTGATAAAAACGGCATGGGAATTCCCCACAGGGCAACCCCGAACCAAAATTAAAAAAAAAAAATGATGTGGGAGTCCCCCTAAATTCCATACAAGGCCCTTCAGGTCTGGTATGGATATTAAGGGGAACCCCAGCCAAAATTTTAAAAAAAAATTGACGTGGGGTTCCCCCTAAATTCCATACCAGACCCTTCAGGTCTGGTATGGATTTTAAGGGGAACCCCGCGCCAAAAAAAAAAAAAAAAAAACGGCATGGGGTCCCCCTAAAAATCCATACCAGACCCTTATCCGAGCACGCAACCTGGCAGGCCGCAGGAAAAGAGGGGGGGACGAGAGTGCGGCCCCCCCCCCTCCTGAACCGTACCAGGCCACATGCCCTCAACATTGGGAGGGTGCTTTGGGGTAGCCCCCCAAAACACCTTGTCCCCATGTTGATGAAGACAAGGGCCTCATCCCCACAACCCTGGCCGGTGGTTGTGGGGGTCTGCGGGCGGGGGGCTTATCGGAATCTGGAAGCCCCCTTTAACAAGGGGACCCCCAGATCCCGGCCCCCCCCCTGTGTGAAATGGTAAGGGGGTACAAAAGTACCCCTACCATTTCACTAAAAAACTGTCAAAAATGTTAAAAATGACAAGAGACAGTTTTTGACAATTCCTTTATTTAAATGCTTCTTCTTTCTTCTTTCTTCCTTCATCTTCTTCTTCTTCTGGTTCTTCTGGCTCTTCTGGTTCTTCCTCCGGCGTTCTCGTCCAGCATCTTCTCCGCGGCGTCTTCTATCTTCTTCTCCTCGGGCCGCTCCGCACCCATGGCATGAGGGGGGAGGCTCCCGCTCTTCTCTTCATCTTCTTCTCATCTTCTTCTCTTCTTCATCTTCTTCTTCATCTTCTTCTTCTTCTTCCTTCTTCTCTTCTTCCTGTCTTCTCCGGGCCGCTCCGCAGCCATGCTGTGGCATGGAGGGAGGCTCCCGCTGTGTGACGGCGTCTCTTCGTCTGACGGTTCTTAAATAACGGGGGGCGGGGCCACCCGGTGACCCCGCCCCCCTCTGACGCACGGTGACATGACGGGACTTCCCTGTGGCATTCCCCGTGACGTCACAGGGAAGTCCCTCAAGTCACCGTGCGTCAGAGGGGGGCGGGGTCACCGGATGGCCCCGCCCCCCGTTATTTAAGAACCGTCAGACGAAGAGACGCCGTCACACAGCGGGAGCCTCCCTCCATGCCACAGCATGGCTGCGGAGCGGCCCGGAGAAGACAGGAAGAAGAGAAGAAGGAAGAAGAAGAAGAAGAAGATGAAGAAGAAGATGAAGAAGAAGATGAAGAAGAAGATGAAGAGAAGAGCGGGAGCCTCCCCCCTCATGCCATGGGTGCGGAGCGGCCCGAGGAGAAGAAGATAGAAGACGCCGCGGAGAAGATGCTGGACGAGAACGCCGGAGGAAGAACCAGAAGAGCCAGAAGAACCAGAAGAAGAAGAAGAAGATGAAGGAAGAAAGAAGAAGCATTTAAATAAAGGAATTGTCAAAAACTGTCTCTTGTCATTTTTAACATTTTTGACAGTTTTTTAGTGAAATGGTAGGGGTAAGTACCCCCTTACCATTTCACACAGGGGGGGGGCCGGGATCTGGGGGTCCCCTTGTTAAAGGGGGCTTCCAGATTCCGATAAGCCCCCCGCCCGCAGACCCCCACAACCACCGGCCACGGTTGTGAGGATGAGGCCCTTGTCCTCATCAACATGGGGACAAGGTGTTTTGGGGGGCTACCCCAAAGCACCCTCCCAATGTTGAGGGCATGTGGCCTGGTACGGTTCAGGGGGGGGGGGGCCGCACTCTCGTCCCCCCCTCTTTTCCTGCGGCCTGCCAGGTTGCGTGCTCGGATAAGGGTCTGGTATGGATTTTTAGGGGGACCCCATGCCGTTTTTTTTTTTTTTTTTTTGGCGCGGGGTTCCCCTTAAAATCCATACCAGACCTGAAGGGTCTGGTATGGAATTTAGGGGGAACCCCACGTCAATTTTTTTTTTAAATTTTGGCTGGGGTTCCCCTTAATATCCATACCAGACCTGAAGGGCCTTGTATGGAATTTAGGGGGACCCCCACATCATTTTTTTTTTTTTATTTTGGTTCGGGGTTGCCCTGTGGGGAATTCCCATGCCGTTTTTATCAATGAACTTCTATGTGTATTGTCGGCAATGCAATAGCCGCGGTAGTTTTAAATGAGTTTTTTCCTTCCAAATGTCATTTTGCTGTCAGACTGTTCTAAACACAGGAAACATGCGCCCCTTTACAGGCATACTATAGACACCCCCCAGGTATGAAATTTAAAGGGATATTACACTTTTATTGTTTGACTTTAAGCATTAATAAAATCACTGCTCCTGAAAAAACGTCCGTTTTTAAAACTTTTTTTTGCATTGATCCATGTCCCCTGGGGGAGGACCCGGGTCCCCAAACACTTTTTATGACAATAACTTGCATATAAGCCTTTAAAATTAGCACTTTTGATTTCTCCCATAGACTTTTAAAGGGTGTTCCGCGGCATTCGAATTTGCCGCGAACACCCCAAATTGTTCGCTGTTCGGCGAACTTGCGAACAGCCAATGTTCGAGTAGAACATGAGTTCGACTCGAACTCGAAGCTCATCCCTAGTGATGAAATACACAATGTCATCTTTTCCGGGTCTGCAAATGACCACTTTGTCAGCATGAATGTGCCAACCATAATTCCAGTGCATAAAACATCCACTGTAACGTTCATCCATAGCAATAGAACAACCAGTTTTCCGGAAAGGCTTAGGCACAGACAAATAGTCCCAAACAGCTTCACTGTACCAAAGCTCCCGGTTAGCTTCAATCACTTGCATTATGTCCTGAGGGACATATGGGAACTCCAAACCATACTCCGTAGCGACACACTTGTTCAACATTCTCTGTAAATGTGCAAGTTTCGGTAAGGATCTATTTTTCCCCATACCAGGAGGCACACACGAATCCAATGACTTGCTCACCATAGACCCAGCCGTGTCTGAAGTGAAGTAGTATCTTTTGACAATGTCTCATTTACAGTGCTGTGTGGCTCCACACAAGGTAATGTCTTCCCAGAACTCAGGGCTGTCCATTCAGGGAAAGTCATGGCAGAGGCGACATCCTCACCTTGGGCCCATAACAACTCTTGTGACATAGTCTCAAACAAGTCATCATCACCGGAGAGATCCGACATGGATTCTATCTCCGAATCTCCCAGTTCTTCTGCTGGCAGATATTTATTTACAGTCCCAGATACATTCCCCAACAATTTCTCACCCGTTCCTGACGTGGACTTTGTTGGATCCGGTTCGTGTAGTCTCTGGGGTAGGCTTCAACCACGGCCGCGGGAAGCCTTCACATATCCCACCTTCTTCTGGACAGGTACAACAGGGATAGGTGTAGTGGATGTGGAAATCAAAGTAATGTCCGCTGATGAATCGGTAACAGCAGTGTCTCTCTCCGGAACACTCTCGGTAGCAACAGGCAAAGTCACGGCCTGCCGTTCTCTTCCAGCAGGAGTAGCAGCTTCTACTGTGGCGATACCTGTAGCCCAGTCCATACGGTAAGCACGGGGTGACATGGTAGGTTGCTCCACCACAAACAAATATTCTCCACATTGCGGGCAGCGACCAAATGGACGGAGATGTACGGCTAGTCCCTCACATTTGTGGCAAATCATGCCCAGCCCCTCGATATCTCCAACGGTGTAGAGAACAAACCTTCCCTGCGGCTTCAGACGATTACCGGTATCTGTAAGCAGGGTTCCGGTCAACACAGTACTCGACACGGTGCTTGCTGGGAACATTCTCGGTCCCATAATTGACTGCATCGCTGAAAAAGACATGGCCACACTCTGATCTTTTCAGCACGATCACGAGGCCTCTCTTCTTCTCTGGCGCCAAACACATACACGCGTCTCACGCGGTATCAAGTAGGGTAGACTCCTCCCACTTGTTCTTCTGATCATGTAGCTCCCGGACTTTTACTGGCGCCCGCCGCCTACGCACTCAGAAATAAAGTCCTGCAACTTTTAACCTCTTCTTCTCCTGAGAAAATGACAAAGTCCAGCTCTCACCGTAAACTCCCGGTGAAACACCTCTCCAGGCTGTGAGAATTTGCGGCTAACAAATCCCGGACGAGCCCCCACATGTAGCAATAACTCTCGGTGGAGCTGCTGGTTTAAGCAGGCTTGTTACCTTCACTCTCGATACCTCTGTTTCACCGGCACCAGGTCTGAGTCTGGGGTCGATTGAGTTTACCTCTGGATGATATAAGCACCAAACACTTGAGTAGGTTTTCCAATGCTTTAATAAAAACGAACAAGGGAAGTAGCAGGAAAGAGGTAGTAGGAAAGCTGCAGGGAAGCTCAAATACCTTTCTGTTGTATTTCTTCAGAACATTCCTTGTAATTGAACACTTGTAATTGAATAGTCCCCCTTTCGTAGGATTTAATCTTTGCCTACCTGGATAGACATCTCTCACTTGCCTAGCAGCCAGTACGTAGCACAAACAAAAGTCTCTGCCACAGACTTATCTTGAATAAAACCCGTACGATCCTCTGCCACAGGATGTATTGGTTTGTGATGAACATCAGATATAGTACTTGAGCCTTTAAGCCAACCCAGCAATACTATATTGTAAGATTACTTCAGAATGCGTCCTCCAACTGAGTCACCAGGCCCCTCTCCAGACCAGCACTCTGCATGATCCTTCCATGACAGGTCCTCCCCTGGGATCTTCTCGGTTGTCTAGCTTCTTCACTCAGGATAGACAGCTCAGGACCATTCCTCCGCTGCTGTGGTAGGCCCCAGACAGGCTTCTGGGCCCACCCACACGCCACAGCGACGCGGGCCTCCGGTACGGAGGACCACTAGGTGGTATTCCTAATGCATACCTGTCGGCCAGGAGGGCCAGCAGGTGGCTGAAAACGAACCCTAAAACATGGCGTCTCTCCCATAAATACCCTCTCCCAGAATGCAACTCGGAGGACCACCTCCGCCGAGTTATCTCCGGGACAGAGGAGCACTCATTTGCTTCAACACGTTGCTTTTCCAACACCTGCCGATGGTGACAACGACAACCACCGGCACAATGTGGAACTGCATGCAACGTTAGCCAAGCTGGAACAGAGGCAAATCTAACTTCCTATAACAAGCGACCCACTAAATTTACCTATCAGCGGTAGATAAAAATCTACCAGCGCTACATACTCCCCCCAGCACAATAGACGTTGTCCTCAACGTCTGTCACAAAACAATAACTCCCAAGCCTGAGAGTAGGTATTTGAGCTTAAAACTTGGATTTAGATAAAGAAGAAAGAAAGACAGTAGAAAGACATTTTAAGATCAACATTTGCAAAACATTATGTTCACATCCGCAAACAAAACTATCCTATGACCGTACACATAAAAATCTACCAGCGCTACATATATATTTCTCTCTCTCTCTCTCTCTCTCTCTCTATACATATATATATATCTATATCTATATCTATCTATCTATCTATCTATCTATCTATCTATCTATCTATCTATCTATCTATCTATCTATCTATCTATAGATAGGTATATATATAGATATATATAGTTAAATAGATATATCTATCTATATATATAGATAGATATATATCTATATATCTATCTATATATATATAGATAGATATATCTCTATCTATCTATCTATATATATATATATATATATATATATATATATATATATATATATATATATATATATATATATATATATGAAAAATTCTGAAAAATGCTTAAAATGCTTTAATAAAAAACCCATCAATTGCAGCCTCACTTTGCCTATCAAATGCAGCCACTGTGCCATCAATTGCAGCCACTGTGCCCATCAAATGCAGCCACTGTGCCATCAATTGTAGCCACTGTGCCATCAATTGTAGCCACTGTACCATCAATTGCAGCCACTGTGCCAAGGAAATGCAGCGACTGTACCCATCGTATGCAGCCACTGTGCCCATCGTATGCAGCCACTGTGCCAATTTTATGCAGCCACTGTGCCCAGCAAATACAGCCACTTTGCCATCAAATGCAGCCCGTGTGCCCATCATATGCAGCCACTGTGCCCAGCAAAAACAGCCACTGTGCCCAGCACAAGCAAATACAGCCATTGTGCCCATCATATGCAGCCACTGTGCCCATCATGTGCAGCCACTGTGCTCACCAAATACAGCCACTGTGCCCATCATATGCAGCCAGGCGCATCCCCCGGCTGGTGCGGTGGCAATTACCACTCATGTGGCAGGGCTCTGCTCCTCTCCTGGAGTGACAGAGCTCTCCTCCTCTTCTTCTGCAGTGGCAGGAAGCGGCGACTCTTGTGTCCGCTCGGCTCCTCCAGTGGCTTCCTCTGCTGTGTATCCTCTTCTGCCAAAGCATTAGGCATCCAATAGGATCACCTAATGTTTTGGCCAATCGGGAGACAGGTCTCACTGACCTGCCTCCTGATTGGCAGGGAGGAACATTAATGTGAAAATAGTGAAAATGTATTTGCTATGTCACACAACAAGGTGGGATCGGAACACAGTGCTCTGCTTCCTGAGCCCACCCTATTTTGAAGCCTATTAGAGCCTCTGGCTCTAATCACGTGCTTCAAAATACACACCCACGCCTATCCCTGTCATAGTATTTCATGTGTTTGGCATCCTGAAAGGGGCCGGGCACATGAAAAGAGAGGGCGGCGAAGGTGACGGGGCAGTGCCCGTGCACCCACAATGCACGGGCCGCCACTGGTGTACACATACAGTTTTATTAATAAAGGTTCTGTCTAACTGATATCCTCTATTTAGATTTATTCACATTAATTTTAGCATGGCAATAGGCAGTGCCTAAAGTTACTATTATTCTAGATGCCCTTAACTATTAATATTAGTCTCTGCAATAAGTTACATTTATTTTTGTATTTATTTATTTGCTGGTTTGCCACAGGTTTCACAGCACTCCCTCCTAAAGTCCTATACACATCTGTCCGCGCACCTGTCATATTCATGTCATGCACCCATAGGAAACCAGATATTCAGCACTGCAAATTCTCCCAGCTGATTCCTCACTTCGTCAGTGCATACATGGAAAAAAATACAATTATTTATATAGAGAGGCCACCAATCTGTGGGATGAATATTAGATGACCTCTCCATATGATTGAATGTGATTTTTTAAACAACTATTCTTTGAAGACAAAGGAGGTTATTTATGAAAGGCAAATCCACTTTGCACTGCAAGTGCACTTGCAAGTGCAGTCGCTCTAAATCTAAGGGGTATATCTGAAATGAGGGGAAGCTCTGCTGATTTTATCATCCAATCAAGTGCAAAATAAAATGCTGTTTTTTTATTTTCCTTGCATGTCGCCCTCGGATCTACAGCGATATTACTTCCAAGTGCACTTGCAGTGTAAAGTGGATTTTCCTTTAGTAAATAACCCCCAAAATACAATGGGCTGGATTTACTAAAACTAGTGCACACAGAATCTGGAGCAGCTGTTCATAGTAACCAATCAGCTTCTAGGTTTTATTGTCAAAGCTTAAAGTATACCTCAAGGTAAAACTTTTTTTTTTAGTTTTGGATAGAGTGGAGAGGGATTAGAACACCTGTCAGCTTTTATTGCTGTCTGTGCCCCCATTAACCACTTCAGCCCTGGAGGGTTTTACCCACTTCCTGACCAGCCCATTTTTTTGCGATATGGTACTGTGTCATTTTAACTGACAATTGCACGGTTGTGCAACGTTGTACCCAAATAAAACTGATGTTTTTTCCTACAAATAGAGCTTTCTTTTGGTGGTATTTGATCATCTCTACGGTTTTTATTTTTTGCGCTATAAACAAAAAAAGACCGACAATTTTGAAAAAAAAAAACAATATTTTTAACTTTTTGCTATAATATATATCCAAAAAAAAAAAAATGTAAAAAATAATTTTTTCATCAATTTAGGCCAATATGTATTCGGCTACATATTTTTGGTAAAAAAAAATCCCAATAAGCATATATTGATTGGTTTGCACAAAAGTTATAGTGTCTATAAAACAGGGGATTGATTTAGGGACTTTTCATTTTTTTTATTGTTTTTACTGGTAATGGCAATGATCTGCAATTTTTCACGGGACTGCGACATTGCGGCGGACAAATATGACCCTAAGTGACACTTTTTGGGGACCTTTGGCATCAATACAGTGATCAGTGCTAAAAAAAATGCACTGATTACTGTATAAACGACACTGGCTGGGAAGGGGTTAACTACAGGGGCGATCAAGGGGTTAAATGTCTTCCCTGGAAGGTGTTTCTAATTGTGGGAGGAATGGATTCACTGGAGGAAAGGGAGAGATCGTGATTCAGCTTAGCTGAAACAGGATTTTTCTTTTTTCCTTCCTGACAGAGCAGCGGTGTGCTTTGTTTACATAGGCTCAGCGCTGCTCCGTCTCTCCTGTGAATGATCAGTGTGTCCTGCTGATTGGCTCCCGCTGTGTCCATTGCGCGAGTCCCCTAATTTGCTTTCACAAAATCACATAAAGGTACGTGATTTTGCACACCCGGGCCGCCCTGCTGCAGTAAATGTACATGGGGCGGTCTGGAAGCAGTTAAGGAGATTCACCCTCTCTATTTGTCCTGTTAACCATTATCATTGAAAGTGAAAGCAAAAGAAAATCCCAAATTGTGGGTTGTCCCCAGAAAAGTAATAGAGGGGAGATCTTCCAATGGGGGCACTAGTTCTGGCGACCTGGGGGTGCCCAAGAAATCCCCTAATTTGTAGGGATTTCCTCTCGCTTCCTGTTTTGACTATGGGATAGAAAGTGAAGGGAAATCTTTGCAACGGGGCACAGATGGTGAAAAAATAAATACATTACAGGGGTTATAAGCCCCCCATACTCTATCCAAAAAGAAAAAAGTTTTGCCCGTACTGTACTTTTACTTTAACTAAACAAGCTGAATTTAGAAGATGATCTATTGTACAGATGTTGGCTTGTGCAGTCTACATGTCACGGATACTTGGATTTGCCAGCTCCTTAACAATTTAGAGACATTTACAGAGCAAACTGTGTGAAAATATAATCAGCGCAATCACCAACTAATTTATATGTGCAAATTGCAACTCACGTGAATCATATGCCTGATAATCCAGCCTATGATTCCAGCTATCACTTTGTTGAAGGTGTCCACAAAATTCACCTCATGAATCGCTCAAATGGCTGGTATCATAGCTAATCAAATGTACATCTTTTTTTTTTAGATGTAAGCCCATTTTGTTTTAAAAAGCATAATAGTGGTCAGCAAAGCTATAGAAAAAAAATATTTAATTAGTGATAGTCACGTGACTGCTATTCCCCCTTCCTTCCCTAGCACTATGTTGTGGCAGCAGAAACTGCTCTCTTGAATTGATAGCTGCACTTATGACAGCAACTCCTTCTAGTAACTTCTGTCAGTTAAGTAGGGCAAAGCTGAACAGGGATGTCTAAAGCTGAGTACACACTGTATTTTTTTTTTTTTTTTTGTTCAACCAGTGAGCTGAAAGAAAAAAAAAAACTTGCAGATTCCTGCATCCACACAACCGAGGTGGATGCAGGAATCACCACCACTGTGCTATTGTATTCTGACAGTGGAGAATCCTCCCATGTTAGAATACACTGTCACAGAATACATAGCCACTGGCTGCAGCAGCTGATTAAATGTAGGTTTTCCAGAAGGACCATTCAACAGAAGCTGATCTAACAATTAGCTTCTGTCAAACAGAGAGGGTTACACACAGAACCAGCTGAGTTTCTATTCATGTACACCCAGCTTGGTTTGAGAAAGAGGCAGTCCAGCCTCAAAATGTGTAACCAAGCCTATGCATGTGACATCACTTCCTGAGTCATGTGCGCTCCACTGTCAGCCATCTTGTGGTCTCCCAGTGCTCTCCATGGCTCCCATCCACATCCATAGGCTCCAGTGACAGCTGAACCCCCGTTCGGTTCTCTTACATCTGGATGATAATTGGACAATCGGACCCACGTGAAGTAGAAGGCCCACATGTTATAAGGCACTTAACCCTTTACTTCTGTGAGTTGCTACATTGTCCTGTAAGTTGCCAATTCTCATGTGAATAAATTCCTTTTTGTTCTGCTACACTCAGATGCACCCTCTGCTGTCCTCATCCTGTACCCGGCTTTAGCCTGTGACATCACATGCGACTAGGGGACTACAGGCACACTCTGCACTGACTTGTATCTAGTATGTCCCAGGGAAGAGGCAGGGACACAAAATGACCTTTCTAGCAGATATCTGCATCTTGTCAGGAACAAACAGAAAGCAGATATCTCTTAAAGGGACTGACAGGATCTCAAGGAATTTACTGAACCTAATATTACTTTTTAAAATATAGCTACATATTTGTTCTGGGACAAAGGAAAGTACCATAGTTCATTTTTTTTTTTTTTTTTTTTTTTTTTTTTACAATTAAGGTTAACATACACTTTAAAGAGTAAGGCCTACCCGCCAGGGCTGTCCATTATCCTCTCTCATTTTCAACCTCTTAATGGAGCCCCTTGCAGCCAGCATAAGACAAAACCCTAATATACAAGGTTTTACTTTCAATAACCCATAAACACGTCATAAGTCTCTTTGCTGATGACGTGATCCTCATGTTAACTAATCCGGTGTCTTCCCTACAACACGTCTCTCAACTTTTACATGACTATGGTAAGGTATCATATTACAAGGTGAACGAAACCAAATCTTACATATTGGATCTTGGAGTAGCAACATCAGATAAAACAATTTTGCAAAACAAATACCCTTATGTATGGGACTCACAAGAAATAACTTACTTGGGGATTAAACTAACATCCTACCCCTCACAATTATTTCACGCTAATTACCTTCCGTTAATACGTACATTGCAAATAGGTCTCCAATCCCTAAGCAAACACACATTGTCATGGTCAGGCAGGCTGGCTGCCTTCAAAATGCAAATTCTGCCACAAATACTATATATATTTCGCACAGTTCCCATCCCTATCCCACGACAACACTTTCATACCTTACAATCCATACTTTCTAGACATTTATGGGATGGCAAAAAAGCCAGAAGTGCTCTAACCAAACTCCGTAAAACAAAAACAGCAGGAGGGGTTGGTCTCCCAATTTTTGCTGACTACCATCTAGCTGCAATCCTAGCACAACTAAGAGGGTGGTTCCCCCATCCCCAACAGCCTCTTTGGTGTTCAATTGAACAAACTAACATACCAGGAGGAAGCATCTATGATTACTTGTTAGCTTCTATACACCTACAGTCTAAACCCTCTGACATCTCTCTCCCGACTCTAGCAACACTAAACTCATGGAAAACACTGATAACAACTAAATCCAGATCCTCTCCTACTATATCCTTGTCGATCCCTCTGTCAACATTGGCTTTATTGATCCCAGACATACCCTTGAATAGATGGACAGCGAAGGGAATACATTGGATTTCGGACTTACATTCCGATACTAAAGTCAGTTCGTTTGACACTCTACAAACGACTTATAATCTGCCTTCTTCGGAATGTTTTCAACACTTTAGAATTGCTACTTACCTCAAAAAACATAACGTCAATTATAAGTTATTCTGGCAAATTCACGTATATCTCACAGCCAAAGTTCCTCGCAAAGGAGGTATATCGTTATTTTACACTTATCTCCATGACAAAAACATATTCAACAAAACAAATTCCATGCTAGTATGGGAAAGAGATCTTAAAGATGCCTTTTCCCCACAACAATGGCACAAAGCAATACAATATATCCACTCGGCTACCAATAGCACCAACCTATGGGAACTCTCACATAAGATCATGCAGCGTTGGTATTTAACACCATATTGTCTAGCTAAATTCAATTGCTCCGCACCATCCACCTGTTGGAGAAATTGTGGGCAAACCTGCACTATCTATCACATCCTATGGGGATGTACACACCTGAAGACATATTGGTCTCACATCCTCACAATTCTACATCAAATAATGAATTTAACTATACGGAATCCTTCATCCTTAGCTATCCTAAACATAGGTATAGAAGACATCCCACCACTACATAGACAATTTACTGTTCACTTATTCCTAGCGGCCAAATTAGTAATACTAAGAAAATGGAGATCGATGCACCCTCCAGACATAGAAGAGGCGATAACTACATTGTCTTTGCATTACACTTACGAAAAGATGCTAGCATCCATTAATGGAAAGTACGACGCAAGGTTGGATAAAGTGGTATGATAATTATCATAAATGATTGACACCACATCTGCTGATTTTTATTTTTTCTTAAAAAACACCAATGACCATCCCTTTCCATATGGCTTCTGAAATGATCCTGTATTATATACACTTTAGTTCCTTTTACTAGTTTCTAACTATACGCTGTTGTTACAAGAACGCTAACAGATATAACCTGGTTAATACTGCTGTTAAAACAGAGGTAGGCGGAGGCTATGCCTCAGTCAAGCCACAGTTAGCTCCCATATGGGGTGGCTGGCCGGGGCATATAGCCCCTCCTGCCTCGTCTTATTCCTCTCATCTCAGGGAATTGTATTAAAATTGTAAAGATGTAAGTAAATATTAGCATCTATGGTTTATATTTTGATGTACGATATCTACTGTTATGTATCAGCATAGTGTATATCTTTGTAAACTGACAAAACTTAAATAAAAACTATTTAAAAAAAAAAAAAGAGTAAGGCCTGGTACACACGGTACAAAAATCAGAAGGGAAAAGTCTGAAGATGAGCTGTCTGTAGATTTTTTGGATTGTTAGTACGGTGCATTCGATAGACAATTTGACATTTACATCAGACAAAAGCTGGATGTGCAGGCTATAAAATTTTTGTTGGATGTGAACTCTGATTTTCGGATGATTAGTACAGAAATCCGCCACACAAAAGTCAAAAGTACAAACACGCATGCTCGGAATCAAGGAATGAGCCGGAAGAGTTTGGTCCTGTAAACTGCCGTTCGTAATCTAGAATTAACATTCGTGATGCAGCAATTGATGTAATGTCAAAAAAGCAGCGCACATTCTCATCTTCTTTAATGAAGAAGATGAGATAATAATAATGAAGCTGCTTTGCTGGTGATACTGATGTAGTTATGCCAAATGTATTTTAAAGGGCATTTGTTTTGTACGATCTAAAAATCGTGAATCAACGCTCACCAAAATTCTACCAACTTCTACTAACACGAAATTAGCAGAAGGGGCCCAAAGGGTGGCGCTTGAGAAATGAGAAAAGAGAACGTCCTATTTATACCATCATAGTACGTCACTACGTTTGTGTTTGTCAAACAACAATTTGCGGATAGTTAGTATGCTAGACAAAATCCTGCACACGCCCTTTTGACAAAAATCAGAAGCTCGGTCATCCAACAATCAGACCGTGTGTACGAGGCTTAACTGTAGCCAAATTGTTGAAGGATTAGAACCCATGTCCAGTTTTACCACTGTCTATGGCCCCACTGGACATGTTTTTCTTCACAAAACATTCTCTCCAGCAGGGACATGACAAAATCAAAACCATCAATCTACTAAAAATGCTTTTATAGTTGTTATTTCCTTGTTAGAGATACATCCAAATATATCTTGTTCCTGTGGCAACATTGTCATTGAGAAAAGAAGGGGGAACAACAAGCCATGGCCATAAAACCGACATTCTAACATTTCTGCACTCTACACAAAACTCAGAAGTTTCCCTTTACAAGTAGGCTAGGTTCACATTTGTACAATGCAGGAACACTCACAAAATTACTTATGTTTACATGCAATGCCCTAAAAACACACATCCCTTTTGCAGGCCAGGTATGTGACATGCAATTCATTTTTAATGGGACTCCAACACACCCTACTAATGCACATGTAAAAATGCATGGTATAAAAGTGTCATGCTTTTTGGCGCTGTGTGATTTAAAAAAAAAAAAAAGGTGCGTGCACCTCTTTGTTGTGAATTTTGTGTGTAGGGCAGCCCATTAAGATTAATGGGGTGCAATAGAAACACGCAAAAATGTGCAAAAGCATGTGCTTGCTGTTCAACCTATATTGGTGTGAATGAAGCTCAACACATAAGAATGATTAAAAAAAGAAAATATAACATCTCATTCCACTCTTACAAACAGTCCAGATCTTATCTGAAATTAGATGTATTGAATGAGTCAATCGGAATGTTGATTTTAGATGTAATCAAGCGTTTCCCATTAATCATGTCTTACCCCATTCAGATGAATACGTTCTCCTTTTACTAGTAAATGTGTGAATTCCTGCTTGGAGAATTCAAGAGACTTGAAGCTTCTGCTGCAAAAGTGCAATGAACTGATCAAAACACAGAAGCCCTAACAGACTCAGCACTGTGTACGTAGTATGGGGGAGGGTGCCACAATTCATTCTTCAAAATGAATTAGTACGAAGAATGACCTTGTTATCAACGGTTAATATTTTAATTATGTACTGAACCTGGGCTACTCTTTGTGGAGATTTCATATAATGAGCAGAAAAAGTTGATTACTATTATTAGCCCAAAATAGTAAAAATATGTGCATAGTCATGTAGAGAACGCAAAGATGCCTAAACCACGCAATATTATTTCCAAGTTACATATATTCTCTCTTGTTAAAAATGGAAGGATTTATTTCTGTGGAACAGATTTTTAGGGCATAAGCCCTAATTTTATTTATTTAGATCTCTTTTTGTTTATTGATATTGATAGCATGTTCTTTTTTTCAGTTTTGCTGTTGTTATTTAGCTCTAGTGGCTTAGTAATAAGCAATGGGAATTTCAGATTATTGCTGTGTTTATATAGTATGTATGGAAAGAATGTATAGTGTGCATTAATTACTGTTGGGGTGACGATCGAATGCAGACTCCAGTGTGGGAGGAAAAGATTTGAATGGTTTTATGAACTCAGTCAATCATAATTAATGTACCAAATGTATTCGATAGATTTCCTTATTTCTAGCCTATTATTTACTGTTAAATGTCAAATGTTCTGCCTTAGCTTGGAGACAGCAGGGGTCTTTGGGTTGGAACTGAAAGGCACGCTGAAGACAATAGATTTTCAGCTAGTACACTGTGAATAAAAGTGATTGTTAAATTAAAAAAAAAAAAAAAACACCAATTTATATGCATGAATGGGGATTGTTTTTATTCTGATGAATACCGTATGTCTTTCAGCAGCTAAAATGTCTGTTTTAATGGTCAGGCCACCCAATAATTCTATTTTATTTAAAAACACCAGGCTGGTGTTAAATTATATCAACTAATGCAATTATTCATTCATTTAAACATAATGAAATGTATTTTTATTGCAGTTGGTCTAAGTACCTGCAATATACTTAGTCTTAATAATCCTTGTCTAGCATATCTCAGATTCGGAATAAGAGGGGTAGCACTGGGAGTGAATAAAGCGTGATACATGTGTTCATAATAAACATGCTGGCAGCAAGTGAGAGCAGCAGGATTACTTATCAGTGTTCTACTTTTCCTTCATTGTCCACTTATAGGCTGAGGACAGGAAGGTGGTCAGGCTGCATTGCTTAATGGAGTGCAGAAAAGTGAGGTCACCAATCTGGCTATTCTGTCTGGCAGGGGAATGTAAGCTTTGGCTGTATAAAATGACAAATCCTTTGTAAGGTAAAATTCAGTAGCTCCTATATTGTAATCAAAACAGTATTTCAGCCTTACCTTCAGTCTTGCATTATTGTACCAGCCCCTGTGTAGCACTAACATTGCTTACTCTGATCTCATGGCACAGAATTCAGAATTTGCCTCAAGTTAGATACAGATTGTCCTGTTCCCTGGCTGGAAGGTGTCAAGCATTGTCTAACCATTTCCTTTAATTCTTACTTTCTTTGGCCAGCTACTTTCAGTAACTGGATTTCAGTTCTTTCCATATATGGACCCTTTCACCAATCATGACCTGCATGCATTGCACAGAGACCAGTGAAGATGTCACCTGATCCAAAACTTGGTATGTAATTAAAACAGAAAGGTTTTATTTAAAAATGTAATTAACATGTAATTAAGTAAGGAGGGAAAAAAACAGGGAATTAAACATATAAGCAGTATCAGCTTTGAACTTTGCAATTAGCTGTTTTCCTGGAGTTTAACTTTAACTCTTCTTCTGCTAGTTCCTGTACTTCACTTTAACTCAAGTGGCCAGACATTTTTGCATTTTTTCCATTTGTTTTTATTTTTTTACTTACAGCTTTCAGTTTTGTCATATACCCCACACATCACACATTTTCTGAATGCATATAATAAAAAGAAGGTGCTGCTGAATTTATGCTACCTGATATTTGTAAAAAAAAAATTTTAAAGTGTAACTCCACTTTTGTTAGGAAAAAAACATTCCCCTCTAGGTGATCAATGTTATGGAAGAGCCCTGGGGCCATCATAAAAAAAATACAGAATTATGATTTTGAAAAAAAAAATTTTTTTTTTTTTTTACAAAATTCTGAGTTTGAAAGTCAGAATTCTGAGATTAAAAGTCAGAATTCTGACTTTGAAACTCAGAATTCTGAGATTGAAAGTCAGGATTGTAAGTTTAAAAAAAAAATCTACAGAATTCTGAGATTAAAAGTCAGAATTCTGAGTTTCAAAGTCATAATTCTGAGATTCAAAGTCAGAATTCTGAGTTTCAAAGTCAGAATTCTGAGTTTCAAAGTCAGAATTCTGAGTTTATAAATATAGTCATCTCTATTAGGAAGATTTTAGGACCAATGAGCAATAAGGTAGTAACACCCACAGATCATCATTCTGCAGACATACAAGTTTTCTGCTCTGTATATGAATATGTAAATCTATCTTAGTTACAGCACACAGTATAGGGAAGCAGGCAGTGCTGGGTTCTCTGGTTCCTCTACTGTATGAATTAGTTCCTCGGTTTGCTGTCTTATCCTTCTTCTCTGCCATCTGCTCCAACATAAAGAGCCATGCTGAAAACATGTGTACAGTATTGTGTGTGAGTGGGGGGGGGCACAGCTTCCATAGATAGCAGAACACAATGGCCAGCACAGCTCTGTACCCCAACTTGTAGGACACATTGCACTATTGCCCCTACATGAGGGAATTGTGAATGGCTAGAAGGGTGCAGGACAATGTGTGTCTATGGTCATAACGGATTAATCATAGCAATTAATTGTATGGGCTGAAAAGGTGTAAAGCAAAGATTGAGAGTCCTTAAGTGATAGCCTGGTGGTTAGAGTACCAGCCTTATAGTGTTTAAGGTTGTGGGTTCTAATCCAGTTCAGAGCACAATCACTAGTTATATATTGATTTTATATTAAACATATTTTAAAATATGAGTTAGTGAGGGCTTAAATTGTATTTTATTGCTATATCCAAATTGATTTCAAGGATTATTAACAAAGACATATTGATAAAATTGTTGTATAAGCTGACTACTATAAATGAGAGAGTAGGGATTTTTTTACAAATCTATGTATATATTAGGATAATTTTGGTGACATGGGGCCAGTTCTCAATTTCAGGAGATTGTCCCTGGAAGCTGCATGAAAACCATCATATCTCACAACTCAGCCCTGGGCTCTGCACTATAAGGTAATCTGTGTGTACTACAATGTACACGCCCATATCTCCCCTTCACTGATTGGCTGCACTTTATCCCCACTGATACTGATGCAGCGCCATTTTCCTCTTAGCTACACCGTTGACACAGAAATTTTTTCCAGCCAATGACACCACCGATGCAGGATAATTTTTTCCATCCAGTGACACCACCGATGCAGGGTCATGTTTTCCATCCAGTGACACCACCGATGCAGGGTCATATTTTCCATCTGGTGACACCACCAATGCAGGGTCATATTTTCCATCCAGTGACACCACCGATGCAGGGTCATTTTTCCCATCCAATGACACCACCAATGCAGGGTCATTTTTTCGATCCGATGACACCACCGATGCAGGGTCATTTTTCTTCTTCACTACTGTTAGCCCCTTATGTGCTCCAGTTTTAAACGCTTACATACTGCAGATATATATATGTATATACAGGTACAGAATTTTGCTCTGCATGCCACTATTTTCCCCAAATCCCCACCTGAGAGGGGGGAGCGGGCAAAGTTTGTAAACTTCACCCTGGGTACTGGCAGGGGGTGGGCGCTGGTGTCATTGGATGGAAAAAATAACCCTGCATCGGTGGTGTCATTGGATGGAAAAAATGACCCTGCATCGGTGGTGTCATTGGATGGAAAAAATTACCCTGCATCGGTGGTGTCACTGGATGGAAAAAATTACCCTGCATTGGTGGTGTCATTGGATGGAAAAAATTACCCTGCATCAGTGGTGTCACTGGATGGAAAAAATGACCCTGCTTCGGTGGTGTCATTGGATGGAAAAAATGACCCTGCATCAGTAGTGTCACTGGATGGAAAAAATTACCCTGCATCGGTGGTGTCACTGGATGGAAAAAATGACCCCTGCGTCGGTGGTGTCATTGGATGGGAAAAATGACCCTGCATCGGTGGTGTCACCAGATGGAAAATATGACCCTCCATCGGTGGTGTCACTGGATGGAAAATATGACCCTGCATCGGTGGTGTCACTGGATGGAAAATATGACCCTGCATCGGTGGTGTCACTGGATGGAAAATATGACCCTGCATCGGTGGTGTCATTAGCTGGAAAGCTAAGAGGAAAATGGCGCTGCATCGGAGTCAGTGGGTACAAAGTGCAGCCAATCAGTGAAGGGGAGACATGGGCATGTACATTGTAGTACACACAGATTACCTTATAGTGCAGAGCCCATTTAAGCCCTCACTAACTCATATTTTAAAATATTTTTAATATATAATCAATATTTTATTGGAGTATATTTATTGGCGTATAACACTCACTTTTTCACCATGAAAATTGGGTGCAAATAGCGTGTGCGTGTTATAAGCCAATACCTCAATTTTAGCTGCCTCGGAGGGGGCAGGCAGGGGGGCGGGACGAGCGCCATCAGATTACATACAGTAAGAATTTCCTGTTTACTTGGCGGTTTCTGTAATAGGAAGTCCCTTCTCCTGGGCCGCCATTGGACCACTGTTCTGTCTATCATAGGAGATTCTCACTGTATGTAATCTGTCGGTGCTTGTCCCGCCCCCTCCCTGTCCCCTCTAGGCTGCAGATGGGCATCGATCAGGCTGCACTGATTGCAATGGTGAGGCTGCTGCACTGAAGGAAATGGTGAGGCTGCTGCATTGATGGCAATGGTGAGGCTGCTGCATTGATGGCAATGGTGAGGTTGCTGCATTGATGGCAATGGTGAGGCTGCATTGATGGCACTTGTGAGGTGGCAGATGGGCATTGATCAGGCTGCATTGATGGCAATGGTGAGGCTGCAGATGGGCACTGACCCTTATATTGCTTCAAAGTTCCTTATTTAAAATTGTATTTTTTTTCCTGAAACTTCCCACTTAAAATGATTGTACATGTAATACGCCGATAAATACGGTATATAACTAGTGATAGTGCTCTGAACTGGACACATTGCACTATTGCCCCTACATGAGGGAATTGTGAATGGCTAGAAGGCTGCAGGACAATTCACCAAAATTATCCTAATATATACATAGATTTGTAAAAAAAATCCCTACTCTCTCATTTAAAGTAGTCAGCTTATACAACAATTTTATCAATATGTCTTTGTTAATAATCCTTGAAATCAATTTGGATATATCAATAAAATACAATTTAAGCCCTCACTAACTCATATTTTAAAATATGTTTAATATAAAATCAATATATAACTAGTGATTGTACTCTGAACTGGATTAGAACCCACAACCTTCAACACTATAAGGCTGGTACTCTAACCACCAGGCTATCACTTAAGGACTCTCAATCTTTGGTTTACGCCTTATCAGCCCATACAATTAATTGCTATGATTAATCCGTGATGACCATAGACACACATTGTCCTGCAGCCTTCTAGCCATTCACAATTCCCTCATGTAGGGGCAATAGTGCAATGTGTCCTACAAGTTGGGGTACAGAGCTATGCTGGCCATTGTGTTCTGCTATCTAAGGAAGCTGTGCCCCCCCCCACTCACACACAATACTGTACACATGTTTTCAGCATGGCTCTTTATGTTGGAACAGATGACAGAGAAGAAGGATAAGACAGCAAACCAAGGAACTAATTCATACAGTAGAGGAACCAGAGAACCCAGCACTGCCTGCTTCTCTATACTGTGTGCTGTAACTAAGATAGATTTACATATTCATATACAGAGCAGAAGACATGTATGTCTGCAGAATGATGATCTGTGGGTGTTACTACCTTATTGCTCATTGGTCCTAAAATCTTCCTAATAGAGACAACTATATTTATAAACTCAGAATTCTGACTTTGAAACTCAGAATTCTGACTTTGAATCTCAGAATTCTGACTTTGAAACTCAGAATTCTGACTTTTAATCTTAGAATTCTGACTTTGAAACTCAGAACTCTGACTTTGAAACTCAGAATTCTGACTTTGAATCTCAGAATTCTGACTTTTAATCTCAGAATTCTGACTTTGAATCTCAGAATTCTGACTTTTAAACTCAGAATTCTGACTTTTAATCTCAGAATTCTGACTTTGAATCTCAGAATTCTGACTTTCAAACTCAGAATTCTGACTTTCAAACTCAGAATTCTGTAAAAAAAATATTTTTTTTTCAAACTCATAATTCTGTATTTTTTTATGATGGCCCCCAGGGCTCTTCCATACAATGTACATTGCAAGGAGTATAACAAACTTTGTTGCAGATTCCTATCTTTTGTTATTCTGAAAAAATCCATGTGTGTTTGTCAGTAACTTTGTTCTGAGTGGGTCTAATGAGAGTGGTTTCACAATTAACTGTCAGGTGTGGAGCTACGGGGCACTAATGAGGAAATCTGCTGGGCCTGCAACCCTTTAGACAAGTTCCTATTGAAAGTATCTCTCCAAAAATGACATTTTTGTAGCACGGGTTGCCTGAAATCTGACTTGTATCTTAGTGCAGATTTCTGGGAAAATCGATGAGCCAATCACACAAGCAGGAAATGATGTTTCTGGGGAGTGGTCAGTACACACTCTATGTACAGAACAACCCCAGGTGGCCAAATTGCAACGCATTCTCAGAAAATTACAGAGCTGCAGATTGAAAAGGAAAGGTAATTTTAATAACATTCAATTACAATATGGTTAGTGTCGCAATTATATGCGCTATTTTATTTTCTCATTATTTGCTATTTTTCTTCCCCATGAAAGTGGAGTTACCCTTTAAATAATATCTTCACTAAAAATACACTAAAATCCTTATAAGCTCACACAAACACGACAAAATTTACAAACATCCTGCTTAACAAAGGTAAACTCTATTGAGCTAATAAATAACAAACATTTGTAAATGTTAAATTCATCCTTTTGCAAAATGGTGAAAATCGAAGCTACACAAAATTGTAAAAAAGCTGCCTACTCTAAAATTCTGAAGGTTATTATTACAGCTTTTAAAGTCATTAGGGTCCCCAACACATACATTTTCTGAAAGCACATGACATATAGAATGAAAAAAGATGATACTTTTTTTTAAGTCCAGCAAATGTTGTGCCAATGTTTACCAAAACACATTTTTACTTAACCACTTCAATACCAGGCACTCCCCCCCCCCCCCCCCCTTCCTGCCCAAGCCAATTTTCAGCTTTCAGCACTGTCACTTTTTAAATGACAATTGCGAGTTCATGCTACACTGTACCTAAACAATTTTTTTATAATTTTGTTCCCACAAATAGAGCTTTCTTTTGGTGGTATTTGATCTCCTCTGGAGTTTTTATTTTTTGCTAAGCAAATAAAAAAAAGACCAAACATTTTGAAAAAAAAAGTTTTTCTTTGTTTCTGTTATAAAATTTTGTAAATAAGTAAGTTTTCTCCTTCACTGATGGGCACTGATGAGGCTGCACTGACAGGCACTGATAAGGTGGCACCTATGAGGTGGCACCGATTAGGTGGCACTGATGAGGTGGCACTGATGGGAACTGACAATGGGCACTGATGGGCACTGATAGGCGGCACAGATAGGTGTCACTGATATGCAGAACTGATGGGCATTAATAGGCGGCACTGATGGGCACTCATAGGTGGCACTGGTGGGCACTGATGGGCACTGATAGGTAACACTGATGGGCACTGAAAGTCTACGCTGATGGGTACTTATGAGAGGCACTGATGGGTGAACTGATAGATGCCACTGATAGGCATCGCTAATGGCACTGGCACTGGCAGGCATTGCTGATGGGCACTGATTGGCATCTGCCTGGGCACTGATTGGCATATACCTGGTGGGCATCCTTTGTGGGCATCACTGGTGGTCCTGGTGGCATCCCTAGTGGTCCTGGGCAGGCATCCGCAGGGGGACTGCACTGATAAACAATCAACACAGACCCCCGTCAGGAGAGCAGCCAATCGGCTCTCCTTTACTCGTATCTGTCAGATGTGAGTGAGGAAATTCCTATAAACGTCTCTTCCTGTTTACACTGTGATCAGCCATGATTGGACACGGCTGATCAGAGGTTCTTTACCAAGATCGGTGTTGTGGTGTGTCAGACTGACACACCACAACATCAATTGCCGCACTGTGCACCCCTTAGGGCGCGCAATTGCAGCTTATCTTGCTGGATGTCATATGATGCCCAGTCAGGATAACTGAACCACTTCCCAGCCATCATTTTGCTATAGGCTGGATGGGAAGTGGTTAAAATGCATAAAAAATCATTATTAGCACACATAAACACAACATAACTCACAGGTGTTCTATGCATTCCCATGCAGGCAGTCTCCTTGATGGCACAATGGCTGCAGGGACACAATGGCTGCAGGGACACAGCCACTGCTCCCAATCTGATATCCGTGTGGGTGTACGGCTCCTGACATAGACAGTTTGTGCTTGGAGACATGCACCCACGCGAATGTTAAATTGGAAGCAGTGGCATTGTCTGTGCAGCCTCTGTATCCCACATCAATAGGATTGCCTGCACGGAGATGGCTGGAAAATCTGCTCATCCCTTGTGGGTAAATACAGCCTTGCATGGGCATATGCTGTGTATGTATGTATATGCACCTCGTGTGACATGTTTATCATCCCTCGGCTCTGCATCCTGAACCAATCCCCCACCACATGTCCCAGTAGCAGCTGACAGCTGGCGGGGGGAGGGGAATCATTCCAGTAGTGCTGCAGAGAAGAGGTGCTGGAGAATCTGTCCTATAGGGAAGGGGGTTTTCAGGACAGGAGGGTCAGAGTGGCAGGAGAGATCTGTTTACAGAGTTTGATCTCCTTGTGGCTCCCCTGCAGAAACTGAAGTTGGGAGAGGAGGAAAAGCTAACAGCGCTGCAGAGAGGCCACAGGCGGATTGGTGCTGCAGGGGGAAGGGAATCAAAAGTAGATTTAACGGGAAACCAGCACGTGTCTCCTTATGACTCTTGACTTAGAACTATGTCCCACATATGTTTTGCTACTAAGAAGCTATTTTCCCCTAACTCACATTCCAAAGGCCTTTAGCATTCTGTGAGCTTTCATGTTGTGTACTAGGGATGAGCCGAACACCCCCCTGTTCGGTTCGCACCAGAACATGCGAACAGGAAAAAAATTCGTTCGAACACGCGAACGCCGTTAAAGTCTATGGGACACGAACATGAATAATCAAAAGTGCTAATTTTAAAGGCTAATATGCAAGTTATTGTCATAAAAAGTGTTTGGGGACCCGGGTCCTCCCCCAGGGGACATGAATCAATGCAAAAAAAAGTTTTAAAAACGGCCGTTTTTTCAGGAGCAGTGATTTTAATAATGCTTAAAGTCAAACAATAAAAGTGTAATATCCCTTTAAATTTCATACCTGGGGGGTGTCTATAGTATGCCTGTAAAGGGGCGCATGTTTCCTGTGTTTAGAACAGTCTGACAGCAAAATGACATTTGGAAGGAAAAAACCCATTTAAAACTACCGCGGCTATTGCATTGCCGACAATACACATAGAAGTTCATTGATAAAAACGGCATGGGAATTCCCCACAGGGCAACCCCGAACCAAAATTAAAAAAAAAAAATGATGTGGGAGTCCCCCTAAATTCCATACAAGGCCCTTCAGGTCTGGTATGGATATTAAGGGGAACCCCAGCCAAAATTTTAAAAAAAAATTGACGTGGGGTTCCCCCTAAATTCCATACCAGACCCTTCAGGTCTGGTATGGATTTTAAGGGGAACCCCGCGCCAAAAAAAAAAAAAAAAAACGGCATGGGGTCCCCCTAAAAATCCATACCAGACCCTTATCCGAGCACGCAACCTGGCAGGCCGCAGGAAAAGAGGGGGGGACGAGAGTGCGGCCCCCCCCCTCCTGAACCGTACCAGGCCACATGCCCTCAACATTGGGAGGGTGCTTTGGGGTAGCCCCCCAAAACACCTTGTCCCCATGTTGATGAAGACAAGGGCCTCATCCCCACAACCCTGGCCGGTGGTTGTGGGGGTCTGCGGGCGGGGGGCTTATCGGAATCTGGAAGCCCCCTTTAACAAGGGGACCCCCAGATCCCGGCCCCCCCCCTGTGTGAAATGGTAAGGGGGTACAAAAGTACCCCTACCATTTCACTAAAAAACTGTCAAAAATGTTAAAAATGACAAGAGACAGTTTTTGACAATTCCTTTATTTAAATGCTTCTTCTTTCTTCTTTCTTCCTTCATCTTCTTCTTCTTCTGGTTCTTCTGGCTCTTCTGGTTCTTCCTCCGGCGTTCTCGTCCAGCATCTTCTCCGCGGCGTCTTCTATCTTCTTCTCCTCGGGCCGCTCCGCACCCATGGCATGAGGGGGGAGGCTCCCGCTCTTCTCTTCATCTTCTTCTCATCTTCTTCTCTTCTTCATCTTCTTCTTCATCTTCTTCTTCTTCTTCCTTCTTCTCTTCTTCCTGTCTTCTCCGGGCCGCTCCGCAGCCATGCTGTGGCATGGAGGGAGGCTCCCGCTGTGTGACGGCGTCTCTTCGTCTGACGGTTCTTAAATAACGGGGGGCGGGGCCACCCGGTGACCCCGCCCCCCTCTGACGCACGGTGACATGACGGGACTTCCCTGTGGCATTCCCCGTGACGTCACAGGGAAGTCCCTCAAGTCACCGTGCGTCAGAGGGGGGCGGGGTCACCGGATGGCCCCGCCCCCCGTTATTTAAGAACCGTCAGACGAAGAGACGCCGTCACACAGCGGGAGCCTCCCTCCATGCCACAGCATGGCTGCGGAGCGGCCCGGAGAAGACAGGAAGAAGAGAAGAAGGAAGAAGAAGAAGAAGAAGATGAAGAAGAAGATGAAGAAGAAGATGAAGAAGAAGATGAAGAGAAGAGCGGGAGCCTCCCCCCTCATGCCATGGGTGCGGAGCGGCCCGAGGAGAAGAAGATAGAAGACGCCGCGGAGAAGATGCTGGACGAGAACGCCGGAGGAAGAACCAGAAGAGCCAGAAGAACCAGAAGAAGAAGATGAAGGAAGAAAGAAGAAGCATTTAAATAAAGGAATTGTCAAAAACTGTCTCTTGTCATTTTTAACATTTTTGACAGTTTTTTAGTGAAATGGTAGGGGTAAGTACCCCCTTACCATTTCACACAGGGGGGGGGCCGGGATCTGGGGGTCCCCTTGTTAAAGGGGGCTTCCAGATTCCGATAAGCCCCCCGCCCGCAGACCCCCACAACCACCGGCCACGGTTGTGAGGATGAGGCCCTTGTCCTCATCAACATGGGGACAAGGTGTTTTGGGGGGCTACCCCAAAGCACCCTCCCAATGTTGAGGGCATGTGGCCTGGTACGGTTCAGGGGGGGGGGGGGCCGCACTCTCGTCCCCCCCTCTTTTCCTGCGGCCTGCCAGGTTGCGTGCTCGGATAAGGGTCTGGTATGGATTTTTAGGGGGACCCCATGCCGTTTTTTTTTTTTTTTTTTTTGGCGCGGGGTTCCCCTTAAAATCCATACCAGACCTGAAGGGTCTGGTATGGAATTTAGGGGGAACCCCACGTCAATTTTTTTTTTAAATTTTGGCTGGGGTTCCCCTTAATATCCATACCAGACCTGAAGGGCCTTGTATGGAATTTAGGGGGACCCCCACATCATTTTTTTTTTTTTATTTTGGTTCGGGGTTGCCCTGTGGGGAATTCCCATGCCGTTTTTATCAATGAACTTCTATGTGTATTGTCGGCAATGCAATAGCCGCGGTAGTTTTAAATGAGTTTTTTCCTTCCAAATGTCATTTTGCTGTCAGACTGTTCTAAACACAGGAAACATGCGCCCCTTTACAGGCATACTATAGACACCCCCCAGGTATGAAATTTAAAGGGATATTACACTTTTATTGTTTGACTTTAAGCATTAATAAAATCACTGCTCCTGAAAAAACGTCCGTTTTTAAAACTTTTTTTTGCATTGATCCATGTCCCCTGGGGGAGGACCCGGGTCCCCAAACACTTTTTATGACAATAACTTGCATATAAGCCTTTAAAATTAGCACTTTTGATTTCTCCCATAGACTTTTAAAGGGTGTTCCGCGGCATTCGAATTTGCCGCGAACACCCCAAATTGTTCGCTGTTCGGCGAACTTGCGAACAGCCAATGTTCGAGTAGAACATGAGTTCGACTCGAACTCGAAGCTCATCCCTATTGTGTACTAACCCATTTGTGTTTCTAGTGCCTAGTCCAGTATTTTCCTTCCATTTGGTTAACCCTCTATATATTGTTGCTTGCCTCTAGTATCTCTTGTATATGATTTTTATTATATTTCCTTGTGCCACTGGGTATAAAAATCTGTTCTTTTCCAATATTTTTTAACATGAGATAGTTTCACTTGTTATTTACAATAAATTACACTCAGTTAGTGATTGCCTGTATCCTCATTTCAGTTCCAAACTGGTCTCATTGTTTAGACTGGATTACTTAAGAGATATCCTTACAATTGTAATATTTTTGAAAAATGCAACAATAAAAAAGTCCCCCTTGTCATGGTAAAGATGGTTATATAAACCTGGTGCTTCCATCTCTTCATTGGGTCTTTACTGGGGTATACAAGAAATAGTTGATTCAGCACATCAACATTTAATATTTTGACATTTGATTTTGAGTTGGGCAGACCTTTAATGTGAAACCTGTGCTTGTCCCACGCAGAGCAATGAACCTTGTTCACGTAAAGCTTATCTTAAGACATTTAAAAAAATAATAACGTTTTCCCCTTACCCTGCTGATAAAGGATCTAGCGATCATTGTTTTTTTTTTTTTTACATTATCCAATCTGCTAGAAAAAGTGTTCAGGGTTTGGAGAACTTTAAAACTTTAACAGATTTTAAATGTCCAGGGTTGGGCTTTAAATTTTCTCATCACCGGTAATGCATAATGGCTCCCCTTTGCTCTTACCTAGACATCTAAGAATTAAATAACAACTTCAGCCCCTGAAGGTTTTACCCCTTAATGACCAGGCCATTTTTTTTTGTGTTATTTTAACTGACAATTGTGCGATCCTGCAGCGCTGTACCCAATTGATGTCCTTTTTTTCCCACAAATAGAGCTTTCTTTTGGTGGTATTTGATCACCTGTGTGGTTTTTATTTTTTGCAACAATTTTGAAAAAAAAAAAAAACAATATGTTTTACTTTCTGCTATAAAACACACCAAATAAAAAAATTTAAAAAAATCTAATTTCTTCATCAATTTAGGCCAATATGTATTCTGCTACATATTTTTGGTAGAAAAAAATCCCAATAAGCATATATTGATTGGTTTGCACAAAAGTTATAGCGTCTACAAACTATGGTATATCTTTATGATGTTTTTATTTTTTTTTTACTAGCAATGGTGGCGATCAGTGATTTTTAGCGTGACTGCGACATTGCGGCGGACAAATCTGGCACCTAACTAACGCTTTTGACACTTTTTGTGAACCAGTGACATTATTACAGTGGTCATTGCTAAATATATGCACTGTTATTGTACTAATGACACTGGCAGGGAAGGGGTTAACAGGGGCAATCAAAGGGTTAGGTATGTCCCTATGAGATGCATGCTAACTGTGTGGGGGATGGACTGACTGGGGGAACACAGAGATCCGTGTTCCTGCTTAGCAGAATGGAAATCTGCCTTGTTTAGATAGGCAGACCACCATTCTGCCTCTCTGGGGAATGATTGCGGGAGGCCGGCAGACATCGGGTCCGCCAGACCTACTGACTGGCTACCCCTCTGTCCAATGGGCTCATGCACGCATGCCCACAGTATCTAATGCACAAAATAACGTACAGGTACTTGATTTTGTTCAATAGAGCTGCCCTGCCACAGAATATATGCAGTCGGTGGTCTTTAAGTGGTTAAAGGAATCTCCCCAATGGAAACACACACAGGAACAAAATGCGTTAGTATAGCTCAGAAAGTTATGTAGAATTTTTATTGCTGCCTGAGCCTTCCTTGATAAAAAGTAGAGGAAATCTCCCAAACAGAGAAACAATAAACATATAACAGTAGTTCTACATTTTCCAAAATCTCTTGAAATGAATGGGGTTTATTCAAAGGCAGCACTTATAACAGGGAACATGTACTGAAGGGTTTATCTTTCCTTAGACATAATTTCCAAAGAAAGTCCGAGATTACTATTTTCTTTCTTTTTCTTTTCTTTCATAGAGAAAAACTTTGAGAAGGGTCATGTAAAAATAGTTCCTACTCTTAAAAACTCCAATGTGTGCTGGTACCTACCAATATTTGGACTATATCACCTTAAAAAGCTAGGTTAGATTACAGTTTCTTTGTCTCAAAGATAATGATTCCTCCAAAGACATCATAGAACGCCATGAAAGTACACATCTTTGACAACATCCCCTGTCTTGCAATTGCTTTCAATTTGCACTTCAATTTTCCCATTATCCATTAAGCTAAGAAAGAGAAAACAGGTGCATCCTGGAAAGCCAGTCTAATTTTTCTTACTTTAAAGAAGGAGAAACATCTGAAAAAAGCCAGCCACCAAATCGTGGCAGAGGTTTAGGAAAGGACTGGTCCAGGTTCCTTACAGGCAGCCCCATTGGTGAGATTTGGATTTTTACTATACCTACCCAGTAATCTCATCTGCAGAAAAACAATGGTAACTGAATGTTTCATATATTTGTTTATATGCATTTCTGCTTTTCTTCCCAGTTTCCCCATCACCTTTATTTAGGAGAGATGGCAGATGGTATTGAGGTGTACAGCTTAGGATCCCCTTTTTCCCTTTTTTATTTTTGTTTCCAGTTACTTCTTGCCTTAAAATCATTTACTATCCAGAAGGCCTATTTCTCCATCTTCATAATGGTCTGAATTTATATCCATTGGAGCATGTTTCCACAAGATAGGAGTCCCTCATAGTTGGGGGGCTCAGCATGTTGTGGCCTTGGTATTTCTTTTAAATTCATTTGACAGTATACACAGCAAATTTGACATTTTCTTTAATGAATTGGCTCTTGGTTTTCATATGCAATATTTAAAAAAAAATATGAATTTTGCATGCAATAATCATTAATAAACTCACCCCTAGCACTAAACACTGTGTTGATGGGAAATAATTAAACATCCTGATTTTAATTCTCACCTATTTGACATTTACATAGGTATCAATTGAATAGGAAGGAGTTTTGTGGTCAGTACATACTATGATTATTGCAATCTGATTAATAGTATTTTATCTGTTAATGTGATTGCCCAGTTAAGGGAATCTTGTGTGAAAACCTTTATAGATAAAAAAATATATATCATTCTAAAATATATATGATTGATACTTGTCTTAATAGAAAGTAATACTGTGAGGGGGAAATGGAGATAAAAAATATAAGGACATTTTGAACTTGTTCCTCTGGCTTCTTTTTGCTCATTAACTCCTTTTTCAACAATAAGTGGTTCTCATCCTTACAGTAATTGCAAAGTATTTGGTCTCTTACTTATTATTGTCAAGAGGATTACGTCCTACTACATTTCCTCTGCAAAAGGCTACACCTTCATATTATCTGCAATTTAGAAACCTAAAGAGATTAAGTGAGTTTTATTGAACTAAATATGTGTAAAAATGTATGCTTAATCACCATGTAGATGAAAATGTGAATTAAAAGCAAATACCCTGCCATTTTAACCAGGATGGCCTGCATTTCTTCTACTGGTTATTATGTATTTTTACACCAGTGCAGAACATATTGATGTGGGAGAATATGTAAAGACAATTAAAATAGCTGTTATACTATTGACATCAAAGTCACATACTTGTAGAACTTAGCCTATGCAAGAGTCAATAGTGAAAAGCCATAATTCCCTTAAGATAAACTGTACATGACAATGCCTAACACCCAGAAACAGGTTTACAAGGGGTTTGAAACACTTTATTACAAAAAAGCTTGTGTAGCAAATATATACTGTATGTCACAGTAGAGTTACTTATTACATGAAGGTTACTATTCAACAAAGCCCTAGCAATAAGCTCAAATGTATTATTTATTTATGTATGCTACCCCAAAAATTAAGTTTCCATATATGTTTTGACTTATTTGTATAGTTCTCGATAAAGCCAATGTAGCCTAAACAAAAAAAAAAGGCAGGCCTTACCTGACATATTTTTATATACGTGCAATGCTTTTTGTGTGTTTAATAGATGATAAAAAATGATACATTAAAAAGGGCTTTGCTTTTAAAAAATTACTTCTTAAACTATTTTCACCTTTCAGGATGATCCTTACAGTAGCTGTTACAGCTAAGGCTCACTTTTTTCATTGGAAGCCTTGCAGCACCGGAAGAATTACTAAAACCCAAGAACAATAAATGTAATATATTAAAGCTTGCAGTACTTAGATATGGTGATTCATTTGTTTCATTTTTCACACTAAGAACATTTTCACCAAATACAGAAAATACCTGTTATTTTTTTTGCAAAAATGCAGTGTCCTTGTGACTTCCTGTGAGCTGCACCAAATAATATCTTCCTTCCTAGCTATTTAATAACATCTTCCAATTGCCCTCCTCCTCATATATTGGAGAAGAAAAAATAAGGGCATGCTAGTAGTCCATAAGGAGAGCAGCCTGGGGTTACAACTGTGACTCCCTCCACAGATACAGTAGTGGAGTGATGCAGTCACCCAAGAACAGGAAGTGTGTTATTTGTGGGATAATGTAGTGAAAATCAAAAGAAGCTTGAAAAAAAAAAGAAAATGAAATCAGCCACCAAATAAGCTGCAATTTATGTTGCATTACATTGTTGATGTTGGGTTTAGATACACTTGAAGTCGTGCTAGTTCAATGGTAGGCATGTCACTGTGGGGTTTATTTATCAAAGCTGGAGAGTGCAAAATCAGGTTCACTTCTGCACTGAAACCAATCAGCTTCTAACTTCAGCTTGTTCAAATAAGCTTTGGCAATAAAACCTTTGAAGCTGATTGGTTTCTATCTAGAAGTGAACCTAATGTTGCACTTTCCAGCTTTAGTAAATAAACCTCTGTGCATGATGTTGCTAGGAAATGACAGCCTTTAGATCCAGATTGAAGTCATTATTGTGTTAACAGTCCTCCTGACATATTTAAAAAAAAAAAAAAAAAATATATATATATATATATATATATATATATATATATATATATATATATATATATATATATATATATATATATATATACACATTTCTCTTTTTAATTTTGGGCAGAGTGCTAGTCAATAGTTAGGCAATAAAAAAAATCAGTGGGAGTTCTATGTACAAGCTATGGAGATTTGCAAACAAAATTTTCCCCAGAGAGGGTGGGACTTTAAAGACATAGATTGTCAAACAAGAAATTGATAAAAGAATAAATTTTATTTAAACAGTATGTAAAAAAAAGGGGGTATTACATAGAAATGTGTTATTTATATCACATATCAAAAGTACAAACAATAATTAAAAATGTTGCTAAATATGCAAAAAACTTTGGAGTGTACGATTTCTCAAAAAAACTCAGAGAGACAAAGTACACCCAAAATATAATAACATGCGAGCATTCGATAAATCCTACGCATTATGGAGTGTTCCACACTCCTTCTTCAGGGATAGTCCGATATGCATTAATATTGTGCATGTAACCATGCGTCCAAAGAGCAACCAAGGTCAGAATAATAGAGCCAGGGGCCAAGAGTGGATGAATCAATAGTTTAGGATAAAAAAGAGTTCCTGTCTGATGAGAAAGGTGGGCACGGAAAGCAGCTGTGCGCAAACTGGGACCGCAAACAGCTGGAAGCTCAAAGAGGGTGCTGTGTGTACACAAACACAGGTGGCAGATACTATAAAGGTGCCGGGTCAGGAGAAGCAGATGTTCATCATTGATTTCATGCACTATAGAATATATATATACATATGGGGCTTGAGAGCAGAGGAAGAAATCAGAACGGGGCTTTACAGGCATCCCATAGGTACACTTATCCACCGAGATATAGCCTGCATCGGCACCTTCCAAAAGCATGCCGTCCCGTGGAGACCACAACACTTGTATGTGTTGTGGTCTCCACGGGACGACGTGGTTTTGGATTTTGCTTTTTGGTGGATAAGTGTATTTGGTGGATAAGTGTACCTATGGGAAGCCTGTAAAGCTCTGTTCTGATTTATTCCTCTGCGCTCAAGCCACATACATATATATATATATATTCTATAGTGCATGAAATCAATGATGAACATCTGCTTCTCCTGGCCCGGCACCTTTCTAGTATCTGTCGCCTGTGTTTGTGAACACACAACACCCACTTTGAGCTTCCAGTTGTTTGCGGTCCCGGTTTGCGCCCAGCTGCTTTCCGTGCCCACCTTTCTCATCAGACAGGAACTCTTTTTTATCCTAACCTATTGATTCATCCAATCTTGGCCCCTGGCTCTATTATTATGACCTTGGTTGCTCTTTGGACGCATGGTTACATGCACAATATTAATGCATATCTGACTTCCCTAAAGAAGGAGTGTGGAACACTCCGTAATGCATAAGATTTATCGAATGCTCACATGTTATTATATTTTGGGTGTACTTTGTCTCTGAGTTTTTTGGAGAAATTGTACAATCCAAAGATTTTTGCATATTTAGCAACATTTTTAATTATTGTTTGTACTTTTGATATGTGCTATAAATAACAAATTTCTATGTAATACCCCCTTTTTTGACATACTGTTTAAATAAAATGTATTCTTTTATCAATTTCTTGTTTGACAATCTATGCCTTTAAAGTCCCATCCTCTCTGGGGAAAATTTTGTTTGCATTTAAATTTGGGCTGTTGGCTGACCACAGCAGATGAGTTATTTTAACTATACCTCCAACCCTTTTGATATTTAAGCTATGGAGATTTATAATCTTTTGCTATCCTGGTTATCCTGGTAACTATTGTCAATAAAATAGAAATAAATGTCATGAAAAATACAACATTTTGCAGCTGTCACCAGAACAATGAGTGATGGTAAATTTTCCCATTGGGGTACTCATTCATGTGATAACTATCTCAGAGATTTCCCTTAATTTTGTTAGATTTCTGTTGCATCTCTGGTACAATAAGTGAAGGCAACCTATCCAAAACAACAACAACAAAAATAAATATACTGTACATACACTTTTAGGAATGAGAACCTGAAATGAAAATAAGCAATGAGGAGAACATATAGTGCTCATATGCCCTGAACATGGCCCATACTGACATATACTGGTACCCTCTTTACCACTCAGGAAAATCCATTACAGAGGATACATTTACCTAATGGGTGTCTATAGAGCTAGAAGACTGCCCATCAACATATGATAATTTTCCAACTGCAAAGGTCAGTACCCATAGCAACCAATCCATCTAGTACTATTTTACTTAAGTGAAAGGAAGTTCTTTTTTACTTCAACTGTTTACAGGATATGTCTGTACACACACAGTAGATTATTTTTTAAATGTATTCTTATTAGCAGTTAGGAATCTGGCATATTTGAAAAGATCTTATACTAAAAAAATGTGTAACATTGAAATTCTTTATTAGGATTCACCAAAGTCTAGTCGACTAGCATAAAACATCTTTTGAACTCAATAGGAGTTTCTGTATCAAGTGAACCAATTAGTACTATTGCTAGCATAATGCATACTCCCCAATGGGATTTCTAAGAAAAGCATAAGTAATAGCATCAAATGTTTGACTCTTTTATACTCGGCAGTGTTAATGTAACACTTCAAAGATAAATGATTGCTACCTTACTTCACAATTTATTGTTGTGAAAGATCAGTAATGATGGCCCTGCTGGAAAAGTAAAAAAAAAAAAAAAAACACAAACAAACCACAAAAAAGAGTCACACAGCCCTAAATATGACCCAGCTTTGATAGCAATAGGATAATAGCTATAATATAATGTATATACTACTAGTCAAAAACTTTAGAAGACCCCCCTTTTTTAATGTCTCTTTATGTATGAAAATAAAGAATAGAACAAAAAAATGATTAGACAAAAACAAAATCATGGAATGGTTCATTTAACAACTATGTTACTTACTATGTAACTATGTAACAAAATGCAATCTAAATTTTTGACTCATCAAAGGACCCACCTACAGATATAAGAGCCAGAACTCCGCCGTCAGAATTTTACTCCAGTTTCTAAGTGCCTTTTGATGGTGTAGGAAACTGTACTCACTAACAACTTGGCTTCCTTTGCAATTTCTCTAAAGGAAAGACCTACACTTTTAAAGGATATAATGGTCTGTAGTCTTCCTTTGTTAATGGCCTTTTTCTCGCCATTTTGAGAACAATATATTGTACTACTTCCTGCAGTACAACGTCCACATATTGCTTAAGAGGGTGTTGTTATGTTTCAATACTGCTTTTATACAGACAGGGAGCTTGTAAGTAATCAACAAAATTTGGGACAACCATAGGAATTAAGCACAACTTTTAAAGCTTATGCAGGCCATAAATGGGTCAAATTTCAAACGAATGTTCTTTAGAAAATCTGAAATTTTGTCCATTTTGTAATCTGATGGTGCCACCATCGATTTCAAAGTGCGACCAAACAAGCTTTAAATTTCATGTTGCTACAGAAAAGAAATTTTGTGTCCAGAATCTTCTTTCCTTTCCAGGTCAGAGCTCATGTGCATTTCTTTTTCAATTATATTTCTTGTGCAATTCCCCCATCATTGATTAGAAGTTTGTTTAAAAAAAAAATTCCAACATGCCCGATCACTCAAATTTGATGGGCGCACAAAAATCAGCCATTGCTGTGGCCCAATAATGGTACACAATGTAATAGAAAATTCATCAATACGATTTTCAACAGAAAAATTTGTTCGGGATTCGACCCATGTATGACCGGCTTTAAGTTACTCACAGTGTTGTAGAACAACTGTGAATTGTTAAGTCATTCTTCCCTAAAATGTACATTATTTCCCAGTGTTTGTGAACTTAACTTTTTTTTCATCTCTGGCAGTTTACCGCTTACCTTTGTACCATTTCAGGTTGTTCACTGGACTTGAACTGTTTAAATTTCAATTAAGACTGGAAAAATGGGGGTGTTCTAAAATGTATTTATGATGGTGACAGTCACTAATCCATCTTCTACTGTACCAATCCAGGATCCCAAGCACCACTGTCTGGGTGGTTTGCAGTGTCCACGGTATCCAGGCAGCCCAGGAACAAGAAGCTGGATTGTGCTTTTTCAAGCCAGAGTGGCTTGAAAATAAAGCAGAGGCCTTGAATTATGTAGCCATGCCCATCAGCATCCTGTGACTTCACTTTCGGTCCTGCCACTTCAGGTTTTGTCTGCGCTCCACTTATCTCAGCATCCTGCTTCCTGTTCCTGGATGCCTGGTTACCTTGGACACTGCAAACCATGCAGACAGCTAGGCAAATTTAGGCTGAAATGTAACTCTTAAGCCTCATACACACAAACGAATTGTTGGCCAACAAAACTGTGGAACTTTGTCCAAATGGCCCAAACTTGTCTTGCATACACACGGCCACACAATTGTTGGCAAACAAACACGAACATAGTGATGTACTACATTGTTTTTCAGCTCTTTAGCACCACCCTTTGGGTTCCTTCTGCTAATTTTGTGTTAGTAGAAGTTTGGTGAGTGTTGAATCGAGCTTTTCATTTCGCACTTTTCATTTCCCACTTTTCAGTTTGCACTTTTAATTTCATACTTTTCAGTTTGTTTCTGAATGGACGTTTGTCAACCAGCCATGATGCGGAATCGGAGGAGATAATGTGTTATGTATTATTGGCCTTGGAGTTATTGCTTTGACATTATCTTTTTGGTTGAATAATGATTTAATTTGGTATATTTTCTATTTTTGGATGCATAGAATGCACTTTTTGGTTAAGTTCTATTGACAGATATCATGTCTAATGTCTAATTTTATTTGTTTTCTTTTTTTAACCACTTGCTTACTGGGCACTTAAACCCCCCTCCTGTCCAGACCAATTTTCAGCTTTTAGTGCTGTCGCACTTTGAATGACAATTGCGCGAGCATACAACACGGTACCCAAATGAAATTTTTATCATTTTTTTCCCACAAATAGAGCTTTCTTTTGATGGTATTTGATAACCTCTACGGTTTTTATTTTTTGTTAAAAAAAATTTAAAAAGGCAGAATTTTTTTTTAAAAATTATATTTTTTTTATATTTTGTTATCAATTTTTGCAAACAGTTAATTTTTCTCCTTCGTTTATGTACGCCGATGAGGCGGCACTGATGGGCACCGATAGGTGGCAGTGATGGGCACTGATGGGTGGCAGTTATGGGCACTGATGTGTGGCAGTGTTGGGCACTGATTGGGCACTGACTGATGGCAGCACTGCTAGGTGGCACTAATAAGTGGCACTTGTGGGCATTGATAGGTGGCACTTGTGGGCATTGATAGGTGGCACTTGTGGGCTTTAATAGGTGGCACTTGTGGGCTTTAATAGGTGGCACTTGTGGGCACTGTGGGCACTGGCAGATGGCACTTGGAGGCACAGATGAGGCATCTGTGCCTCCTTCCTCTTCGGGACCGATGTCCCTTTGACATGAGCCGGTGATCGGCTTTTTTTTCCTCCTCACGCTGTCAGCGTGAGGAGAAAACTAAACCGATCACCGAGCTTTTGTTTACATCATGTGACCAGCTGTCATTGGCTGACAGTTGATCACATGGTAAGGGGCCGGGACCGGCCCCTTACTCGGATCTGTGATCACCCGAGTCTCCGTGACTCGGTGATCACAGCGCGCACACCGCGTGCCCTGCAGGGTGCGCGCGGTGCGCGTGCATAGGGGAGGACGTCATATGACGTCCTCCCGGAGATTGAGGTCCGCGCTGTAGCCGTCATTCGGCTATGGCCCGGACCTCAAGTGGTTAATGTACAATAAAAAAATTGTATAGAATAATACTCGACTGTTTGTTTTACTTCAAATGACACTTTGGGAATAGGCAGTTACATTTAAAAAAATACAAATTTTTTTGTATGTAAAATGTAAAATTGACAAGGGACACTAACATAGCTCTATCTTTGATCTTAAAAACTACAGGATAATGGTGTTGTGGTAACTTGCCCAAATAAAAAAAAAAAAAGCATAATAATATTATTCTTGATATCACTAGAAAAAAAGCCTTTGAAAATTTGCTTGCAATAACTCCATCAGTATCACCAGCAAAGCAGCTTCATTATTATCCCATTAAAGAAAAAGAGAATTGTGCGCTGCATTTAGAGACTTCATAATTTGCCACCTCAGGAATGTTAATTCTCCATTACGAACGCTAGTTTACAAGGCTGACTGTTTGTACTTTAGAGTTTTGTCCAACGGACTTGCGTACACATGCTCGGAAAATCCAGCAACACATATTTGTTCGTGGAAAATTTGAAAACCTGCTACCAAACATTTGTCCGTGGAAAATCCAACAACAATTGTCCGATGGAGCATACACACAGTTGGATTTACCGCCAACATCCTGTCATCGAACATTTCCCATTGGAAAGTCCGATCGTGTGTAGGAGGCTTAAGTATCACTATTAGGGAATAGTGTATAACTAAGGACATATGTGTATATAGATAGGCGGACACTAATAAAGTTTAATTCAAAAGACATACAACCACAATCTGAATGAATGGTTTTGTGTCAAATCCTATTAAAAGCTAGATAAAAAAACCCTCAAAAAACACTCAACCAATTCTGAAGACCACTTTGCATTGTACTAACATAAAAAAGGGACTGTATACATATAAACATCTATCTATCTATCTATCTATCTATCTATCTATCTATCTATCTATCTATCTATCTATCTATCTATCTATCATTCTATCTGAAAAAAACAGCTGACCAGGTCCAATGGACAGGCTGGAAGTCCAAAGATTATTAAAAGTTAAAGTTTAAGGGTTGAATAAAGTGATGAGAGGTTAGTAGAGTCAGGTTTTTATGGGTCTCTGTTTTCCCTTTCTCCTGGTCATAACTGGATCTGAAAGTGCAAGAGAAACTCAATTTTTGAGTTGTCAACAAAACACAAATAGAGAATAATCTTCCAGTTAATCAAATCCAAAAAATCCACGCTCTGTCATAAAACCACAAGTTAGCAAGCAGCCGCTTAATCAACTGTATTATCAGCTCATAAACAAATGTGTATAAATTATAAGCAGCTCTAATAAATAATACAAATTATAAATTCATAAACATGAATCCATGGACATATATAAAGTGCAAACGTGCAAAAGTGATTGTGCATAAAAAAAACAAAAAAATCAACAAAAAAAAACAGGAACAAACAGAGATGACTATGGAGTCTGGAGAAAAAATGTGAAGGTCCCCCAACGATGGTCGCAGCTTCCCGACTCAGCAGACCAGATGAGAGGAAACATATAAAGACAAAGTGCAGGAAGTCCCAAATAAATTCAAAGATCTTTATTGGCAAGTTAACAAGGATGATGAACTGTCAAAAAAGGGGTACTAAATCCAGAGCAGTAATAAATACAAGGTTTAAAACAATACAAATGTGGAAGAAAAGGAAGCTTGCTGTGACATTCACAACACTTACACTGACTGTGGCGGTGTCTAGGGTCCAGTAGAGATGGAAGATGACTGTCCTGCCTCCAAGGATGAGATGGAAGACCCCGGAAGTGTGGTGGAGCCTGGGGATGCTTGGTGGGAAGGCTGGGAAGGAGTGCAGGTGAGGGGCTATCCACCAGGCTCAAGCCACACAGCACAGGACCACCAAGGATGGAACAGGGGGGCAAGCTGGCAAACTCTGTATACACTGGGGGAAGAGGCTGCAGCACAGGCACAGCTGAGATGAGCCGTAGTCGGCGGGGATGCCCTCCGCAACTCGACTACTGGGTTCCGGGTGCTGTGGTCAACTGACCGGTCATATCACATGCTGGATGGTATCAAGCTCCAGCAGATTTCAACAGCAATAATACACTCAGAAGCCAGTGTACAGAGGCTGAGATCCCATGATCCACTGCGTTACACTAATTGGGCATTAATAGGCTCCAGTGAACTCCCACAATGTCCCCACAGTCAGGAACGCAGAGGGAGGATTGGCAAGGAAAAAGTGCAGGGGGTCTTGAACAGTATAGAGACGACATTTCGGGAATTAACCCCTTCCTCAGGTCATATGAAAAAGTGGGGATTTTCCTCATATTTAAGAGATTTCAGCTCATTTTTTTCAGTTCCTTATACTTCAGTGGTCTTTATCCTGGCAGATTATTTGCTTATCAGTAGTCACAGTTAGTTAGCTAAAAGAATTAAGCTAACGGTAACTTGGAGGTTTGTCTAATTTTTTAACCATGACTTCTTTCTCTATGACTGAAATTCTAAATCAAATGGACAAAATCTATAATAGAAACAACACACTATAACATGGAATAGCTGAGGATTTCATCCCTGTTTATGTTCCTTTAACAAGTGACAGTATGACCTTTTGTTTTGATTTCTTTTATTTGCACAGAAAACTACAGTCTATTTGACTTGTCAGATTCAGGAAGCAATATTAGATTTCTTCTGCAGCAGAAAGATAATAACAAACACTATCCGGTCCAAGCAAAATAGAGGAGGTATGGGCAGTTTTAGAACCAGGAACATTAGCTTTTCTTTTAGGAAACACCTTTAATTTTCCTCCAGAACTGATATCATTTTTCTAAACTTCACAGAGGAATCACAGTGAGGGTAATTAGTACTATGCATGTATGGTCCATGTAGGTAAAAATGCACATTAATCATATATTTAATAGTTAGAGGGATGCACTTTGAGATATAATGCATTTACAAATATCTATTTAGGCTCAAAAAATGTCAGCATTTTTTCTCACAAATAAATGAACACATTCTCAAGTGTATCCCTGGTAGTGTTTGAAGATATTCTGTAGCTGAGGTTAAGAAGTAAGATCTAGGTGCTTCCATCTTGCAAACATTACAGCTTGCTGGTCTTTCAGGGCAGTATATGTATTTGCACAGATATGTATCTGTACTATATAGTTACTATATAGTCACTTTCTCTAATTGAACTGATCACCAGTGTCACAGGGAAGAAAAGAGAAAGTCCAAAATGTTCAATTGCCATCAGAAAAGGAAGATGTCATGACTGTTTAAGAGGGGATTTCCCTTGCATTGACAGGTTATCCTTTCACTTCCTGTTAAGTCAGCAGAACCAGAAGTTAAGGGTAATCTCCCTGATGAGATGCAGATGGCAAAAAATCTGACAATGATTTTAATCCTTCCAGTCTGTATCCAAAAAAAATGTGAAGATAGACAGCTCTGTGTGGGAGTCACTGTAATCAGAGCTTACACAGGGCTGGGTACTCTCCCTATCCCAATGTAACAATGCTGGGTCAATCTCTAAGCACCAGCACTGTCACATGGGATGAGTCACATGCTGCTCTATACCTGGGAGTGCCACATATTTCCTTTGCTCCAGGAAGTTACGTGGAACAGAATGGAAGAGATGTATTTTGAGTCATGAAGAACAGAACACCAGTTGTATTGTTGTCCTTGTCTCCTTTAAAGCGGAAGTAAATCCATCCATAAAACAGTTTCATTTCCGGCACGTGCCGGAAATGTAACACTCTGATTGGTTGTGCTGTCAATCAAACTGTCAAACCATCCAATGGCTGGTGTCATAACTGATCACATGTGCAGCATCATGGCAGTTGTAGATTAAACAGAGGCAAAGATGGCAGCTTCCTTGGCTGAAAACAATAGGAGGGTTTACTTACACTTTAAGGAGATTCACTTTCTCTATCTGTCCTACTGACCACTAGCACTGAAGCTGAGGCATAATTTTGAGTTGTCATCAGAAGAAGAATTGAAGTGAAATATTCCATTGGAGACAACTGTCTCTAAATTTTGAGAGATTTCCTCTCACTTTTGGTCCACAATAAAGGAAGTGCAGGGAAGTCTGCTGTCCAGGAATAAGGGTGTGGTAGAAGAATATTGTATGAATTGGTGTTCAGCAGAAGGATGCTAGAGATTGAGTGATATTTTTGTGCATTTTTCTCTATAGCAGAGAGATCAGTAAGTTTGCATTTAGAACTAGGACATTTAGAACTCAACCCTAGCCTCCATTTGAATTGCTTTGTTCATGAGATTTTTGGATTAAAAGCCTAAGGTTAGTAAGTGTTCAACATTTTACTCAGTCATTGTTGTTTGCACTATTTCCACTTTCAAGTTCTATAATATTCATCTTATTCAATGATTTCATCATAGCAACTGTAGTGGTATACCTGTTAGATTCGAATACAGCCAACATTCAAGGACTGTAAATGAATATCCAAAATGTCAGTATTCCAGCTCTCCTTTCCATTTCTAGCTCAATTGTAGTTGCAATTTTGTCCCCCTGGGACTTATTCAGCCTGTACACAATAGTTCTATTAAAAAAAAATAATAATCTAAAACTATACTATAAAAAAATAACTGCATTTTCCTAGCTTTGTTACCATCTTAAAGCATGTAATCTGTTTCATATCCTTTTTTAGGCTGTATTACAGTATATTTGTTGCCTAGGAGAATATATAGAAAGCTGAATGTGATGTTTAAGTCTTTGAATCAATTAAAGGTAATTTTTAATTCCATTAGAGACATATTATGTTTATAACATTACTGAACAATATTAGTCACATATACAAGTAATATATTGTTATGCATTGTATTATCCCTCACACTGATAATGCTAGATTAAATGTTCTGTGTGACTGAGTACTAAGCACATGTATCTCTTTCTTAAGACCCTACCACTGTAACTATAGTAACCATCACATCACGCAATTGTGTTTGTAGTTCATATGACACTAATTATATTTGTGCTCATCCTGGCACCATGACATTACCATGATGAAAATACTTTACAATTTCAATTTAATAAATGCTATTTTTGAAAATGTTTTTAACATAAGGTGGGTGAAATCTAATGAAGATTTTAAAATAGCCCTTTTTATAGATCTGGCAGAACACTTACTTGGCAAACGGCAAACAGATTAGAAATTGTGCTTTGATTAGCATTTATGATTACAGAGAATGAATAAATTCCACTGATAACTGATTCATCTAGTGAGCTGCTTTTCAAATCCCACAATATTTGTAGAGTTTTATGCTAAAAAAGATCATTGACTATAACATTTTATATTCCTAAAATAGTTTCATAAGTTGAGCAGAGGTCATAATATCAGCAGCAGCATTTAATATAGTGACCTTTTCAATAGTTTTTAATACTATGGGTAGTGAATTAATAAACAAGGTTCATTACCCTCATGATGAAAACACAAGGAGAACTAGAAAAGCAAAGGGAATCATTGTGCTAACAAATTAATCAATCAATCTAACTGCAAATTTAGCATTCAACTCAATACGTATGCACTAGGAAATCTAAAAGGATGCAAGCTTGAAATCTCATGGTTCATTCACAGGTTAGATAATTTAACAGCTTTATAAATAACCTTTATCACTCTACAAAAAGGTCTTGCTGCAACTTCTTCTACTTTGCAAGAAAAGGCATAGTATTTCTACATATATTGTGTATTATGTACTATATTCCGGACATGGCAAATAAAAATTCATTTTTTTCACATTTTGCTTTAGTTAATAAATATGAAAAATTTTATATTTACAACTTGAAGATAGCAGGTAGTGAGTGTAAGGATACAAAACAACCTAAACAGGAGCTTTTTAAAACTGAACTGTAAACAGTCTGTGTTGTGAACTGGATAGTGAGAATGTCAAATTAAATACAATTACCACATCAGCCCTGGAAGGATTTACCCACTTCCTGACCACGCAATTTTTTGCAATATGGCACTGCGTCGCTTTAACTGACAATTGTGTGGTCGTGCGATGTTGTACCCAAACAAAATTGATGTTTTTTTTTTTGCACAAATAGAGCTGTCTTTTGGTTGTATTTGATCACCTCTTTTTATTTTTTGCGCTATAAACAAAAAATGAGCGACAATTAAAAAAAAAAAACAATATTTTTTACTTTTTGCTATAATAAATATCCTCTCCAAAAATATAAAAAAACAAGTTTCTTCATCAGTTTAGGCCAATATGTATTCTCCTACATATTTTTGGTAAAAAAATGCAAAAGCGTATATAGATTGGTTTGTGCAAAAGTTATAGTGCCTACAAAATAGGGGATATATTTATGGCATTTTTATTACTAGTAATGGCGGTGATCATCAAATTTTAGTGGGACTGTGACATTGCGGGGGACAGATCAGACACTTTTGACACTTTTTTGGGACCATTGACAATTATACAGTGATCAGGGCTTAAAATAGCTATTGATTACTGTATAAATGTCACTGTCAGGAAAGGGGTTAACACAAGGGGTTAGGTGTCCCCTAGAGAGTTGTTTCTAACTGTGGGGGGAGTGTACTGGCTGGGAGTAGAGAGAGAAATCTCTGTTCCTGATCACTAGGAACAGCAGATCCCCCTCTACTCCCCTGTCGGGATGGGGATCTGTTTGTTTACATACACAGATCCCTGTTCTGGCTCTCTATGGAGTGATCGTGGGTGGCCAGCGGACATCAGGGCCATTGGCCACACGCATTAGCTCTGGCATCATCTGCGTATGCACCTTACACCTGTGAAAGTGGCCGACATACATCTATGGCTGTTGGCACGGCGGTGCCAACCTGCCGCCGTATGATGACGGCGGCTGGTCAGCAAGAGGTTAAAAAACCACAAAAGAGAAATGTTAACTACCCATCTTCCCCAAGCAGTAATGGTGACCTTTGCAAGGTTTCCTTTTATCTCTATGTCATGAGGTACATAGCTAGTGTTTGCCTTTTTAACAGAAAAACCAGCATGCTCTGCAAACAATGTATCATGTTTATTTTTAAAATAGAAATTGTAAACAAACAATGAAAAATAGAGAACCAAATATAAATTGTCAATTTATCAACAGGTAAAACATTCAATAAAAATGTCTAAAATTAAAGGATAAGTTTACCTTTCATAACATGTTTCACTCATATTCAGGGTGCAACATGTTATGAATGCACCGGCCCCCACACCTCCCACTCCCCCGCTGTACCAGCTTGCCAGGGATCTTCTCCACCTGCTAGCTGTCAAAATTTTAAAAAGTGTGGCCATGAGGGGCTCCGCCCACCCGGTCACATCACTCATTCACAGCGCTTTGTGAATGGAAAACTACAAGGTCTGACAGCCTTTACAGCTGTCGACTTGTAGTTTTCAATTGACTACCACTGCGCTGTGAGCGCTGTGGTAGTTCATTCATTCTTCCTGTCGGCATATATCATCTTCCTCCTATGAGGTACAAGAAAGCACATACATTGACAGGTCTGCAAGAGACCTGCATGGTATCAGTGATCTGCTGATTGTTGGTGCACTTTTTTCCAGGCTCCTGCAACAAAACATAATAAATGCATATTTTTTTACCTGCAAAGAAATGTTCATTTATTATTTTTTCTGAAAAAATGAACTTATCCTTATCCTTATCATAGTTTCCTTCCCTACCATGTTTTTATCCAGAATTGTTAAATGCGTGAATGCAGCCTAATTTACATTTACAAAACTAATGATCAATTTCTACTGAATTTTCAGTCTTTCATGATGACTCTGACCACACATCACCACAAAGGTTAAGTTTTTAACACGGTATATACTTCAAATAAATGTTTTTTTTTATTTATTACAAGTAGTTTCCCTTTAAGTATTACTACTCTCCATAGGTTTGGCCTCTTTAATCTGAAGATGAAAATACTCCTAAGCTTCTAAACAGAATTGGCTCCATCTTTGCACTCTAAATTTAGAACAACTATGTCACATAAAATAGTAATGGCAGCCCACATGTCTCCATGGAAACTTGTTATCTCAGTAAATGGCAAGCCAAATAAAAATAATAACAAAGAGAAATGAAAAAAATTGTACATCTTGTCACTTGAACATAACACTAATAGTAACAGTGTATGACAAACAAATATTGTGTTCAAAATAGTTTGCCTTGCAAAATTCTTGCAATTAGCATATTAGTATACATAAGAACCTGTAATGTTAGCTTATTTATAATTCACCACAATTAATAATATTGTACTAAAGAAGGTACATTCTACATAATAAGTGATTAATTAGTGCTTACACTTATGCTATGTTTTTAAGAATTTATCATTGTTAATTTTTTGGATTAAGATGCAACTATATTATGTAAATATAATAATTATAGGACACATAAATAAATCATGTAATTTACAACAAAGCATACCCTTTGTTCACAGTTAGTACATGCAGAGCAAACAAAAAAGCAAATTAATTCATTAGTGTCTAAAACAAGAGGACTTACAGAGCTAGAATGAGTTTCCATGTTTTTTTTTTCTCTGACAGGAAGTAAGGGGAATCTTCTAATAGGGATATCAACAGCAATAAAAATTTTGCCTGATTGTAAATAAATGTTGATAAATTATGAGTTTGTTTTGGTCTGAGTTTTCCCTATAGATGTGATGGAGTGACATAGACTAGGATTGGAGCATACACTTTACAAACGGTTTCTGCTGATTAATGAGGAATATACTCTGATGCAATATTAACCCTAATGCACAATCAGTGGAAAGATCTGACCAAAAGGAGAGTGTGTGTAATCTGAAGCACAGTTTGTCCTTCTTATTATTAGGAGGTCAACATATTCTGGTGAGCAGGCCACACTAAGAGGAACAAATGTTGGAGCACAATAGTTTGCTGGACATGGAGCACTTGAATTTTGGATTTTGCACTTTTTTGGGTGTTTATGGACATAAAACTATTTGTTAGAACTTTGACCTATTTACAGTAGAACAGTGAGGTGCTTTGTCACTTTATAACTGCATTAGGTATATTTGTTTAGTAATCAATTTAGGTCTATTTATTTGCAATATCACGGTTCGATTCTTTACACTCCACAGTGAACTTATTCGTTTAGTGAATAATTGATGTATGTTGGAGTTGTTTTATTTCATGATATCACGTTTGCTTTTTTTTAAAGTTAATATTGGTTTTTAGATGGGAGCTATAATTTATTAGATAAGTAACACTGTTTTTTTTTTCCATTACTATCCACCAGTTTAACTGTTTCCCCAGAAAATCTCACCTTAAAAAAGTGTTTTAACAAATGTTATTAAATCCTTATTCAAACATACCAGTATTGTTTTCTGGCTACTCTGGCTACTAGAACATGCACCATATATACTGAATTCAAGGCATGCCTCTGGTGATAATTGTCACAGTTGCCAGTATGCTTTCTATAAATTTTCAAATCCTAAAATGGCGGTGTCATAGCTGATCACATGTGCGATACCATGGCAAATGCAAATCTAAATAGAGTCTAGGATGGTGCTGTCTTGATCTGCAAAAGGATAGGAGAGTTTAGTTCCACTTTAGGGCCTTACTTCAACATGTATAGAAACAGTGTGTACAGCAAGTTTCTACAAAGCATGTGCAATGCTTTCAGTAAATTTTAAGAAGCTTTGTTAAATCCTGTAAAGGGTAAGTTTACTTTGTAAACTGTAAAGATAAACTAACTACACATATCTGGGTCATTCTTCTGAACCCCACTACATATAGCTGCTGTGATGCCCCGTACTGTTGCTGTAGCGGTCCACACACTGTACACTATAAAACACATCCTCAGAGTGAGTAACCATCATGTTTTTAATGACAAACATTCGTTGGTCAGTGTAACCACATTACTCTACTGACCAAAGAGAAGCATTTCTTTCTTTTGCACCTTGCCAGAAGAAGAAGCCTCAGATGTGCTACTCATTGGTCAGCATAGTCCCATGTATGCACTGACCAATGAGTACTTGCGATTGCAAGCATTATGATGGACACTCACTCTGGGGCTGTGTATTGTAGTGCATTGTATGGTCTGCTACACTGGCAGCAGGAGGCTTCCCAGCTGTTATATATAGTGGGGTCCAGTGGAGTGTCCAGGATATTTGGATTTAGGTTACCTTTATCTTGTGGATAAAAAAGTGAAATTACCCTTTACAGCTCAAATCTTAATGGAAGTGTTGACTGTCACTTTAACCACTTGCCGACCGCTGCACGTCGATATACGTTGGCACAATGGCAACAGTGGGCAAATGGGCGTACCTGTACGTCCCCTTTAAGATGCGGGGATAGCAGGTGTGCACGCGCATACAGTGTGACCATGCCTGCGGGACCGGCGGACTCAATGTCCGCCAGTCTCTCGGCGATCATGTCACAGAGCCTCAGAATGGGGAAGTGCCTATGTAAACAAGGCATTTCCCTGTTCTGGCTTGTGTCATGACAGAGATCACTGCTCTCTGTCATCAGGAGCAGTGATCGCTGTCATATGACTTGAAGCCCACCCCCCCACAGTTAGAATCACTCCCTAGGACACACTTAACCCCTTCATCGCCCCCTAGTGGTTAACCCCTTCACTGCCAGTGTCATTTATACAGTAATCAGTGCATTTTTATAGCACTGATCGCTGTATAAATGACAATGGTCCCAAAATAGTGTCTAAAGTGTCCGCCATAATGTCGCAGTCCCAATAAAAAGTGCAGATCACCAGCATTACTAATTACAAAGAATAAAAATAAGAATGCCATAAAACTATCCCCTATTTTGTAGACGCTATAACTTTTGCATAAATCCAAACCAATCAATATACGCTTATTGCGATTTTGTTTACCAAAAATATGTAGAAGAATACATATCAGCCTAAACTGAGGAAAAAAATATTTTTTTGTATATTTTTGGGGGATATTTATTATAGCAACAAGTAAAAAATAATGCGTTTTTTTTTTCAAAATTGTAGCTCTTTTTTTGTTTATAGCACAAAAAGTAAAAACCGCAGAGGTGATAAAATACCACCAAAAGAAAGCTCTATTTGTGGGAAAAAAAGCGACGCAGTCCTGAATCACAAAAAGTGCTCTGGTTAGGAAGGGGGTAAAATCTTCCGGGGCTGAAGCAGTTAAATGAGCTGCTAGGAGTTTTCAACAATGCTTAACACGTGCTAAAAGCTTGTTGACTGTCAGCATTCCTATCAAGACCTTTGATTAACCTCACTCTCCAGAGCTAAAATATGCTTTAAAAGGCTTCAACAAAGCTGACCAAAGCCTGCCAAAGGCTTTGCAAATGCATCACAATAGCTTGCTGTACACACTGCTCTAATACAAGTTGCAGTCCTAGTGAGCAAGGCTTTAAACTTAAAAATAAATACATAAATAAAAACTTCTTCTGATCTAGAAAACCTTTTGTAGAGAGGGAGTGCTTGTTTTGGCTCCATTAGGGTTTGGTAGCAAAAATCTGTGAAATATGTTAAACAGGAATAAGTCTCCAGGTTTTTAGTTAAAAAAAGAATATATACATTCTAAAACAGCAACTCTTTGCTAATGCCAGCAATTCAACCTAAACATTATATGCATTTTCATATATTGTGATTATCAGTTTTACCTACAGTACAAATTAGTAAAATTCCTATAGCTTGTGCCTGACTAGTGCTTGAATTTGCACTTAACAAATATAATTTATGCTTGCTGTATTCCCTAATTTATACACTAAATCTTTCCATTTAATTGTTGGCAATTATATGTGATTATTGAATTGCAAATTTCTGTAAGAAACTAAGACTGTTATTGAGTCCTTGCTATTGAAAGAGCAGTGATCTGCCATGTTACAAGATGTACAGAGATTTTGAGTAGCATTCTATAGAGATGCTATCTTATTGACATTAGTTGATCATCTATTCTATTTTATTCTGAACACGTCTTTTAAAAGCCTTTCTATATATAAAACCTGTATGCCTCATTTCCCAAGAAAACAATAATACTGGTCGGGCAATATCTGGCTGTACACCTTTACAATATAGTATAGATTTAGTATTATTTGCGTGTTAGTGGCCTAAAAAAATTACCATAATCTTATATATAATAGCCATACATTAGAAAATGTTCACCAACAATGTTATCAGCTGAAAATTACTGGAAATAACTGCATAGTATATGAATCACCGATGTGAAAAATATTGTTGACAGTAATGATCAACATTTTGAAGCATGTCTGGTCTAAGTAGATCACATATGAAAACATTGTACACAAGCAGACATGTGTACATAGAACTGGGTTTACACTGGAAAACAGTACAGTGCTACTTTCAGTGGATTCCATTAATGTTCAACCACTAGCCCTTTTTTCGTTCTAGAACTTCAAGAAACGTTTTCAAAGTTTGCTGTCTACTTCCCCATCTGGGAGATTACTTCTTGCCTTTCTGATGGGTGTACTATAAAACAGAAAGTGAGGTGAAACCACCTCAATGGTGACCTACAGTCAACCTTCTTCTGACCTGCTTCAAATAGTTTTGCATTCACATAGACTTGTTTGGAAATGGAAAACCCACCTAAAGTGACAAAAAGCCCCCCCACTAACCAAGGCCCTTACAAAGTGTTTATAGTAGATTAGGTTAAAGGACAAGGGGATGGTTAGGTCCCCTATATTGTACTTTTATTTCAAGCCTTTAGCAAAACCACATGTTAAATAAATTGTAAGATATAAAATTCATTACCCACCAGAAACTCGTTTGTTTTTAATGTCTTTGGTCTTGAAGCTGTCTACCCTGACTGCTCAATAAATATACAATCAAACTATAAAATTACTTACAAAGCAGTATTAGTGATTTTCTAATGGCTTGTGAGAATCATAATTAATCATATTCCTTGCTGCTAAATTCTAGCTAATCAATGCTGAAGATGTGATAATTTGTTTGTACTACATACGTTGCAACATGCTTGCAAAGTGCTGCTTCCTGGTGAACCCTGGATCAGATTCACAGCAAGTTATGACTTGGACAAATCAGTTTGTTCTTCCCTAGTATTGAACTGAATAGCTTTTTATGAGCGCATGAGCAAAATGTTTGCTTTAGTTTGCACTGTATCACAGGCACAACAAGCTGCATGTTACCTGTTATGCCCATCACCCTATTTCATCTTACTTGCCCCCCTTAGTGGGACACTTGTCTTTAGAGAATATTAAAGCATGTGCCAATTTTGGCCCAAAGCCACACATGTTTATATATCAGGTTGGTACAATCAGTGTATGACTGTGAACATACACCTATTATCCTTCCATGTGTAACAAGTATCAGCAAAGTAAATTATTATATGGGATTTTATAATTACTGTGTGTTTATATAAATATTTTTGCCCATAACATATCCATGTTACAGGCCTAATATAATAAAGGGCATCTTATGCAGCCTACCAAAGCCCACTTTGATTGGAAGTTAAAACAAACATTTACATTATTTGTACTATATAAAATTACAATAACAGCTGTATAGTGTTTGTCTTACTAAATTATATTCAGAGCTGAGATCCCAGCTTAGAAGTCTAGCAAATGCAATTATGGTAATATGCAATACAATATCTAGCTTAATATCATCTTCATGAAATGATAAAAAAACAATTTATGGGTAATTAATTTCAATACTAGAACAGTATTACCACATGCAGTGAGTAAAATGACCCTCTATGATACAATTTCTAAAAATACACATACTATACAGTCTTCATACAGTAATAATATAATAAATTATAGGAAATTAAAACAGGACTGAAAAGCAAGCACACAGAATTGGCTAGTTTTTATTAGTAGCATCAGTTGAAGTAGAAGTGGAACAAGTAATATATTTAGTACTGTTGCTACTTTTCCACAACTACTACCACAAGTAATAGTTCACATGGACAGCTTCATACTGGTGGTGATCCTAAAGCATTTGTATTGCATCCTAGAAAACATATAGTTACAAAAAACTAAATAAGTATGAGTTGAAAATTAGTGGAGCACATCACACCCTATGAAAGCACCAAGCGATAGACCATTTCTAATAACGGAGTTATTAGACATGTGCAGTTCGTTTCGTTACGAATAAAAATTCGGACACATTTTTCATTGTTTGGAGATTTGGATATGTCCGAATACCCAAATTACAGTATAAACAAAGTTTACCAAATGCTCCGAATAACGAAATGAAATTTGTCTGAATTTCCGAAATTCTAATTGAAATTTGAATCAAATTTTACATCAAATTCCAGCTGAATTTGCACTGTAAACATTTTTCTGAAATCAAAGACTGTGTGTATTATAAGAGTGCCATTTCAAAATAATACTGTTTTTGTGAAGCCAAAGGTGATTTAACCACTTCACACATATCGTCGTATCTGTACTTCAGTATTTTGATGCTAAATACCTTTGTTATGGCAGCAGCTAGCGGCCATAACCCCGGTATTTTCGGGATTGGCGTGCGTTTCTTTTTCAGATAAAAGTGGTCTCTGCTGAGGATTTGCCGCAAGACCACTTTCATCAGTGGCGGGATAGGTGCCCACCTGCCATGCTTCTGTCTCCTCCGCTGCTTACCAGAGCCGTCGATCACGTCCTGCCACCTCACTGCCTGGATGCTCTTAAAGGTGGATTTTTTTTTATTCTTTTTTCAAATGACATTTTTTAATTTACTTTTTATTGCATTTTAGTGTAAATATGGGATCTGAGGTCTTTTTGACCCCAGATCTCATATTTAAGAGGTCCTGTCATGCTGTTTTTCTATTACAAGGGATGTTTACATTCCTTGTAGTAGGAATAAAAGTGACTTCAATACTACCCTTTGTCATATGACATCTGCAGATAGGATGTCCTATCCTGGACGGGCGCCATATGACGTCCTTAGCTTCTCGGCTGTATCGAGACAGAGCAGGAACGTGGATCTGTGTGTGTAAACACACAGATCTACGTCCTGCCAGGGGAGAGGAGACAGATCATGTGTTTCTAGTATATAGGAACACTGATCGGTCTCCTCCCCTAGTCAGTCCCATCCCCCACAGTTAGAATCGCTCCATAGGTAACACATTTTACCCCTTGATTGCCCCTAGTGTTAACTCCTTCCCTGCCAGTGACATTTATACAGTACTCAGTGCATATTTATAGCACTGATCACTGTATAAATGTCAATGGTCCCAAAATAGTGTCAAAAGTGTCCAATATGTCCGCCGCACAGTCACCATAAAAATCGCAGATCGCCGTCATTACTAGTTAAAAAATAATAATAATAAAAATGCCATAAATCTATTCCCCATTTTGTAGGCGCTATAACATTTGCGCAAACCAATCAATATACGCTTATTACTTTTTTTTTAAACCAAGGAATTTTTTTTTTGGATATTTATTGAGCAAAAAGTTAAAAATTGTCACTCTTTTTTATTTATAGCACAAAAAATAAACACTACAGAGGTGATCAAATACCACCAAAAGAAAGCTCTATTTGTGGGTGAAAAAATGATAACAATTTAATTTGGGTACAGTGTTGCATGACAGCGCAACCATAACTGCGCAATTGTCATTCAAAATGTTACAGTGCTGAAAGCTGAAAATTGGCCTGGGCAGGAAGGGGGTGAAAATGCCTAGTATTGAAGTGGTTAAAGCACCCCGTTCCGACGAGCTTGTGCGCAGAAGTGAACGCATACGTGAGTAGTGCCCGCATATGAAAACAGTGTTCAAACCACACATGTGAGGTATCACCGAGATTGTCACAGTGAGAGCAATAATTCTAGCTCTAGACCTCCTCTGTAACTCAAAACTGGTAACCTGTAGAAATTTTTAAACATTGGCTATGGAGATTTTTAAGGGTAAAAGTTTGTCGACATTCCACGAGTGGGCACAATTTTGAAGAGTGACATGTTGGGTATCAATTTACTCAGTGTAACATTATCTTTCACAATATAAAAAAATGGGTTAACTTTACTGTTGTTTTATTTTTTTATTAAAAAGTCGTATTTTTTTCCAAAAAAAGTGAGCTTGTAAGACCGCTGCGCAAATACAGTGTGACAGAAAGTATTGCAATGACCACTATTTTATTCTCTAGGGTGTTAGAAACATATATATATATTGTTTGGGGGTTCTAAGTAAATTTCTAGCAAAAAAAATGATTTTAACTTGTAAACAACAAGTATCAAAAAGAGGCTCGGACCGTTAAGTGGTTAACGAGTCACTGTAATCATTTGATGAAGATCTTTCTTTTGTTTGTTCACTTTGCCACATTTGATTTGAAAAAAAGAAAATCTAAAGTTTTTGATTCGTCCGATTTAAAATGTATAGATTTGAACATTTTGAATTGAAAAAAATGGTAGATTCCAAGAAAATTAGAAAAAGACATAAAACAAATTCCAAATACGAATTGAATGAATCAACCAAGTTTATCTAAACTAAATAAGTAGATTACCAAATCTAAACAAAACTAAACTAAACAAATGTTTTCGTCATGCACATGTCTAGGAGTTATTTGAAATTTGCAGGTGTTGCTCACCTCAAATTACCCTTAATTTCCTACTTAGACAGTGGAGAAGATAACAAGGTGACAAAACATGGTCAACCTTTCAACTGTGAGGGTATGGATAGTTTATGAATTGAGGTTATCACCAAGCAGCCCTGTGTTTGCTGAACTAGAAAGATGTGAATACTTATGGAGACCCATGCAATCATGATTGTGTATATTTATAAGCAAAATTTCAGGCAAAAAAAAGATAAAAGTGAATAGCTTATTCAAAGAAAAGAAAAATAACAAAAATATTCACCTTTAATCCAAAGATTCTAGCCCCTAGTATTTTTTTCTGCCACCAGATGTCTTCAGTATGATGGATGGTATAATTTAACCTACTTCCTCTGAGCCCAGGTTGTTCCTGACCTACCCCACCTCACTTACATTCTGCTTCTTCTTCATATCATCATGTTTCTTTCAGTACATGCTTGGTTACTTGTACTGCTACCTCTGGTTCTGCTGTACACTCCTAGGGGTAGGATATAATTATTAGTATACAGGATTTATATAGCACCAACAGGTTGCACAGAGCTTTACAATGTAGGGAGACACTACACCAACTGTACAATTCAAAACAAGAGGGTTAGAGAAGCCCTGCTCCTGCGATCTTACAATCCAAGAGGGAGGAGCTGGTGAAACAAAAGGTAGGGACTGTGAGGGATGAACTGTTGAGGGGAGTAGAAGATTCGGTTGTTAGCTGGAGGCAGGATAGGCCACCCTGAAGAGATGAATTTTCAGGGATTGCCTAAAAGTGGACAGAGTAGGAGATAGCTGGACAGATTGGGGTAGTGTGTTCCAAAGGATGGGAGAGGTACTGGAGAAGTCTTAGAGACGCGCATGGGAAGAGGAGACAAGGGAGCTAGAGAGCAGAAGGTCTTGGGAGGAGTGGAAAGAATGGTTTGGGTGATATTTGGAGATAAGAGTGGTGATGTAGCTCAGGGCAGAATTGTGAATGGCTTTGTATGTTATTGTTAGTGTTTTGAATTCTATTCTTTGGGCAATGGGAAGCCAGTGGAGGGATTGGCAGAGAGGAGCAGCAGACACTGAATGGTTGGTAAGGGGGATAAGTCTGGCAGCGGCATTCATGATAGACTGAAGAGGGGATAGCTTGTGGAGAGGCCAATGATGATGGCGTTACAATAGTCAAGGCGAGAGATAACAAGGGACTGAATAAATTGCTTAGTGGTCTTGACGGTTAGAAAGGGGTGTATTTTGGAGATGTTTTGGAGGTGAAGTCTGGACGATTTGGACAGTGATTGGATTTGGGGCTGAAAGAATAGGTTTGAGTCTAGGATTACACCTAGTATCTTGGCATGAGGAGAGGGACTGATGGTTGTATTATTGATCTTGATGGAGAAGTCAGGGGGAGGGGCACGGGCTGGAGGAAAAATTATCAGCTCAGATTTAGAAAGATTGAGTTTGAGGAAGTGGTGTGACATCCATGTTGGTATATCAGTTAGTAAATTAGTAATGTGAGAGGAAATTGAAGGAGTGAGGTGAGGAGTAGAGAGATAGATTTGTGTGTCATCAGCATAGAGGTGGTACTGGAAGACATGGGAGTTTATTAACAGGCCAAGAGAGGAGGTGTAAATGGAGAAGAGAAGGGGTCCAGGGACAGAACCTTGAGGTACTCCTACAGAAAGAGGAAATGGAAAGGAGGAAACAGAGTTATAGGTCACACTGAAGGAGCGCTGTGATAGGTAGGAGGAGAGCTAGGAGAGAGCAGAGTCTTGAAGGCCAAAAGAGTGGAGTTTTTTGAGGCGGAGGGGATGGTCAACAGTATCAAAGGCTGCAAAGAGGTCGAGTAGTATGAGTATGGAGTAGTGGTAATTGGTTTTAGCAGTTAGTAGGTCATAAGCGAGTTTCAGTAGGGCAGTTTCAGTGGAGTGTAGCAAGAGGAAGCCAGACTGTAAGGGGTCAAGAAGGTTGTTGTCAGTTAGGTAGGAGCTAAGACGGTTGTAGACTAAGCGTTCTAAAAGTTTTGATGCAAACGGGAGCGAGGAGATGGGTTTTAAAGTGGAGTTCCACCCAAAAAAAAAAAAATGTCATTAATGTGCTAGGTTGCCATAACAATGGGGCGGGCACTTCCGACAATGCCGCCCGTTGTTTTGGCAACCTGTATACTTTACAGCACCGCTAGGGCGCATTACAGCGCATGCGCGAGAATGGGGCGGTGCATGCTGGTCCAGCAGCAGCACCGTAACCAGGAAGATAGTGATTGTGGGCTTTACATGCCCACAAGCAAAATGGAACATGCCAGGGATAAAAAAATCAGACATCGTTTGATCTAAATCGGCAATTGAACGGACGTCGAACTTTAAACAGTGAGTCTTATAAATAATAGCATTTTAAATAATATATTTGTACAAAAAAATGTACATAGTTGGAACTCCGCTTTAAGTTGTTCAGGTTGGTGGGATCCAGTGAGGGCTTTTTAAGTATGGGGGTGATCAGGGCATGTTTTAGAGGGGAGGGGAAGGTGCCAATAGAGAGGGAGAGATTGAAGATGTGAGTGAGGGAGCATAATATAGAAGAAGAGGGTGACTGTAGTAGATGTGAGGGAACAGGATCCAGGGGACAGGTGGTAAGGCGGGCTTCTGAGAAAACTTTGGAGACCTCTTCTCTAGTAGCTAGGTCAAAAGAGGAAAATGTTGAGAGTGGATTAGTACAGGGTATGTTAAGTGGGTTAGATGTATGTGCAGTGGAGATGTCCCCACGAATTACATCAATCTTGTTTTTGAAGGGATTGGCAATCTCGTGAGCAGTGAGCGAGTTACTGGGTGGAGATGGTCGTGGATAAAGTAAAGAGTTAAAAGTAGAAAAGAGACAATGGGGACTGGAGGACAGAGTAACCTACTTGGCAGCATGGAGGGAGGAATTGTATTTTAAGAAGACAGATTTATATTGGGTGAATGCATGCTGGGAGTTGGTTTTACACCACACTCGCCCCAGTGCTCGGCTATGTCTCTTAAGGTTTCTGGTGTTGTTGGTCTGCCAAGGTTGTAATAGTCAGGGCCTGACATTTTGTGTGGTGAGATGTGTAAGAGAGTCCAGTGAGGATGAAAGTGAATTGTTGTAGATAGAGGTGGCCAGGTCGAGGCAAGACAGGGATGAGATTTTTGTCATGGAGGTAGTCAGTTGCAGAATAGAAAAGAGAAGGAATAAAGTGGCGAAGGCTTCTGTGGGTAATTGTTTTCTGCTTGGTGGGACAGGTGGTTGGAGACAAGCATATTGTGAAACTAATGAGTTTGTGGTCAGAGAGAGGAAAGGGGGTGTTGATGAGGTTGTAGGGGGTGCAAAGATGAGAGAAAACAAGGTTGAGGGTATTACCATCAGAGTGAGTGGGGGACTGTGTCCATTGTGTAAGATCAAAGGATGAGGTTAAGTTGAAAAGCTGGGATGTGGCTGGGCTGCTAACATTGGTGGGGATGTTGAAATAACCAAGGATAATAGTGGGTATTGCAGAGGAGAGAAAGTAGGGTAGCCAGACAGAGAAGTCATCAAGGAAGTGTGACACTGGTCCCGGAGGCCGATAGATCACTGCAATCCTTAGAGAAATGGGAGAAAACAGTCAAATACAATGTGTCTCAAAAGAAGGGAAGGATAGAGAAGGAGGGATAGACAGGACTTAAAAGGTGCTCAGTGGGGATAGAAGTAAACCAACTCCACCTCTTTTCCATCCACTGGGTCTGGGTGAGTGAGTCCAGTGCAGGCCTCCGTGGGAGAGGGCTGCATGCGAGGCAGAATCTGTCTCTTGAAGCCATGTTTCTGTGATTGCAAGAACGTTAAGGGAGTGGGAGACAAAATGTCATGGACAGAAGTGAGCTAATTGCAGACAGAGCGGGCATTCCAGAAGGAACATGAGAAGGGGAGGGTGTTTTTTGTGAGCAGGGGAATCGAGGTAAGATTGAGAAAATTGTGGCTGATGCTGGGGGAGGGAGGGTGCTGGGTGTGGGGGTGAGATATTGAAGGACTGGGATTAGGGGAGATATCCCCGGAGGTTAGCAGAAGAAGGAAGGTGAGATAAGTAAGATGGGAGTGGAAGGTGTATGAGTGCACGTGCTTCCCTGTCTTTGTGTGTGGGTCAGCAGGTGGGTTAAGTATTAGCAGGAGGTGATGAGAGCAGTAGTAGGGAGAGGGTAGAAGTGATGGTGATATGTACAAGTTTTGGGGTGGAGAAGAGGGGAAAGGAAGGGGAAAGGAAGTGAGAAGTTGAAAGCAGAAAAAAATAGTATTATAAGGGGACATAATAAACGGTAGTGGGAATAGGATTCAGACTTGCAGGATGCCTTCCAAAGTGGTGGTTTGTGGTCAATCCAGAGTGAATCTTTTCTAATTCTGTTCTTTGTGATCTTTTCTTGCTGCTTTCGTTATCCTGCTTTTGTTAAACTGCTGTCTTCAACTGCTAATTACTCCTGCAGAAAATGACTCATAGCTGCAAAAATTACTCTGCCTAAACCCCCTGTCGCTGACTTCCCCCATATGCACAACTCAATTTATACAGAGATGATCAACTGAGGAAATCTTTCACAACCCAATTAGGCACAGATAAAGAACACATGAAATTGGGAGGGGGAATTGCCAGAGAGACACAGGCCATAGTCATAAAGATGAGTATCTCTTAGGTTCCAAAAGGAGGTGAGAATCCATCATTTAACAAGTGGCCAAGTTACAAATTAAAAACAAACATTTAGATGCATACCCCAGTTAAAGTAAAGTTTTGCAAAGCTGAGAAACAGTTTTGAATTGCTTGATAGAGTGTTGCATACCCCAGTTAAAGCAAAGGATATCAAGTGGAAATTCTATACTTACACTGCCTTCATTTAATGACGTAATAATAATTGTAGGCCTGGATTTATTTTACATTTTTTTTATATCTGCCTAGGGTTATATCAGCCTGCCTCAGCAGAATAATTAACTTAGGGATACCTTAAAATTAACGAATCATGGTATATCATTAGATAATAGACTTGATAGTCCCGTGATTGATAATACTATTTTATAATGAACAAAAGGACATCATGATTTGTTGGAATAGGTGAATTGTAATACAGTTGTGACTAATCACCATAAAGCTTGGTATTTTTAATTAACCTTGTTTTTTCTATTTTTCAGGGTTTGCAGTTTATGATACCTGACTATCTATTTTATATATCCATAAATATTTCTTTATTAATGATTTACTGTCATGCTTTAACTTAGATTGTAATTTTTTAAATAATCACACAGAACATACATTCTGAACTTAGACTGTGCGATAACTACAGACCTACATTCTTTTGCATAATAGTGAGAGGATATCAGTAATGCGCCTATAGAGGATGTAGAGGCTATATGTGTTGTTTCCAATCTTTTACATGGCGCCACCAATCAGACAACTAATCAATTTTGTATGAAAAAATATGTATTTATTATTCTTTTCTAGGGAGCCCGCAGAACATTAGACCTGTGATCAGCAGATCGTGAGTGCAATGTTAGGCTCCTGCAGACACCCGGCACAGCTTTCTGACAGTACCTCCAATATGGGCAGACAGTTACTGAAAAGCTTTAAGAATCACTGCACTATGAGGGCGGTCACCAACACAGTGGTGTTACAATACTGGTGTAGCATGTAACATGTTACTAAAGGTGAACTTATCCTTTAAGATTATAATTAAAGGAGAAGTACACCTTTCATAACATGTTACATGTTACACCCATATTCAGAGTGTAACATGTAACATGTTATAAAAGGACGGGCCCCACTCCCCAGTCTCCAGCTCTGACAGCTAGCAGGGATCTTCTCTACCAGTTAGCTGTCAAAATAAAAATAAAATCACGGCCGTGCGGGGACCCGCTTGGCCAGCCACATCACTCATTTACAGTGTTCTGTGAATGGAAAAGCCTTAAGCCTTAAGCCTAGTACACATGGGTCGAATGCCGGCTGACATTCGGCCCGTGTGTATGGCATCTGGTCCGACAGATGCTAGCTTCTGTTGGACGAGCATGCTGGAAAACCAGCAGCTGACCGGCTCCTGATTTGCGCTCTCAGCCAATGGTGTGCTAGTTGGAGTGTTCTGGTGGGGGGCCATTCCCCTTTCAAAACACAATAGCTCAGTGGGGGATATGACTGTACTAATATCCGATTGTTAGCACAATGGCTCTGACTGAAGCTGTCAGTTGAACAAAAAAAAAGGTAGTGTGTACTAGGCTTTAGCGGCAGTTGGCTTGTAGTTCTCAGTGAACTACCATGGCGCTGTAAGCAGCATGGTAGTTAACTGATTCTTCCTGCCAGAGTGTATTGGCTTGCCCATATGAGGTACTAACAAGCGGATAAACTGACACTTCTGCAGGAGTCCTGCATGGCATCAGCGATCTGCTGATCACTGGTCAAAAGCTTTACAAGCTCCTACAACAAAAAAATAAATAAATGCATATTTTTTACCTGCAAAAAAATGTGCATTTATTATTTTTTGTAAAAAGGTGAACTTATCCTTTCTGGTTATTTTTCAACCGATGACCATTAAAAATGTTTAATGCTAACAGTCTAGGAAAGTCTGTTTTGCCATTGAAATAATTGTGATTTAACCACCTCCAGTCCAGACTTATTTTGACATTTCTGTCATACATGTAAAAATCAGATTTTTTTGCTTGAAAATTACTTAGAACCCCCAAACATTATATATTCTTTTAAGTAGAACCCTGGAGAATAATTTTTTTGTTGTTGTGGTTGTTGTTGCAATGTTTTATATCTCGTGATATTTGCACAATGGTTTATCAAACACAAATTTTCAGAAAAAAAATTGTTTCATGTGTTTCACTGAACACAAACACAATATAATACCCATTTTTTTTGTAAAACATAAAAGTTGATGTTATGTCGAGTAAATATAGACACTTCACATTTCGTTCTTTAACCACCTCAATACATGGCACTTTTACCCCCTTCCTGCCTAAGCCATTTTTCAGCTTTCAGGGCTGTCAAACTTTGAATGACAATTGCGCAGTCATGCTATACTGTACCCAAATGAAATTGTTTTTTTCCCACAAATAGAGCTTTCTTTTGGTGGTATTTGATCACCTCTGCGGTTTTTATTTTTTGCGCTATAAACAAAAGAAGAGTGACAAGTTTGAAAAAAACACAATATTTTTTACTTTTTGCTATAATAAATATCCAGTTTTTTTTTTAAACAATTTTTTTCCTCAGTTTAGGCAGATATATATTCTTCTACATATTTTTGGTAAAAAAAAAACGCAATAAGCGTATATTGACTGGTTTGCGCAAAAGTTATAGCTTATACAAAATAGGGGATAGATTTATAGCATTTTAATTATTATTTTTTTTTACTAGTAATGGTGGCGATCTGCGATTTTTATTGTGACTGCGATATTGCCGCGGACATATCAGACACTTTTGAGACTATTTTGGGACCATTTACATTTATACAGCGATCCATGCTATAAAAATGCACTGATTACTGTATAAATGTGACTGGCAGGGAAGGGGTTAACACTAGGGGGTGATTGAGGGGTTAATTATGTTTCCTAGGGAGTGATTCTTACTGTAGGGGGCGGGGACTCACAAGGGAAGGAGACCGATCGGTGTTCCTTTGTACTGAGAACACACCATTGGTCTCCTCTCCCCTGACAGGATGTGGATCTGTGTGTTTACACGCACAGATCCACAGTCCTGCTCTGTTACCGGGCACTCGCGGGTGCCCGGCAGACATTGCGGCCCGCCGGGCATGCGCATCAGGTCCCCAGTGACGTGGCGCGCGCAAGTCCCGCCAGTGGCGCGTGCTATCATATGACAGCCGGCGGACGGCAATCGGTTAAAATTGGATATGCCTGTGGTGCCAAACTATAGTACTTAAAATCTCCATAGGTGACGCTTTAAAAACCTTTACAGGTTACCAGTTTAGATTTACACAGGTCTGGTGAAGAATTATTGCTCTTGCTTCAACATGTGTAGTATGATCACCATTTGCATATGCCTGTGGGACCTATCATGAGATGTTATTATTTATTTTATTATTAACACATTCACATTAACACACGTTATTATTAACACATTCCTTGTGATAGCATGGGATGTGACAGGTCCTCTTTATGATCAAACTGAAATCAATATGATCAGATACTTTCACAAGCCAGTAACGGCTTGTTTCCAAGAGACTTAAACCAGAAGGGCTGAAATCCTTATCACTTCCTATTTCTGACATCACACAGTGCGAAGAACAACATAAGTACCTCTTACTGTGTCCCAGAAAGTTAATGAAGCTGGTTCCATCCCTACCAGATTTCCTGATCAGACAGGGTAGCCCGGTAATGTTGGCAGGAGATGGGACCCCCTTCCGCCACCTGTAAAAATGATCCAGCTCTATAGCTGCTTAGATCACTTTTACATAAACTACCAAGATCATGGTTGTAGCCTTTACCATGATCCTGGTAAGCCCACTTCAACCTTAGGCCATTTATATACAGGTACGGCCCAAGGACTGAATGTGATTGAAATTAATATGTCAGCATTTGATTATCTATACAGAACTACACTCCTGCTAAAAAAAAAAACATATTTTATTTCTTGTGGCCTTTTTGTTAAAACATTGCCTCTTTATTGCAAATTCTTTAATCTGTTGTTTAAAATTAACATATCAGGTTTGAAGTACCAGAGCTGCTCTTCCTTCTTTAAAAGGTATTTGCTGCAGGGATGCCATCCTTATCTTTTCTTCACTGCTTGGTGAGTCACTGACCAAGGACAAGAAAGCACTGTATGTATCAGGTGTTGGGATACACATTCTTCTCCTTTCATAACCCACTAAACAGTGAAGTATAAGGGACGATGACTGTCCTGAAGAATGCAACTTCACAAAAGTCAGCAGCTCCCACGTTTCAACCAAACTGGTTAATTTTAAAAGTCAGTTTTTTTGTGGTTTGTATGGGAACACTTTTTAGATTTTTCTGATTTTTCTCCATAGCCCTACAGATTATAATAAAATACTAAAAACATTCAGGGACCCTATATATTTAAAACACAGTTAAGGAATGCATACTGAGACTATGCTGCTATTGTTGACCTCTATTTTAATGTATCAATCGATCAGATGTCCCTTGATTCAATACACTACACCCAAAACAAACATACAGGTTGTGAATGCCATAGTGATCATAGAACTCTAAGTCAGGGATTTCAAAAGTTCTGAAGACATTGGATTACCATGGTATTATTTTTTTTTTCTTCAGTTTTAATATATAGAACACTTAGGGTTGATTGTGCAAGCAAAAAAGCATTTTATTTCCTTATATGTAATTGAGTTTTCTTAGCAGGGCGATGTGTCACCACATTCACTAAGCTCTGGGGAATTTTTTTTTTTTTTGCTAAGTGCAACTTCCCTTTCAAATTGAACAGTATATTTATTGTTAGAATAAATTTGTCATGTTACATATTTATGAAAGCTTTATTATGACTATTTTACATACGCTTTATTATTAATCATCTGGCATGTCGGTGTTTGGATTTTTTTTTTTATAGTAATGGGCTACTAAACATTAGATTGCAATGATTAAGTAATGGGAATCACAGACAAGATTGTTGTCATTTAGATCTTGGAAACAGTGATAAAGCAAACAGAATGAGAACTATTAAAAGGTGACAGAGTTGAGTACATAACCCTGTCAAATATAGGGATCGAAATGGCTCAGAGCATAAATGCTTTACAAACACTGCTTGAGTGCACCTGAGCTGAACTGTGACAGAGAAGTGCTGCTGTTTGAAATGAGAGCTCTATATTGATCTACGTATGTGGCATATTGCCAGCTGCAAGCTTGCAGCTAGCCTTTTATTAGGAGGCTTCTTATAGGATATTTAGACTGGGAACTTACAGCAACAAGTCTTTTTTTAATCAGCTTAATTCTGAAAATGACAGACCAATATGTTTCTTGGCAGCCTGCAGGACTGAATTGTCTTCCTCTTGTTTCCAGGTGACTGTGTCACTATGAATGACTACGTAACATGAAAGGCAGATTGTTCTTCTAGAAGAGCCGAGGGGGTTATATTGGGAATCTGTCAAAAACAGGAGCTTGACTACTCTGTTAAGTATGCAGAATTTACCCAGTCAATTAGTACACCATTGAACTATAAAAATGTTTCCTCATAAGGCTTGTGTTAAATGTTTGCAATTACCTACCCTCAATTAAACCCAACCACTCTACAATTCTGAGAGACACAGATTATACCCCTGCTGCCATGAACAAGCATCAACCCCTAATTAAGTTTAGTGATACAAAACATAGATACTAAGAGTGATTGATTTTTTTTTTTTTGCTAAAGCATATTTTTATATTGTTTTCAAAAAATGAATTTGGATATAAATATACAAATAGTATTTGCACTAGACTAATATAAATAGAATTGAAGCTTTGATGGGGCTTTGAAATCAGCAATATAGATCCAAGAACTGAAGAAACACTGGTGAAAGAAACATGCTCTGGTTGGCTGCTAATGGTTACTACACTTTGTATAGCATTTTTGCTGTTTGCATTATCTTATAAAAAAAAACACCAACATAGTTTTTACAAGGCTTCTGAATGCCCCAATTATATGACATTATGGAATAAAATATGGCAGCAATATATCATACACACACTATAGACACTAAAATGCATTAAAGCAAAACTCCAGCAATATATATATATATATATATATATATATATATATATATATATATATATATATATATATATATATATATATATATAAAATAAAGCCTAAATGTGCTGTAAAATGCACTTTCAATCCAGAGATTCCCTCTACAGTACTTTTTTTCTGACAATGTATGTCCCCATTCCAATGGCCAGCATCTTTAAACCCACTTCCTCTGAGTTTGGGTCATCCTAGACCCACCTCAACTTGTGACTGAACAGTAAAAGGAGATCTCATCTCTCTATACTTCTGCATTATCCTCCTATCGGCATGCATTTTGTATGTAAATTAAGTGATTGACTCCCTGTACTGCTTCTTTTTCTCACACTCCAGCCCATCTATACAGGGACTGTAAGAGGCTGATACAAGGTCAAATGCAGATAGCTGCACAGCTTGAATTTAAAAAATACATTTGAAGATATATTAATAATTATGGAGCTGTGTTAATGTGTGTATTTTATGTCTGTCTAGAATTCAGCTTTAAGGTTATTAAAAAAAAAACATATTCAACAACAGAGTAAGTAGCTCAGCAACCATATGTCAAGCCAAATAAAATAATAAAAAGAGACCGCAGAGTGGTTTCTAAGGGTAAAGTATATCATTTCTCATTCATATATTATAGACAATTAAACTGAACACAAACAAAGTAATGAATTATTATTTAAAATGATTTGTTTTGGCATACATTGATTGGATTGTTGTAATTTTATACAGGAAGCTTTAAATGTCAAAGAACTCCTGACAAGCAATTGCTAAACTATAGGCCATCATGTGAGCAAATGGACTCAAAATATTTTTATAAGGACTGCAACAAATACAAGTAAAGACATATACGGAAGCCAAAGTGTAAACATTTTTTTGGGGCCCTGGGTCTGAAAGTTACAGGATATCCTAAGAGGTCTACATGGTTAGTTTACACCTTACAAAGCACTTAAACCTCTTGTTGGTAATCTATTCATCTAAAATGTATCAATATGGTAATGATCCAACTGCCAACAAAAGGTTAAACTGCTCAACAGCGTAAGCATTACCAATGTAACTCATTCTGAGATCTGTACTACGCTAGAAAAATATCTACTACTGTGTTACCTACAGCAACTACTCAGATTCTATGTCTTTTTATAAAGTAGGTTGTAGAATAAAAGCAAAAACTTAATTGAACGCCAAGGAAAAAGCTGTAGGAATCATAAATTACACAAACTGTTACTATTGCAGAACTGAGGTTACCCTATAAACATTTTATACCTTATATTAAAAAGAAAATCTAGACACATATGTGTATTTCAGTATACTGCAAGTAATTTACTTTTTAAATTAATGTATGATAAAATCTACAAATGACCTTGACACATTCATGATAATAGTATATTGTTCTGTATGCTAAATCCATGTAAATTGTATGGAATACAATATGCAAAATAGTAACAATAACACACACACGCATGCACAGTCACACACGCAGGTACACACGCACACACTGCTACAGTGAGTTCTACAGAAAGACACTTACATGTATTTGTTCCCCAGTGCATACTGATGCCCTATTCAAACATACAGATAAATAGTGTATTTCAAATATCTTTGGCAATTATTCATTGACTTCCATTTGCATTTCTTGTAAGATTGATGTCCTGAACTTTAAGACTAATGGGAAATCCTCTGAAACTGTGTTGGGAATAGCTGTCAATAATTTCATTGCAATAACATAATACCCTAGAATCTGAGGAACAGATTTCTAATTAGCAAAGTCAACACCTAATCATTCAGGAGGTGGCTGGATGTTCTATGCAAGGGTAGACAAAAATTTGTAAGTACTTTAGAAATATATTTGATAATAAATCTTTAAACAGGACTGTAATCTAAAAGAACTGAGGTTTTTGTTTTTTTTTTGTTTTTTTTGTTTTTGTTAATATAAATTTAGCATGGTGTTCTATGGCAGTCAGACAAATATAGATTAGAAATTCTGGTTAGCCTGTAAATGGTAACTGTGTTCCAGCTTTCCAATACACTTCCACCACTAGATTGACTGTGCTGGCTTTAAATATGTGACTCATAGGGCCTCGACTGAGTAATGGATGTCATGAAACAGGTATTGGACTTTACATATATAATAAATGGCTCTCTGTGAGACCTTTTACTGTATATACATCTAACTACATCTTTCAGATAAGTGACCACTACAGAGAATGTTGAAAATGAAGTGTACACACTACCACCTTGTGGATTAATCTTAACAGGACAGATGTTGTTCCTTGTAGCTATAAAAGATCCTGTTTCAGTATTTATTATGATCTAAAGATGGTCAGAAGAGCTAGTCAATATCAATAACAATTTTTTTAATGTTTACATTTTTTAAATCGTATTTGATTTAATAATCTGATTATTTTTTACAGCTAATGAAGAGTTATATCATTAATGATCCCACTCTTTCCAGTCATTTTACTTTACATTTCTTAGGAAATATACATGGATTGTTCCAAAAGCATTATTCCTGTCACTAACTGATCTCACTATGTTAATTTACCTTAAACATTAATGATAGGCAAATCTACAGAGAACCTGAGAGCAAAATGTACTTTATAAAGGTCCAGCACGGATTGACCTCTGTTGAAGATCGTTTATTGTCACAATACGTGACAAATCCTAGCAGAGAGGGTTGAGTAATGTCACATTTCACAGTGGGCGGTCGATTAATGTCAGTGAAGCCCATGATTTAGCTACATACAAACACCCGTCAATTGCCATTTCATGATTCAGAAGGTCCATATGCCATGGGATTTCATGATAGGTTGCTGCAATGATCACTTGTGGAAGCAAGTAGACAAACATCAATGTTAACTAATGTTTAAAAGCTCAAATCTTCAAATCATTGGTAAGAAGACCATAAGCAGTATCCTTTTCTTTGTTGAGTTCATTTAATATCGGCAAGTGATAAGGATCAATACAGCCATAGCTGACTTCAGGCAAGTACACAGAAAACTGCTTATGTGTCTTAAAAGGTATCCAGTACAAAAGGCACAATGCTACAGATAAGACAAAATAGTGCATCAAACTAGTCCATGCTGCATTATAGAAACAGTGTATCTTCTGAAATTCCATACAATGAAGCTTCATTAAGCTTTTGTTGCTCCTTTGTTGGAAAAAAGAAAGAGAAAAAAATCCCAAAAAGGGAAAAAAGGGAAAAAAAAATTAAAAAATGCATCCTTTTTGCACTATATATGTTATTCAAGCCAAATTATATCGTCCTGCTGTAGTTGTCCAGATAAAGGATCTAAGGCTGGCTAGTCAATAGCTACTTTCTAGATACCACTGCATGAAAGGCAGCAGGGGACCTCAAAGTCTCCTTTTCTTCTCGGTGTCATGCAATGCAAGCTAATGTCTGCAAGATCAGATCAACCATGCAGCTTAAAATAAGGTGGGGTGGGGGGGGTGGGTACTGAACCCGTCATTTATGGGGGTGTGGTATCTAAGAGGTAGGCAATAATCAAGTTATGAAGAAGAATTGCAATCACAGTATTTAAGTGGTGGGGGGTCTAAAAACCTCTGATGCACCATTGGGGGGCTGGGCATACTTTTGGAGGGATCATTTTGCTTTCCATCTTTTTTTTTTTTTTTTAAACTTCTTTTTCTAGTAGCAATGACAGACTCAGGTTGTAAAGCACGTTCTGTTCCAATATGCATTACACATTCAGAATGGCAAGCAATGTGTTGCAATATGCAAGGTGCAGTCTAGCAATAAAATCATCACCACAGATTCTATATCCAAGCTTATGAGTGCAAACTGCACAATACCCTTTAAAAATATCACATCTCGCTTCCTAACAACGCTGTATTAAGGATTAAAGCCACCTAAAGCCCTAAATACTGAAGATGAACTACAATACCACTATGGCAATGAAAAAAAAAAAAAAAAAAAAAAAGAAGCTCTGGCACTGCAACATCCAAGCCAAAGTGTATCAAATGATCAGATAGAGTATCTCTGCTGTAACAGGATATAGCAACAATAATCCTTGTTTCCTTTGGTTAACCAACATGACAAACGGGCTTCCCCACAGATATCACACAGCAGTGATTTTTTTTTTTTTGTTAGGATTGCAGGATGAAATGTATTTTTTTTTTATAGGTCTGATCTGCTACTTTGTAAACACCACACACACACACACACACACACACACACACACAAAACCATGGTCCTTTTCAAACTGGCGACTGCAGCAAAATGACCATTACTGCCTAAGACACATATATTGGTCTCTGAATAGGACACTGTTTAGAGCACAAGGGGGGAAAAAAGAAAAGTATTGACTCGCAGCCATAGGGGAAAAGTAGTCGCAAATAAAGGACTGCAGTTTAGCCTGATCATTCTTTGCAAGCATAGTTAGCTTAACTAGCACACACAATGCATTTTAAAGTCTGCTAAGCATCTTACCTTGACAAAGCATAGAGAGAGAGAGAGAGAGAGGGAGAGAGATTATGCACAACAGTGTATTCTGCTCAGCCAAATCCTGCAAAATGGAAATCCTTAATCGAACTGCTTGATGCAAAGCAGGCTCCTTTTACATCTGCAAATACACAGAGATATTTGTTGAAATCCAGGGAGGTCTTGCAGTCCAAAGGAATGTAACAGCCAGAAAACAAAGGGTTGTCTTGATGGCAGGGGGGAAGCAAGTGCTGTATAGTCGTTCAGCATGAAAATTCATTACAATCAGCTTGAGCAGAGGAGGTTTGGAGAGTAAAGAGCTCCGATTGCCTATGCAGAGACAGAGAGAGAGAGCCCGATCTGCAAGGAAAAGAGAAGCTGAGGAGGGAGAGAGGACCAGGCTGTACCAGTCGTTCTCCTTCAGCTATTGGAGCAAACTGAATGAAATTTACAAAGCCAGCAGCCAATAGATTGCTGCAGTCTGCAACATCACTACAGAAACCATATCTACATCTACAACCTATTGCAAAGAGCAGCTAATTCTAGTGCAATTCAAATGGAATAGAATCATCAAGGTTGTTTGCTTGTCTGAAGAGATAGAGTGTATTATATTGTGAAGGGGGGAGCCATGTAAATATGTTAGTAAACAGCTAAAGGACTCTCAAATTGGTTCATTAATTATCCAGGGAATATTAATACAAATGATATAAGTATAATAACTATATAGACATATTCAATGTTGTTGGTGGTTTTGTTGTAGCTATGTAAGCATAAAAAACATTGGAAATCAGGAAGATGTCTGTTTTATAATTAGGTCTGTATTAGTTGTATGCTACTATGTTCTGTGTGGGTTTTTACCCTGGCGCCTTGCCCATGATAAGGCTTCCTAAAATGTACCAGCGTTCAATTTGACAGTTTAACCCAGATTACAAGCACAAAAATAACACTGTCTGCCTTTGTCTAAAGCCTAAAAAGAAAATAAGAATAGAAACTAAAGGAAATAAAAACAGCTTAAGCTTTTATTTTTTTATGTTTTTTTTCTATTAAACCCTATTGCATTTAAAGGGGTTGTAAACCCTCAGGGTTTTTCACCTTAATGCATTCTAGGCATTAAGGTAAAAAACCTTCTGTGACTTAGCAGCCCCCCAGAGCCCCCCTTTTACTTACCTGAACCTGGTCTTTCCCACAATGGGGACAAGCACACCAGCTCCAGCTGGTGTCTCGGGTCCTGATTGGATAGATTGATAGCAGCGCAGCCATTGGCTCCTGCTGCTGTCAATCAAATGCATTTTTTAAGTCCATGGTGTATAAACACACTCCAAAAACTCCACCCGGGGCAAAAAAAAAGTGCACACCAAAAAGTGAGACAAAAAGTGCACAGGGTGTACATATGGTCTTCCTCTGAAGAGAAGGGACCTTTGCCCTGATCCCCCAGGGCGTTATGCTCCAGACGGGGACTAGGATACTTCACATGGTCCATCTGGCCAAAACCAGACAGACCATCTTCTCTGGGAGGTACCACAGCACCTCCTCTTGGCAACTAATAACTAAGAACAGATGTTTTTTTTTAATTTTTATTTCTTATCCACTCAGACTGAATCAAGCATAAACTTAGCACTCGACTGATAAACTGAGGCGTGTTCCATACATCATCTGTGGCATTCACATATCAAAAGGGATAAAAACATCAATACAATAAAACCACATCATATTACCTCTCCCGCCACCTCCTAAAATTCCACATCTTATTTGCCTCCTCCACATCTATCCTCCTTTCAACCTCCAAACCATAGTACATTTTGGCCACACACCACTCCACACACTCCTGCTTCATCAGTATAATTTTCTTCTTGTAAAATGCACAACGTGTCTCCAACACCACCTCCCTAAAGATTGCAGAGAAAACAAACATTTTTCGTTGGATCACTTTTCCACCTTCCACCACTCCATGCACCCCTGACTCATATGTGATTCTGTTCACTCCAACCACCCTCCTCACAAAACCTTCCACCAACCTACAGACCTCCTTCACAAACTTGCATTCCCAAAAGATGTTCTCCTGCCCTCCACATCCTTCCCTCGGACACACTTCTCGCTTCACAAGGTCTCTTGCTTTCAAAAAGGTTAAAGTAGGCAAGCAGTTATTTAGCAACATCCACACCACCTCCCTTTGCTTATTAGTCACACCCCTTATGGCCATATTCTTCCAGCACTGCTTTGTCCTCTTAGGGCCCAGTCCACAAATATTGGTTATCAGCTCACTCCTCCTTAACAATTTCCAGAGTACCTCCTTCTTCACAGTTCCCTGCTCCAGCTGACCCAACTGATTCCCATCAAAGAACTCATCCTCAGGTGTACTGATGAGACAAGCGACATCGGCCTCCTCAAATCCCGCTCACACTAGACTGACTTTAATAACAGCCATTCGATCAGATACCTCATCAGGGCAGCAGCTTTTCCTTCTGCTGAAAAGGTCTTGAAATGAACCAGACACCACTGCATCTCCACAAAGCGTTCTACATTTGGAAAGTCATAGCCCCCTTTCACCACCGGTTTCATCACCACTTCCCGCGTCACTTTTCCATCTTCAACCCCCAGAAGAACACAAAGAGAATCCCCACTACTTTCTGGATTCACCGCTTGCTCAGGGGGAAAATCACAGCAGAATAGACCAGCAATGGGAGAACGACAGATTTCACCACCAGAGTCTTCCCGGATTATGTCAGGTGCCGCATTTTCCAAAATTCCAACTTCCTCTCTCAATCTTCTGCACTGTCTTCACCTTATTCACTTGGTACCCCAAGCTTAGCTCAAACTGCACACCGAGCATTTCCACTTCCTCTACTCTTTCCAGTCTGCTTCTAGACATGTCACATGTCCCACTGAGCACACAGACATTACTTTTGCCCCAGTTCACTCTCAGGCTGGATATTCCACCAAAGACGTTAAGATAGAGCTCGGCTCTCGCAAGATCCCTCGCCAAATTACACAGCAGAATCACGTCATCCATGTAGCACATTGCTTTTACGTTCTCATTTCCACAATCCAGCAAGAACAGACTTTTAAAACCTTTATCCTGGATTATGTGTCTCAGCAGAGGCTCCATTACGCATTTAAATGCGATGGGAGAAAGGGGGCACCCCTGTCTCACCCCAGACTTTACTTCAACCACTTCTGACGGCTTCCCATTAATCAGGATTCTGCTATTCATACCTCTATACAGGCACTCCACTAGTTTCACAAAGTCTTCCAGCATGCCCATCTTCCACAACACAACAAAAAGGTATGTATGCGATACACAGTCGTAGGCTTTCTCCAAATCTATTCCCGTTACAGCTAGTGGTATATTGTTACTCTGGGTGTAAAAAATCAGATCTCTCAGTAATATGAGGTTATCTGTGATCCACCGACCTGGAACTGCACACACCTGCCATTCCCCTATGACCTTATCTATTATTCTCCGCATCCTATTTGCCAAGAGCTTGGCCAAGATCTTGAAGTCGCAATTTATCAATGTAGTTGGCTGCCAATTTTTTATGTCTCAATGATCTCCCTTCTTCTTATAGAGTAGTGTGATTATCCCCTCTTTCATAGAATCAGACACTCTTTTATCTCTCATGCATGTTTTCACCACTTCACACACATGTTCTTTTATCACGGGCCAGCACCTCACGTAAAATTCTGCGGGTAGGCCACCACCGCCCAGTGTCTTGTTGTTCTTCATACCTCTCAAAACCCCCTCCACTTACAGCTCAGTGACAGAATCTAACAAGGTTTCCGTATCCTCTGCACACAGGTTACCCTTCACCACCTCACAATAGTCTTCCATCTCTGCCTTCGGTGCACCTCCACTCCCCCATACAACTCCATATAGAAGGATCTGATCAGCTCCTCCATCCTTTCACCATGCACCTCCTACTTAACCTCCACCACAGTACAAAAGGCTTTCTTTGCTCCATAAGACTTCTTAAAGAAATACCTTGAGCATTTTTCATCATCCTCCATTTGCTCAACTTTCGCCCTGAATACTATTCCTCTCCCATGTTCCTTCAAGGCCACATTCCTCGCTTTATGTACTTCTTTAATCTCCTCCTCCACCCCCACATCCAACCTCTTACACCGATACAAGAAATGTTGTTTATCTGGGAGTTTTTCATTCTCCTCCCGCCTTTTCCGAACCGTCTCACTCCCCAATCTCCTAAAGAACACAGCAATCCTCTTCTTTGCCCAGTCCCACCCATAACAGCAGGTCTCCAAACTCAAGATTTCTCCCCACCAAGCTCTTGAAGAAGGGTGCAATGGCCTCCACCACCCCCTCCTTATTCAGTATTGACACATTAAGTTTCCACACGCCACCACCAAAATCACGCCAACCTCTAAATAAAATGCTCCAAGCAACAACACATGGTCAGAAAAGGTAACTGGACTCACCCAATATCTTCAAAAATTGTGAGGAAAAAATAAAATTGATCCTGGACCTCACTGTTCCCTTATCTGAATAAAACGTAAATGATAATTCCCCTTTCTGTTTCCCTTGCAACATCTTTAAGATGAAAGTCATCCACCTTCTCATTCAAGGCTTTTGAAGACACATCCACTCCTCCCTCCTCCCCTACACCTTGCCTCTCCTCCCTCCTCCTGACACAATTAAAATCACCTGCCAATATTGTGGGAATCCTACCAGGTCAGTGCAGTCTTAAAGTATTTAGGAACACGCACCTCTAATTTCTGTCCGCAGGCGCATAGCAGTTTATCACCCACACCTTCTTCCCAAGCATTTCAAACACAGCCACTTGCATCCTCCCAGGTACTACCATCTCATGTGAGACACATTGCACCATAGGATTTTGAACTAGAATCCCCACTCCCTCACTCCGCAAATCACATCTCGGAGCCCACAAGGATATCCCATATTTCCATTCCTCCTTTACCGCCCTCTCCACACCACACTCTTGAACACAAATCAGGTCAGCCTTAACATTACTCAGCTCTTCCAATACCACCACTCTCCTCCACTTAGAACAAATGCTCCTTACATTGATCGTGCCCACAATGAGCGCCATCATAAGGATATATTTAACCAGGACATTAGCCATAACGATCAACTTAAGGATTCAGTCTCCACTTATCCACAATCAGACTCTGCACTCCTACTTGGCTCTGCTGCCTTCTCCTGGACAACTGAGAGCTGGCGGATTCTGCCTCAGAATCCACATCTGCATCCATCAAAAGGGCACCTCCCCCTTCACCCCCCCTTGCCTCAACTCATGCCCTCTTACATGATGATCCGGTAGATGCCAGAGAAATGACCAGGGGCTGCCCACATGGCACACTGGCTTCACTGTCCACCTCTATCATATCATCATCGTCCTCATGCTCATCTTCCTCCATTAGTCCATTCATGAGGGCCGGCAATGCTCCGGGGCTTGTCACACCAGTCAAAATACGCTCCGCCTCCTGGGCTGTATTCTCCTCTACAGACGGTGTCACAAAACTGCTCATATTCTTCAACACTCAGGCTATGAGATGCCACACCAGCTGCCATGTCACCATCTTCACCTGCAACAGCCGCCGTGCCTCCGGAGCCGGTACTGCCACCCGCCACTGCACCTCCAATGGCTGTGCTGGCATCTCCAACTCCATCAGCCACCACAAGCCACTCCACAGGCCCAACCTCATCAGCCCTGCGACCCGGGGGGAACAGCCAAGTCCGCATCAGCGGGTCCAGTGCCATCCTCCTCCCCCCATCTTGGGCCTCTGCTGCACTCTGCTCCAAAAGTCCTTCTCCAACTGTTCAGTCACCCTCTCTTCCAATGCGACCCATCTTCTTGCTGAGAAATATCGATCGCATTGTTTAGCCAGATGCCCCCTGGTTCTTTGCAGATGTCACACCACCTCAGTTTCTTACAGTCTTTAGAAAAATGACCCTCCTTACCGCAAATTCTGCATTTGGCTCTTTGATAACACTCATTGCTTGTGTGCCCACAAACAAAGCATTTTCTGCAACAGCTTGGCTGTCCTGGATAGAACAAAAATCCTCTCTTGCCTCTGAAAAATGTATACTTTCCTGACCAGATACCAAACTTATTCATCACTTTGTCCCTTCCTCTCAGCTACTCACAATAGGATTGCAGAAACGCCCTCACCAAACTAAAGTCTGCAAAAGGATTGTACATATGCACAATAATAACTTTTTATTCCTGCATAAATAATGGTGTTACCTCCAATCTCTTCATCTCCTCTTCACCTGCTGCCTGCCTTAGATTCTTGTATGTATTCCAGCATACCTCAGTTGAAACAAATGTCACGTCGTAAATGCGTTGCTGAGGAAAGTCCTGCAGACACACAATATCTCTTACCCGTGCACCTTGGAAGTCCAGCAGCACATCCACTACGATTGTTCATAGGTTCACTTCTTCCTTTAATTCCAGCTTCACCTTAAAACGCAACAAATCTCATAATCCTCAACTCACCATTGTTTGGCGCAAAATGAACTGACCGCTCTGAACTCCAAGGGTACCCTCCGAAGGGTGCCCCGGAAAGCCTTCTCACCGACCTACTGTGCCCCACAAATTGCCCTCTTGTAGACTTCCAGCAGCATCCTACCCAATAGCAGCAGGGGATGTAACAATCAAGGAAACACCCCCAAGGTTGTTGTGGCCACTTCCACTTCCACACCATCCAGAACAAGGTTTAGCAGGTACAGGCAGCAAAAGGCAAAAGAATGTAGGACTTTTCTGCCCACTGGTCAGCTCTCTTCACAAAATTCAGACTCTGCTTGTACATGCAGGCCTGGACATAACAAAAACATTACCTTAGCTGCAAGCATAAAAACATTGGAAATCAGAAAGATGTCTGTTTTATCATTAGGTTTGTATTAGTTGTATGATACTATGTTCTACGTGGGTTTTTACCCTAGCACCTTGCTCACGATAAGGCTTCCTAAAATGTACCAGCATTCAATTTGACAGTTTAACCCAGATTGCAAACATGCAAATAACACTGTTTGAAGCATTGGACTGTGTTGCCCAGCACAATCCTGTTGTAATGCGTTACAGCAAATCATTATTCACTTTGCCAAAAAAAGGTAACTGGCTCTATTTTTTTATTTTCAGCGCACAACAATGCAGCACATTGAGGGGGAACTGAAATCATAAGCTATAAGGCTATTTTTCTTTCCCTGGTGTGCATGAGCCCTTATTGGCACCACTATTACACTGTGGTGACTTTCTGAGAGATCTTCCATGCACACCTGGCATCCTACTACCAGGATAGGGTTGTGTCAGTGGATTCAACCTCCATTTACTGGTTTGTTGATTTTTTTACTTTTTTTTGCATGAGGTCAGTGTTTACAGAAGATAATGTTTCACAATAATGAAATGTACATTTTTGTTAAACTAATGCCGTGTACACATCCGACAACAAATATTCGATGTGAGGTTGTTGTCGGAAATTCCGACCGTGTGTAGGCTCCATCAGACATTTGTTGTCAAAATTTACGACAACAACATACCTGGACCTCTCAGACACACAATAACCCATATTCTCTTGACTTCCAGACTCAATATAACACGGAATTGGAAGTCAGACACACCCCCAAACATAAAACAAACCATTGACCTGGTCTCACTACACTTCAGCTACGAAACGATGGTGGCCACCAGCAATGGTCGTGCCACACAAGCCAGTAAGCAATGGTCTCCCTGGACTAACTGGACTAATGCTGCACCCCAAGCCCAGATTCCCAAACTCAACCTTAGACCTTCTTGACCGAGCAATCTGTTCACCATATCTTAGACATGCGAATTACATCTTGATTACTACAGAAACTTAACACCTCACCACAATTGAAACTGTCTGTACTTAACAAAGTTCATGTGGGAGCCGCTCTCCCCTTGCAGCACAAAGAGATCCCAAGCGGGGTGCTGCGAGGGGAGAAGAGGCCCTAATTGCAAAGTATTGCAACCATAGTACAGTGAAATGGTATACCCATGATCATTTGAGCGCGCTCAAACCAATGACAAGCTACTGACTATTACGTATAATTTCTGTTTGCAAATTCTTTGTTTTATTTCTAGTTATACTCTACGTCGTTGCACGACGTACAATTTCTCAATTGTACTTTGTATTTCCCTGCAAAAAAACAATAAAATAATTTGAAAGAAAATTTACGACAACAAAAATTTGAGAGCTGATTCTCAAATTTTCCGACAACAAGATCCGTTGTCGGAAATTCCGATCATGTGTACACAATTCTGACGCACAAAATTCCACGCATGCTCGGAATCAAACAGAAGAGCCGCACTGGCTATTGAACTTCATTTTTCTCGGCTCATCGTATGCGTTGTACGTCACCGCATTCTTGACGTTCGGCATTTCAGACAACATTTGTGTGACCGTGTGTATGCAAGACAAGTTTGAGCCAACATCCGTCAAAAATAAATCCATGATTTTGTTGTCGGAATGTCCGATCGCGTGTACATGACATAAGGCTGGGTACACACTAGAAATATTTTTTCGTTGAACCCAGTGAACTGAATGAAAAAATCAAAGAGATATCCGTATTAACACAAGCAATGTTAGTGCAGTGATCTCCCCTGCTGTGCTATTGTATTCTGACAAGGAGACTGCCCACCACCACGCCAGAATCATTGGCTGCCAGCGCTGATTAGATGTAAGTCAGATGCTGGTTTGCCAGCATGCCCATTCAACAGAAGCCGGTCATAAGACTAACTTCTGTAGAACAGACAGCTGAAAGTTGGCAGGTTCCTGCCGATCCATTTTTGGACGATTTTCAGCCCGTGTATACCCAGATTTAAGCTTGAAGCATACAGTATATGAAGTTTCTGCCAACAGGACATAATAATGTCTACTAATCTGACCTGTACTCTTTAGACCTCAGCCTAATCCTAGAAATAACATCTAGTCCCTTAGTCCCCCAATCTAACCTCATACTAACCCTATTCCCTAGTTTTAAAATGTAACTCCTCCTTTTTCAGCTAAGTTGATTTCTGCATGCTGCTGGGATTCAGAACTTCAGATATCCTCACCTCAATATGTCTCTCTCTACATGTATACATTGAATTATTTTACTGTTGGTTTTACTAAGGCCAAATAGACTGTTCACTTTGCAAAAGATGTTGCATTTTCCTCATGGCTTAGTGAATGAGGTTAAGCTCTGCTGACTTCCATCATTCAATCACCTGAAATTTAGTTTTTTACTTCCCTAGCAAATGATTGGTTATTCTTTGAAAAATAAAATATGATTACATTTACTAAGCTCTGGGGCAAATTTTCCTGAAAAGTGCAACTTAAAGTGCAAAGTGAACAGCCTACTTGCTTTTAGTGAATCAACCCCACTGTGGTTAAGGAAAAGGCACTTGGGAGATGTAGCTCTCCCAAGTGCCTGCATTAGGAGAAACTGAGCTTCCAGCAGCTGCCTCTGTGAGCAATGTAGACTTGCTCACTACAGGAACATAGAAGAAAAAAAGAATAATGGGATATGATATGGGGGAGGAGGGTAAAGGGAGGTCTGGAAGTACAATTTGCTCTGCTGCTTCTGCTTTTTATTGTAGAAGTCTTCTGGGCTGCTGTAAAGCCACCTGATCACTTCTACATCTTGGTAAACTGCATCCTTCCCACATGAATGTTGCTGGGCTGTCTTGCCACTCTTTGGAGCCTAGTACTATTTAAAATAGCATCAGAATGGTGAGAAATCAAGGAACAGGTATAGTAAACCCAAAAGTATTAGAACCCAGAAGCATTTAGATCGGATCCATCAGTTCCCTTGTCTCTAATTTCCTTTGGCTTCAGGGCAGAGTAAGCATCAGGAGTCTAGCAGAACCCTTATGTTTTCATAAAGAGAATCGATCACCAAAATATCAATATCACATAGGGGGTTAAATTTGAACTCCAGGCAGATATAAAAACACAAATGAATGGAGCTCTGTAGTCATTAATACATCCTTAAATGTATTTTCAATGCAAGTAGTGTAGGCACCTTAATTTGAGTGGTTTAAATCTTTGTAGTGAAACCTCTGAAAAGGGATGGGGAATCAGCACAGGGAGGCAATCAAGGTGACCAGTCACTAAGGTAGAGATGGTAAGAGAACCTGTAAATTAAAGGATAAGTACAGCCAAAGCTTGTTTGGCTGTACTTCTCCTATGGATCACAGGAGTGCAGTTAGATTTGCACTCCTGTGACCCATTTTCAGCAGCGAGTGGGCTGATGTCACAAAATCGGCCCAGGCTTGATGTCATCGAGACCATGGAGTCGGGATCCGCCCAGATCCCTAGACTGACACCCGGCTCGACCTCTCAGTGAGCTGTTGAGAGTCTGAGCCGGCTGATCTCGCCCACTCCACACCCCAGCGCTCCAGTGAGTGAGGAGGGGATAGCAGCTCTGCTTGGGAAACTGTAAAAACCAAGCAATCAGCAGTGTTTGAACACTCAGTTCTCAGTGTTAGAGACGCCAGCGGACAGATGCAGCATGGGACCGATGCTGCATCCATCTAGGTAAGTATGAATAAAAAAAACCCCCATACTTCTCTTTCAAAGTGAAATTGCAACATAGAAAGATCTTATTCTGTGCCAGGCAGGACCACAGTATATTATGTGGCACAGAAGTTTAAATCTTAGGACTGGTAGGACAGGTATATAAATCCTTTTGGCAGGTAAAACAGTTCTCATATACAGTATGTATTTCATTTTTGTATTAGCTATTTTTCTCGATTTCAGCTTTAAGTGAAAACATGTTGCTTACACATAATAGGTTTCACCTCACACACCCAAGAGAGGAATAATTCCAGGGTCATTATTTATGGTTTACTTCAAAGTGAATTGCTGTAAAGGTTTTATTTTGTATAATCTCTTTTTTTGTATAGAAGAATGGTAATGTACAAGCAGTACAGTGTAACCTACAGAGATGTGTTATCACATTTTCCAATATGACAAATAAAGAATCAGTTTATAACAAACATATCTTTGGAGTCATTTCTCTACACAATTAGTTTTAAAACGGGAATGTGAGAAGTAGAAAGCTTAAGGTCAGGGACAGAGGGAAAATGGGGAAACAGACCAAAAAACTGTTGTTGTTGTTGGTGGTGGTGGTGGGTTTAACAAATTAACCAGTTAGAATATGCTTACAACACATTTCAATGTACACCCAGCATATATCAAAATTACAGCATAGGTGTCCAGTGTGCCCCTGTGCCTTTAAGGAAGGAAGGGTTTCCTTCAGGCTCACTTGCCCACTTTCTATCCACTAGATTGTTAGACAGGATAATTTGGTTGTTTGCAGGCAGGTCGGTAAGATGAGCTGGGAATATTCTTTGGTTTTGTTTGACATGCATCAACCTTCCATGTGCTCCTTGCTACAAAGGCCATTTATAGGTGGGGGCACTGGTCATTTGTTTGTACTGTTGGAATACTGGTGAGGGGATGCACTGGATGCCTTTGCAATGCGGCAATAGCAATTGTGCTATATTCTGGGTGTCCAGTGTGTCTCTGTGCCTTTAAGGAGAGGTGGGATCCCTTCAGGCTCACCTGTCCTCTGACTATCCATTATAACACATGTGCTTCTACTATAGAGGCTCTCAGAATTTAGAGTAATGCCACGTACACACGGTCGGACTTTTCAGCTACAAAAGTCTGACAGCCCGTCCGACAGACTTTCAACAGACTTTCGATGGACTTTTGGCGGACTTTAAACAGACTTTCTAATGACCGGACTTGCCTACACATGATCACTCCAAGGTCCAACGGATTGGTACGTGATGACGTACACCGGACTAAAATAAGGAAGTTGATAGCCAGTAGCCAATAGCTGCCCTAGCGTCGGTTTTTGTCCATTGGACTAGCATACAGACGAGCGGATTTCTGGGTCCGGTGGAGTTACGACGTAAAGATTTGAAGCATGTTCCAAATCTAAAGTCTGTCAAATTTGCAACGGGAAAAGTCCGCTGAAGGTCCGGTGAAGCCCACACACAATTGGATTGTCTGCCAGATTTGATCCGTCGGCGTCCGTCGGACAAGCCCGGTCGAAAAGTCCGACTGTGTGTACGTGGCATTAGGACTGCAGATAATACTGGTGTACCGTGAAGTGGCACATGTATTCACAAATGTGCGCAAACTAAACCTTTGTTTTTAATGCATACTGTTAGACATTACAATTCGGTTGGTTGCAAGCTGGTCAGTAAATTGAGCTGGGAATTTTCTTTCATAATTTTCAAGTTCCAGGAAATTTCAGATGTGTGTATGCCCCAACAAAACTTGTGCATAGATGAGTCCCTTGTACATTTTACTGACAGACTTGTATTTAAGCAATATCTCCCTACCAAGTGTGCCAGATATAGGGTCAAACTGTATAAGCTCTGTGACAGGGCAACTGGCTATACATATTTATTTTAGAATGTATGAGGGAAAAGACAGTCAAGTGGAGCCCCCCGAATGCCCAGACTACATGGGGAGCTAGGGTAAGATAGTGTGGGACTTCCTGTCGCCCGTGTTCTGTAAGGGGTACCATTTGTATGTGGACACCTCAAGCAAAATGGCTCCATAAAATGTTTTTGTACTTAACAAAGCAACTGGAAGAACTGGATCCTTCCTAAAATTTCAGAAAGTGATCATCACAGCCCTTTTGTATCCAGAAGTTACTGTGGCCCAAAGCCCAAATCCAGATGCAGTTAGCCGGGTGCACGAGAGGCATTTTCCAAATTTCCTCCTCAGTACCCTGGAACAAAAGTCACCCTCCAAAAAAATGTTGTGTTTGTAGTAAACATGGAATGAGAAGGGACACCCTTTTTGTCCCTCCTGTCCTGGCCAACCTGGTTTCTGCATTGAGGACTGCTTTTGTTGCTACCACACCTTAGTGGAGTTTTAGTCTAGGGTACAGCACGGCACAGTAAAGGACACACAGATCTGCTCAAGAAGGGTCTCAAATGATATTAGGTAGTCAGGAAACTATCAGATTTTGAAAGACTATAGAATCAAAGGCTGGAAATTTATGGCTCTGATAAGTTAAAGTTACAAAAAAGTAACAAAATTAAAATAAAATAAAAAGTAAAATTAAAAAATAGAAAGTAAAAAGTTATATTGTTACTGCGTGTTATTCTTTTTTTTTTTTATAATTTTTTTTTTTACTGTGATATTCTTAACTGTTGTTATTTGCTTTGCAGAAATGCCAAGCAGGGTGCTGCTCTCAGAATACATAGGTCAGGGCCTGTAGTGCTTGAGTTAAAAAAAAAGAATGTGTATGTCCAGGATAAGGAGCATGGGTTGGTCAGCAGGTGGTACCTCTTACTATACTTTTTTCATTTTTTTCTGGCAGAGAATTCTTCATTCACATCGACTGATGTGAATGGGGGAATCTGGTCTTTTTTATATACATTACATGTATGCTCAACATTGGCAAGTTGAGCTGGGGATTTTCTCTGGTTTTGTTTTGTATGTGTTACCCTTCCATGCGCTCCTTGCTGTGGAGGCCAGTTATAAGTGGGGCAGTGGCCATTTGTTTGTTACTGATGATATACTGGTGAGGGGACACCTTTGATGCCATTGTGCTATGTGCTGGGTGTCTAGTGTGCCCTTGTGCCTTTAAGGAGGGTTAGGCTACCTCCAGCTCACGTGCCCTCCATCTATCCATTGGAATGCATGTGCTTCCCCTGTGGAGACTCTCATAAATTTACAAGAGTTAGGACTGCAGAAATATTGGGGTGCCTTGGAGGGGCTCTGCAGCTTATGCATGTATTTGTAAATATGTGCTAATGAAACCCCCTGTTTTTAATGAAAACTATAATGCCAGGTACACACAATAGGATTTTCCAACAGAAAATGTTCTATAGGAGCTTGTTGTCGGAAATTCCGACCATGTGTAGGCTCTATCTGACATTTTCCATCGGAATTTCTGTTACACAAAATTTGAGAGCTGGTTCTCAAATTTTCCGAAAACAAAATCCGTTGTACACAATTCCGATGCACAAAGTTCCACGCATGCTTGGAATCAAGCAGAAGAGCCGCACTAGCTATAGAACTTCATTTTTCTCGGCTTGTCGTACGTGCAGTACGTCACCGCGTTCTTGACGTTTGGAATTTCCGACAAGATTAGTGTGACAGTGTGTATGCAAGACAAGTTTAAGCCAACATCCGTCAGAAAAAAAACATGGATTTTGTTGTTGGAAAATCCTATCGTGTGTACAGGGCATTAGACAGGATAATTCAGTTGGTAGCAAATTGGTTGGCAAGTTAAGCTGGGAATTTTCTCTAGTTTTGCTGTGAAGGCCAGTTATAGTTGGGGCAGTGGTCATTTGTTTGTTATTAGAACAGTGGGTGGATATGTGGCAGAAAGAACATTAGATGTCTGCCCAACATGAGGAGTGTGGCAGAAACTCCTAATTCTGGCCTTTCACATAATGTTTTTAAAGGCCCTAAATGCCAGGACAATTCAAACACCCCACACATTATCCTCTTTTGGAAAGTAGATGACTCAAGGTATTTGTTGAGTGTCAGATTTTATTTTTTGTCACAAGTTTTTGGAAAATTAAAAAAAAAATTCTACTTTCCCAAAAAGGGCTCTGAAACTGTGATAGGTAGTCAGAAAGTGAAATGAGGAAATTAGGCCATTTGAAAGCCTGAAGGCGATAATTGGTTTTGGGTCCCCGTACATTCCCAAAAAGTCTCACACACATGTAGTATCTCCATAGTCTGAAGGAGTAGCAGAATGTGTTTTGGGGTGTAACTACACATATGCCCATGGCATAATATCATTAAAATGACAACTTTGTGTAAAAAAAACTTGTGGAAAAAATAAAATCTTCTATGGACTCAACATACCTTTCTGAAAATACCTTATGGAGGAGTCCTCAAAACACATCCTGCAACCCTATGTTTACCGGAGACCATTGTCCACTGAGAGCTGTCCTTGGGTTTGAGCGAGCCGAGCAGGAGCAGCAGAGATTTCTGACATCCAGCTCAGCTCTTCACCTGATGGCTGGCCACACAGTGATCTGGACACTGTGGCTGCTCATCCATCATTTCCTTGTGACTGTGTTGTGTGTTGAGTGGGCTCTTTCTCATGGACTATATCTCCTCTTTCACATTTTATTTTGTAAGTACATAAAATGTTGTTTTTAATAAAGCCCTTTGACCCTTTTGCTACACCAGATGTCTGTCCTGTTCTCTTCCTTCCCTTGCTCAAGACTTTTTCAGTGGCCCAAAATCCAAGAAGCACCTTCTGGCTTCCAAGGGGCCCAAATTACACATCTAATTTTCTGACTACCTATCACGTTTGTGAAGCCAAAAAAGTATAATTTAAGGGGCTTAGTGAGTCTTTTGAATATTTAATTTTTTGCAAACAGAGAATGAAAACATATTGGCATTGCATCTTGTTTGTCACAAAAATCATCAAAGGTTGGTTCAGGAACAGTGTACTCTAACCACTGCCTCTGTATAAGTGGTCAGGGAATATAAGTTAATGTAGTTTCCTCTAAATCAGTCCCTGTTCCTTTAAGCCAAGCAGGCCTAGCCTACTGATATGTGGATGCCCCCATAAATTATGCACAATGATATGTTAACTGGCCAGGTAGACTGAACAAATGGTAAACAAAAGAGTAACTGTGAATCCATGAAAGTTTAAATAGAAAATGTGCCTGTTTGCTCCCGGAGTCCTGCCACACAATGCGTGTCTCCTGAGGTCTCATCTGCTCTGTCAGCTTACCCCCCCTCCTCTGTGTCACCCCCTCCGCTGTGTCACCCCTCTCCTCTGTGTCTCCTGCCACCTCTGTGTCACCCTCCTCCTCTGTGTCACCCTCCTCCTCTGTGTCACCCCCTCCTCTGTGTCACCCCCTCCTCTGTGTCACCCCCTTCCTCTGTGTCAACCCCCTCCTCTTTCACCCCTCTCCTCTGTGTCACCCCCCTCTCCTTTGTGTCACCCCTCTCCTCTGTGTCACCCCCCTCCTCTGTGTCATTCCACTCCTCTGTGTCAGCTCCCTTCCTCTGTCACCCCCTACTCTCTGTCACCCCCTCCTCTCTGTCAGCTCCCCTTCCTCTGTGTCAACTCCCTTCCTCTGCCACCCCCTCCTCTGTGTCAGCTCCCCCTCCTCTGTCAGCTCCCCCTCCTCTGTGTCACCCCCTCTCCTCTGTGTCACCGCCTCTCCTTTGTGTCACCCCCTCTCCTCTGTGTCATCCCCTCTCCTCTGTGTCATCCCCTCTCCTTTGTGTCAGCCCCCCTCCTCTTTGTCATCCCCCTCCTCTGTCAGCTCCCCCTCCTCTGTCAGCTCCCCCTCCTCTGCGTTACCCCCTCTTCCCTGTGTCACCCCCTCTCCTCTGTGTCATCCCCTCTCCTCTGTGTCATCCCTCTCCTCTGTGTCAGCCCTCTCCTCTGTGTCAACCCCCCTCCTCTGTGTCAGCTCCCCTTCCTCTGTGTCAGCTCCCCCTCCTCTGTCAGCTCCCCCTTCTCTGTGTCACCCCTCTTCTCTGTGTCACCCCCTCTTCTCTGTGTCACCCCCTCTCCTCTGTGTCACCACCTCTCCTCTGTGTCACCCCCTCTCCTCTGTGTCATCCCCTCTCCTCTGTGTCAGCCCCCCTCCTCTTTGTCATCCCCCTCCTCTGTCAGCTCCCCCTCCTCTGTCAGCTCCCCCTCCTCTGTCAGCTCCCCCTCCTCTGTGTTACCCCCTCTTCTCTCTGTCACCTCCTCTCCTCTGTGTCACCCCCTCACCTCTGTGTCACCCCCTCTCCTCTGTGTCATCCCTCTCCTCTGTGTCATCCCCTCTCCTCTGTGTCATCCCCTCTCCTCTGTGTCAACCCTCTCCTCTGTGTCAGCTCCCCCTCCTCTGTCAGCTCCCCCTCCTCTGTGTCACCGTCTCTCCTCTGTGTCACCCCCTCTCCTCTGTGTCACCCCCTCTCCTCTGTGTCATCCCCTCTCCTCTGTGTCATCCCCTCTCCTTTATGTCAGCCCCCCTCCTCTTTGTCATCCCCCTCCTCTGTCAGCTCCCCCTCCTCTGTCAGCTCCCCCTCCTCTGCATTACCCCCTCTTATCTGTGTCACCCCCTCTCCTCTGTGTCATCCCCTCTCCTCTGTGTCATCCCTCTCCTCTGTGTCAGCCCTCTCCTCTGTGTCAGCCCCCCTCGTCTGTGTCAGCTCTCCTTCCTCTCTGTCAGCTCCCTTCCTCTGTCACCCCCTCCTCTGTGTCAGCTCCCCCTCCTCTGTCAGCTCCCCCTTCTCTGTGTCACCTCCTCTTCTCTGTGTCACTCTCTCTTCTCTGTGTCACCCCCTCTCCTCTGTGTCACCACCTCTCCTCTGTGTCACCCCCTCTCCTCTGTGTCATCCCCTTTCCTCTGTGTCAGCCCCCCTCCTCTTTGTCATCCCCCTCCTCTGTCAGCTCCCCCTCCTCTGTCAGCTCCCCCTCCTCTGTGTTACCCCCTCTTCTCTCTGTCACCCCCTCTCCTCTGTATCACCCCCTCTCCTCTGTGTCACCCCCTCTCCTCTATGTCATCCCTCTCCTCTGTGTCACCCCCTCTCCTCTGTGTCACCCCCTCTTCTCTGTGTCATCCCCTCTTCCTGGCGGGCTCTGCACATGCTAGTTGCGAACACGCCTGAGCTCATCCTTACTTGTAACTAATACACTGTTTTACTTCCTCCATCAGCTCATCCCCCACAGCTATTACCTTTTGTATCAATTGACCCACCATTTTTAGATTGTAAGCTCTAACGAGCAGGGCCCTCTGATTCCTCTTGTACCAAATTGTAATGTAACTGTAATGTCTGCCTTCATTTTGTTAAGCGCTGCGCAAACTGTTGGTGCTATATAAATCCTGTATAATAATAATAATAATGGATTTCCTGAAGGATTTCACACATTTTTTTCTTTTTTTTTGCATGAGGTCCCCACTAAAATTCCCCCATGCTATTTTTCACAACCTTTTCCCTTCTATTCCAGAAAATGGGTATTTTTAGTGTGACAGATTTGGCCCTGATTGATTTCAGTAGGGTTCTGGTTTAGCATCTGAATTTCTTTGAAGTTTGTTAAGGCCTGCTGGCACACAAACCCAGGGCTGTTTGGCTCATCACTAGTGTGGACCAATAGTACTGCAGTTAATTTTTTTCACATGTATAGGGTAAGAGTGATAGGCTTTCACTCAAATGTTCAGGCATTAACCACTTCATGTCCTTGAGGCTACAACCTGAAACTCAGTACTGTTTTTTTTTTTTTTTTTTTACAGGAGATGATTCTCGTTTAGGTAAAAGAGCCACTGGATCACTTTTACAGGAGGTTCCTCCCTGGCACTGCTGCCTTTACCAGGCTCTCTTGTCTGATCAGAGTGCCCGGTGAAGATGTGACCAGTGGCAACAACTTTCTCAAACACAGTGACTGGAATGATGTTCATATATTGGAAGCGATGCGGATTTAATCGATTCAAGTTTTGGTCTGATGTAAACAAGCAAGAACTGGCTTGTGAAAACATCTGATCAAATCAATCTTAAGTTGATCAGATGCTTTGGAGGCCAGAGGATAGATCTGGGGTCTAAAATACCACTAAAATACCCTCATTATATTTGCATGACAAAAGATTATGACCAGCTCACTATGAAGCAGATTCACACATCTCTATAGCAACTGTGGAGTGGCTTACACAGGAGCCCTGTGCGTCTTTGGCATAGTTTCAGGCAAAAATTTGGCCCTGATTTGCCCCTGAAACGGAGAACAGGGACGCACAGGACCCTTGCTGTGAGCCACATCCGGCATCAGTGTGAACCCAGCCTAAAAGAGGACCTGTCATGGCTCATGCTATCAGACCTTGTAATAGCAATAAAGTTGATAAAAAAAGGTACAGTGTAAAAATAAATAAAAATAAAATAAATAATAAAAAAAATTAAAGCACCCTGTCCCCCTGTGCTCATATGTAAATGCGAACATGCATATCCTGCATTCATATGTAAGCAGTGATCTCACCACATGTGAGTTATCGGTGCGAACATCAGACCAAGAATAATGATTCTAGCAGCAGATCTCCTGTGTAACTCTAAACTGGTAACCTGTAAGCCCCGGTTCACACAGGGGCGGCACGACTTGCAGGTCGCCTCAGCGAGGCGACCTGCAAACGTCTTCCGCGGTGACTTGCAAAACGACTTCTGTATAGAAGTCTATGCAAGTCGCCCCAAGTCGACCCCAAAGTAGTACAGGAACCTTTTTCTAAGTGGGAGCGACTTGCATCACTCCTATTAGAACAGTTCCATTGTACAGAACGGGAGGCGACTTGTCAGGTGGCTAGGTCACCTGACAAGTCGCCCCTGTGTGAATCGGCACTAAAGGCTTTTAAAATGTCGCCTATGGGGATTTTTGGGTACTGTAGTTTGACGCCGTTCCATGGGCCTACGCAATTTATACAAATCAATTTACTCAGCATAACATCATCTCGTATATTTTATAAATACAACAAAATTGGGTATTATATTATGTTCATTAAAACCTGAAAATTTGCATTTGATAAACTGCTGCGCAAATATTGTGCAACATAAAAAATGGCATTATGACACGGGGGTCACTGCAGAGATGGCTGCCCGCATAGCATGTTTGCTGAGGAGGCTTCACCCAGAGAGGACAAGTGTCAGCAGTGTATGAGCTCGCCGCTCGTCTGGATACACTGTACCTTTCGTTGTTTTACTGTGTGAGTACCCTGTTTGTTGCTAATGTCTAATAAAGCCGGAAACATTCTTTAAATACTACACTATATGGCATCTTTATCTCTCCATTTACTATGATGTTCCCCATGAATCTGAGGTCTGATATATGACAGCCCATGACCCAGTACCCCCCTGCACAGGAGACACCACCAGCGCTGTCTGTTCTATGCTGTAACCTCAGTGTAGTGAGGTAAGGGGCCATGATCTACCATTAGAGGATTGTTGCATGGAGAAGATCCCGTTATACACTTCACATCCACCACTCTTCTAAGCAAATTATATCTAAATCCAGCTGCTTTCTGCACGACTTAATTGTCTGTCATCACTAATGAAGCATTGAAGCTGTTTGTTGCTGCACCAAGTCACCTTTATTGAACTGTATTATTGTCTTTTTAAGTTTGAGCACCCCCTGGTGGCGCTGGACACTATACTGCACGATGCACAGTTATTATGATCACTTTGGACATTCAATGTAACATTGTACTATTTGGCACTATTTGCTCTGTTATTTATTTTTTAGCTATTTATTTATTTGTATGAATCACGGTCGATTGAACTACAATACTTCTCGTATATTAATTTACAGCACTTTGTACTGGCACTAAATGTTTTAGCGGCAATCACTGCCTTATTGCAAATTATTTTTTTTATAATTTATTTCAGACTTCACTATGGTTTCATTTTATTTACTCAAGCTGAGATATATATATGTATAGTATGTTTTGGTGGGCTCCACCCCTTATTTTCTCATGCATATACTGCTTGCACGTTCACACAGTGCTATACTCCTCACTGTGTTCAAGACCACCACCATATGCCTCAGTGAAGGCAAGAGTTAAGCCCCCTACCCTAGGATATCCAGTACACCTATTGATTAGAGTTTATTTTAGGATTAGCGCAGCACCATTCCCACTTGTCAGTTGAAGTCTATACCAGGGGCTAGGCTGGACCCCATTCGGTGCAAGCTGCTTTTCCCTATCTAGTATCACCTACACCACCACTGCTTGGTAGCACAGGAATAATATACCCTATACAGAAGACACACAGGACCTCTGTGAAATTTGCTCCACAGTACTTAAAGGTGTCTACATTGGTGTATCGCTATATATTTGATTTTAGTTTTTTGCATAATATCTGAATTAAGACATAGTGATGAAGAATTTTAGACCCCCTTCCATTTGATATAAAGCTAAGTGGATTGTGGTTGTTGTTTAAGTTTTTTTTTCTTTAACCACTTCAGTCCAGGAAGGATTTAGCCCTAATGACCAGTCCATTTTTTGTGATACGGCACTGTGTTGCTTTAACTGACAATTGCGCGGTCGTGCAGCGCTTTACCCAAAATGTATGTTCTTTTTTTTCCCACAAATAGAGATTTCTTTTGGTGGCCATCTCTGCGGTTTTTATTTTTTGCACTATAAACAAACAAAGACTGAGAATTTTGAAAAAAAACAATATTTTTTACTATCTGCTATAATACACATCCAAAAAAAAAAAAAAAAAAAATGTATTCATTAGTTTAGGTTCAATAAGTTTTTATTATTTTTTGTTAAGGCAACATAGATATGAAGAAAACAAAAGCTGGTCCAGACACCATACAGAGGTGTGCCTGTCCAGTTGGATAAAATCTGTTAACATGTACATAATACATTCCAATATATAAACATAATGATTAGAAAAGGCATGAGTTTAGTGAGGATGACCTATAATATGCCACCACATAGAAAATCGCCTGCCCCTTCGGCCCGAACGCCCCTTTGGGAGCCTGCTGCGTCCATGGGCTTCGAGAGCAGGCAACCTCGGGTTACTAATTAACAAATCAGGGTATAGGTCTAGTATGCCTGTATATGCTCCAACCCTCCGCGACAATCACAGAGGCATCAGAACATATGAAATCAAATGGAACGTCAACCTACTTTGAGCTAGGAGGTAAAATAAGGTAGAAGTAATAAAGGAGAAGGAAGGAAGGAAGAAGAGATAGGGTTGGGAAGTAGGGGAGAGAAGAAAGACAGAAAAAGAGAGGTATGAGGATGGGGAATCGGACAGCGGGCGTCGCCCACTAAGCATTGGAATCATCTCGTGAGGGTCTATGTAGAGTTGAGAGGCATCTATGGCCCCGGTGTATTTGTTGATGTGAGTCTATTTTTCAATTTGTCTGAAGTAGAGTAATGCCTCCAGATACTCCAGATGAAAGAGAACTTAGCTTCTTTTTCTATGGATTTCGCCTGCATCTCCTCCATCAACATGAGGTCGTTGATCTCTGCTACCCATTCCGTAAGGGATGGGGGTGAGGTATTTTTCCAATGTCTAGGAATCAAGAGTCTCCCTGCACTAAGGAAAAACTTAAGAAGGCTATGTTTCTGGGATTTGATGGAGCCAGGTAGAATAGATAGAAGTGCTAGGGTGGGGGAAGGCGTGAGTGGTTTGTCATATATTTCAGAATATATTTCAAAAATTTGTGTCCAAAATGGGCGAATCCCCACACATTCCCACCAGATGTGTTTATATGTACCCTTCTCTGTGTTGCATCTCCAACACAAGTCAGAAGCTGTAGGGTACATGATCTTGAGGTTAGTTGGAGCCCGATACCACCTTGACACCAGTTTGTAATTTTTTTCTTGGATATAGCTTGAAATGGATGATTTATGTGTAAAGACAAAAGCCTTACTCCACTCCGCCTCTGTTATTTCTCTTCCGAGCTCCTCCGACCATATAGCAGTATACTTAGGGAGAGCATCAGCAGTATAGTCTGTGATCATCTTGTATATCAAGGAGAGAGTATGACGGGGGGTTTCGGTATTAGTACATAATTGTTCATATCCAGTCAGTGGTCTGTGTATTTGATTAGTTTCGTGGAGTTTCTTACAATATGAATTTAAGTGTAAACGAGTTAGCCAGGTGACTCTAGTAGTGTCTATGTTAGGGTGTGTTACATATTTGCCGTTATCATGATGGACAAATAGTTGAGCTGTGGGCCATGAATCTCTATTGTAAATGTCTAGAGTGGCTGTAGATTTACTTTCTGGGAGGGCTGGGTTATCGAATAAGGGTGTCAGGGGACTCGGTTCTGTGGATAAAGCATATTTCTCTATCTTACGGTACCATACTGCCAGTGCATCTTTGGTAAGGGGGGATAAAGAATTAAGGGATTTATAAGTCTTGTTGAAGCCCCAAGGAAGGGCTCTGAGATCAACTGGGGAGAGGTCTTGTTCCACCAGTGTTGAGGCCTTGGATAAAGGATGGGGGAACCACTCCAGAATGCGAGAAAATATTGCCGAGTTATGATACAATTCAAAATCTGGTAAGCTCAGGCCTCCTTTAGCGATGGGAGAGCATAATAGTTTATGTTTCAATCTGGGGTGGCTCCCCCCCCAAACAAAGTTGATTGCCATGGACCGAAGGGCACGAAAAAATGCGGATGGAAGAGCTATTGGGAGTGTTTGGAACAAATATAATAATTTGGGGAGTATATCCATTTTTAACGTGCTCATGCGTCCGAACCACGACATCTGTAAGTCCTTCCTCTGTTCGGAAAGACGTTTCAGTTTAGTTAGAAGTGGGCTATAATTGAGGGAGTAGATTTCTGATGTATGTTTTGGTATGGCAGTTCCTAGATAGGAGATGGATTTTGTCTGCCATTGAAAAGAGAAGTTAGCCTTGAGGGAAGCCAAGGTGTGCTGTGTTAGTGAGAGATTTAGTGCTTCCGTTTTAGATATATTTAATTTGTAGTTGCTAAAATGGCCGAACCTGTCGATCTCAGCAAGAATTGACGGGATACTAATGTGGGGTTGGGTCACGTATAGGAGAAGATCGTCGGCATATAGAGAAAGTTTATATTGGGAGGAGGTGGTCTGAATACCGTGTATATTTGGGTTTGCTCTTATGGCTTGGGCAAGGTGTTCGATTACTAGAGCGAACAAGAGAGGGGATAGAGGGCAGCCCTGTCTGGTACCATTGGAAATCGTTAGTTTTTCGGATTGTGTACCATTGACCAGAATAGTGGCTGAAGGGCAGGAGTAAAGGGACATGATGCGTGCTAGCATTCTGGGGCCTAGACCAATTTGTGTAAGGGTGGAGTGTAAGAAGGACCAACTAACCCTATCAAAGGCCTTCTCTGCGTCACAGGAGAGGAGGCAAGTTGGGGTGTTGCTACGATGGGCATGTGTTATTAAGTGTATGGTTTTGGTAGTATTGTCCCTGGCTTCACGGCCAGGGACAAACCCCACTTGGTCTCTATGTATAATATTGGGTAGAAAGGGCGAGAGGCGATTTGCAAGAATTTTGGTGAACAGTTTGAGGTCTACATTTAAAAGAGAGATCGGTCTGTAATTCTGGCACAAAGAGGGGTCTTTACCTGTTTTGGGAATCACTACAATTTGGGCTTGAAGGAGAGAAGAGGAGGGGGATATCTTCTCGTCTAGACTTGAAAAGGCTTTCGCCAGGAGGGGTGAGAGCAGCGAGGGGAACGTTTTATAGAAGCGGGGGGAAAATCCGTCTGGACCCGGGCTTTTGCCATTTTTAAGAAGCTTTATAGCTTGTATGAAATCATTTTCTGACAGAGCGGACTCTAGTTCCTCTGAATCGGCGGATGGGATGGAGGGGAGGGCGGTCTCTTCAATGTATGAAGAAAGGTCCTGCGAGAGGGTACTGGCAGGGGACTTGAATAGTGGTGACTGTGGAGATAAATTGTATAGTTTCGAGTAGTATTGACGGAATTCTTCAGCTATGGATGTATTATTCATTATTTTCCCTTTAGTGGAAGAGTGAATAAATGGGATGGGACTTCGTATCTGGCGAGGATGCAGCGAATTAGCTAGATGTCTCCCGCATTTGTTAGCTTGAGAGTAATGGACGAATTTCCCTTTGCTCCTAGCCACCAGTGACCTTTCCGCAAAAATTTGCAAGAGGTCTTTTCTGGCATTAATCAGTTCTAACTGAGTGGATGAGTCGGGGTTGTGTTTATGTGTATCTTCCAAAGCAGCTATGGTGGCTAGAAGGCGTGTTATGTCCGCTGTACGTTCCCGTTTCAGTCTAGAACCATGTTGAATAAATTTGCCTCTAAGGACGCATTTGAGCGCTTCCCATTTCGTAAGGGGGTTTGTGTCATCCTGTGCGTGGTCAGTTACAAAATGTTTTATGGTCTGTATGATGTCTTGGGTACAGACTGAATCAAATAACAAATTATCATTCAGTCTCCAAGAGGTTCTCGTTTTATGCGTCGGGATCTTACCGAGGCTTAGGTGGATTGGCGCGTGGTCTGACCACAATGTAAGGCCTATGGAGGTGTCTGGTTTGTAGTCAAGTAAGGATTGGGAGACGAAGATATAGTCTAGTCTGCTGTAAGTTGCATGTGCAGGGGAATAGTAAGTGTAGTCTTTGGTGGCAGGATGAAGAGCTCTCCATACGTCCACCAAAGAGAGGTCAGAGAGAAGTTTCCGCATTTTGGTCAGAGTAGCTGGGGAGAGTGAGGACTTACCGGTGGAGGTATCGAGACGAGGTATCAGGGCTGCATTGAGGTCCCCACCCAGGATCATGTTGGTTGTGCAGAAATGTTTCAGGCGTGACATCACCGTGGAGAGAAATTGTTGTTGGTCCTGGTTTGGAGAATAAATATTAATAATAGTATAAATCATGTTCATATATGACAATTTAAGAAAGATATATCTCCCATGAGGATCAATACAAGAGTCCAACACATCTGGTGTAAATGTGATGTGGAATGCGATGGAAACCCCCTTGGACTTGGCAGATGGGTTGGTACTGTGAAACCAGGTAGGGTACTGCCTGTGAAGTAATTGTGGGACGGCGTCAGTCCTAAAATGGGTTTCTTGGAGGAGGAGGATTTGCGTACGGATTTTATGAAAATGATACAATATTTGTCTCCTCTTCTCGGGGGTATTAAAACCCCTACAGTTTAAAGAGGCGACCTTGAGGGTGGGTTGCATTGTCATAAGAGGGGTAGAAAGGGAGAGACGTTATACTGAGGGTGGGCGAGACCCGCTGTCCTGGGAAAGGAGAGAGAAGAAGGGGGGATTATTGGGAGGTATGGACGCCCTCTGGTGGAGAGCATTCAAAAGTAGAGTAAAAAGGGTAGAGAAATGAGGGTTAAGAGAAAGAGGAAAAGAGCAGAGGCCTTAAGGGCCAAACTAAGGTGTTGTAATCAACCAGTCAGCTAATACCAAAATATAAGCTGAAAATCCTACGGGGGGGTATGAGGTTCACGCATGGAGTGGACCGCACCCACCGGGCAATAACATCCGTGTCATTATAATAACAGTTCGGCTCAAGGCCCGTCTCAACATATCAAACGTTATCTAACTCTGCTGAGTGGGCACCTTAGGGTAAACGCCACAGGTGCCCCCGTCTATTAATAAGAGGGAACCTTTATCCAGCTTCAACCTGAGATCAGATTCAATCTTATTTTGTGTGAGGTGCGATGGGGGGAGGGGAGGAGGGGTGGGGGGATATGATAAGGGGTAGTACAATCGAGCACCAACATATATATAGTTTTCTTATTTGACAGTAACTCTCATTCAATAAGATTATCAAAACCTGTAAATAAAACTGAAAAGTGTTATAACAAAATAAATGCTCTGAGTCCCAGCATATCTGGGCGTCGGGGCAACTCCAAGGATCCAAGTCCTATGGAAGAGGGAAGAAAACAAGGAGCAATGGTAGGCAGTCCAAAAAGAGGACTTGACAAAGTCATCCAGCCGGTGATTTGGTGGGATCGGATTTGGGACGTTTGTTCTTCCTGGACTGTTTGCGCCAACCGACGGGAGGTTGAAATCCAGGGGTTGCTGCGTGAAGTGGCCAATCTGGCAGTGCGATTTGAGGAAGTTCAAAAGTTCCAAGGAACTTTGGTAGGTCACCCAAAGTGCGGAAAATTGCCGATTTCCCTTCATGAGATGCGGATAGACTGAATGGGAAACCCCAGCGGTACTTGATATGTTTGGCTTGCAATGCACCGGTAAGGGGTTTCAGAGCCCGACGCATGTCGAGAGTCAGTTTGGAGATGTCGGGGAGTAAGAATATTTGGGTGCCATTGAAGTAAATGGCGTCTTGCGTGCGTGCGGCTTGCATTATAGCATCTTTGATCGCGAAAAAATGAACTCTACAGATAACGTCTCTGGGATGTTCTGTGTTGGGGTTCTTGGGCCCCAAGGCTCTGTGTACCCGATCCAACTCCAGAGGGGCGTCTTTGTCTTTCTGTATTAAGTCGTTGAAAATGGCGATGACTGCAGGCGCCAGATCTTTGGTATCGATCGATTCCGGAAGGCCTCGTATGCGTATATTGTTACGTCTGGCCCTGTTCTCTTGGTCGTCTTGGTGGTAAATTAATTGCTGTATTTGTAGAGTATGTTCATGAAGAATATTTTCATGAGTCTGCAAGGTGGTGACAGTTTCTTCTACAGAGTGCTCCACATCTTCCAGTCTGTTAGTGACATCCCTGCGCAGCTCTGCAATCTCCTGTTTATAAGAACGCTCCATCCTCTGCACGCAGGCCTCAAAGTCATGCTTGTTTGGGAGGGCTTTAATATAGGCCTCCATGTCCCAGCTATTAAATGATCTGTGTGACTCTGGGGAATGGCAGGCTGATCTGCTTGATTCATTCTCCGAATCCGCTGGGGATCTGTTGCGCTGCCTTGTTCTCACACTTGGTGTGGATCTTTGTGAGGCGGCCCCCTGCGAGGCTGCATGTGAGCCTGAAGCGCGGGTCGGCGCCATCTTGGGTGAGGGGGGGCCCCGGTGATTCGGCTCTACACGGGTGAAGTAGCGATCTATTTCCCCCTCTGTGTGCGGATCCTGGGGATGTTGAGAGTCTCCTCTACCCCTCCTCCCCATCACAGACCTCCGATCTGGCTTACCGAAGCTCTACGAGCCGTGAAATGTCCGGCGGGCACGGGAGCTCCAGGAAGATGCGGCCGCTCACTCCATGCGCCAAGCCACGCCCCCCGTATTCATTAGTTTAGGCCAATATGTACTCTGCTACATATTTTTGGTAACAAAAATCACAGTAACTATATATTGCTTTGCGCAAAAGTTATATTGTCTACAAAACAGGGGATAGATTTGGGGACTTTTAATTTTTTTTATTGTTTTTACTAGTAATGGTGGCGATCTGCGATTTTTAGCGGGACTGCGACATTATGGCAGACAAATCTGACCCCAAGTGAAACTTTTTGGGGACATGTGATATCATTACTGTGATCAGTGCTATAAAAATGAACTGATCAATATATAAATGACACTGGCAGGGATGGGGTTAACACTAGGGGGCAATCAAGGGGTTAACTGTGTTCCCTGGGTGTCTTCTAACTGTGTGGGGGATGTGCTTGCTGGGGACAATACAGAAATCGCTGTTCCTGATCACGAGGAACAGCAGATCTCTATGCTGTCCCCTGTCAGAACGGAGACCCGCCTTGCTTACATAGGCAAATCCCTGTTCTGTCTATCTGTACCGCGATCATGGGTAGCCAGCAGACATCGAGTCCTCCGAACCCGCGGGAGCACTCCTGCGGCGTGTACTGTGCATGCTCCCACAATGCCACATGCACGGACCGAAGTACAGGTACGTCGGTTTGTGCAGCCGAGCTGCCTTACTGCAGTATATACAGTATCTCACAAAAGTGAGTACACCCCTCACATTTTTGTAAACATTTTATTATATCTTTTCATGTGACAACGCTGAAGAAATGACACTTTGCTGCAATGTAAAGTAGTGAGTGTACAGATTATATAACAGTGTAAATTTGCTGTCCCCTCAAATTAACTCAACATACTACTGGCAATAAAAGCGTGTACACCCCTAAGTGAAAATGTCCAAATTGGGCCCAAAATGTCAATATTTTGTGTGGCTACCATTATTTTCCAGCACTGCCTTTACCCTCTTGGGCATGGAGTTCACCAGAGCTTCACAGATTGCCACTGGAGTCCTCTTCCACGCCTCCATGATGACATCAAGGAGCTGGTGGATGTTAAAGACCTTGTGCTCCTCCAACTTCCATTTGAGGATGCCCAACAGATGCTCAATAGGGTTTAAGTCTGGAGAAATGCTTGGCCAGATCATCACCTTTACCCTCAGCTTCTTTAGCAAGGCAGTGGTCGTCTTGGAGGTGTGTTTGGGGTCCTTATCAAGTAGGAATACTGCCCTGCGGACCAGTCTCTGAAGGGAGGGGATCATGCTCTGCTTTAGTATGTCACAGTACATGTTGGCATTCATGGTTCCCATATTGAACTGTAGATCCCCAGTGCCGGCAACACTCATGCAGCCCCAGACCATGACACTCCCACCACCATGCTTGACTGTAGGCAAGACACACTTGTCTTTATACTTCTCATCTGGTTGCTGCCACACACACTTGACACCACCTGAACCAAATAAGTTTATCTTGGTATCATCAGACCACAGGACATGGTTCCAGTAATCCATGTCCTTTGTCTGCTTGACTTCAGCAAACTGTTTGCGTGCTTTCTTGTGTATCATCTTTGGAAGAGACTTCCTTCTGGGATAACAGCCATGCAGACCAATTTGATGCAGTGTGCGGCGTATGGTCTGAGCACTGACAGGCTAACCCCCCACCCTTTCAACCTCTGTAGCAATGCTGGCAGCACTCATACATCTATTTCCCAAAGAAAACCTCTGGATATGACGCTGAGCACGTGTACTCAACTTCTTTGGTTGACCATGGCGAGGCCTGTTCTGAGTGGAACCTGTCCTGTTAAACCGCTGTATGGTCTTTGCCACCATGCTGCAGCTCAGTTTCAGAGTCTTGGCAATCTTCCTATAGCCTAGGTCATCTTTATGTAGCACAACAATTCTTTTTTTCAGATCCTCAGAGAGTTCTTTGCCATGAAGTGCCATGTTGAACTTCCAGCGACCTAAATGAGAGAGTGAGAGCGATAACACCAAATTTAACACCTGAGACCTTGTAACACTAACGAGTCACATGACACCGGGGAGGAAAAATTGCTAATTGGGGCCAATTTGACCTTTTCACTTAGGGGTGTACTCACTTTTGTGGCCACCAGCGATTGCGGGCACGAGAGCCAGAACGGGGATTTGTGTGTGTAAACACACAATTCCTCATTCTGACAGGAGAGAAGAGACAGATCTGCTATTTGTTTTTTCCCATCCCTTCTTCATATACTTCATGTTCCAATGAGGATCACCTGAATACCATGGGAAAGCTTTCTTATCATTCAGACACAAACCCTTTACCATGTTCATATGGAAATCACTATTATCCCCCTCCTGAGGGAATGGATCATTACTGCGCATGTTCTCTATCCAACCAGCCATGTTAGACACCCAGGGGTTTACAAACTCATAACTAGTCCCACTTACTCTGGCTACATAATCCTTACATTTCTCTCCTGGGTTAGGGGGTGAAGGAATCTTTCCCTGTGACCCACCCATTATAACAGTGAATGCAGAACTGCCTCACCTCGCAGCTGTGTTTCACACAAAGGATACCTTATACTTTTATGCAAGTGCAATAGACAAAAGCCAGATAGAGCAGAGCAAAAGTTTGCGGGCCCCAGTAGTGATTGCCTTATTAACCCTTTCACTCCTTCCCAAAGGGAGTGTAGTACTACTCATTAAAACTTCTTAACAGTCCCACCAAAGGACAGGCTTACCAAAAGCCACTTATAAGGCATAGTCTGTTTCCCTTCTTAATTAAAATGTAAAAGACTAAGGTTTTGTCAGAGCTAAGGCAAGAAACAATTCGTCAAATAAGACAAAAAAATCTACTCACCAAAGTTGACCACCTTATCTCAACCCAGTGCCTCCATTTGAAGAGAATTTACAGGTACTCCAGGTACACAACAGACTATCCAAGGGTTAATACTGCAAGACACTGAGGGACCCCCAATACTGGGAGACAATTTCAATGAACAGAAACACATACATAGAGTGAGTTCACAGAAATATCTGAGTTTTATGGGGCGGGTATACAGCTTATATTTAGTTCAACTTTACCAATCATAATAGGGGAGGGGGGAGTGGTTAGTAGAAGGATATATTGAATTATCATTAATAATTAAACAGTTCATAATTATATGATTATACACACCTATAACCTCTAAAAACATGGCTGTCACAAGGGTACATACACTTTATAGCTAAAGCAAGATGGAGTCACTGTTGTTCAGTCATATTACTACAGTAATTACAATCAGTGATATGTCTCCTCCCCCAGTCAGTTCCATTCCCCCACAGTAAGAAACACTAACTAGGGAATACATTTAACCCCTTGATCACCCCCCAGTGTTAACCCCTTCCCTGCCAGTGACATTTACACAGTAATCAGTGCATTTTTATAGAACTGATCGCTGTATAAATGTCAATGGTTCCAAAAAGGTGTCAAAAGTGTCCGATCTGTCCGCCACAATGTCACAGTACCACTAAAAATCGCAGATCTCCGCCATTACCAGTAAAAAAAAAAAAAAATAATAATAAAAATGCCATAAAAACACTATAAATATATCCCTTATTTTGTAGACGCTATAACTTTTGTGCAAACCAATCAATATATACTTATTGCTAATTTTTTGACCAGAAATATGTAGAAGAATACATATTGGCCTAAACTGATGAAGAAATGTGTTTTTTTTTTTTAAATGGGGGATATTTATTATAGCAAAAAGTAGAAAAAAATATTTTTTTTTTCAAAATTGATGCTCTTTTTTATAGCGCAAAAAATAAAAACTGCAAAGTAGATCAAATACCACTAAAAGAAAGCTCTATTTGTGGGGAAAAAAAACGTCAATTTTGTTTGGGTACAGCGTCGCACGACCACGCAATTGTCAGTTAAAGCGACTCAGTGCCGTATCACAAAAAATGGCCTGGTCATCAAGCAGGAAAATTTTCCAGGGCTGAAGTGGTTAAATAGTGTGCACATATTAAATAGATAATGATTTTGAGGTCCACAATATAGTATGGTAAATAGTGGCTTAGCCATCAAATTGGGTCAATCCTGTGTATTTATTCCTGAAGAAATTCTCCATAGTGGAGAGTCCAAAAGTCAAAGGATCAAAAACATAGATATGGTCTAAAAAGATAAGAAGAGGACTGCATGTCTGAACAGGGCAAGTCCATAATTTTATGTTTAGCAAAAAAATTTACTGAAAGTTATAAAGAATGGTCTCTATAACACTCAATTAGACGAGCAACTTTATGAGCAGAAGGTCAAAGACGATAGACTATTCAGCCCTCTATAGGTCAAAGCTTTTCAGAGAGGATGTTGATCTAGGGATCGCAGAGCCTTAAGTGGTCTTTTATATCTGCCCTGGCTGGTCCTCCATGGTTCTAGCTGGGAGGATATGATGATGTCCTCCACAACTTTCTAATCAGGTATGTTGACTATAGGCAGGTCCAGTTGCTCAATGAAGCATGGTAGGTCTAGCTTGTCACTGAAGATGACCATTTTATTATACGTGCAATCGATTAGGTGAAGGCTTGTCTCATCATTCAAGTGCAGATGGAGAGGTCAGGAAAAAACATAACTGGACTTCATCAAAGTCCAAGAACTTGTTAGAGCACAATTGCCATAATGGATTCCTTTTCTTCACATTTGTGTTACATTTACATTTCTCCAGTTATTTTGGTATTGTGTCTGCACGTGTAGTACCTTGTATGTCCTGTAAATTTCAATTTGATTGTCTCAGCCTAATTCCCAGATCTGATTAAAGTGAAATGTGGGATTTAGATCAGGGGTTTAGTAGCTTCAGGTAAGCATCTTTTCAAATATAGGAGTGTCTGCTTGTAGTTGCACAGCTACAGTATTAAATATTCTATTTAGAGGTCTGGCCTTTGGGAGCATCCTTTCAGCAATTCCATGGAATGTAGAATTTGCTCTTGTCTGTTTTCTAATGTTTCTGCTATGTTACCTAATTAGGTAGTGTCTGTTTTAAGCACTTATAGACAGTCTAAACACATATACATTGGAGCGGAGAGCTCAGAGTCTGATCACATCACATCGGGAAAGCTGGGAGCAAAATGGGGATCCTCGGCTGTGTGCCACAACCCCACAAACACCTTGGAGATTCCTTCTCCAGGAAGAACTCCCTGCCAGGGAAAGAGTAAGTCTGACCACATCAATCCCTGACACCGATCTTTACACCGGGGTCCACAGATCAGTCTGGGGGGAACCTATTGGATTCACTGTACCTCGTGCAGCACTTTGCACCAATCATTGTACTCTGTGCTGTATTCTTCATTTCTATAATTTTGCTCCATGTATTCCTCTGGAGTGTGATCATGGGAACAGACTTGTAGTGTCCCTTCTACCTGGGGGTGGCGCTGCCCTCCTGAAAAATGCTGCTCGTAGATACGCCAATGGGGTGACCTTCATTACACTGCATGGCCTGGGGCCTTCACTACCCCCTCCCACCATTCTACAGCCTGGCCTGGGTGGAACGGATGTGAAAAATTCTGGGGAATCCCTGCTGGGTCACATTTCCACTGACTTGTCCAATCATTTCCATCATCACCTCCTGTAATTGGATCAGCACACTGATTTTATGGGAACATGTTATATTCCATAGATCTACTGTCCGCACTGAGATTGACAGGATCTACCCCTGCTCCATACACTCTCCACATAGCCACCACAGACCCCACACAGCCACCAGAGACCCCACATAGCCACCAATGACCCCAAATAGCCACTTGAGAAGGAAGGGGTAGTGGTTGACAGGTGGCTGTAAACCAGTACATGTTCAACCTGGGCCCTTTGGTTTATTCCACTAGGTCACCCTGTGAACAGCTGTTATTTATTAAAATTCTTTGATCGGACTTCCCTAGCCACACCTTCCTGCTAAGTCCATTGTGCTGTACCCCTGCGTGGGTAAATGTTTGTCAAAATGTTATGCTTATTACAATAAAAATGATTGTACCAGAGTGGGGCAAAGTTAATGGAGGACTCCTGATTTTAGTCTTGCCTAGGGCAGCACAAAATCAAGATACACCACTGCTTGCAGCTACAGGCATCATACCGGTATTGTTATCCTAATTTTCCTAATTAGCGCTGGATTGCTTTTACAGGTGGTGAGAGGGGTCACCCCCCCTCCCACCACCCGCCAGTGCCTCTCTGGGCTCTATTGTCCAAGAAGGTCCCCAGCTAGCTCTATGATATAGGAAACTGGAAGCGACTAGTATTTTGTCACTTCTGGTTTCCCCAGATGTAAACAGCACCTTTTTTAAATTGTGAAGCATCTAAACACACTGATCAGATGCTTTTAAGGGCAGAGCCCAGATGGGTAGACCCCAGATTTCTCCATAAAGAGTACCTGTCACTGCCTATTGTTGTCACAAGGGATGTTTACATTCCTTGTGACAGGAATAAAAGCGATACTTTTTTTTTAAGGAAAAAGGTTAAAAATAACAAAAAAAAATTTTTAAAAATGTATCCTGCAAGCTTATGTAAATGGCGATCGCACCACTCATTTGAGGTATTGCCATGACTTTCAGAGTGAGAGCAATAATTCTAGCACCAGACCTCCTGTATAACTTTAAACTGGTAATCTGTAAAGGCTTTTAAAGCATCACCTATGGAGATTTTTAAATGCCGTAGTTTGAAACCATTCCACAAGTGTGCGCAATTTTAAAGTGTGACATGTTAGGTATCTTTTTACTCAGCGTAACACCATCTTTTATATGTTATCAAAACATTTGATATTATATTGTACTTGTATGCATTAAAAATCACGAAAGTGTATTTTTTCCCAAAAAATTGAGTTTGAAAAACCACCGCGCAAATACTGTGTGACATAAAAAATAGTAAAACCCACCATCTTATTCTGTAGGGCCTCTGCTAAAATATATAATAATATATATATATATATATATATATATATATATATATATATATATATATATATATATAAAATGTTTGGGGGTTTTAAGTAATTTGCTAGCAAAAAATACATACTTTTGCATGTAAACAAAGATTGTCAGAAAAGACCTGGTCTTAAGGTCCTGCTTAAATGTGGATGTACTTTTGAAGAGCTGCTTCAATCTGTCCCTTGTAGGAAGAGCTTTAATGTGGGCTCTAATGTCTCAATCCACTTCTTTGTACCCAATCCCTGAATGCAGTCAGTGAGTAATGGGGGGAGGTGAATAAAAGTGGGGGGCCAGCCTGACCTACCTGCTCCAGAAGATCTGCTATGGTGCCTGGGCTGTGTAAGCAAGCTCTGCATAGAATCACAGCAGTTGGACCAATCTCTGGTCTAGGAAATAACTTTCCAGGGCTCCGCTGTGCTGTGCCTTTTGCTCTGGACAATGCGTGCACCCATTTTACTGTCACAAGTGAGTGGGCAAAAGTGGGCAAAGGGTAAAATGTATCACGTTTCTTATTTGTACATGGCTAGGACACACTCCCTGCTTTAAAAATGTTTAAACTTCCTGTTTCCTCCTTATACAGGATCTCTAGCACCTTACCTTGTTTGTTTCCCTCCCTCTTTTCCTATTACTTATATTTCTTCTTTTTCTTCTTCCTTTTTCTGGCTTTCCCCTTTTTTTTTCCTCATGTTTATGCCAGCAACATTTACTTCCTCTCTTTTTCTGCTCAAGGTTTTGTGGAGCATGACAAATATGTGTTTCTATAGTCCTTAGACAAATACAACCTACCTTTCTGGTATATTGCCAGTCTACCCAGCTCAGTGAGCTTCAACTTGTTTACTGGGACGCTTTTTGTATAATTTCAGTTCACGGGACCCCGCAGATTGTATTTTTTGCATATGTTAGCCTGTTATTACCCATGTGGTCTACCCACTTCTCATTCCCTGCCTTTTACCTACAGTTTCTTGTATGAGTCTCTGTTATTGCATGTGTGATTGCTCCCATGTTCCCATCCCTTCTTTGATATCATACGTTGTTGACTGCATCTGCTTTGTGCAGTTTATCCCTCAATAGCCATTTTTATATTTTGGTTTAATAAAATATTTGAACCGGAAAAGTTTTTAAAGAGTTGTATATGGATAATTTTAACCATCATAGGTCTTTGCCATAATGCTGGCTCATGCAATTTTAAGCCTTCATATATTTGGAATTTCATTACTTGGAACAATCTTGCCTTTCATATTTTACAAAAAATGGGGACAATATTGTGTTTCTGTGCTTTAAGTTATTTTTAGTGTAGTTTATACAAAAATATAAATTTGATAATTTTGTGCAACATAAAAATTTGCAACTACTATCTTTTTATTCTGAAAGTCCTCTGTTTTCCAAAAATGTGAGTTTAAAGTAATCCTCGGGTCAAAATATGTGTATTTTATGATAATTGCGAAACATGAAAAAAATTGGTCCATCAGCAAGCTATTGATAGTTGTATACTGACCACTAGAGCATCTAATAAATATTTTCAGTAGGGATGGACAATGGATGCTTCACAAGCAATACAAAATAGGTAAAGAAAACATTTACAAATTGTATTATAGCACTGACATACTTTACAATGCATCTACAATGTAGCTACCTATACACTGACAATATATTCAGAGGAACCTATGCTGTAGTACAGGGGTAGGCAACCTTAGAGAGATGGAGATCTACTTGAACAACACTGATGAAGTCAAAGATCGCCGGGCACGGTGTCCTGTCGTTAGAGCTGGTTCACACCAGAACGCAGTGCCATAAAGGCATGTTCCATGTGTGTTTTCTGCACCGTGTTGAAAACGCACTGCCTTTGTGATCTACTGCGAGTGGTAATACATTGTTAACCCCAAATGTAGATCGCAAACGCAGTGTGTTTGTGAGCACAAAAATAAAATAAGTATTACAAGAGAGAACAGGGTTCATGAGTGCATTATGCTCAGAATTCAGGGTTCATGAGTATGTTATGCTCAGAATGCTATGATCAGGAGTGCGTTAAGCTCAGAATGCAGGGTTTAGGAGTGTGTTATGCCTGGAATGCAAAAATCAGGAGCCCGTTATGCTCAGAATACAGGGTTCATGAGTATGTTATGCTCAGAATGCTGGGATCAGGAGTGCGCTGTGCTCAGAATGCTGGGATCAGGAGTGCGTTACCCTCAGAATGCTTGGATCAGAAGTGCGTTACACTCAGGATGCAAAGATCAGGAGTGCCTTAATCTCAGATTGCTTCAGAACTCAGAACAGGGTTCATGAGTACATTACGCTCAGAATTCAGGGTTCATGAGTATGTTACGCTCAGAATGCTGGGATCAGGAGTGCGCTGTGCTCAGAATGCTGGGATCAGGAGTGCGTTACGCTCAGAATGCTGGGATCAGAAGTGCGTTACACTCAGGATGCAAAGTTCACAAGTGCCTTAATCTCAGATTGCAGGCATTAGAAGTGTGGTGCGCTCAGAAAGCAGGTATCAGGAGTGCGTTGCGCTCATAATACAGGGATCAGGAGTGCGTTACGCTCAGAATGCAGGGATCAGGAGTGCAATGTACTCAGAATGCAGGGATCAGAAGTGTGTTATGCTCAGAATGCTGGGATCAGGAGTGTGTTACACTCAGAATGCAAAGTCAGGGAGTGATGTGAAGTTAGTTTGGTAGTGGACATTTTATGGGGGTGGTCCTGCCCACAGCAGTGTCAACTGCCCCCTTCACATCACCTCCCCCCACACACAGTAGTGTCCTCTTCTCCCACCCTTAGCAGTGACCTCTGGATCCCGTGAGTGGTGTGAGATTGAGATTGAATGATGCTGGTGTTGGGAAATAAGGAATGTAGAGCACAAGGTAGAAAGTAATGTGGTGCTGAATAAGGAATACACAGAATGAAGCAGTGTGGTAGCAGAGCTACCATCATTCACAGCCATATAAATATGTTCTTATTCCTCATAATTCTCAATACATAAGTTGAAAATGATACACCTTTTATCTAACAGTTGTCATTGTTTTTGTCAGTTTTCACTACAAGATTATTGACAGGCATATATTTAAAACCACTGGAGCTAGCTGTCACTGTCTCTGCACCTGGATCAAGATACTTTTAACACTAATTATTCAGTTTTCCATCCTAATCACATGATATACAGACAGAAAATTGTAATGTTTTTCAACATCATTTGTCACCGTATTTATAACTTTTGTAATACATCTACCATACAGTCCCCTTTAATCAATGTTGTGTGCCCAGATTTATAGTTGTCCCATTGACAGTTTTCCATTTCTCCACTGTGATGTTTTGCTTGTTTCTCTGTTTCTATGGTTGCATGCACTTTCCTGGTAACTGGGTTTTGGTGTATTGTTTTCAGTATGCACTAAGTGGACCCAAACTTGTGTCATATCAGTTCCATCTTTAAATAATTGATTTATTGGTACTGCTGCAAAAGTTCAACGTTTGAGAGGTTTGCAATAACTTAACCCTGATTAGTGCTTTTACAAGACTTTATCCTATATGTGTGTTGATAGCTTCCTGTGTAACTACACCGATGCGGTTAGGACCAGTTCACACCACATGCAGTCCAGTGCTTTTTTTTCTGCATCAAAAATGTATGGATAATAGGATATATGGTTTTCAATGGCATAGTTCACACCAGTCTGGTCAGTTTCAGTGCGTTCCAGTTCCAGAAAAAAAGCAGAACATGCTGCATTTTTTTACGCACTGAACTGTACTGGAATGAGGTAAAACTCATCAAAAATGCACCAGAATGCACCAAAACACACCAAAAATGCACTGGAACACACATGTCCTTATTTAAGGTGAATAATGCCGCGTACACATGGTCTAACTTTTCAGCTACAAAAATCCAACAGACTTTCGACAGACTTTCGACTAACTTTTGGCGGACTTTCAACAGACTTTCTAACGACCGGACTTTCCTACACACGATCACACAAAAGTCCGACGGATTCGTACATGATGACGCACACCGGAGTAAAATAAGGAAGTTGATAGCCAGTAGCCAATAGCTGCCCTAGCGTCAGTTTTTGTCCGTCGGACTAGCATACAGACAAGCGGATTTCTTGGTCCGGCGGAGTTACGACATAAAGATTTGAAGCATGTTTCAAATCTAATGTCCATCAGATTTGCGGCTGGAAAAGTCAGCTGAAAGTCCGGGGAAGCCCACACACGATTGGATTGTCTGCCGGACTTGGTCCGTCGGCGTCCGTCGGACTTTTGTAGACGAAAAGTCCGACCGTGTGTACACAGCATTAAAAAAAGGGAGAAAAAAAAAAGCACTGGAATGCATCAAAAATGCACATACAAAAATGCATCCAGAATGCATTCAGACTGCGTTTCTGTGGTGTGAACTGGCCCTACTCATCAAATGCGCCTAACACCTAAACACACCAAAAATGCACTGGAACACACATGTCCTTATTTAAAATGTAAAAAAAAAAAGAGGGAGAAAAAAAGCAATGGAACGCAACAAAAACACACCAAAAACACATCAAAAACTAACATACAGTAATGCATCTGGAATGCATTCGGACTGAATTTCTATAGTGTGAACTGGCCCTTACACTTATATTACACCTTTCCTGCCTTTAACCCCCCTACCTAACACCACCACCATTCTTATATTCGGTGAGATTGCAAAATCACACAACTACTTGTCAAAGTTTTCTCAGGCAGGCACATGCTCTCTGAACCTTCATCGATTCCTATTGATAGTTTGTACTTTGTCAGAGCACATAGTATAGATTTTTCCATATTTATGAATTAGAGTGCATAGGACATACATGGACTCAGATCTGAAAATTTTACCAATCAATTTTGATGAAGAAAATAAAAAAAAAAAATCAGTTTTTAGGTAAAGATGGGATAGGCTTACCCAAAGAGATGCATTTTCAGGCATTGTCTGAAGGCAAACAAAATAGCAGAGGATGAGAGAGCCTCTGGAGCATGGGAGAAGATGATGGGAGCGCTAGAGAGAAGAAGGTCTTGAAAGGAGTGAAAAGGATGGTTTGAATTACATTTTGAAACAATGTTGGTGATGTGGCTTGAGATATAGTTGAAATGCACATATTTGCCAGTGCACCACGGATCATTAATTACATCAAAATCTTTTATTAAAGAATGATCACATCACAAAAGACATGGTTTAAAGTTTCGGAGCCATGCAGGACCACTTCGTCAGGCATGTGACGAAGGGGTTCTATGTGGCTCCAAAACATTGCACCATGTCTTTTGTGATGTTATCATTCTTCAATAAAAGATTTTGGCGTAACTGATGATCTGTGGTGTGCTGGCAAATATGTGTATTTGATCTGTGATGTCTCCAGTTCCAGCTGATTGTTGCTGCAGCACCTGCTACTCCTAAAGCCTTATCCAGGTAAGTGTGCAATGGGAATATTGAAACTACTTTGGGACAGAGTTGGGGACAGCTTTGTTTTTAGGGTCTTGCATTTTATTTGTAGGATGAGTGGAAGTCAGTGGAGTTATTGGCAAAGATAGGTGACTGATGCTGAAGGTTTGGTGAGGTCAGTGAGTTTGACATTATAACTAATGATAGACTAAAATGGGATAGTTTGTGCACAGGTAGATAAATGAGAAGGGAGTTTTAATAGCTGAGGCAAATGATAATAAAAGTGAATTAGTAACTTGCTGGTTAAGAGGAGCAGATATTGAAAACATTAGAGAGATGAAGGCAGTAAGATTTGGATAGTGATTATATTTGGGGCTTAGTGCAGTGGCAGCCCGTCAATAGGGGGAGCAGGGCTACTTATTTAAAACAAAAAAAATTATAAAAATGTAAAAAATAAAAATGTAATAAATATATATATTTTTTTAACCACTTGCGGACCGGCTCACGCCGATATACATCTGCAGAATGGCACGGGTGCACAAAACGATGTACCCATATGTCACTCCGTCATTGATGGCTAGTGTGCCTGCGAGCCCACCACGTGCAGCGGGAGCGTGCCCCCGAGTCCCGCAGACTCGATGACCGCCGGTGGCCCCCCGATCGTGGCACGGAGAGGCAGAACGGGGAGATGCAAACAAGGCATTTTCCTATTCTGCCTAGCAACATGACAGGGATCTACTGTTCCCAGTGATCGGGAGCAGTGATATCTGTCATGGTCTAGTGAGCCCACCCCCCCTACAGTTAGAACACACTGAGGGAACACACCTAACCCCTTGCTCGCCCCTAGTGTTTAACCCCTTCCCTGCCAGTGACATTTACACAGTAATCAGTGCATTTTTATAGCACTGATCGCTGTATAAATGTCAATGGTTCCAAAATAGTGTCAAAAGTGTCCGATCTGTCCGCCTCAGTGTCGCAGTCATGATAAAAATCGCAGATCACCGCCATTACTAATAAGAAAAAATAATAATAAAAATGCCATAAACTATCCCCTACTTTGTAGACGCGATAACTTTTGCGCAAACCAATCAATATACGCTTATTGCAATTTTTTTTTTTTTTACCAAAAATATGTAGAAGAATACATATTGGCCTAAACTGAGGAAGAAATGTGTTTTTTTATATATTTTTTGGGGATATTTATTATAGCAAAAAGTAAAAAATATTGCTTTTTTTTCAAAATTGTCACTCTCTTTTTGTTTATAGCGCAAAAAATAAAAACCGCAGAGGTGATCAAATACTACTAAGAGAAAGCTCTATTTGTGGGTAAAAAAAGAACATCAATTTTGTTTGAGTACAACTTTCCACAACCAAGCAATTGTTAGTTGAAGCGGTGCAGAAAAGGGCTTGGTCAGGAAGTGGGTAAATCCTTCAGGGGCTGAAGTGGTTAAAAAGTGTCCCTTTAAGTGTATGTGTTAAGGGCGCTGGACACAGGGGTGCATGAAGTGGAGGCATGACGTGTGTATAAACACGTGATTGGGGCTAAGAAGCTCTATTGACGTAGTTTACAGTGTCCTTGGGGCTATGAGCTCTGCACCCCAACACACCACCTCTAGCATTAGGTTTCCTGTGGTTGTTATTGAGGGCAAGGCTTTTATCGGACCCACGACATCATTGGCTCACATGCTGCCTGTCTCCTTCAGCAAGTGAGGGGAATCAGCAGCAGAAGAACGGTGGCAGGCTCAGGGCAGACAGGGAGCAATAGGTGACACAGATTTGGCAACCAGCAGTGCACAAGAGGGATCACACAGAAATCTCCAAGTACAGTACATGCTGCAGGGCCAGGACTGATGGGGGGAGGGGGGGGGGGGGCAGAAGGGGCACCTACTATGCTATTTGCACTGTGTCCTGAGTGACTCTACAGCAGCACCTTTAACCTCCAACTTTACTTCCCCTCTCTCCGTGCAATGCACGTCTGTACACCTTCCCTCTCACACCGATCCTCCCCTCCTTCACTTTCTCCTGTTTCCCCTGGCATATATCTTTACTGCTCACATCCTGAAGCCTCCGGTCTTAGATTTGACCATTCCAATCACTGCCTGACACCAGGGATGACGGCCATTTTTTCGGGAGCAGTGATTTTATTTTATTTTTTTTTTTTTTTTTTTTTAGTGGGTAATATAATAAACTTTATTCAGTACATGAAAATACACTGCACCCACAGAAAAATGTGTCTGAGCCAACATTTGATCAGAAACACAAAGTGTGAAAATCATTCACTTATGCTGAATACATTTTCTGCATTTACCAGAGCTGATTGATTCCTGTTTCCTTCCCTGCTTTACATTGGAGGAAAATTGTTATAGGGATGCAAGGCTTTTTGAAGTGTATGTAAACCCTAACAATGAACTTCTTTGGTCTGTTAAGTATACCAGTGAAAACATTTTGTTATACACTGTATATTTAATAAAAGACAAGAATATCTGGTACTGCCAGAAATCTTGTTAGCAGATGACTTTTTGTCCTACTTGCTCATGCTGCATACTTATTGGTTAGCATTGTTCCCAGCTATCTCTGTAGACTACAGAACACCCCTCATGTTATGGAGAAGATTAGAGGGTTATGTAGTCCTGTCTTACTGTGACAAATCTGCTACTCCATAAATACTGTATAGTACAAGTAAAAGAAAAACAAAAAACAAAGCCCAAATAAAGAAAATGAATCACCACATCTAAGGACTGGCATGCTACAATATACGGTGCCTTGAAAAAGTATTCATACTCCTTGAAGTTTTCCATATTTTGTAATGTTACAACCAAAAACGTAAATGTATTTCATTGGAATTTTTTTTTTTTTGCTTTTAAAGACTGTTTATTGGAAAAAAAATAACAGTACAGAGATATCAAATTGGCAATCGCCAATAATGAGGTTAGTACAATGTAAATAACATTAGTAACAAGATATACATGTACCTAAAGCAGGAGAGGACTCAATACAAATGTAAGAACTGATAATCTGTAAAATGGAATAACATACTCTATCTCTTAGAAAAGGCTGCTGGATGCAAGAATAGTGGAGCTGGAGCTCGCAGCTAACGGGATTCCCCCAGAATGGACCACGCACCCCGAATGGGATCCTGCTGTGCGCAGACCAACCGGGTGGAAGTCCGGGGGGATCGAAAAGACCTTGTCTGGACCTATCCTGAACTCACAATCAGCCTTTCATGGAATAAAGCTCTGTTGTAGTGTCTGGTATCATTATGAGCCCAACAACAATGTAAGAAATAAAATCACTCAAACCGGGGATTGTCCCCAAACTCTTAGGTGGTACATGCTGATCTACTAGATTATTGAGGTTTTCATTCAGAGAGAGTACCACATCAGCAAGCAAATAAAAGAAGAGAGAAAAGGGAAAGAAAATACTACATGGTCTGTTTCTCTCAACCTGTGCTAATAACTTCTAGTGGAAATTGGAGAGAAGAAAATCAAAGAAAAGGGAGAGAGGGGTTATTAGGAGCAGGAATCCTCGGGGAGAGAAGGGGGGCCGTAGGCCTCCTAGGATCGAGGGGATGCATAGAGATTATTTAGAATCAGGGAAGTAATTGTATTCCCAAGAACCGAGCCCAGGGATCCCATATGAGTCTAAATTTATCAGAGGTATCTAGAATTTTGCTCGAGATCTTCTCCTGTGCCATAATCCAGGAGATTTTCTGTTTGGCTTGGTGGAGGGAGACCGAGGGTTTTTTCCAGGCGTGAGCTAGCGTGATCTTGGCCCCAAGAAGGATGAAGTAAATCAGAGACTGAGACACTTTAGGTACTTTCGGGATGTTGTCATTTAGGAGAGCTATGGTGGGGCTTTGTTCGACTGTGAAGCCGGTGGATTTGTGTATGAGATTAAAAATTCCGTTCCAGTACCCTCTAATTTTGGGACATTCCCACAGAGTGTGAAGGAGGGAGCCTATATAGCCACATCCTCTGAAACAGAGGGGCGATGATTGTGGATAGAATTTAGTAATACGGGTGGGTACCAGATACCACCGGGTCATGACTTTGAGGTCTGCCTCCACCAGGGAGGAATTAAGAATGCCCTTGAAGGATCGGGAAAAGCAAGTGTGCCAAGTATCCATGTCCCAATCCAGTAGCAGATCACGCTCCCATTGCATCATATAATTCGCTTTCACCCGGGGCTCAGCTAGAGCTAAGTAGATTAGGGAAATCCCTCCCCTTACACCCATGGCTGAGGAGCACCAGAATTCATAGGAAGTAACAGAGAGCGGAGTTTCCAAGCTTTTCCAGACCCTGCGCAAAAAATGTGATAATTGGTAGTAGCGGAAAGTCTCCGAGGCTGGCATCTCTAGTTTAGAAATGCAGTACGTGAGTGAAATAGGACCAGAGCTATTGAAGAATTGCCCTATTCTGTAAAGGCCCTTGTCGAGCCACCACCTAAATGCCTCGATGTTCATACCCGGAGGGAATTGTGTATTGTGGAAGATGTGTGCCAGGGGAAGCCAAGGGGAGGTCAGGGAATGCCTTTTATATAATGTATCACATAAGGCCATTGAGTGAGACAGAGAGCTGGAGAGAATCGGAGGTCTGTCCTTTTGCGGTCTCCACATCAGGAAATCCAGAGTGTGGTTGGGAGTGGCCTGTCGTTCTATATCCACCCAATCTGGCTTTGGGCCTTTAGAGTAAATAGCTGAAAATTGGCAGAGTTGTGCAGCTTGATAATACCACCATAAAATAGGTAGTCCTAAGCTCCCTTTTTTCTTTGGCCGATATAATACCGTTTTGGAGAAATGGTGTCCCTTCCCCCCAGATGAATCTTATGATCGAAGCCTGCAGTTTGTCCAGTGTGTGTTTTTTGATGGGAATAGGGAGGGAATGAAAGAGATATAAGATCCTAGGGAGTAGTGTCATTTTGACCGAGTTTATTCTGCCCAGCCAGGACATTTTATACAGGGCCCAATGCGAGAGTTCATCTGAGAGTTTTTTGAGCATTGAGGGGTAATTGTGGTGGTATAGAAGTTCTGTTTTTGGAGATAAGAAGACACCTAATTAGGGTAGGGAAGAGGTGCACCAGGAAAAGGGGAAGTGGGTTTTGAGCCTCTGTACAAGGTCTTGGGGAGTAGAAATATTCAGAGCCATTGATTTGGTCATGTTGCCCTGAAGTCCCGAAATGAAGTCGAACGAGTTAAGTAGTTGGAGAATGTTGGGGGTGGAAATGAGGGGGGAGGTGACAAACAGGAGGACATCATCAGCAAAAAGGGCACATTTATGAGTCCTTTGACCACATTTCACTCCATGAATGTCAGGGTTTTGTCTTATGGCCAGGGCCAGTGTTTCTATCGCTATGGCAAAGAGGATAGGTGAAAGGGGGCAGCCCTGTCTAGTACCTTGCAGAATAGAAATTTCTTCAGAAAGATAGCCTTGCATTGTAATGCGTGCTTTAGGGGAGGAATAGAGGGATGATATGGTTTTAATAAAATCCGGGCCAAAGCCCCATTTTCGTAGAATAGTGAAGAGGTATGGCCAAGTGACAGTGTCAAAGGCCTTTTGGAGGTCTATAGAAAGGACATATCCTGGCTGGGAAGGCCCCCCATCCCATGAAGATTGCATGAGGGAAATTAAATCTACCGCTCTCCTAATCTGATCCGGCCCCTGTCTTCCAGGGATAAACCCCACCTGATCCTTATGGACATAGTTAACAATGAAGGAGGCTAATCTGTTTGCTAGAATTTTCGTCATAATCATTAAATCATTTTTCATCAGCGAGATTGGCCTGTAGTTACAAACGTCACTGGGGTCTTTGCCCTGTTTGGGGATTACTGATATGTAAGCCAGATTGGCAGTTGGTTCCAGGGGGAATCCCGCACGAAGGGAGTTAAAGAGATGAGCCAGATAAGAAGAGAGGGCCTCTGAGAAAGCTTTATAATAGTGTGCGGAAAAACCGTCTGGGCCAGGGGCAGATTCTGTCTTGAGGTTCTTTATGACTTCGCGAATTTCCTCCACCCTGATAGGAGATTCCATGATGGACCGATGGGAGCCCGAAAGTTTAGGAATATCGATGTTATTCAGGAAGGAATCAAGAGAATTGTTAGGGTTAGGGGCAGAGTAGAGTTTGGAATAAAAAGCCTGGAAGGTTTCCAAGATTTTTTTGGGGTTTTGGGTAAAAGTTCCTGACAGGGATCTGATCTTAGGGAGAGAGAAGGATTTTATTTTGGGTGATAGTTTAGCGGCCAAGTGGGGGCCAATTTTGTCTGCCTGAATATAGAACCTGCCGCTTAGCCAGTTCAGGTGTTTATCTGCGTTGGATGTGAGGGCCAAGTTAAGTGCTACTCGAGAGGCTTCTAACTTGGCCAGGGTCGCTGGAGATGGGTTAGCTTTGTGGGACCTGCTAAGGGAATGGAACTCTTTTTCTAGGTTCAAAACATCCACTTTCCTTTCTTTTTTGAGTTTAGACACCATTTGGATCATTTTCCCTCTCAGAACGGCTTTATGAGCCCCCCAGAGGAAACTTGGAGTCGTATCTCTGGTGTCATTGAGAAGGAAAAACTCCTTGATTTCCTTTTCTAAAATTATACAGTGGACCAGGTTGGACAGTAGTGATTTACTTAGGCGCCACTGGGGAGGCCCAGGGGGCGAGAGGGAGCTAGAGATTTTAAGTGTCACCAAGGAGTGATCCGACCAGGGGACTTCCTGTATGGAGGCCTGGGATGCTGTGTATATATCTGAGTTTGGGAGGAAGATATGATCAATTCTAGTGTATGTTTTATGGGGTGCCGAGAAATGGGTATAGTCTTTCGCCGTGGGGTTTAGTTCCCTCCATGAGTCTATCAAACCCATGTCATGCAGAAGACGGGCAATTCTGAGGGTTTGTGTGGGTGGTTTCTTTAAACGAGGTCTCCCTTGAGAGGATTTGTCCAGCATGTGATCAAAGGTGATGTCGGAGTCACCCCCCATAATCACCCTGCCTTCCAAGTGAGGGGATAGGATTGATAGCATGGAGGTAAAGAAACGTGCCTGGCCTTGGTTAGGTGCATAGTAGGAAATGATAGAGTACAGAACAGAACGGGGTAATGTACCCCTACCATTTCAGAAAAAAAGTGTGAAAATGTTAAAAATGACATGACATGGCTTGGAGACAATTCCTTTATTAAAAAATAAAAAAATAAAACTGTCCCACGCAGTCTTCTTCTTCTCTTGCTCCACCGATGGGCCAAAAAAAAAAAAATGTGACCCGCCTACATGTGGCCTGGTACGGTTCAGGAGGGGGGTCTCTCATCGCCCCTCTTTTCCTGCAGCCTGCCAGGTTGTGTGCTCGGATAAGAGTCTGGTATGGATTTTGAGGGGGCCCCACGCCATTTTTTAAAAAATTTTGGCGCGGGGTTCCCCTTCCCCTTAATATCCATACCAGACCTGAAGGGCCTGGTAATGGACTGTGGGGGAATCCCATGCCGTTTTTTTCAATGACTTTTATATGTATTACCGGGACTGACAATTCATTATAGCTGCGAGTAGTTTTGAATGACTTTTTTTCCTTTAGAAATGTAATTTTGCTCTCGGACTGTTGTAAACACGGAAACATGCGCCACTTTACAGGCATACTATGAACACCCCCCAGGTATGAAATTTAAAGGAATATTTCACTTTTATTGTTTCACTTTAAGCATTATTAAAATCACTGCTCCCGAAAAAATGGCCGTTTTTAAAACTTTTTTTTGCATTGATACATGTCCCCTGGGGCAGGACCCAGGTCCCCAAACACTTTTTATGACAATAACTTGCATATAAGCCTTTAAAATTAGCACTTTTGATTTTTCATGTTCGTGTCCCATAGACATTAATGGTGTTCGTGTGTTCCAACTAATTTTTTGCCTGTTCACATGTTCTGCTGCGAACTGAACCGGGGATTGTTCGGCTCATCCCTACCTGACACCCTTTCAATCCAAGATTACTTTTTATCTCTTCCAAGCTGTTCAATAGCTCAGTAAATTCTCTGCACTCATTAAAGGTGGCCATAGTAGGCATGAAATTAAAAAGGAATCATCTATTCTATGGCCACCTTTATGGCCACCTTATATGAGTGCAGAGAATGTACTGAGCTGCTGAAAAGTTTCGAAGAGATAAAAAGTAATGTGGGATGGAAAGAGTGTCAGGCAGACAGTCAGGTATTGGACCCCTAGAGAGGAATGCCCAGATCTGAGACCACACTTGTAAAGAAGAACTCAGCACAGGGATGGTGGGAACCCCTCATAATGGGAACAGCGGGTGTACAGACCTGGGAACTCGGCACAGGGATGGTTGGAACTCTTCATAATGGGCACAGCAGGTGTACAGACCTGGGAACTCGGCACAGGGAAGGTGAGAACCACTCATAATGGGCACAGCAGGTTACAGACCTAGGAACTTGGCAAAGGGAAAGGGGGAACCCCTCATAATGGGCACAGTAGGTGTACAGACCCGGGAACTCAGCACAAGGATGGAGGGAAACTGCCATTCTGCTCCTTGACAGTGAGGTGTAAGGTTGCAGGTTCCTTAGCTCCTGTGCATCCAGAGACCAGGGGCTAGAGTTGCTTCTCTGCCCCGGGAGGGATGCTGGATCCTGGGCAGGACCCTGGCGGGGGGCCCCCTGGATAGGCCTCAGCCTGTGGAAGATACTGAGACTGGCCCAAGGAGAGATGAGTCCCTGTCTCCATTTAAACGGAGGATTGTTGAAACACTGAAGCAGATTGAGAAAGAAGAGGAGAAATTGGTAGCTTTGAAAGCTGAATTTGAGAAGAAAAAGCTGGTTTGTGCCAAAGTGTTCAGCAAGAAGAGAGGCACAGGTCAATCAGATATGGTTTATTCAAGCATAAAAAAATCTTACAATGACATGTAAGATAAGAGGTGTAAAAGTGATCACAAAATCGATAAAAAGATATGAAAGCAATGTGGGAGGCAAAAAGGAAAGGAGGGCTAGCACCTTTTTGCCTCCCACATTGCTTTTATATCTTTTTATCGATTTTGTGATCACTTTTACACCTCTCATCTTGCATGTTGTAAGATTTTTTATGCTTGAATAAACCATATCTGGTTGACCTGCACCATATTGGGCCCGTTTTTTCTTTTCATTTTATATTTGGACACTGTTGACCATTCATCTACCATCATTCCTTGGATTGGCCTGGACCAACCAGGCAGCTGGATGTCCATTGCTGCTCGGCCTTACAATTCGGAGCCGTTTACTGTTCATTGTATCCAGCGTGGCATCTCCAGGAACCGAGGATTACGATTTGACCCACTGCCGTATGGTATGTGTGTCCATCTCAGCTGGTAAGAGTACCCTACCTTTTATCTGTGAATTCTTCTTAGGTGTCTATAGGCATATCAACTGGTTTATCTGGATTATATATTATCAAGCCCATGTGGAACGGGGGGAATAAGAACTTTTTCCACTCCTCATGCACACGTTTTTTGGACTGTGTTAAACATCCTATTGTGTCCTATTAGCACAATTTGTATTTACATTTTTTTCACAATTTCACATCATACCATTTTTGTGTATAGATTGTATTCACATTTATCATATGTTTATGAGTATTGGCTACTTCCTATTACCAGTACTTGTATCTATGTGCACTAAAACATTTTTTGGGTTACTTGATCTTATGTTGCTACTCACATGGTTACATTTTTGAGCGCTACACATAATTTTTGTACATTTTTGTTTTTCCCTAACCTCTTTTATTTTCAGGCTGGAAGAATCGCCTGAGAACTTTATCGGAACCTGGATAGGAATTGCCCCCTACTTCTCTGATTGCTGCTGATATGCTGTTTTGGGGCCTGGAGCCCCTCACCCACACCGACATTGAAATTTTCACTTTACGTCTCAACTAGTATGTACCAATCCCCCCCAGACATGTTCTCCCCAGTTGGACATTTTAGTCTATATCACCACATAGGGAGACTGCACATTATTGTATGTTTCAAAGTTATTTTAACGCTGTATAGGGTTGGGGCTGTTGCCTTGCACCCCATTTCTACTACCCAGACAGGAATTTTCCATCTCTGAGTGGTGGGACTATAGCCCTGCATACGGGCTATTCAAAGGTTGTTTGTTCTGATTGAGGGGAGGAAGATCTTCTCCTTCCCTTAATCCGGGCCTGTCATAGGCTTTACCCTCTTAAAGATGTTGCTGACATATTTCTTTTTTCTCTTTTTTTCCCTGGCTAATCTCTCCTCTTTTTCAGCCTGCCTACCAATGATTTTCCCCTGCAAGGTGCCCTCGGTTATCCTGCAAGTTCTATGTGTAACCTGTTTTTTCCCTATCTCCTGCTCAGGATATGGTAAGTGACTGTGGATTGAATGACATTCCTTTCCTTAAGCTCCATGGCTAATGACAATACTACCCCGCCTCCTTTACGTATAATCTCCCACAACACTCAGGGACTTAATTCTCCTATAAAGAGACCGAAGGCCTTTTAGGTATACCAATCTTGTCACATTGATGTGCTCCTCCTGCAGGAGACTCATTTTCTAGTGCGGTATGCTCCCTCTTTCCTCCATGCACACTTCCCCTTGTTTTACTTGGCCAATGCCGATAATAAGACGAGAGGGGTGGTGATTTTATTTTCTAAACACAGCAAATTCCCTGCACAGTTGGAATACAGGGACCCGGAGGGAAGATTTCTCCTAATAAAAGGTACTATTGACGATCACCTATATTCATTTATTTCCTATTATGCCCCCAATAGAGGTCAGACAAGGTTCTTTCAACAAATGTTCCACACCATAGGCTCAATTTTAGAAGGTATCGTAATTATGGGGGGTGACTCTAATATGGCTTTCGACTCCGGTCTTGACAAGTCCAAACCTATTCATTCACGACTGATTAGACCTAGTAAAGCTAGTGTCCAAATAGCATGACTGATTTTCCAGTCTCATCTAGCAGACATTTGGAGGGAATTGTACCCGTCTACCAGGGACTTCACCCACTTCTTAAATCCACACCAATCTTACTCGCACATCGATCACATCCTACTATCCACTCGCCACATGCCATCAGCCCTTACGTTAGAAATCTTAGACGTGACTTTGTTGGACCACTCCATGGTCCTCCTTACATTGCACAGAGACGTTCCTAGACAACATTCCTACCATTGGACATTTAACCAGTACATTCTGAATGACCCCATCAGGGTTACCGAAATACAGGGGGCTCTGCAGGAATATTTCCGCCTCAATGACATGGGGGATGTTTCTGCTGAGACTCTCTGGGCAGCACATAAGGTGACGATCAGGGGTAAACTGATACAAATTGCGGCACAGCAGAAGAGGGACAGGATGGGAGACATTGAGAGACATGAGAGGGAGTTCTTTGACCTGCGCAAGCAACATAAAAAAGACCCTGCTAAAGTCCCTGGGCATATTTTAGACACTGCTGAACCTGGCCCTCACTGCACAGGCTGAGAAATCCATTAGATGGACTGGGGCTAAATTTTACCAGAGAAGGGACAAAATAGGACCCTTGATTGCCTCTAAATTATCCCCCAGATTTTTCTCTCACTCATTACCCAAAATCAGACAGGCGGACGGCACTCTAATGCCCCGTACACAGAGTCGGACATTGATCGGACATTCCAACAACAAAATCCTAGGATTTTTTCCGACGGATGATGGCTCAAACTTGTCTTGCATACACATGGCCCCTCATAGTTGTCGGAAAATCCGATCATTCTGAACGCGGTGACGTAAAACACGTACGTCGGGACTATAAACTAGGCAGTAGCCAATAGCTTTCATCTCTTTATTTATTCTGAGCATGCGTGGGACTTTGTGCGTCAGATTTGTGTACACACGATCGGAAATTCCGACAACGGATTTTGTTGTCGGAAAATTTTATAGCCTGCTCTCAAACTTTGTGTGTCGGAAAATCCGATGGAAAATGTGTGATGGAGCCTAGACACGGTCGGAATTTCCGACAAGGTCCTATCACACATTTTCCGTCGGATAATCTGACCGTGTGTACGGGGCATTACCCTGAACCCACATCGCATTATGAAGGCCTTTCAGGACTTTTACAGGGACCTCTATAGAGCAGACAAACACACAAACCTTAATGGACGAGTTTCTGACAGATATGGACCTACCAAAGCTTTCTGACGATCACAGAGCAGAGATGGAGGCTCCCGTTTTGGTTGCAGAGGTTATTAAAACTTTAAAGGAGAGAACTGCACCGGGGCCTGATGGGTTCTCAACGTCCTATTACAAAACATTCACTGACACCTTGACCCCATACCTTACTAGATTCTTTAACTCAATTATTAAGGGTACCCCTATTGGAAACCAACTCAACATGGCGTATGTGACAGACTCCCCCGGGATAGAAGCTTTTGGAGGGGACTGAATGTGAGCCTCTTGCCTACAGATTATGGGCCCTGGCATTTGGGGTACCCTTGAGGTGTTGTTACTTTGGATTTGGGTCCTTGTCCCCCAGGACACCCAGACTCTGGGGACCCTGTATTTGCCATAGTAGCAATAGTGACTGAGTCATACTGTTGGGACTCATACTGTGAGAAGATGTTAATGTCATCAACTCCTCTCACCTGTCTGATGTCAGCTATAATGTGTTTAATGTAAATGAGTTTAGTCTGGCTTACCACAGGTTCTAAGGGTATTCAACTCATTGTTGTTTGTTCTAATTAACCCTGTGTTGATGTTTATGGTAATGTGTGTTGAATAGTCAATGAGCTAGGAGACATAGTCACCTAGTCTGGTTAAATGATTTAGTAAACTAGCTCATGTTAATTAGGTTACAGTTGTATTGTTAGAGGAGGTTCCAACGGCATATAAAGTCTTGTAATTTTGATTCTAAATAATGTTAGTCCATGTTAGCAGTGAAGCAAGTGTCACCTTGTTTTGTACTTGGAAGCATTTGGAATATCTGATATCTGTATCCAGACTACAAGGAAGTGGCATACTGATGGAAGCACTCAAGCGGAGTGTGGGACGTTCCGTGACAGCGTATAGCTCGGTAATTCCCAAACCGGGTAAAGACGAGAGTCTTATAGGGAACTATAGGCCTATCTCCTTGATTAACAATGACTTTAACATTTTAACTAAAGTTATGGCAAATCGTCTAGCATCGTTTATAGGCCTCTATGTCCACACAGACCAGGTCAGTTTTATTCCTGGCAGACAGGGACCAGACCAAGTAAGAAGGGCGGTGGTCCTTACTTCAGTTTTACAATCGAATTGGGCAGGAGGACACAAACAAGAGGGCATGCTATTATCATTGGACCTTCAGAAGGCCTTCAATTCTGTTTCCTGGCCATATCTCTTTGCGGTACTAAGACAATGGGGGTTTGGCCGGAAGTTTATAGGGGTTCTGGAGGCCCTGTACTCAAAGCCTGAGGCCAAAGTTAGACTCTAGCGACTCTACTTTGAACCGATTTCGATAGCCAGGAGTACACTTCAGGGTTGCCCGTTGTCCCCCCTGATATTCGCCATGATGATTGAATCTCTGGCAATTGCAATTCACAGACATCAGGGGTGTTCAGTGTGGCCAAACATAAATGCACTTTATTTGCCGATGATCTACTGCTTTTTGTAACCTCCCCGGCTTCCTCTCTCTCTGTAATCTGTATGTTATTGAATGAGTTTGCAGTGGTTTCGGGTCTACACATTAATATGTCTAAGTCTCAGGCTCTTAATGCGTCTCTTCCTAGCTCACTGGTTTCCCTCCTACAGAACACTTACCAATTTGAATGGAGTGACACCTCCATTACATATTTGGGGCTTAATATAATGTCAAAAATATAAAGTCTTTATCAAGCAAATTACCCCCCAATGTATCAGAAACTGGAAGCGGATCTCAGGAGCTGGGAATCTCATGACATATCTTGGACAGGTAGAATTAACTCAGTCAAGATGACTCTATTACCCAGGTTGTTATATCTATTTCGCTCCCTCCCTATACAGAATATGAGGGACCATCTGAAAGCTTTTCAGGGTAAAGTCACTAAATTTATTTGGAACAAGAAAGGACCTTGTCTTTCTCATTGCACTCTTTTTAATCTTTCCTCTCAAGGGCTGGGCCTTCCAAATTTTCTATGGTACTATTAAGCTACTCGGTTAGCTCAATTGTCTACCATTTACCTGAAGGTTGAAAAATCTGACTGGATAGCCATTGAACGACAGGCAGTGCCTAGGTGCACCCTAGATTTTCTGCTACGGTGCCCTTCCAAAAGCAGACCTCCCATTCTGGCCCCGACCCTCTCACACTCACTCTCCTTGTGGGATACACTAAGGAAGCTTCCCTCCCTGGTCTCTGAGTATCAACCTTTAGCTCATTTATTTCATAACCCTCTATTCCAACCTGGCATGGACATCAGAGTCTTCAAATGGTGGCTGGATAAGGGGGTCTACCGCATTGGACATTTCTTCTTTAGCACAGGCCCCTTACCCCTTAAACATTTTTAAAAGGAGCATGAGCTCCCCACTACTGAGAAGTTTAGGTTCCACCAAATCTTTAGTTTTATTCACTCCCTATGGTCAAACAAACCTAATCCCCCTGGGTTCACGAAATATGAATGCTGGTGTAGTCAAGCCATGGAGCAGAGGGGAGTGATCTCTGTAATCTACAAGTCACTTGCTACAAATCCTAACAAATTACCATATATGATTTCCTGGGAAAAGGATCTCCAGACCACCTGGGAAGTGGAGGATTGGTACGATTCCTACTCTAGATCTCTCAAAGGCATCTACAACGCCTCTCTCCTAGAGGCCAACATCAAACTCTTGACGAGATGGTACCTAGTCCCAACCAGATTGGCCCATATGTATCCTTCCTTATCTCCTCTGTGTTTCAGAGGATGCCTAGGCTTAGGTACCATGCTCCACATATGGTGGGAATGCCCCAGAATCAAGGGGTTCTGGAATAAAGTCTTTCACCTTATCCACAAGGTTACAGGTTGAACGATTTCCCAGACACCTGCAATAGCCTTGCTTAATGCTCTAGCACTGTGCATCCCTAAACTCACTCACAGACTGATATTGTTTATATTGACAGGGGCTAAATTGACTATTGCCAAGGCATTGAAACTACCCACGGTCTCTCTATTATCCATGAAAAGAAAGATATCATGGATAATGGCACAAGAAAAACTGGTGAGTTCCCTTTTAGGTACGACTGAGCGATTTACAGTGATATGGGAACCCTGGGCTCAGTATCTCGGAATCTCCATGATACCTGGCATCGTTAGCATGATGGGACTCTGATATTGTGGACTTACACCGGGTAGAAAGGCACCTTACCTTACTCTTCTCTCCCTTCTGGTGTCAGGCGGGCTATTTAAACCTGCCTGTCACACTCCATCCCCGCTGTCTGCTCTACAGCGTTCTGTGAGTGTTATCTGATCTGATCTGTGTATCCTGTTATCTGACCCGGCTTCCCGTTTGACGATCCTGCTATCTGCCTGCACCAGACCCTCTTGGCTTGTCTGACCATCCCTCTGCATTACCCCTGGTACCTCTGCTGTCCGAATGTTACTGACCACCGGCTTGTTGACCCTCCGCTGTGTTCATCAGCTTCCAGTCTGCTATTACCTGCTGTTGTTCCTGGTTCCAGTCCAGCTTCCAGTCTGCTATTACCTGCTGTTGTTCCTGGTTCCAGTCCAGCGTTCCAGGATATCTTCTGCTGTGTTCCAGTCCAGCGTTCCAGGCTATCTTCTGCTGTTGTTCCAGTCCAGCGTTCCAGGCTATTACCTGCTGTTGTCCCTGGTTCCAGTCCAGCTTCCAGTCTGCTATTACCTGCTGTTGTCCCTGGTTCCAGTCCAGCTTCCAGTCTGCTATTACCTGCTGTTGTTCCTGGTTCCAGTCCAGCGTTCCAGGCTACCTTCTGCTGTGTTCCAGCCCAGCGTTCCAGGCTATCTTCTGCTGTGTTCCAGTCCAGCGTTCCAGGCTATCTTCTGCTGTGTTCCAGTCCAGCGTTCCAGGCTATCTTCTGCTGTTGTTCCTGTCCAGCGTTCCAGGCTATTACCTGCTGTTGTTCCTGGTTCCAGTCCAGCTTCTAGTCTGCTATTACCTGCTGTTGTTCCTGGTTCCAGTCCAGCTTCCAGTCTGCTGTTACCTGCTGTTGTTCCTGGTTCCAGTTCTGCATTCCAGTCTCTGTCCTTAGTCTACACCTCAGACTACTGACTCCAGAGGGTGCCACCACTACTGGACTTTCAGCAACTGTTGATCCTGCCAGGCACCCATACCACTCTTCACTCCTGGCCCTCTGTCTCCATTCCAGGGAAACAGGAGTGGGAGCTGTAAGGGAGGTCTTTTCCTGCACTTCAGGCTCACAACCTACCAGGTACGTGACAACGACTCTGGCTTAGTTATTTCTGTTTAAGAACCTGAGTTATATCTTGATCCAATGGTGTTTCGGCTCCAAACACATGTTTTTATCTGAGATATCTCTAGAACATAATATCCCAGGAGCCGAGGAGTAATTTCCTCGTCTCTGGGAGACCCCTTGGTAGGGTGTGGGTCAAGGGGGGTATCTTTGCCCTGATCAGTCCAGAAGGTTCCTATGGGTATGATTTGCCCTTTATCCATCCTGAATCTTTGGACATATTTTGGGAGAAATATGAGCATGTGTGTAGGGGCCTGCCGGACTGGAGGAGGCTCATCCCCAAGCTTGTATCACACCAGCCACTCATTAAAATGGTGACAGTTCTTGTCTGCAATGAGTCCCTACCACAAGGAGATTTATCTGTATGGTTGAGGAGGTATGGAGACGTCCTGAGCCCCTAAAGAAGATTTTGGATGATCGGGGAATATGGACGGGAGGGGGGTCTGTGCAGTTAAAATTAAAAGTCATTGACAATGCCATCCAGCATCTGCCATCCTCAGGTTTCCTGGGGAGGGACAGGCTGGTGATCTTCTACCCGGGTCAGCCAAAGCTATGCAACAATTGTGGAGATAAAGAGCATCTTGCATCCTCCTGTCCAGTGATAAAGTGCTCTCTGTGTCAGGGTGTAGGACATTTGGCAAAGGATTGTAACATTATAAGGGGCAATCTGTGCAATGCGGTGGGGCATCCTTATAGTCAGTGTCCTAAAGCAATGCACAACAAGCCTGAGCTCATGAGAGAGTTCTTCTGCCTGGACGTGGAGGATGCTCAGAGTTCAGCAGCTGGAGTGCCTGTGAGTTCATTTGAGTCTGTGCCAATACCCAATATGTCTGTGTCTTCCCAGTCTTTGGTGCCCCAGTCTGTGCGTGTGCCTAGTGTGCACGTGTCTTCCCAGTCTGTGTGTTTGCCTAGTGTGTCAGTGTATTCCCAGTCTGTATTTAAGGTATCAGTTGCAGAGAATGTGTCCATTCCTTCTGTGTCTATGTCTTCCAAAATTGCAGAGGCAGCAAGAGGTGCTGGGGCGGGTGCATCAAGTGCGGTGCCAGTCCCCCTACCCCGATGCCCCGATTTAGGATCATGGAGTGCAGAGGAGTGGGGGAAATGGTGAAGAGGCTGGCCTGGTGGTAGATAAGAAAAGGGAGAATGGAAGGGAGGGTAAGAGTAGGGGGGGAGTGTGGAAAATGTTGATTCCGTTTTGTCTAAGGATGATATGGAGTGGTTGGAGGATAGAGGGAGGAAGGGCAAAAGAATGAAAAAAAGGGGCTCAGTTACCGTAAATCCTAAGGTTTTGTCTTTGGCAAATAAGTTTGGGGTCCTATCAGATGATGACGATGATGAGTGGGACTCTCCAGGGAGAGGGAGTAGTCAGGCTAAGAAACAGCTGCCTCAGTTACCCTAATGGCAGTTCCCACTCCATTAAAAGTGGCAACCATTAATGTTGCCAGCTTAAGATGAATAAGTGCTCATCATATGGCCTTATTTTTGCTCAGCGAGTTTGATTCTGACATTTTGTTTTTGCAAGAGACACATCTGAGTAGTCTGTCTGATATAAATCTGGCAAAGAAGGAGTGGAGAAAAAGGGTCCCTCATTTTGGTCTCTTGTGGCCGAGCCTTACAACGGGGTTGCGATCCTTTTTTCTGGTATGGTAACGTGGCGGTGGGTGATTGAGGTAGAGATTTGGAGATGCATGGTCTTGGAAGTCTCTGTGAGGGGGCAGGACCTGCGCCTGATTAACATCTATGGTCCCCAGACAAAGTGGAACAGGAAATGCCTCTTTACAAAGATTAAGACTTTTCTTTTTAAGGCCCAGTAGGTTATCTTTGGAGGTGATTTTAACACCATTACTAGGTCTAAAGACAGGAGAGGTTTCAGAGATAAGCTGGGCTGTGACAGTCTTTTTCTCAATGAGATAGTTAGGGAAGCAGGTCTGGTAGATGTGCACATTAAGCGCTGCCCAGATGACAGCACGGGGTTCACTTTTCAGCGAGGTAGTAGTCAGAGTAGGATAGATAGTTTTTTTTTAAAGGGAGATTCTGCTTTTTCGGCACCTGTGTGTCAGGCAGTGGAGTTTTCCGATCACTGTATTCTATATGTGACTCTGAATGCCTCAGATATGCCACCTAGGGGGAGGGGTATCTTGAGAATGAATTTGGCCCTCCTGGAAGACGAGAGAGTAAGACAATCCTTTGAGGATTTTTTTCGAGCACATGTAATGATCCTAGACTTTTGAAACAGTAAGTCAGAATGGTGGGAGCTTGTAAAACAGCGGACTGTTGGGGTTTTCAAGACCATAGGAAGAAGGAAGCAGCAAGATAAGTATATCACCTACCAGCATTTGCCGCGTTTGTGTGAAACTTGACTGCCTTGTTTCGAATGGAGGAGATTCTGGAGCGATCTCTGAGGTGAAGCTCCTCCTTAGGAGACATTAATATGACTGTTTGGTTCAGGAGAGGGATTATCGGAAATACCATTTGCCTGACCCCTTACCAGAACTGTAAACATAGCGTAGCTGTTAAGATGGTCAATGGCCTGAAGGACAGTACGAGCTCTCTGACGAAGTCTATGTCAGGGATCCTGGAGGTTGTCAGGTCATACTATGCTGATCTCCTGGGAGGAAGAAACCTTGATTGGACCTGGATGTTGGGTTTTTTGGACTCTATATGTTTCTTTGATGAATTTGACGGATTAAATCACTGCAGATGAGGTAATCCAGGCTATTGATATAGTCATCAAGAAAACGCAGGGCCAGATGGTTTGACAGCCGAATTTTATAAATGTTTTAAGACGATCCTGGCTCCCTACCTTGCAGAGGTTTTTAATGGCTGTTTGTATGAGGGTTCTCTCCCTCCCACCATGAGGCAATCTGCAGTGATCCTTCTGTCAATGGGTAAAGATCCTTTGATGATTGGGAATTGGCGCCCCATTAGTCTTCCTAATGTCGATAGAAAGATACTGACAAAGATTTTTTTTCTGGCGATTATCACCAGTGCAGGCAGTTTGTTATCCCACCACCAGCACCGCTCGGTCCAGGGTAGAAGCACTTTCTCAGCAGTGCTAGCTGTCTGGGAGGCCTTGGAGCATTGTAGGGTTGCTGGTTGGGTACATTTTTGCTGACATTGGATCAGGCTAAGGCCTTTGATCAGGTTAATCATGAGTACTTAGGGCTCCTTCTTGACAAATATGGCCTGGCAGTGGGGTTTCATTGATTGGCTCAAGATTTTGTACACAGGGGCTGAAAGCTTTCCTCTGGTTAATAGGTGGGTCAGGCAGCCCTTTGTGGTCGGCTCGGGTGTGCGTCAGGGGTGTCCATTGAGTCCTCTGCTATATGTGTTTGCAATCGACCCCATCATTAGAAGGCTAGAGAGTGGACCATTTTGTGGGGTACCTTTGGACATAGCTGGTGAGCCTCCTTTGAAGGTTGTGGCCTATGCTGATGATGTTTCTGTTTTTGTCTCTGGGACTGGAGAAGCTCAGGAGGTGGTCTCAGGGATAAGTGTGAAACTTTCTGGATAGGTGTGGAAGGTGAGAGCTTTGTTCTCCCGGATAACTTCCTGGAGCCCCAATAAAAAGTTAGAGCTCTAAGCATTGAATTTGGCCCAGGTGTCTGTGGTCATGCAAATTGGGTGAATAGGCTGGGAATGCCGATGCCAAGGTGGCAAGCTGGAAAGGTTGGCATCTTTCCTTGAGGGAAAGGTTGATCTGATCAAGACTTACCTGATTCCGATTTTTCTGTATGTCAGTTTTGTTTGCATTTTGCAAGTTTCTCTCTATACCAGGGTCTATAGTTGTTTCTTCCAGCTGTTATGGGGGAACAAAATAAAACTTGTCAAAAGGAACGTGACTTATCTTCCTAGGCGGAAGGGTGGTCTAGGGATGATCGACCCTGTAGTCTTTTTTTCTGTGATGTTTGTGAAGTACAATCTTGGTAACATGTTGGCAGAGAGACCGCCTGGGTGGTTGGGTATTTTCCAGTCCTGGTTTAGGCCCTTTCTGCGAGACTGGCAAAAATTATTGGCCAGTGAAAAGCCTGAGGGTCAAGCATGATAAGCTCCTACCTTATGTTGCCCCGTGTTTGAAAATGCTTTGGCAGTGGCAAGTAACAGCAGGAGAAGTCAGATCTCTTCCAAGGAAACTTCTTGAGAAGTGGATTATGAGCCCCGTTTATGCCAGCCACTGGCCTTAAGGGATTGCCCAAGCCTGGTTTTGGGGGTGGGTTTGCGATAGATTAATTTGGAGAGAATCCCAATGAAGTTTAGGGATCAGGCTTGGCTTTCCTTTCATGGAAAACTATATGTGAAGGGCAACTTGAAGTTTCTTTCCATGAGTGATCAGGGCTGCCCGAGAGTGGAGTCTGGAGTGTGGAGGAGTGGTGGAGTCTATGGATCACTTTCTACTTCAGTGCCCTTTTAATATAGAGGTGTACAAGAGGGTGGGGAGGGCTCTGAGTATACCTTTCCACCCCCATATGAGTTATGCAGAGTGGGTGTATGGGGCATTCCAGACTCGTTGGGATTATGATTTGGAAACACTTTTTTTAGTTAGTTTAGTAGCCCATTATTTCACGTGGAGTGCACAATGTCAGGTATCCTTATGGAGTAAAATCCTCCCAGTCAAAGTGGTGATGCAGGACATTCTGGGTGAGGTTGGGAAGATTCAGGGTCCTGAGTAGGGATGAGCCGAACACCCCCCCGTTCGGTACGCACCAGAACATGGGAACAGGCAAAAAATGTGTTCAAACACGCGAACACCGTTAAAGTCTATGGGACACGAACATGAAAAATCATAAGTGCTAATTTTAAAGGGAGCGCCCCCCATCCTGAACCGTACCAGGCCACATGCCCTCAACATTCAGAGGGTGCTTTGGGGTAGCCCCCCAAAGCACCTTGTCCCCATGTTGATGAGGTGAAGGGCCTCATCCCCACAACCCTTGCCCAGTGGTTTTTGGGGTCTGTGGGCGGGGGGGGCTTATCGGAATTTGGAAGCCCCCTTTAACAAGGGGACCCCCAGATCCTGCCCCCTCCTGTTTGAAATGGTATACTATATAAAGTATATAGTGCTGACAATTTATGCAGTGCTTTAAATATTGTATATTCACATTAGTCCCTATCCTCAAGTTGCTTAAAATATAAGGTCCCTATCTCACTTGCATACATACACATATCAAGGCCAATTTAGAAAGAAACCGATAAACATAACAGCAGATCTTTGGAGTGTGGTTAGAAACTAGAGTACCTGAAGGAATTCCGTGCAAACTGCATGTAGATAGGGTTCATGTTGGGATGCAAACCAATTACACTAGTTCTCAGAGGACCAATGCTCACACTGCTAGTACTAATGCTAATACTGCAGCTAATGCTTATTCTTGTGTAGATCATGCTAATTCCTGTGCGCTAATGCTCTTGCACATGTACCAGCACACAGATGAGCTCAGGCTAACATCCAGCATACACAGGGCCGTCTTTAACATGGAGCAAAAGGGGCATCTGCCCAGGGCCCAGTCATTGTTGATGGGCCCAAAGCAGCTGCACCTTGAGCCCCTTGTCATGGAGAGGCCTGGACCAGTGGCGGTGGGAGCAGGTAGAGGTGAGAGAGAAGAGCAGCAGGCACAGCATACCCGACACGGCGGTGCCACCCAGAGCTTGGATTTGTACAACCTGCTCACCACCCCCAGCTCTGATTGCGGGCCTTGAGAGCAGGCGGATTGGGGCCCCTGGAGGACCAGCGCGAGGAGCAGGTACCCAGGGAATGCTACCTGCCCTCCTATTCACCTGGAGCAGCCCCAAAGGCAGGCGGATCGGGCCTTTGGAGGACTGGCAGGAGGTGCAGGCAGCCAGGGACAGCTACCCGCCCTCCTCTTCACTCCCAGCACAGACAGCGGGCCCTGAGAGCAGACAGATCGGGCCTCCAGATGACCAGCAGGAGGTGAATCCTACCAGGGACTGCTACCCGCCCTCCTCTTTACCCTCACGCAGACAGCAAGCCTCGAGAGCAGGCGGATTGTGGCCCCCGGAGGACCGGCTGGAGGTACAGGCAGCCAGGAACTGCTACCTGCCCTCCTCTCCACCCCTAACTTTGATTGTGAGCCCTGAGGGCAGGCGGATCGGGCCCCTGGAGGACCAGTGGGGGGCGCAGGCAGCCAGGGACTGCTACCCACTCGGGACAGTCGCTGGAAGGAGCATGGAAGGTACTGGGCATCAAACACACCTACCACAGACAGAGGGGCACAGGAGGGACTGCAGATGGGCTATGGGGTCTCTCTCACACCCCCTCTCTCTCTGACCCCTCTCTCACCCCCCTCTGACCCTCTCTCGCTCCACCCTCTCTCACCCCCTCTCTGAACCCCCTCTCTCTCTCTCACCTCCCTCTATGACCCCCCCTCTCTCTCTCACCCACCTCTCTGACCCCTCTCTCTCTCTCTCATCCCCTCGCTGACCCCTTTCTCTCTCTGACCCCCTCTCTGACCCCTCTCTCTCTCTGACCCCTCTCTCTCTGACCCCTCTCTCTCTCACCCCCCCTCTGACCCCTCTCTCTCCCCATCTCTGACCCATCTCTCTCTCTGACCCCTTCCTCTCTCTCACCCCCTCTCTGACCCCTCTCTCTCTTACCCCCCTCTCTGACTCTCACCCCCTCCTCTCTGACCCTTCTCTCTCACCCCCTCTCTGTCTCTTCTCTCACCCTCCTCGCTGACCCCCCTCTCTCTCGCTCTCACCCCCTCTCTCTCAGGTTTATCCCTAGGTATTTGAGAGTTTGTGGGCAGCAGTGGTAGGAGTAGTTCTGTTGTAGAGTTACAAGAGCCGGGGGGATGTGTAATGATAGGGCTTCCATCTTGCTCGTATTGGTTTTGTACCCAGAGATTGTGCCAATTTTTTTTAACAAGTCATGGAGATTTGGAAGGGAAGTATGGGGGTTGGTCAGTGTCAGTGGAATGTCATCTGCAAACAAAGAAAGTTTATATTATCTCTGGCATAATGTGACCCGATGGATGTCAGGAGGAGTGCGAATGGCTAAGGGCTCCAAACATAGGATAAATAGCGAAACCTTTCATCCAATTTCTAAATTGTTGAATTTGTAAATTTTAAAAGTCAATATAAAGGAATAATAGTAGTAAAAGAAAATCCCTTGTGGATTTAATTAACCTTTTTTTGGACAATTCTCCTTTAAGGGGTTGTGGCAGGGGGCCTGTTCTATGCCTACATACATTTGCTAGTAGGTGTCCCCTCATTCCCATCTCAAAATGTTGGGAGGTATGCATCCGTATACATGAACTGAAAGTCAACCGGTTTCTGATGAACCGTCTGATTTTCAGCCCATGTGTACTAGGCTTAAAGCGGCAACAGCAAATATTATAATTACAGTGTCTTAGTCAAATGCAGACACATTTCTCTGCTATCACTAGCAGAACAAAATAATTAAAGGGGTGCACCCATGTCTTTTAAGTAAGTACAGATTTTGAGATAGCATTATAACATTTACTTTAACGTTATTTCTGCTATAGAGGCCAACTGTATAGCTCTGAATGTAGCCATGTCTGACCTTTGACTACTGTATAAGTTTTAGGCTAGCCAAAGGTGCATGACATCTGCCTGTCCATAGACCTGCCAGTTGCACTGCATTTTCTTGCCCAGCTAAAAGAGAAGGGGAAGATAGCCCTAAAGTGGGAAAATCTCTTTATGTGATAACAATTGCTTGTATTAATCACAAATTCTCATCATTAGGTAGCTCTAAATGGCTTAGACCTCATTCACATGAGGATTTCAGGTCTGTCACAGGAGTTCCTCTGACAGAATTTAAGGACTCTTATGCCCTGTACACATGGTCGGACATTGATCAGACATTCCGACAACAAAATCCATGGATTTTTTCCAACGGATGTTGGCTCAAACTTGTCTTGCATACACATGGTCACACAAAGTTGTCAGAAAATCCGATCGTTCTGAGCGCGGTGACGTAAAACACGTATGTCGGGACTATAAATGGGGCAGTAGCCAATAGCTTTCATCTCTTAATTTATTTTGAGCATGCATGGCACTTTGTGCGTCGGATTTGTGTACACACGATCGGAATTTCCGACAACGGATTTTGTTGTCGGAAAATGTTATAGCAAGCTCTCAAACTTTGTGTGTCGGAAATTCCTATGGAAAATGTGTGATGGAGCCTACACACGGTCGGAATTTCTGACAACAAGCTCCCATCGAACATTTTCCTATCGTGTGTACAGGGCATAACAGTACGAATCACAGGTGGCTGCATACAACTTTGACTGCCTGTACAAAGTAATGAGAGGCTGGCAAGAGATGCATCCTTCCACCGATCTTTGCATGTATCCACACATCTAGTGGCTACCTATGGCTAAGAATAGATTAACATTCCTGGACACCGACAGATTTGCCTTTGTTGCCTAAGAAATGCAGCACATGTTGTAATACATAACTAATAATTTTGTAAAAATCATCATACTACCCAAAGTAAGATGTATATTCCATGTATGATATGAATGTAAACAAATGTATGATCCCTGTTGTTCTTGCTATGCCTACTGAATTCCAACAAAACATAGAAGTACTCCATGCCATTACGCCACTGTGGAAACAAAGAGGCAAAAAAAAAAAAAAAATCATTCTGTTGGCCTCTTAGAAAAAAAAATTCTCTAGATTGACAGACTGGCAGGAAAAAAACATGATTTTATGGCAGATGTTGCTTTTTAAAAGAAAGGTGGGTATGACATTGAGATGTTGATGGTGTATAACCAGCAGCAGAACATATATATGCAGCAGTAGCAATAAAAGCACTGCAGTTCCCCAACTTGTGGTATATGGCATATTTAGAACTGTGAGACTGTCAACTAGTTACTGGATAATGAATTTGGGATTTAACAGGCAAGGTGTCCTGTAAATATTTCCAAATTGTAATTCCTGATCCCGGAGGAGCCACTTGGTGTAACAGGTTCTCTGTTCTTTGCTATGACGCTAGGAACAGCTTTGCCCCTTTTGGCACATCTGGTTGAGTAATGGGTTTTGAGTAATGTTAAGGTATCAGAAAATAAGCACCAAACTACTCAATTGTAAATAAGGCATGTACTGTATATTGTCAGTGTAAGCCGGATGAGGTAATTACTAGGTTATGGTAGCAGTTTAGTTTAAATCACCATAGTACTAAAATACTAAAGCAAGATCAGCCTAGCCATAAACAATATCAGTAATGAACAGTATCAACAGGGATGCATAATCCCACAGTAGTTCCTATGCAATAAATAGTCTAGATATATATATATATATATATACACAGTATATATACAGTATCTCACAAAAGTGAGTACACCCCTCACATTTTTGTAAAAATTGTATTCTCTCTTTTCACGTGACAACACTGAAGAAATGACACTTTGCTACAATGTAAAGTAGTGAGTGTACAGCTTGTATAACAGTGTAAATTTGCTGTCCCCTCAAAATAACTCAACACACAGCCATTAATGTCTTAACCGCTAGCAACAAAAGTGAGTACATCCCTAAGTGAAAATGTCCAAATTGGGCCCAATTAGCCATTTTCCCTCCCCGGTGTCATGTAACTCATTAGTGTTACAAGGTCTCAGGTGTGAATGGGGAGCAGGTGTGTTAATTTTGGTGTTATCGCTCTCACTCTCTCATACTGGTCACTGTAAGTTCAAGATGGCACCTCATGGCAAAGAACTTTCTGAGGATCTGATAAAAAGGATTGTTGCTCTACAAAAAGATGGCCTAGGCTATAAGAACATTGTAAGACCCTGAAACTGAGCTGCAGCACAGTGGCCAAAACCATACATCGGTTTAACAGGACAGGTTCCACTCAGAACAGGTCTTGCCATGGTCGACCAAAGAAGTTGAGTGCACGTGCTCAGCATCATATCCAGAGGTTGTCTTTGGGAAATAGACATATGAGTGCTGCCAGCATTGCTGCAGAGGTTGAAGGAGTGGGAGGTCAGCCTGTCAGTGCTCAGACCATTCGCCGCACACTGCATCAAATTGATCTGCATGGCTGTTGTCCCAGAAGGAAGCCTCTTCTAAAGATGATGCACAAGAAAGCCCGCAAACAGTTTACTGAAGACAAGCAGACTAATGCCGTGTACACATGAGCGGACGGACTGGACTCCGAAGGACTTTTTGACAGACTTTCAACGGAGTTCCAATGGAGTTCCAATGCAACAGACTTGCCTACACACTATCACACCAAAGTCCGACTGATTCGAACGTTTTGATGTACGACCAGACTAGAATAAGGAAGTTCATAGCCAGTAGCCAATAGCTGCCCTTGCGTCATTGTTCATCCGTCGGACTAACATACAGATAAACTGATTTTTCTGAGTCTGTCGGAAAGATTTGAAACACGTTCTATTTCCAAAGTTTCGTCTGATTTTTCGTCAGCAAAGGTCCGATGAAGCCCACACAAGATCGAATTGTCCGGCGGATTCATTCCGTTGGACCTTTGCTGTTGAAAAGTCCGGTCATGTATACATGGCATTAGGATTACTGGAACCATGTCCTGTGGTCTGATGAGACCAAGATAAACATATTTGGTTCAGATGGTGTCAAGCGTGTGTGGTGGCAACCAGGTGAGGAGTACAAAGACAAGTGTGTCTTGCCTACAGTCAAGCATGGTGGTGAAAGTGTCATGGTCTGGGGCTGCATGAGTGCTGCCGACACCGGGGAGCTACAGTTCATTGAGGGAACCATGAATCCCAACATGTATTGTGACATACTGAAGCAGAGCATGATCTCCTTCCTTCGGAGACTAAGCCGCAGGGCAGTATTCCAACATGATAACGACCCCAAACACACCTCCAAGATGACCACTGCCTTGCTAAAGAAGCTGAGGGTAAAGGTGATGGACTAGCCAAGCATGTCTCCAGTCCTAAACTCTATTGAGCATCTGTAGGGCATCCTTAAACAGAAGGTGGAGCAGCACAAGGTTTCTAACATACACAAGCTCCATGATGTCGTCATGGAGGAGTGGAAGACAACTCCAGTGGCAACCTGTGAAAGCTCTGGTGAACACCATGCCCAAGAGGGTTAAGGCAGTGCTGGAAAATAATGGTGGCCACACAAAATATTGACATTTTGGGCCCAATTTGGACATTTTCACTTAGGGGTGTACTCACTTTTGTTGCCAGCGGTTTAAACATTAATGGCTGTGTGTTGAGGTTTTTTAAAGGGGACAGCAAATTTACACTGTTATACAAGCTGTACACTCACATTGTAGCAAAGTGTCATTTCTTCTGCGTTCTCATATGAAAAGATAGAATAAAATATTTACAAAAATGTGAGGGGTGTACTCACTTTTGTGAGATACTGTATCTATATCGCTATAGCACAGAGGTGTCGTGGTTAGCACCTTCACCTAGCAGCAAAAAGGGTTGCTGGTTTGAATCCTGACCACAAAACCATCTGCCTGGAGTTTGCATGTTCTCCCTGTGCCTGCGTGGGTTTCCTCCCACACTCTAAAGACATGCTGGTAGGTTAATCAGATCCTATCTAAATTGGCCCTAGTATATGTATGAATGTGTGTTAGGGACCTTAGGTTGTAAGCTCCTTGAGGGTAGGGACTGATGTGACTGTACAATGTATATGTAAAGCACTGCGTAAATTGATGGCACTATATAAGTTGTCCCTCATTTTGGTCTGATCTATATAAATGTATATAAAATGCCCTTTTTATCTATCAAAAAGTGTTTTCCAGCACTAAACCTTTCATCTGATTTCTAAATCGCTGCATTTTTAACCACTTCCCGCCTGGCCTATAACAGAATGATGGCCGGGAAGTGGTTCTATTATCCTGACTGGGCATCATATGACGCATAACATAACATGGCAGAGCGCCCTCGTGATCGTGAGTGCAGAATGTCAGTCAGTCGTGTTAAGAAGCCTCTGACAGGTAAATGGCATTCCTCGGTTAGCACTGACAGGGAGAGCCGATCGGTGGCTCTCCCTGTCAGAGGGGGGTCTGTGCTGATAATCAGCACATTGATTATCAGCACAGCCCCATCAGATGTGCCAATCAGCTGCCAATCAGTGCCCAGTAGTGCCCCAATAATAAAGTCTGCCAGTGCCCACCACAGTGCTAATCAGTGCCCATCACAGTGCCAATCAGAGCCCACTACAGTGCCAATCAGTGTCCATCACAGTGCCAATCAGTGCCCAGCATTAATTAATACTTGTCAGTACCTGCCCAATCAGTGTTGCTCATCAGTGCCATCTATTACTGTCCATCAATGCCACCTGTCAGTGCCAATCAGTGCCGCTGGTCAGTGCCCATCAATGCTGCCTATCAGTGCTTATCAGTGCCACCTGACAGTGCCCATCAATGCCACCTGTCAGTGCCCATCAGTGCCACCTGTCAGTGCCCATCAGTGCCACCTGTCAGTGCCCATCAGTGCTGCATATCAGTGCCCATCAATTCTACATATCAGTGCCTCCTCATCAGTGCCCATCAGTGCAACCTTATCAGTGGCAACTCAGTGGCTATCGGTGACGCCTCATCAGTGCCCATCAGTGCCTGTCAGTGAAGGAGAAAACTTTATAACAGAAACGAAGAAAAACTTTTTTTTTTTTCAAAAATGTAGGTCTTTTTTAGTTTGTTTAGCAAAAATTAAAACCACAGAGGTGATCAAATACCACCAAAAGAAAGCTCTATTTGTGGGAAGAAAATGATAAAAATTTTGTTTGGGTACAGTTGTCATTCAAAGTGCGACAGCACTAGAAGCTCAAAATTGTCCTGGGCAAGAAGGAGTGAAAGTGCCTGGTATTGAAGTGGTTAAATTTCAAAAGCCAATATAAAGGAATAGTAGTGGTAAAAAAAGCATTTGTGAGTTTAAACAAGTTTAACCAAGTCTTGTTTTTTGTACAATTCTCCTTTAAGGGGGCATGGCAAGGGGTGTGTCCTACACCTACATACTTTTGCTGATAGGTGTCCCTCATTCCCATCTCAAAAATTTGGAAAGTATGCCATTCACCAGTCCCAAACGTAGATCTGGGCACTTGACCGCCAGCATTCCAGACCTTATGCTATTAATGATGAGTACACACACAGCAGCCTTCCCAAACTATATTTCCCACAGTTCAGTGTGGACTGCATCAAAGTCTCTCAAGTCTTTCTTGCCTACTGACTTCATCTGCTGGATGGATGCAGAACAACATTGAAAGCCAGCACACAGCAGCTGCAGCACAGAATCGTTATAGGTGCTCTCTCTCTCTCTCTTTCTCTCTCTCTCTAGCCAAGCACCTGACTACAAAACATGTTTCTGCTTTGTTGAAATTTACCATGGCACTGGTTGACATAATTCCGTATTATTCTCCATGCCACTGTACTCATAAGTTTATATACTGGAGAAATTTGTAAACTTTTAGCCCTTTTTGCCAGCACAAACTAGCTCTCTTACAATATACTGTATAGCACCCAGAGAAGCCTCAAATCTTCTAGAGCAAAGTCATTGCTCATGGGGTGCTCAGACCAAAATTAAACTTAATGGTAAACCATCAATGCTATGTTTGGAAAGAAGTCAACCAGGCCTATGAATAGAAGCACACCAACTTTACAGTGAAGCATGGAGGTGAATCTTTGTGGTTTTGTGCAGTGTAAGCTATAGCAGTACAGGGAATTTAGTCAGAAATTATGGCAATAAAATAAAGCATATTATAAGAGAATATTGGAGGAAAACAAATAGCATTTTTTAGCCCACAAGCAGTGTATGTGGAGCACTTGCACTTTTCAATATGACAGTAATTGAAACCACAACCCAAAGTCAGGTGGTTTTACCAGAAAAAAAGTTAAGGTTCTGAATCAGCCATTACAATCTCCTGACTTCATCATCATCAAACCAGTTTGGGGAAATCTCAAACGTGCAATTCATGCTATGCTACCAAATATTTTACAGGACCCGGAGGCTTTTTCCAAGAAGAATGAGTGACTTTATTTCATGAGAAAACAAAGGGCCAGAGGCGCATGCCAAAAGCTCACCGCAATGGACATGTCCTGCTCCACAGCGAGACTCTAAGCCATGATCCAGGTCAGCCAGGCACAGCAGATCTCTCCTGCTACCTCTGCCAGCCCGATGGACCACCACGCCATTGCCATAGACAGCTCTGAAGCGCTGCCGGACTCTTCTCATGCATGCATGCCACGCTGATATCCTTCAGCAATTCGAGTGCATGTTGCACTGTGCACTAAACTGATCAGATTACTGAGTGCCTTTTGAAGGAAATCAGACAGCTGGGACAGCACACCTCTGGTCTTGAGCAAAGAGTTGATGAGCTAGAGTCCCACCTTAGCAATCATTCAGATGAGCTTGAAGAGCTCCGGGAAGAGAATCCAACCCTGCAAGCACAACTGGAGGATTACGAAAACGGGGCCAGGCGCTCCAATATTAGGATAAGGGGGATCCCTGAAACGGTGACTGACCTCCAGTCCACCATAACAGCCCTTTTCCAGGAACTATCCCCATCCATTCCAATTGAACGCCTTAAGATGGATCGTGTCCACAGAGTCCTCGCTTCAAGGAAGCCAGACGCCCACAGCGCGACATTGTTGCCAAATTCCATTATTATCGCACTAAGGAGAAACTTCTCCAAGCAGCACAGCATAAGGAGTCCCTCACATTTCAAGGCCACAACTATCAGCTTTTTGCTGACCTTTCTCAAATCACCATCTCCATGCGGAGAACCTTCAAGCCGTACCTGCAGGTTCTCCAATATCACCATGTCTCTTACACCTGGGGATTCCCCTTCTCTTCCTGCTTCACACATCAAGGTCGCAAACACCCATGCAAGACAACTGAAGAACTTCAAGGCCTTCTCCAAGACCTGGAGGAAACAAAAAGGGAAAGGCCCATAAAGTTCAGATTTAGGACAAAGGATAGGGCAGACAACGGTCTTCACCTAATAATGAAAATGTCTTTAATGATTGAACATAGAATACAAAAATACATAGAGATAATGAGCAGATGATATAAAATTAAAAAACTTTAAGAACAAAGTAGCCACAGTACTTTCACCGATGCTGATAGACAGTAAGTATATGAAATGAGACAATTCATAAATTGCAACACTGAAAAAGTTATATTCATGCTAGAATGCCCGTGCATGTAAGTTATACATCGGCAAGACAAAACACCCATTGAATGTATGAATTTGCAAACATCTATCAAGTATTAGAGGATAAGATGATGAAAAGCCAATTGCCAAACATTTCCTCGATCACCATGGGGGACAAACCAATGGCCTACATGTAAAAGGGTTTTATGCCTTGAAACTATCAAGTAGGAGAACAGATTTTGACACTGTCTTAGTACAGCGTGAAAAAGAATGGATTTTTCGCCTGGGGACAATGGCCCCCAAAAGGGTTAAATAATGAATTAACCACTTGCCTACTGGGCACTTAAACCCCCCTCGTGACAAGATAATTTTCAGCTTTCAGTGCTCTCACACTTTGAATGAATATTACTCAGTCATGTAATACTGTACCTAAATTAATTTTTTGTCCTTTGTTTTCATACAAATAGAGCTTTCTTTTGGTGGTATTTGATCACCTCTGGGTTTTTTATTTTTTTGCGCTATAAATGAAAAAAGACCGAAAATTTTGAAAAAAAAACACATTTTTCTTAGTTTCTGTGATAAAATTTTGAAAATTATTTTTTTTTTCATAAATTTTGGGCACAATTTATACTGCTACATATCTTTGGTAAAAATAACCCAAATTAGTGAATATTATTTGGTCTGTGTGAAAGTTAGAGAGTCTACAAACTGTGGTGCAAATCACAAAAAATTGATCACACCTGAAGTACTGGTGCCCTTTCTCATTTCTTGCAACTCTAACAAGCCAGGACAGTACAACTACCCCCCAAATGACCCCTTTTTTTGAAAGTAGACATTCCAAGGTATTTAGTAAGATGCATAGTGAGGTTTTTGATGTTGTCATTTTTTTCCCATATTTCTTTGCAAAATGAAGATTTTTTTTTCCACAAAATTGTCATTGTAATAGGTTATTTCTCTCACATGGCATGTGTATACCACAAATGACACCCCAAAATACATTCTGCTACTCCTCCTGGGTATTACGATACCACATGTGTGGGACTTTTTCAAAGCCTGGCCACTTAGAGAGGCCCAACATGCAGGGAGCACCATCACGTGTTCTAGGCGCATAAATTACACATCTAACTTGTTGACTACCTATTACACTTTTGAAGGCCCTGGAGCACCAGGACAATGACACGTGACACTGATGACAGATGGCACCGATACGTGGCACTAATGGCACATGACGCTGATGACAGATGGCAGTAATATGTGGCACTGATGACACGTGGCACTGATGACAGGTAGCACTAATACATGGCACTGATGACAAGTGGCACTAATACCTGGCACTGATGACAGATGGCACTAATACGTGGCACTGATGACAAATGGTACTAATATGTGGCACTGATGACATGTGACACTGATGACAGATGGCACTGATACGTGGCACTGATCACACGTGACACTGATAACAGATGGCGAGTGACACTGACAGGTGGCACTGATGACAGATCGCACTGCTACGTGGCACTGATGACACAAGACACTGATGACAGATGGCACTAATATGTGGCACTGATGACACATGACACTGATGTGGCACTAATGACAGATGGCACTAATACGTGGCACTGATGACAGATGGCACTTATACGTTGCACTGGGGACAGATGGGACTAACAGGTGGCACTGATGAAACATAACACTGATGTGGCACTGATGACAGATGGCACTTATACGTGGCACTGGGGACAGATGGCACTAACAGGTGGCACTGGGGACAGATGGCACTGGGGACAGATGGCACTGACAGATGGCACTGACAGGTACTGTGAGCACTGTATTTTCTCTTTTTTTACACTCACGCTGCAGCAGGTCGCTCTCCCTCCTCACACATGGTGGTCTCTGTGTGAGGAGGGAGAGTCGGCGATGAGAGATGTTTTCATATGTTTACATATGAGATCATCTCTCATTGGACACTCAGATCGAGTGCTAAATGGCCACTGTGATTGGCCATTTAGCATGATCTTTGATTGTCTGTGTCCCAGGGAGCAGGCAGTAAACAGGAGGATGTCCAGGAATGCCCTCCCGGCAATTGGGCGCCACACTGTAGCTGTCTTTCGACTATAGCGCGGATGCCTAGTGGTTAAATCTACAAGTTTTCGTGAACCCTTGCCCGTACTGACCTATTGATTTGACTATATATATATATATATAGAGTGAAAAGTAATAAAAATGCACTCCAGTGATTGTGAACTAATATAAACGTGAATGCAGCACTAAGGTGAAATAATTAAAACAAATGTCCACAAATATAAAAGACTCCGGATCCACTCCTGCAGTAAAACTGGAAAAACTGGAAACAGGTGACTGGCCGTGGGAACGCCAGAGATAGTGTGAGATAATGTGTCCTCCACCAAGGAAATGGGGTATGCACTCCTACCGGACTAAGTGGACTCACTTGCCAGCGGCAATGAGTCATTCACGCTTGTGTTGGCCACAGCCTGGGAATCCAACGTTGCATAGGCCTTTGGAAGGAACTGAGCCTCAGTTGGAAATCGATCCAATCATAGGTGAAGGACGAGAGAAATGCTCTCACCAGGACCAACATGAAAATGCTGAAAAATAGAACGGCTCCATATGGTGCAGGTCAAAAGAGGGGATTTATTGTAAAAAACGTACAATCAGTTCATAGATGTGCACAGTAATGTGATCACAAGGTTTAAAAAGCAATGTGGGGAACAATGAATTACCACTTAGTCCAGTAAGAATGCATACCCCATTTCATTGGTGGAGGACACATTATCTCACACTATCCCTGGCATTCCCACGGCCAGTCACGTGTTTCTAGTTTTTCCAGTTTTATTGCAGGAGTGGATCCGGAGTCTTTTATATTTATGGACATTTGTTTTAATTATTTCACCTTAGTGGTGTATTCACGTTTATATTAGTTCACAATCACAGGGCTGCATTTTTATCACTTTTCACTGTACATATTAATACTATTTGTTATTCTCAATACATTACAGTATACTGTTTGTTTGATGTCTTCTAGTGCTATACTTTGTTTCTACATGTGTGTACCTATGGCAGACTGGACTATAAATCCATAAACATTATTAACAGTGTTGAATTTCTTGATGAAAAACTGTTGTAAAATGAACTCCAACTTTCTGTCTGACTTGTTATGTAGAAGTACCCTAATTAGACTGATATAGGATGTGTATTTTTTAAAACAGCCACAAGATTGCGATAGACCATTACTCCATACACTGCCATCAACCAGCCAGAGTAAGGATTAACACAGTCAACCCAAGGACTAGATCTGCCCCCTCCCCATGCTCTATTTCCTCTTTGGAATCATTAGAAAGGGTATAAAATACCACACAATATGGGGGACCTGCTACCCTAAAGAAGTTCACAACCCATGTGAACAAAACGCGTTGTGTGGTAGCCACAGGACACCCCCAGACATCGGCCACGTACCTATTTGGTGCCTTTACCCCCCTTGCTCTCTTCTTGGAAAAGTGAGGACCATTGAAGGATCTCCCAAACGGAACTCAGTACCTACCATATGGCTGTTGCCTTAAGAAGTTCCATCTGTGCTTTGAAAGCAACCTGCACCCATGCCAGGGCCCCCCCTAGAATTGTTGGGAACCTGAGCTGAATTTACAATTTGCGGACATTCTGAAGGTAGCCTCATACTCCTCAAGGCTCCCCACAATAGCGGTGGCCATTAGTAAGCTGAGTCAAATCCATGGACCACGGACATTCTGATGGTAGCATCGTATCCTCTGAGGCTCCCACGGCACTAGGAGAAGCTCTCATGCTACATGCGCACAGCACGGTTTATTACAGCTATACTGAGGATCTCTCTAGCTTGCAGTGTCACCATATCTAGCATCCTGGTAGATGACTCTACTGTCTCTGGATACTAAATAATCCCATCTTCCAATAGGACTGGCCTCTCCGGGATCAACTCACTGTGAGTAATTCACATTACCTTAAGTTTGGAGAACTGCCATATAAAGAGTCATTGATCGACAAATCTTGGAATAGATGGTTGGATACTTATTAGCTTATGACCATTGACCTGCCGGTTCTTATATATTTGTACCATATACTGTCTCTATATCAATCTGGGACTCTCCTTCAGGTTTCTCCATATTCTAGGGGGCTTCACTTAAAGTGGACTTTTCATAACACTAACCTATTTGACAGCTTGGTAGATTTTGGAAAATGAGCTAAAGGAAGTCTGCAGTGTGCTTGTTTAAGCAGATATCTGGCCAATATCACCGCATGGTACCTGCCTCTGCTCTCCTCCTTGATCCCATGCATGTATGTCTTGGTTTAATTGTTAAAGCTGTTATGATTTATGTTACCATCTATTACTGTACCAGCTCCATTTGCCAGGAGGATCTTGGGATTTGAGTTAACAGAGTCTGCAGGGTGTCTGCATAAGCCAATTACTGGCTGATACCTTTGAAGGACATCTCGTATTACTCTCTCCCTTGATCCTGCCAATTGATGCCTCTCCTATGTGTCTCAAATTGTCATGACACCTGAGGCACTATATGCAAAATCTGTGTGACCTTTTGTTTTGTGGGTGTGCATACCTGTGGCTACTTTGTTCTTAAAGTTTTTTAATTTTATATTATCTGCTCATTATCTCTATGTATTTTTGTTTTCTATGTTCAATCATTAACCACTTCAGCCCCGGAAGGATTTGCCCCCTTCCTGACCAGAGCACTTTTTGTGATTCGGCACTGCATCCCTTTAACTGATAATTGCACGGTCGTGTGACGTTGTACCCAAAAAAAAATTGATGTCCTTTTTTTCCCACAAATAGAGCTTTCTTTTGGTGGTATTTGATCACCTCTGTGGTTTTTATTTTTTCCGCTATAAGCAAAAAAATAGCGACAATTTTGAAAAAAAACAATATTTTATACTTTTTGCTATAATAAATATCCCCCAAAAATATATAAAAAAACTATTTTTTTCCTCAGTTTAGGCCGATATGTATTCTTCTACATATTTTTGGTAAAAAAAATCACAATAAGTGTATATTGATTGAATTGCGCAAAATTTATAGCGTATACAAAATAGCGGATAGTTTTATGGAATTTTTATTATTATTTTTTTTTTATTAGTAATGGCGGTGATCTGCAATTTTTATCATGACTGCGGCATTATGGCGGACACATCGGACACTTTTGACACTATTTTGGGACCATTGTCATTTATACAGCAACCAGTGCTATAAAAATGCACTGATTACTGTGTAAATGACACTGGCAGTGAAGGAGTTAACCACTAGGAGGCGATGAAGGGGTTAAGTGTGTCCTAGGGAGTGATTCTAACTGTGGGGGGATGGGCTTCAACACACATGACAGCGATCACTGCTCTCGATGAAAGAGGCAGTGATCCTTGTCATGTCATGTCACTAGGCAGAATGGAGAAATGCCTTGTTTACAAAGGCATCTCCCCGTTCTACCTTCATGACATGATCGCAGGCACCTGGCCGACATCGAGTCCACCGGACCCACGGTCACGGAGAATGTGGCTTAAAGGGGACCTACCGACGTGTATCTTTGTGCAGTGGTCGGGAAGCGGTTAAAGACATTTTCATTATTAGTTGAAGACTGCTGTCTGCCCTATCCTTTGCCCTATATCTGAACTTTTTGGGTCTTTCCCCATTTTGTTTTCTCCATATGCTATTTGAGTTCAGGGCAAAAGGAAAAGGCGCCATTCACACAGGGAGAGTCGGTATCTCTATATCTATGTGTCTTGAATGCTGGTGTCATTCAACACATTGGTCCTTTGATTTGATCTGAAATCCCCCTCTTTTTACTTCTCCAAGATCTACATCTGGCCTCCCCCCATCAACCCTTGCTTCACAAAGTCACCGTCGACATTCAGCCTCCTACTCGCCGTAGAAAGCAACCACCTCTTCATCCGCTTCCTCAAAGCGTGGAAGATTCACTTCCCTGCAGGATGCTCATCTGGACTCCATGGACTGAGAGTGTAACAGATCCTATCTCCAGTCTTTCAATTTGCCCCACTGGGCAAACTGATCCCCCATGGGTTGGATACTGACCCCTTAGTTGTTCGGTCTCTTTATAGCTTACCCTGAAACATTGAAGACCACCATGTTTATATTCTTGTTGGATAAAATTTCTCTATATTGTTCCTGGTTCCCAACATAAGACACCCGGCAAGACAGCAAGATGGTAACCATACTGTCTCAAACACGTTCTCTGCATGTTATGTTCTCTTCACGTTATAACACTTTATTCTGTTAAACACCCTTACGTTTTTGACTTAAAATTCTCCAGAGCAAACACCTACTCTTTCTCTACACTACCACACAACGTCTCACAGGAATTGTTATGGACTAATAACCTATTTAATCCCTTCCTCTTTTCTACACCCCCCCCTCCCCTACCATCTAATATCTGGTTCCTGCTCTGGAGAGTCGTGAATCCGGAACAATCCTAACATAGCTTAGGTTATGACATTTGTAACATGTTGCCCTTGCTATCACTCACTAGGTACCTGAGGCAACCTTCAGATGCTCAATTCTGCTCTCATACCATTTACCCCCACCCCCTATCTCTTGTTTGAGTACAACGCCCCCTGTCTCCATCCCTCTACCCTCATTTCCATACCCATCCACTGGATGTTGCTCGAGCACAAGTTACTATACTTCCCCAGCCTCACAAGCAAAAGTTGGTTACCTCATTTCTGGTTACTCACAAGTCAACTACACTTCAGCCTCTCTTAGCGGCTGACCAGTCTCCTGCTGGTTGTCACTGCTGCCTCCCTACTTGTCCACGGAACCCCCCTTGTCGGGCCTTCATCAAACAACATGGACCCCTCTGTGCAGGTACACATAATCTACCCAGATAGAAATTAAAATTATCTAGTCTCTCTTCTTCTCCTCCACTCTATTATGGGATTTACTCTCTTTCTGCTACCAGCCTCCCACTCTCTAATCTCCTTAGTCCCTTACCCACTCCTTTCACCAGGGGGTAAAGACTCTACCTGGTTGCCATCCCTCAAGCTGGAGCCTTCTCCAATTTACACTATGACTTCCCTGAACATACTCACCTTTAATGTACAGGGACTAAACTCTCTCCACAAATGTCACAAGGCCTTCCGCTCTACTAATAGGGCACATGTGGTTTGCCTCAAGGAGACTCTCTTTACAACCAGCCCACTCCCAAATACATGGGATCCTCCTACTCTCAGTTCTATGCAGCTTCCGCCATTGTCAAACGCAGGGATGTCCTGATAGCGTTTCACTACTCAACACCCTTTGTGCTCCGAGCAGTGATCAAAGACCCAGAAATTAGATAACTTATCTTGACATGCCTTCTACTCGATGTAGAAGTAACGGGGGGGGGGGGCTTGTGGAACCTAGCTTACCTTGGAGAGCACTGGAACCTCCTTGTCCAGGTCCCCCACCCCTCCTATGTGTAAATAACCTTATGTCCATTAGGGGCACAGGGTGACCGAGAACCCCAGTCTGATCTGTGCTAGTCGGACTCTCTGTACAGCCACACTGGAATGTTTCATATATGTATATATTATTTGAAAATGTTTTTTATTGACGTTTTTCACAAGAACAGAAAAAGTACAGTGCAACAAAGTCCGTCATACAATGAGACACGGTAAGGGTAAGCATTTGAGTAAGGGTGTGTAACAGGCATAAGTGAACCATATAAACAATACTAAGTATTAAGCGTAGTGTAAAGGGTGTTGTTCCATACCCCCAGACATCCCATCTGGGAGAAAGCTGTGCCAGGGGGAGAGGAAACAACATACCATTTTCATTATGCAAAGTTTTATTTGAGAATATGAAAGAAAGCACAGGTAAGTGTGGAGGGGCTAATATATCCATTGAGGAAAAAATAATTATATCTGTATATATTGTGTGTTGTCTCATGCTGTTGGACTCTTTGCTGGGGTCATTTGGGGCGTAGCTGTATTCCATTGTTCTATTGTTTATGTCTGTCTTTTGAGAAATGTATTATGGGATGGATATTTGTATTTGCGTTCCTTATTGATGACTGGACAGTTTCCAATGCATTGTCCCTGAGTGGATATCTGTTGTTACATGTGTTTCAATAAACAGTTCATGTTCAGCTTTGTAACTGAGCTAGTCTCGTCTAGATTTTTAGTTACAATATTCGGTTGTAAAACCTGATATCTGAAGGTCTAGATTGGAGGAAGCAGTGTACTGACGGAAGCACTCAAGTGGAGTGCAACGGGAATCCGTTACAGTCTCCTACTATGCTCCCAATTGAAATCCGGTCTCTTTTCTCTCACACCTATTTCAAGTAATTGACTCCCATAAACAGGGTACTTTATTAACCGGTTCCAGACCAATCACCGCAGTTATACTGCGGTAGGTTTGTCTGGTTGCGCGAAGCGTCGTAGCTATATTAGCTACTTTATTAACCGGCCACAACTATCAGATTCCATCCAGAACCGATCAATCTCCAGGCCTGGACCTGGTGAAAGAGATCCTTCTCCTGTCTGTGTAAGTGTAAACACTGACAGGGGAAGTGATGTCATCTCTCCTCGTGCCGGTCTTTTCCGTTCCAGACCAAGGAGAGAGAACATCTAATAGCAAGTGCACCAACACTACACTGACACCAGTCCACATAGGTACACTTGCAACCCCCCTTATCATCCCCTGATCACCCCCCCAGTTAACCCCTTCACCCCTGTCACTGTGTCACCCAGTGCATGCAGTTATACTGCGGTAGGTTTGTCTGGTTGCGCGAAGCGTCGTAGCTATATTAGCTACTTTATTAACCGGCCACAACTATCAGATTCCATCCAGAACCGATCAATCTCCAGGCCTGGACCTGGTGAAAGAGATCCTTCTCCTGTCTGTGTAAGTGTAAACACTGACAGGGGAAGTGATGTCATCTGTCCTCGTGCCGGTCTTTTCCGTTCCAGACCAAGGAGAGAGAACATCTAATAGCAAGTGCACCAACACTACACTGACACCAGTCCACATAGGTACACTTGCAACCCCCCTTATCATCCTCTGATCACCCCCCAGTTAACCCCTTCACCCCTGTCACTGTGTCACCCAGTGCAGCATTCAGATTTTTTTTTATCGCTGTACTGGTGTCATTAGTGACAAAAATCAGCCTTAGGGTAATCAGTATTAGGCCCAGATAGGTCTAGGGATCCCCCCTAACCCCCCTAATAAAGGTTTAACCCCTTGATCACCCCCTGTCACCAGTGATGTCACCAGTGATCACTGTATAAGTGTCACGGTGATGCAGGTTAGCTAGTTTATTATTTATAGCTTCAGGGCACCCACCGTATTTTACCTAAATAAAGGTTTAATCCCCTGATCATCCAGCGGGTGATCAAAGTTAGGTTTTAGCATCAGTCAGGGTCTACGTCACCCCAGGCAGCATCAGATTAGTGCCAGTAGTGCTAACACACGCACCATACGCCTCCCTTAGTAGTATAGTGTCTGAACCGATCGATTTCTGATCTGATTAGATCTATACTAGCGTCCCCAGCAGTTTAGAGTTCCCAAAAATGCAGTGTTAGTGGGATCAGCCCAGATACCTGCTAGCACCTGTGTTTAGCCCCTCCGACCAGCCAAGCCCAGCCCAGCCCACCCAAGTGCAGTATCAATCGATCACTGTCACTTACAAAAACACAAAACACATAACTGCAGCATTCGCAGAGTCAGGCCTGATCCCTGCGAATGCTAACAGATTTTTTTTTGCAGGGTTTGAAGCAGTCGCTGACAGCCAGGAGCTTTTTTACCTGTGAGTCTCACTAGTGTACCAATAAATTTAGAGACCAAAATGTCAAATCGAAGGTACACTAGTGAAGAGGTCTACACGTTTCTGAGCATGACAGATAGTCAAGAGGAAGTCACTCATCTGTCAGATTCAGGCTTAGAATAGGAACCTGTAGATAGCAGCGGCATCCTGACAGATAGCTTTGACGACGGAGTTGTGGTCCCTGCCAAGGTCAGGCGTACCAGACCCCATTCTTCTGCTGTTGTTGAGGTGCAAGAACCGCAGGGCTCTCGTATGGAGCAGAGAGCCAGTACTAGTGCCGCTCATCCTTCTGGTGAACTGGCAAGCACTAGCGGCCTAGTACATCCTGGTTGTACATCCAGCACTGCAGTAACACTTGGTGACGTGGCGAGTCCCATAAGTGCAATTCAAACTGGCGAGGTGGCTAGCACGAGTAGTTCCTCCGCATTTTTAACATTTTTGACACTTTTTTGTGAAATGGTAGGGGTACTTTTGTACCCCCTTACCATTTCACATGGGGGGCCGGGATCTGGGGGTCCCCTTGTTAAAGGGGGCTTCCAGATTCTGATAAGCCCCCCACCCGCAGACCCCCACAACCACCGGGCAAGGGTTGTGGGGATGAGGCCCTTATCCCCATCAACATGGGGACGAGGTGCTTTGGGGGACCCCAAAGCACCTCGTCCCCATCAACATGGGGACGAGGTGCTTTGGGGGACCCCAAAGCACCCTCCCAATGTTGAGAGCATGTGGCCTGGTACGGTTCAGGAGGGGGGGCGCTCTCTCATCCCCCCTCTTTTCCTGCAGCCTGCCAGGTTGCGTGCTTGGATAAGGGTCTGGTATGGATTTTTGGGGGGACCCCACGCCTTTTTTTTTTAATTTTGGCGCGGGGTTCCCTTTAATATCCATACCAGACCTGAAGAGCCTGGTATGGAATTTAAGGGACCCCCACGCCATTTTTTTTTAAATTTTGGTTCGGGGTTCCCCTGTGGGGAAATCCCATGCCATTTTTTTCAATGAACTTTTATGTGTATTGTCGGACCGACAATTCATTAATGGCCGCGAGTAGTTTTAATTGACTTTTCTTCCTTTGAAATGTCATTTTGCTGTCAGACTGTTCTAAATACGGGAAACATGCTCCCCTTTACAGGCATACTATAGACACCCCCCAGGTATGAAATTTAAAGGAATATTACACTTTTATTGTTTCACTTTAAGCATTATTAAAATCACTGCTCCTGAAAAAAGTCAGTTTTTAAAACTTTTTTTGATTTGATCCATGTCCCCTGGAGCAGGACCCAGGTCCCCAAACACTTTTTATGACAATACCATGCATATAAGCCTTTACTATTAGTACTTATGATTTCTCCAATAGACTTTTGCCGCGAGCACCCCAAATTGTTCGCTGTTCGGCGAACTTGCGAACAGCCGACGTTCGAGTCGAACATGAGTTCGACTCGAACTCGAAGCTCATCCCTACTCACTACCTATCACAGCCATAAAATGCCAAGATAGCACAACCCCCCCCTCCAAAAATGACTCCATTTTGGAAAGTAGAAACCCAAGCTATTTGATGAGAGCCATGTTGAGTCCATGGAATATTTTATATTTTGCCACAAGTTGCGGTAAAATGAATTTTTTTTTTGCACAAAGTTATCACTAAATGATCTATTGCTCAAACATGCCATGGGCATATGTGAAATTACACCCCAAAATACATTCTGCTGCTTCTCCTGAGTACGGGGTTACCACATGTGTGAGATTTTTTGGGAGTCTAGCCATGTACAGGACCCCAAAAACCAATCACCGCCTTCAGGCTTTCTAAGGGCGTAAAATGGTGATTTCACTTCCTCACTACCTATCACAGTTTTGGAGGCCCTGAAATGTCAACATAGCACAAGATCCCCACAAATGACCCCATTTTGGAAAGAAGACACTTCAAGCTTTTTTTTGCTGAGAGGCATGCTGTATCCATGGAATATTTTATATTTTGCCACAAGTTTCGGGAAAATTGCAATTTTTTTTTTACACAAAGTTGTCACTAAATGATATATTGTTCAAACATGGCATGGTTATATGTGGAATTACAGACCAAAATACATTTTGCTGCTTCTCCTGTGTACGGGGATACAACATGTGTGAGACTTTTTGGGAGCCTAGTCGCGTACAGGACCCCAAAAACCAAGCACTGCTTTCAGGCTTTCTAAAGGCGTAAAATTGTGATTTTACTCCTCACTACCTATCACAGTTACGGAGGCCCTGAAATGTCCAGATAGCACAAAACCCCCTCAAATGATCCCATTTTGGAAAGTAGGCACCCCAAGGTATTTGCTAAGAGGCATGGTAAGTATTTTGCAGATCTCATTTATTTTTGAAAATTAAGAAAGATAATATTTTTTTTTCTTTTTTCAATTTTCAAAACTTTGTGACAAAAAGCAAGATCTGCAAAATACTTAACATGCCTCTCAGCAAATAGCTTTTGGTGTCTTTCCAAAATTGGATCATTTGGGGGGAGTTGTGCTATATGGGCATTTCATGGCCTCTGAAACTGTGATAGGCAGTGAGGAGGGAAATAAAAAATGTATGCCCTTAGAAAGCCTGAAGGCGGTGATTGGTTTTCGGGGTCCTGTACGCGGTTAGATTGCGAAAAGTCCCACACATGTGGTATCCCCATACTCAGGAGAAGCAGCAGAATGCATTTTGGGGTGTAATTCCACATATAACCATGCCATGTCATTTAGTTGACAATGTTGTGTATAAAAAAATATATAATTTTCCTGAAATTTGTGGCAAAATATAAAATATTCCATGGACTCAGCATGCCTCTCAATAGCTTGAAGTGTCTTCTTTCCAAAATGGGGTCATTTGGGGAAGTTTTGTGCTATCTTGACATTTCATGGCCTCCGAAACTGTGATAGGTAGTGAGGAAGTGAAATCATCATTTTATGCCCTAATGCCGCGCACACACGACCGGACTTTCCGCCAGAAAAGGTCCGACGGAATAATTCCATCAGACATTCTAATCATGTGTGGGCTTCATCGAAATTTTTGTTTCGAAAATTCTGATGGACCTAGAAATAGAACATGTTTTAAATCTTTCCAACGGAATCAATTCCTATCGGGAAAACCGTTTGTCTGTATGCTATTCCGATGGACCAAAAAGGGCAGCTATTGACTACTGGCTATTGAACTTCCTTTTTCTAGTCCAGTCGTACGTCATCGCGTTCTAAACGATCGGACTTTGGTGTGATCGTGTGTAGGCAAGTCCGTTTCAGCAAGACTCAGTCAGAACTTCGTCGAAAAACCATCAGAGTTCATTCCCATGGAAAAAACGGTCATGTGTACGCGGCATTAGAAATCCTGAAGGCGGTGCTTAGTTTTTGGGGTCCTGTACACGGCTAGGCTCATAAAAAGTCTCACACATGTGGTATCCCCTTACTCAGGAGAAGCAGCAGAATGTATTTCGGGGGGTGTAATATCACATATGCCCATGGAATGTTTGAGCAATAGATCATTTAGTGATGACTTTGTGCAAAAGAAAAAAAAATTCATTTTCCTGCAACTTGTGGCAAAATATAAAATATTCCATGGACTCAACATGCCTATCAGCAAATAGCATGAGGTGTCTACTTTCCAAAATTGGGTCATCTGGGGAGTGTTTTGTGCTATCTTCGTCAGAAATTTACACCCTTAGAAACCCTGAAGACGTTGCTTGGTTTTCAGGGTCCTGTACGCGGCTAGGCTCCCAAAAAGTCTCACACATGAGGTATCCCCATACTCAGGAGAAGCATCAGAATATATTTTGTGGTGTAATTCCACATATAACCATGGAATGTGTGAGCAATATATCATTTAGTGACAACTTTGTGTAATTTTTTTTTGTCATTTTTTAATCATAAAAAAATATTCAATGGGCTCAACATGCCTCTCAGCAATTTCCTTGGGGTGTCTACTTTCCAAAATGGGGTCACTTGGGGGGGGGGTTGTACTGCCCTGCCATTTTAACACCTCAAGAAGTGAGATAGGTAGTCATAAACTAAAAGCTGCATCAATTCCAGAGAATGTACCCTAGTTTGTAGACGCTATAACTTTTGCGCAAACCAATAAATATATGTGTATTTACATTTTGTTTTACCAAAGACATGTGGCTGAATACATTTTGGCCTAAATGTATGACTAAAATTTAGTTTATTTTTTTTATAACAAAAAGTAGAAAATATCATTTTCTTTCAAAATTATCGGTGTTTTTCCATTTATATAGCAAAAAATAAAAATAATCAAATACCATCAAAAGAAAGCTCTATTTGTGTGAAAAAAGAACGCAAATTTAGTTTGGGTACAGCATTGCATGACCGTGCAATTACCAGTTAGATCAGCGCAAGACAAGGCAAGGCTGCCCTTTATCCCCTCTCTTCGCTCTAGCTATTGAACCTCTCGTTAAAAAGATCCGCTCTAATCCCGACATCAAAGGCCTTGAGATAGGCGGCCATTATCATAAACTCTGCCTGTTTGCGGATGACATTCTTCTGTTTCTAACTTCCCTTCTGACCTCCTCCCCCAAGCTTTTCTCTATCTTAGCCCAATTCGCAACCATCTCGGGATCAGTATTGAATCCCCAAAAATCAAAAGCTCTTAACATGTCCCTGCCTTCCTTCTCGGTGTCGCAACTTCCACAGGTTCTCCCATACACATGGTCCCCCCACCATATCACCTACCTTGGCAGCAAACTGACAGCTGACCCCTTTGAGCTTTTCTCTGAAAACTATCCTCCTATGCTTGCCCACCTAACCAGACTCATGCTGACCTGCTCCACTCTCCCCCTAGCATGGCTGTGACTTATTACGGTAGTCAAAATGTCAATACTCTCAAAAATCCTTCAGAGTTCTGCCAATACCCATCCCTGTGTACTTAAATTGGATCCTACAACGTAGAGCCCTTGCCTACATATGGTCCAAACCCAGACCCCATGTTGCCAAGACAATTTTATACCTCCTTAAACTTCAGGGTGGGCTAGGCCTGCCCCACTTCGCTAAGTACTATAAGCAGCACAACTGGCCCAACTCACCAATTATCACACCACGCATGAGATCCCCTTATGGGTGGCTCTAAAATCAGAAGACTGTGACCCCCACTTGGTAGCTAATTTACTCTGGCTACGTCTGAAAGACCGTAATACAGTTAAGAATCCAGTGACGTGCCATTTGCTGCAGATTTGAGACACTCTCAAATTTATACATAAACTCGAATCCCCCCACAACCCCCTTCTGTCATACTTACGCAACCCAGCCTTCTATCCTGCATGGTCCTCACCTTCCTCTTTCCACAATTGGTCTAAAGCTTGTCTCATCCGTGCCCATTCATTCACCACTCTCAACGTCTTTAAAACGTCTCCTGCATTGCTAGAGTCCTCCGGTCTCCCTAGTTCTGAAATATTCCGCTACCTCCAACTCAAACACTTTTTTACTCCATGCCTGTGGACTGATCCCTCTCTACCTGACACGACCTCCTTTGAGCATACATGTAAGAAGGACCCCCATGCACGAGAAGTGATTTTTCTTCTTTAAACCCAGCTACTAGACCCACCCACTGATACTTCCCTCCGCTATGTCGCAAAGTGGGAATCTGACTTAGGCCTCCATTTAGAAAAGAGAAGGATTGGTTGGATATCTGGTTAGCTACGAAATCCACTTCTCAGAATGTAGTGGCCTCTGAAACTAACTATAATGTACTAATGCTTTGGTACCTGGTCCCTGCTGGGATTTTGAAATACCTGCCCTCATACACACCTACTTGTTTTCGAGGGGCAGCACAAACAGGGATACCCACACTCACATATGGTGGAGCTGCCCGATAGCTCAAGCTTTCTGGACTAAAATCTTTCAAATTGTCTCTACCCTAGTAAATATTCCTCCCCAATCCAATCCCCCAACTGCCCTACTCAATACAAAGCCCCATGAGATATCCCACCTTCAGTTCAAATTGCTTCTGCAGATAACCACTGCTGCAAAACAAACAATTGCAAAGGCCTGGAAAACCTCCAGCCTTCATATCATTGAAGTCAAACATCAAATCACCAGGGCAATGATTCATGGCAGGATCGAAGCAGTTATCCTTGATAGAGTTTCCAAATACGAACGTCTCTGGTGACCCTGGGTAGACCACTTCCTTCAATCGGATTTTGACAATACTCTCCTCCTTCCCTAACTCATCCTTTTTTTAGGCCTTGATAGTCCATTGGCACCAGACTCTCCCAATCCCCCCCCCCCCCCGGTAACCCCATCCCCCCCACTCTCTCCCCCTTTAACTCTACCCATTTCCCCTCTCACTATACCTGCTCACCTCTTTTCTCTCTTTCTTTCTTACAGATGATACTATGGCCTCCTCCCTCACCCACGGGAGTTGCCATCTATCCCAATCCATCTAAATAAGGCTGCTATACCCAACCGTCCACAGCAAGGTGCAGCCACTCTACTTGGAGTTATAACCCACCAGAGTTATTTTGTATTAACATTTTATCCTAGGGAACTGCTCTTGGAAGCCCATAAGACCAATGTTTACTACGGCACCTAGTAAACATGCTCTAACTCGCATCCCCCTACGTTTCACTGTTGTCATGTTGTACCTTCACAAACTCTACACAGAGCATGCTCAACATCTTTTGCCAATGTTATTAACATAACGTTTGTAACTCACTCTAGTATGCTATGAAGTATTTCCTCACTATCATATCTTGTTTTCAACTGAAGTGTCACCTGAACTCTGTTCCACCTTTCTTATCTTTATTAAAATTTTTGAACAAGGAGAAAACAAAGGGCCATAAGCCCCATACACACTATCAGATTTTCTGCTGATTTTTGTCTTTAGATTTACCAAAACCATGTAGTACAAGGGCCTGACTGATTGCATACAAATTGAAACTCCTAAAGTTTGACCTCATGTTATATGGTTTTGGTAAATCTTAAGGAAAAAATCAGCAGAAAATCTGATAGTGTGTATGGGGCTTATTTCAAAATTATCACAAATGCTGAAAGCTCTTATTGATGCTAAAGGTGACGATACATGATTAAGAACTAGAGGGATGCAACATTTTTATTATTTATTACTTTGCTTTATTGCTGAGGTTTGTTTAACGAATGTACTATTTTGTGATGCCTAAAACTGTGTCTGATCTGAGTACTCACTGAATGTTTTCTTACAAAACAGTCTACATCTGAAAATTCTGCCAAAGACATGTAAATTTATGAGCACAGCCATATCCAATGAAGAGTACAGTTGAGGATGAGGTGGATATAAAAACTACCATCGCTTGTAATGTAATAAGGAGGAATGGGGAAATAGAAACCACTTTATATAGTGCTAGTGATGAAAATGGTAGACATGGTATCATCAATATGTTTTATTATTTTTTTGATGATTTGATGATTATTTTTTTTTTACATGTATTGTCATCTTTACTGCAGGTTGTAGTTAATGCTGCCAAGGGGAAAAAAAATCCATAAGCTCCTTGTATGCACAGTGCTCAGTACAGAGCCTGTCTACCCCTATTCTATCATGTTTGCTTCTGTTGCTTCAGTTAAAGGGAGCCTATCTCTGATAAATGCAAATACCTGCACCCTGTAAGAAAATAGGTGTTATTTTCACTGTTGCAAGAAGGAGTTATATTCACCTCTTTGGAAGCATGTGTGCCCCCACCCCCCCCCCACATTTGCACTGTCTTCAGAGTTCAAAACTTCTGGTGTGTCGTAAGTCTGTGTTCCACTCCTCCACGCAATGGTTCTAGCTACTGACAGGTGGACTGCTGGATAGGTGAAAATAACACCACTTCTCTCGCAAGGCACTACTATTTTGATCTATATAAAAACAGGTCCTTTTCATAAATGCCTAAAACAAAAATAGAGAAAAGATAACTTCCATGCATACACTACCTGTTGTGATGTTATCCAAACACTACATCCCCTTTCACACTGATGCAGTGTAGTTCGACTGCAGCTCGGGTGCAGTGCAGTGTACCAGCAGGTTTGGTGCAAGTTAGCTGCTCTTTCCCATTAACTTCTACTATGGCCTGCAGTTTTAATGTGCTTTCTAATGCCACGTACACACCACCGGAATTCTCATTGGAAAAAGCTTTGATGGTTTTTCCGATGGAATTCCGCTCAAGCTTGTCTTGCGTACACACGGTCACAACAAAGTCCGACCGTCCAGAACGTGGTGACGTACAACACGTACGACGGGACTAGAAAAGGGACGTTCAATAGCCAGCGTGCCACCTTTGGGCTCCTTCTGCTAATCTCATGTTTATCTCGTGTTAGTAGAAGTTTGGTGAGAGAAGATTCCTTCTTTTCAGACTCATGCATTTTCAGATCGCTTTACTACTCTTCAGTTTGTGCTTGTGGGTTTGTATCTGCTTTTCAGTGCGTAAAGGCAGTTCGTATCTGTTTTTCAGTGTGTTCTTGTCCGCTCGTTACTGATTTTCAGCTCGCTCTTCACAGGCCTTGCTGTTCTTCAGTGCGTTCTGTTTAGTTTGTTCTGACCAGCTGACCATTTTGAAGCCGTGTTGCGGGTACGTACTCGAGGTAGTGCTCATGCTGTGCGGGTACTTGGTGCTGGGGTTCTAGCTTTGACCCAAGCCCAATCCATGAACAGGGTGAGGAGCAGTTCATGGACCAAGAATTTGTTGAGGGAGATCCAGGAGAATAACCCTGATGATTTCAGGAATTATTTCCGCATGACGGACCCCATTTTTCACCGTTTGTTGGCTTTGCTGTCCCCTTATATCAGCAGGCAGGACACCTGCATGCGGCAAGCCATCACTCCTAAGCAGAGGCTAGTTGCCACCTTGAGGTACTTGGTGACTGGGAGAAGTCTACAGGACCTCAAGTTCTCAACAGGCATCTCCCCCCAGGCTCTAGGGATCATCATCCCAGAGACTTGTTCTGCTATTATTCAGGGCCTGCAAATGGACTATATTAGGGTAAGTTTTCTCATTTAACATCACATTCTTTGTATTTAATGTTTGCTAATGTATTGTATTTCTTTCATCATTCCCTAATTAACATGATTGTAATATGCTGTGAATGTCCCCTTAGTTCTCATGCATGCTGGAAGCTTAAAAATTTCTTTTTTTGGCCTACATGCATATTTGCTTTCACTAACCTCCCCAGCATGCTATCCTGGGCCCATATACACCTATAGCCTAGTTTCTTAACAATGTATTTTGTCAGCTCCATAGTAGTGCTTTACCCTAAACACCCCTAAAATGTGTACAAATGTTATTTGTGTCCTTAAATTCAGGCAGAGTGCCAGAGGCTTTTTTTTTTTTTTTGAGGCCCAAAATCATTTGGAACCCTCCTTCCCCCCAACCGCTAAATCAACAGATACCAATCCTCTATCTGCTGACTTTGCCAAACCCATACACACTATACCTACCTCTTTTTTGGTCATATTTATGGATGAATTCCCCAAAGCATGTAGTGAAAGGGTCTGCCAGAATACTTTAAAATGGTACTGTTTAAAGTTTGGTCTCCTATTATTATCTGGATAGGTAATTGCAGAATGTAAAAATGTGCTTCAATTTATACAGTGTGTATTTTTATTTTTGTATTATGACACTTCTTACCTGTCCAGTGGGCTGCCAATAGTGTAAGGAAGGAGGGTCTGGCCAAAGTAAAACATTATTTATGCATTCAGCACTCAATGAAGTGGAGAGGGTTACCTGTCCAAAACATACCCCCCCCAAAATGTTTACAATGGGCCATCAGAGGGGGTGAGGAATCTAATAAGTGGGCCTTATATTTTAGCCTTTAAATACTCCTTAAAATACATGTTTGTGTACATGGACTCATGTGTACATCCTTTGGAACATATGTGACTTCATGATATATTTATTGCATATACAACAGAGATCTGGTGGATTCCATATAAAGTATACATATGTATTTTTTAGTAATCTAATCTAACATAAGGAGAGAATTGTAAAGATGAAGGATAGAAATACCCTGTGTCCCCCCAGTGTTTAAAAAGACATGAAGTCTGGTGTTTAAGAGGATACGCATTGGAGGGTGGGGACGGGGTTGGAATATGATATTATTTTCAGAATGGAGGTGTTTGTCAAGGTGAATAATATATGAATATATGGGTTTTTTTCTTATTTTATTTAAGTGTTCACTTGTATTTGGAGTCTACGTCCACAGTTAGTTGCTCAAACAAGGAATATGTTTATGTGTGTATATATGTGTACATGGGTTCATGTATACAACCTTTGGAACATATGTGACTTCATGATATACCTATTGCATATACAACAACAGAGATCTGGTGGATCTCATATAAAAATATACACACGGGATATGTATGTGAGCACACGTTCCTTACACACAGTTGGTGTTAGTCAGCACTTATTCATTTATTTATTTACATATACCTCTGTGATCAGGTATGTTCTGGCACACCTATGTATATATATATATTTTTTTTTTCACAGTTAGTTGTGCAAACAGGGATTGTGTTTATATGTGCGTGTACATGGGCTCATGCATATATCCTTTGGAACATATGAGACTTCATGATATACCTATTGCATATACAACAACAGAGATCTGGTGGATCTCATATAAAATCTGTGTGTGGGGGGTTTATTTCTCTTTTTGGAATTCTTCCCTCTCTTTTTTTTTTTTCCCCCGGGGACACCTGCTGGGAGCGAAGAGACACACCAGCTACTGGATGAATATATTGGGCAGCAGCATTATCGGATATGGCAGCCCCAATAAAGGTGATATCATGTAACGTGAGAAGATTATGTTCACCACAAAAAAGGGGTCGTCTCTGCCAGGAACTATGCCACCTTAGGGGTGACATGGTTTTCTTGCAGGAGACGCACTTTGTGAAGGATTCCATTCCAAACATGCCCGTGCACTTGTTTAACCAGTGGTTTCATGCACCATCCCCGATTGCGAGAGCCAGGGGGGTAACAATAACCTTTAGAAAGACATGTCCAATGGTTGTAATAGCCTCACAAATAGGCCCACTTTCTGTTTGAAAAAGGAAGATTACATGGCTTCTGCTATACATTTGCTTCAATATACGCGCCAAATACTGGAACGGTCAATTTCCTTGTAAAGACTCTGAAGCTGTTGGAGAAATTTAGGGAGGGCTTTTTGATGCTGGGGGGGATTTTAACCTTACCCTAGATTCAAAGATAGATATGTCAACGGGCAAAACTCACATATCCTTTAAAGCGTTAAAGCATCTAAAACAGCTCTTACGTTCCCTTCACGTGGTGGATGGACGGCGGGTAACACATTATGGGAAAAGGGATTATAGTTTTTATTCCAAAATACATGATACTTATTCTCGTCTAGATATTTTTTTGGTGGACCAGTTCTATCTTGAAAGGACCCAATCTTTTACTATAGAGCCAATGACGATTTCAGACCATGCCCCGATTACCGTGACTTTCCTTCCAATTTCTGCAGGCCACCTAGAACGAAATTGGTGGTTGAATGAATCTTTACTGGACGAAAACAAAGTGGTGGAGGCTTTATCTGGTAAGATAAAAACATATTTTGAACAAATATGCCTGGAGAAGTTTCCGAGCAGGCTGTTTGGGAAGCCCACAAATCAGTGATTAGGGGGAACTGATAGCACACGGGTCACGGATTAAAAAAGAGAAACAAAAAGAAATAGTAGATTTATTGAAAGAGATTAATGAATTAGAAATTAAACATAAAAGACACCTGGACCCAGCAGATTCCCAACAATTGGAAGACTTGAGACATAACTTAGCACAATGCCTAGACCGCAAAGCTAAAAACAAGCATAGATACTATGCGCATCGGTTTTATGAGCAGGGCAATAAATGTAGTTGGCTACTTGCTAGACAGCTTAAAAAACAGCAAGAATCCAGACATGTGCATAGCCTAATAGTCCAAAATAAAAAGAGAGAACAACGTAAATTAGAAATTCAAGAGTATATAGAAGACTCTGCGCTACCCTCACTGCTGCCCATGGTAATTGAAGAAATAGATAGACCAATCTCTATCAATTAATTGAACGAAGTAATATCGAGTCTGCCAAAAGGTAAAAGCCCAGGACCAGATGGGCTCACCAATTTATATTATAAGAAATTTATTACCAGATTAGGAGGCCCGTTATGTAGCTACTTTAATTCAATTAATGCCTCCAATCCATTACCTCCAGAGGCCTTGTTGGCATACATAACGATACTTCCTAAACCAGGGAAAGATACCCAGCAGTGCGTGAACTACAGACCCATCTCCTTGTTAAACTCAGACACTAAGGTTTTAGCAAAAATTTTGGCTCTTCGGTTACAGGACCATATATTGAAGCTAGTTCACTTTGATCAGATGGGCTTTATGAAAGGTCGCGAGGCCAGAGATAATACCATTCAGGCATTACACACCCTTCAACGGATGCAACATGGCCCTGACAAGGACCCAAGAGTGATACTGTCAATGGACGCCGAAAAGGCATTTGACAGGGTGAACTGGGGGTTCATGACAGAGGTGCTAAGGGGGATGGGTCTGGGGGAACGCATGATGGGCTGGGTTGCAGCATTATACGCGACACCGAGAGCGAGAGTTAAAGTAAATGGCACACTGTCGGACTATTTCCAAATATGTAATGGCACAAGACAAGGGTGTCCATTATCCCCGCTGCTGTTCGCTATGATATTAGAACCATTTCTTTGCAAAGTGAGGGGAAATATTGAAATCCAGGGGGTACGGGTTGGACCAGTTGAATATAAAGTCTCGGCATATGCCGGCAACTTATTATTCTATCTTTCGTCACCACAGACCTCACTGCCGGCTTTGATGGCAGAGGTTTCTAAGTTTGGAGAGTTATCCAACTTCAAAATAAATTTTGAAAAGTCCGTATTGTTACCTAGTCATGTCTCCCTAGGGATGAAAGCAATTTTGCAAAATTCTTATCCCTTTATCTGGAACAAAAACTCATTGGCATATTTGGGAATACATATTACAGCAGATCCTAAACTTTTGTATGATTTAAAATATGGTTCCTTAATGAAGGGGGTAATGGGGGACCTGCAGAAATGAAGGGGCCAGTTATTAATGTAGTTTGGAAGGGTCAGCGCCATAAAAATGAGTGTACTACCCAAAATAATTTATTTTTTCCACACAGTGCCAATTACACTAAGTGCCGATTAAAACTAAGGTTTTAAAACCTTACGAAAGGCCTTCATAGCATTTGTATGGAGTGATAAACATCCCAGATTGGCGTATGATATTTTGTGTAGAGGCAAATTGGAAGGAGGAATTGGACTACCAGATGTAGCTTTATATTATAGAGCAATGTCCTTAGTACGGATCCTGAACTGGTACCATAACTCCGCAAAGAAAATATGGGTCCCCCTAGAGCAGATAATGGCAGGCAGGAAGCTGGCCAGAATCCCATGGATTCCGAGTACAGACAGGGGTCTCTCAAAATGGACGTCACCATTAACAAAGAGCACACTCTTAATTTGGGATAAATCAGGAGACTACGCTCCTCGGATACCCCCTCTGACCCCATTGGAGGGGTACCCATAGTTTCCTCCAGGGGAGGAGGTGTGATTTTTTGGAGCTTGGGGGAAGGATGGGGATACGACATGTGGCAAATTGCCCCTCATGAAACATTAACCCCCCTGCGAGATCTGACATTGAAAATGGGGGGGATACCTATGGAGGAGTGGCGATACCATCAATTGGGGTGCTTTTTCAAGGAACTTAAACCCGGAACGAGACCAGTGAGTTCTCTTACTGCTTTCGAATCCATGTGTGTAAATTTACCCATTGAAAGACACTTGATGTCACAGATGTATAGATTGATTCTCGCGACACAAAACCAAACAGTTCCATACTTTATTAGAGAATGGGAAGGAGAACTAGGTCATAATCTTACTACAGCACAAATTAAGAAACTCATTAACTTAACGCACTCTACATCTATAAGCTCACAGATTCAAGAAATGTCATATAAATTTTTCACTAGGTGGTATTGGACCCCAGTTAAGATAGCAAAGAGGTTCCTGATGGCAGACGCCAGATGTTGGAGAGGGTGCGGAAAGAAAGGCACCTTTCTCCACCTATGGTGGTCTTGCCCTAAGATTAAGGAGTTCTGGGAAGCAATCGCTTCTTGGGTTGAAAGGTTATCCCCCGGACCAATAGAGGTGACGCCCTGGAACTTTTTGATTCATGGAACTTCAATGTCTGTTAGAGCTTATAAGAACAGTGTTATTCCACACTTACTAAATGCTGCCAAATCATTAATACCTAGGCTATGGAAACAAACTAGAAGTCCAACCTTGGCGGATTGGAAGAAAAAGGTCAACTTAAAAATGGAGGCCGAAAGATGGGTGCATGCAGTGAAAGACAACAAGGATAAAAACATTGAAACATGGGCAGGATGGGTTCGCTGCTTGAAAGAGATTAGATAGAGTAATGATGTAAAGAGTAGTGTGGTCTCTGGGTTCAACCGCGGGTGTCCCGGGGGGGGGGGGGATATATATAAATTTGTTTTTTTTTTTTCTTTTTTTTTCTTCTTCTTCTCCCTTATTAGTTTCTCTTACCATTTTTTTTACTTTTTTTTTGTATTTCTGAGTGGGGTTGAATACAGGGAAAGGATAAGGGGTGGGGAAATGGGAAGGGATAGAACACTTAGGTAGGAAGGGGGGCACAGAAGAGAAGGGATAGTCTGAATAGATATAGTAAAGGGAAGATGGTATATTTACTCACTGACTATGAAGGATGTATGGCTCATAGAAGCCTCATATAGTTTTCTTTTTTTTGGGGGGGATATTAAGGTTGATGCTTAAGAGTTATTTGAATTGGCTTAGTAGCCCCCTAAACAAGAATTTTTTGTACAGGTTGGGTTTTTTTTTTTTTTCTCACAAGGACGGAATGTCTTTTAAATTTTGTGGATTTGGAAGGGAAGTGTGGAGCACAATGGAAACACTATATCTAGAGGAAGAGATGAGACAAGTGGGGGAGGGAGCACTATTGGTGTAGGGGTGGGATAAATAAGGAAAGAGGAAGGAAATGTTTAAATTTTATTGGGATTTTTTTTTTTGTGTTTGAAAGGGGGAAGAATTGTTAAGAATTGTTAATTGATTAAGATAAAATGTATATATTTGGATAAACTCGAATATTGTACATTTAAAGTATGAAGTAATGTATATAATGGAAAATAAATAAAAATTTGATAATAAAAAAAAATAAATGTTATACTGATGTTGGCCAAGAATGTTTGTGTCTAATCTGCAATGTTTATGTGCAAAATTATTATTTTTTTGTTCTTGTTTGACTCCACAGTTTCCTTCAATGCCACAGGAATGGGAGACTGTGGCATCCCAGTTTGCCCAGGGTTGGGACTTTCCTAACTGCAGAGGGGCAATCGATGGGAATCACGTCCACATCGTCTCACCACCCCATTCGGGGTCATACTATTATAATTACAAGGGGTTTAATAGTATTGTGTTGATGGCGGTGGTGTCAGCGACATATGATTTTTTATATATGGACGTGGGGAGGAATGGCCGCATGTCGGATGATGGAATCTTTGCCCTGACCGAGTTCTACTTTTAAAAGTGGTGGCTTGGGATTGCCACCTCTGGAGGAGAACGTGGAAGGACTGCTATTTGTCTTCATCGCAGATGAGGCATTCGGTCTGGGTGACCACGTGATAAGGCCATTCCCTCAGAGGACCTTCACCCCAAAGAAGAGGGTTTTTAATTATCGGCTGGCCAGAGCCAGAAGAGTCATGGAGAATGCCTTTCAGATCCTGGCCAGCCATTTCCACCTATTTCAAACAGCCATAAATATGGGGGAATACAAACTAAACCATATCATTTTATGTTGCTGCATCCTGCACAATTTTTTAAAAAGACATAAAACTGCATCCAGTGATTCTGTGAACAGTGATGGTGGTGGCTTTTGATGGTACAGGGTGATTTGTACCCTGTACCATCAAAAGCCACCACCATCACTGTTCGCAGAATTACTGGATGCAGTTTGTTCCATAGACCTGTCAAACATCCCTGCAGTGTGTCTGTGCATGCACCAGATATGAATTCAAGAGGGATTACGCTATGTCGATTCCCTCTTTTCTCTTGGGGAACCCCTGAGTGGTAATTGTTCCGGTGCCTTGGAGGTGTGTATGAAGGGTTCTTTGCTGTGACCGATCCCTCTGTGTGGTTTGGTGGATCATCGCCTTCCAATCATCCCCTCTGGTTAAAGGCCCCGACCGGGTTAAGGTCACAAGCTTATTTGAGCTTGCCTTGTGGTAAGCGCATTATTTTACTGGTGTTATCACAGTGGTGCGGTGGAGGAACCATTTGTCTACTTATCAACATCACTATGAATAATGTGTTTTAAGTCTTTGGACTTTTTAACTTGCATCTAGATGGACTTGATCAATGCCCATTTAGAGGTGTTTTCTTTATATCTAAACTCACGCTAATGCAATTTATGGGCTAGTTTATCACATTTATGTACTATTAATGTCAACATGTGCTATCTCCCAACATGGGGGATCAATGGACGTGTTTTGGGGGTGCAACCACTTCCTCTCACCTACTAGAGTTTTATGATGAAGGGGTTGCACCCACAAAACGCGTACATTGAAATCCCCTGATGGCAGATAGCACATATTGATACACTGTGTGCATCTTCCAAATTTGGCTTTTAAACTGTATTAAAACTTTAGATAAAATTATTGTAAAAAAAATAAAAATCCAGGAATCTTTTTAGGATTTAAATTCTCCCTAGTACATCAATCATGTTCTTCAGTCTTTGTTCAATCCCCTTGGTTTTTTCTTTGATAATGTCCAAATCACGACTACAAAACACGATTTCATGGATCATCCATGCACTGTCACTGGTAAAATCACAGGATTTTGGTACCACAACCTGAACATCACCTAAAATAAAAATACACACCATGTATTATAAATATGCAGGCATACATCTATTACCTGAATCTGTGGTGTCCGACACTGACCTGTTGTGGTAACATTCTCCACCACATCTCCTTCCTCCACATCCTCAGGTTGTGAGCTTTGTTCCCCTTCTTCAGGAGGTGGGCGGGGTCCCTGGTGTCCTAATATTTTCCAAGTCTTTGCTCCCCTATGAGAATGAAACAAAAGGTATACTTAGCACACAGATATTTGAGTTCAGAAATATGAATATGAAACATTGCTTGGAAGTGGTGTACAATTGTCTGTTTTGGCAGAGTTCCAAGCTGTAGACATTATTTTTTCCCTTATCAAAGCTGGAATACTTACCTTTTTTGGACAAGTTTCACACATATAGACACCCCAAGTATCCACTGGAGTACCTGTGTGGGACACCCTAAAAGGTTTGATCTGGTGTCCCACACTAGTGCTCCAGAGTCCAGATGTGTAAACATCTGCTGAGTGTCCTCTCCTTACATTACACTGAATCAAGTTTGTAATTCATTCTAGTTTGAAACACATCTAGACAACAATGTCCTAAACTTCTTTGAATACAAATTATCATGACCAAATGTAGTTAACCCTGTATCTGGTGTTTACTACGACCGATTACTGTGCCCGCGAACATGAAAGTAACCTTTTTAAACTGTCCAACAGTAAAGAAAAGCACATGGCGCAGCATGCAAGTAATAATAATAATCGTAACACACGACAACTACTTACTTTTTAGAAGCACTTTCTTGATCCTTCTGTACTGATCATGCTTCCTTAATTTGAGGTCCAACCAGCATCTCCTTAATTGCTCCTTGGATCGTCATACCCCAAAATTCCGGCGCAGACTCTTCACTACTTTAGTCATGATCTTGGCCTTTCTCATATTAGGGTTGGTGTACGGTCCATACTTTCCATCATAGTCGGCCCTTTTCAATATGTCGACCATCTCCACCATCTCTACAAAGGACATATTTGAGGCCTTAAATCTCCTCCTTCGGGAATTATGACGTTTCGGACTCCGGGCTTTCCTCCTCGTTACCTCTATTATGCACCTGCTGTGTCCCTGCCATGTTCCTCTCCCCCGCTGCAACGAAAGAGAAGGGGCAGGGAATATTCTAGAAAGAACGTCAGGGGCGGGCAACGTGGGCGGAGTTTCACGCATGCGCAGTGTATATAAAGCTAACACGCCTGTGTCGTACCTACGTTCTGTGTGCATAGGAAGGAGGAACGGAAGCGACGAACATAATAACGAAGGTAACATTTTAACTTGGGACATGAGTGGCCTATACTGATTCTAGATTGAGGCCTATATTGGGATACAATTAGCAGAGTTTAGCCTGATATTGGTGTTTTTGTCTTTTGTTTGGTCTTGCAGCAAAAATGAAACAATATAAAGACCCAGACTTCCTCGGCGAATTCATATACAGATACAGGGATATGCGCAATTCGTGGGTGGTGAAAAACCCCTTATATCACAACAAACCAGCAAGGAAGGCATTGATGGAGAAACTGCTGGAATTTGTGAAGACTCAGGGTCCCCAACGCAGACCTTGAGTTTGTGGATAAAAAAATTGGTAGTTTGAGAAGCACACATAGGAAGGAGCTTCAGAAGGTCCACAAGTCCATGAGGTCAGGAGCAGCAGCAGAAGGTGTGTATGTACCCAGTCTGTGGTACTACAACAGGATGCATTTTCTAGAAGCCAAATAGAAGCCAGGGAATCACTTTCAACTCTTCCGGCCCTCCTTCCATCCACCCTTCCCTCAACCCCAGCTGAGGCTTCCGAGGACCAACTTGGGCCTTCCATCCTGGAAGAAATTGAGGAGCCCAGATGGAATCAGGTATAGTATATTTAAACATATTTTTTGTGAGAAAATGATTGTTGTTAACTAGATGTTATTATTGCTAACAAATTAATGATTTACCAAAAAGTGTTTTACATATCAATAGACAGTAGGGACCAAAAATGATTGGGACAAGAATGAAAAATGCTGGGCTCAGAATGATAGTCTTTTCTAGTTATTGAATTAGTCATTCAATTTGCAACAGTCATGAGCAGAAAATTGTGTGTGATTGATGAACCAAAAACTCAAACTATGTCCCTTTTTCATAGACAGGAAGACCTCAGCCAGGACGAGGCTCTGGAATGTGGCACACAGGAGGAGGCGGGGGGAAGTGTCAGTCAGGAGGTGGGGTTAGTGTCAGCCATGAGGTGGCGGCGCCCAGCCTCACCCAATCCCAGGTGCCTCCCATCCACCTTCCAACCAAAAGGCCCAGAAAGGGGAGGAATGTGGAGGAGGCAGCACTTGTCCTCATTAAGGAGGCTAATGACACCCTGAAAGCCCCCTTGATGCTGGAGAGGCCTATGGCTACTATCTAGCCTTAAATATGCAGAAAATGGAGGAGGGCCAACGCCTCAACTGTGAAAAGATTATTTTGAGGCCATTCACAAGGGGTTGAGGGGGCAAATGACTGATGATGTCCACTTATGTACGCTCACCCATCCTCCTCCTCCTCCTGCCACAAGTCCACCTCCAGAGCCACAGCCTGCAGGAAAGGCTGCAGGAAAGGCTTCAGGGAAGGCTGCAGGGAAGGCTGCATGGCAGCATGGAGGGAAGGCTGCAGCGAAGAGAATAAAGTGATTGCCTGGGTTCAGTCTGGTCTGAGAGAAGACGCAGACTGTAGTACCACAGCCTGGGGACATACATGTCATCGGCTGCTGTTCCTGATCTCTGGGAGTCCTGGACCAGATTCTGCTCCCTTCTATATAGACTTCTCAAGCTACCAATTTTTTTATCCACAGAGTTGATGTCTGCCCAGGGGGCCAAAGGCTTCGCAAATTCCAGCTGTTTCTCCAGCGTTGCCTTCCCTCTTTATTTTGTTATTATGAGCCAGAATAAATGGAGATTTTTTTATATGAAAATACTTACGGATGTGTTTTTCTTCAAATAGGACAGTTTTTTGGTGAGTAGGCAGGTATATTTCAAAAATACAATGTCAAATTAACAAGGGACACCAAGCAACCTACTTGAGGTTTACAAATACAAGATAATAATGGTGATAATAAAACGTGACATACAAAAAAAATAAAAATATGGAGATGACTATAAAATAATAAAAACAAAAAAAAAATACAACAGGAGATCTTGATGAAAAAAAAAATTACTATAAAAAAAAAACATTATTATGGAGATCTGGCTTTAAAAACAAAAAAGATTAGTCAGGAGATCACGAGAAATAATAAAGAAATAAGTTTGTGAGAACTCTGTGTGAATATGAGCAGCAAAATAACTTCATTCTTCTAGCATTATAAAGAAGAAGAGAATGCGCTGCATTGAAAGATTTAAAAATTTGCAGTGTGACGAATGTGCCATCTCCATTGCGAACTGTTGTTTTACCTGATTGAGCAGCTCCGTCTCGCACTTGATTCTGAGCATGCGTGTTTTTTTTGCGCATCGGAATTGCATACACACGAAAGGAATTTCTGATAGAAACTTTTTCTGTTGGGAAAATTGAGAACATGCTCTCAATCTTTTGCTGGCGGAAATTCGGCCAACAAAAGTCCGATGGAGCATACACAGGGTTGCCTTTTTTGACCAGAAGCTCTCATCGGTCTTTTGCTGGCCGAATTTTCGATCGTGTGTACGCGGCATTAGAGTGCATCAAAGAGTCCTGTATGTAGGAGTTTTGGTGCACTTTCAGAAAGGGGCCAAAATAGCAACTTTTTTCTTTTTTACTTTGTCATTACAAAAACACTGTCGCTCCTTCTTTGAATATTCTAATGTAACTCCAAAAACTTTACATTTTCTAAAAAAAAAAAACTTTAAACGGTCATATTCATATTGCTGCACTTACATTTTACTTGAAAAAAAAAAAACTGTTGACCTGAACCAGGAAAACAGGACCCACAGACCACTGGATGAGCATTTTTTTTTAAAAAGATTGCTCACTAAGAAAATTCTCCAAACTTTTAACAACAATATAACAATAAAAAATATTAGTCTCAGTGACATTAATAAATTCATCAAAGCTTTAACCACTTTCGGACCAGCCGCCGCAGTTTTACTGTAGCAGGCTTGCTCAGCTGGGCAAATTGATGTTACCTTATGCCATTTTTCCTTTTGGCCACTAGCGTCCGCAGCGTGTGCCCTGAGGTGATGCGAGTTCATCGCGCCCGCCGGGCACCCGCAATCACTCGTGACAGAATGAGAACCGGGATCTGTGTGTAAACAAAATCCCGGTACTTTCAGGGGAGTAGAGACAGATTGTGTGTTCATACTAAGTATGAACACAGATCTCTCTCTCCTCCTAGACAGTCCCATCCCCCCTACAGTTAGAGAACACAGTTAACCCCTTGATCGCCCCCTAGTGTTATCCCCTTCCCTGCCAGTGACATTTATACCGTAATCAGTGCATTTTTATAGCACTGATCGCTGTATAATTGTCAATGGTCCCAAAAATGTGTCAAAAGTGTCCAATTTGTCCGCCGCAATATTGCAGTCCCGATAAAAATTGCAGATCACCGTCATTACTAGTAAAAAAAAAAATAATAATAAAAAAATGCCATAAATCTATCTCCTATTTTGTAGATTTTTGCGTAAACCAATCAATATACACGTATTGCGATTTTTTTTACCAAAAATATGTAGAAGAACACATATCGGCCTAAACTGAAGAAAAAATTATTTTTTTTTTTTTAAAAAATGTGGGTTGTTTATTATAGCAAAAGGTAAAAGATAGTGGGGCTTATTTACTAAAGGCAAATCCACTTTGCATTATAAGTGCACTTGGAAGTGCAGTTGCTGTAGATCTGAGAGGAAGATCTGAAATGAGCAGAAGCTCTGCTGATTTTGTCATCCAATCGTGTACAAGCAAAAATGATGTTTTTTATTTTCCTTACATGTCTCCCTCAGATCTATAGTGACTGCACTTCCAAGTGCACTTCCAGTGCAAAGTGGATTTGCCTTTAGTAAATAAACCCCATTGTGTTTTTTTCAAAATTTTTGCTCTACTTTTGTTTACAGCACAAAAAATAAAAACCGCAGAGGTGATCAAATACCACCAAAAGAGAGCTCTACTTGTGGGAAAAAAGGACGTCAATTTTGTTTGGGTACAGCGTCGTACGACCGTGCAATTGTCAGTTAAAGTGACGCAGTGCTGTATCGCAAAAAATGGCCTGGTCATTGAGCAGCCAAATCTTCCGGGGCTGAAGTACTGTACATATTGTAAACATATAAACAAAGATAATTTGGTTATATGCAAAACTATAAATAGGCAACTTATCGCTTGTGTTAATATATACTACATGCATTGCTACGTTGTGGTGACATTCCATTTGAGCACACAACAACACATAGAAACATAATATAGAGTGATGAGTTGCATTTGAAATTTTATGCATTCAATTTTTGGGATATTTTGGTGGGCAGTCTTAATGCAACTCACCTTAATTCATGACATACATGTCTGTTAGCACACCACATAAATCTAAATGGGCACCAATACTTTCACATTAACCACATTAGCTCCGGAAGGTATACCCCCTTCATGACTAGGCCATTTTTTGCGACACGGCACTGCGTTACTTTAAATGACAATTGCTCGGTTGTGTGACACTGTACAGGAAGTCCCCGAGTTACAAACACAATAGGGACTGTAGGTTTGTTCGTAAGTCAAAGTTGTTCCTAAGTCGCAACACTGCATTTGTAAGTGTAACGTCCGCCTGTGCATGGATGTGGGATGTTCTGGGCGCTTGTTATGTTATCTGGGGCTCTTCTGGCCATGCAGTACATGTAGTACTGCAGTATGGGATGTGTGCGGAGGTATCCAGGACCAGCGTGGAGCACAAGTGGCCGGCATTTGAGGCCATTTGTAAGTAGGAGTCATTCATAACTCAGGTGTTCGTAACTCGGAGACTGCCTGTACCCAAAAAAAAAATTGATGTCCCTTTTTCCCATAAGTAGAGCTTTCTTTTGGTGGTATTTGATCACCTCTGCGGTTTGATTTTTTGCACTATAAATATATCCAATAAAAAAATATAAAACATTTAATTTCTTCATCAATTTAGTCCAATATGTGTTCTGCTACATATTTTTGGTTTAAAAAAAATCTCAATAAGATTATATATTTATTGGTTTGCACAAAAGTTATAGTGTTTATAAACTATGGGATAGATTTATGGAATTTTATTTTTTTACATTTTTTTTACTAGTAATGGCAACTACCAGTGGTTTTTAGTGGGACTGCAACATTGTGGTTGACAAATCAGACACTAAGTGACACTTTTTGGGGACCAGTGACACTAATAGAGTGATCAGTGCTAAAAAAAATGCACTGTCACTGTACTAATGATACTGGCAGAGAAGGGGTTAACATCAGGGCAATCAAAGGGTTAAATGTGTTCCCTGGGAGTGCTTTCTAACTGTGTGGGGGATGCTTTGACTGGGGGAACAGAGAGATCTATGTTTCTGCTTAGCAATAACACAAGATCTCCATTTTCCCCTCTGATAGATTGGCGGTCTGCCTTGTTTACATAGGCAGACCGTCGTTTTGCCTCTCCTGAGAATGATCTGCAGACCCAGTGCATGATATCACTTACAGGTACTTGATTTCGCAAAGGAGAGCCATCCTGCCGCAGTATATCTGCGTGGGGCGGTCCAGAAGAGGATAAACTTAAAACAATGAAGCATTGTACATTTATTCCTGATTTGTTTTGTGAGATAATTCATAGTTTCAGGTTTTGTGCATATCTGCATATTATGTATACTGTATATGCATTACATGCTTTTGAAAATCTGTTTATTTATACGCTTGATACATTTCAATACCGCTGAACGCCATGAGGTCACCTTTTCACTCCAAGAATGCTGAACATCATCTCCAAGAATGTTTCAGCTTTTTTTTCTACCTCTCCCCAATAGTGTGGATGTGAATAGTTTTGCCTTATTGAGAGATTAGGGAAATAAATAGAATCTTTATATCTCTTCTGAATGCTACAAGTGTCTGTATGCTCAGGCCTGAGCAATTCTAGACTTTTTCACTGTAGGATAGGACTGTGGAAAACAGGAGCTTGCCAAGTCTCCTCTGCTATATGTCATAATAAATACATACACAGCAAAATGGTTTTGTTATCATGCACAATCATCCAGTCATGTGTCTTCATACCAAAAGCAGCCTTTGGAACAAAACAGCTGACAGGCATATGGTTAGCTTTTTATTTACAGAGCGAGCAACCAGACACAATATAAATTATACATAACGCATATAACATTGTAAATATGTAGTACCAGTCTCTTTTTAGTAGCACACAGAGTTCTCATTCTTTAATTTCAGGTTATTGTAATTCATGTTTTAGCACCATAATGACATAATGAGGGGAAAATGTTGTAAGTACTTTTGCACAATTGAAAATACAGTTATTGGTGGGCAGGAGGCGGAGCCTAGCGGAGCAGACATGCATTGTTAGAGCTCCACACCGCTGAGGAGAGAAGAGAAGGACAAAGCGGAGCCTGCAGGCTCAAAAGGTATCCATTTGAACCTTTTTGCCCCTGGGAACAAACTGTGAAAGTTTGGGCAGGAAATATGGTACTGGGAGGAAACCGTGGCAGAAATAAAAATCACCTCACAAAGAGCTCACAGGCACTCACTGCAGCTGAAGCAGCTCCAGTCACCTCACAAGATACAGCATCAGGGCGCTCTCACAGACAGAAAATGTCACAGCAAGACTCTCCATTTGAGTCAGATACAGAACAAATCCTCTCACAAACTTCTCCACAAGCCTCCTCAGCATCCCCAGTAATATTATTACAATTTGAAAAGATGCTTCATAAGGCTTTAAAACAAACCTCAGACCAAATAACAAAAAGCCTAACCAAAGAAATAAGAGAGCTGGGAAACCGCACCGCAGCCCTAGAAATAAAAATGGATGAAATTGAAATTACAACCCAAGAAAATATAACAGAATTGGAACAATTAAAAAAAGAGAATTTAATACTTCAAACTAAGCTCGAAGATTACGAAAATAGAGCCAGACGTTCAAACTTGCGCATAAGGGGAATACCTGAAACTGTGACAGACCTGCAATCTACTATTACTGCTCTATTACAAGAACTAAAGCCAGATATCCCTATTGAACGTTTAGAACTGGACAGAGTACACAGAGCCCTCACAGCCAAAAAGAAAGATGGACCCCCACGTGATATAATCACAAAATTTCATTATTACAGAACGAAAGAACAAATACTAATTGCTGCAAGAGAAAAAAAGGAACTTAATTTTCAAGGACACAATTATCAAATTTTTGCTGACCTATCCCAACTTACTATTACTAAAAGACGATCCATGAAACCCCAACTAATGGAACTGCAACGCCACAACATTATGTATCAATGGGGCTTCCCCTTTTCAGTCAGATTTAACTACCAAGGTACAATTTACAGAAGCAGATCAGCAGATGAACTACAACAAACCCTTTTAAAATTAAATCTGACAGAACCCACAAGCAGCAACACTCCCACACGCAGAAGAATGGCATCATCTTCACCTTCAGGCAGCACCCAGAAAATTTCAGAACAAAATGGGAATCATCATTCTCACAAAAGAGGCCGTTATGCCACATCATCCATGGACCAAGAAGATTCAATGGACTGACATCCTAATTCCTGATATCTCTTCATTTATTATACTAAGAGATGGTTCTCTATAAAAAACCTATATTTATAACTGAATGTAACTGCATTCTGATAGTCACACACTGTGTGGGATCATGTTACATTCCAGTTATATTTCTTATTACTTCTGATTCATATAGCCTTAGAATATACAAGTGAAATAAGGAAATTCTTGTTCAGTTATATATTATCAGGTAATAACAATAGATGTATTACTTTTTAGGACAAATATGTTCAATAACCCAGAAGTAATGGAAGCTTTTTCTTTCTTTTCTTAAAACAAATATATTATTACCTAACTAGTTCCTAGAATTATGTTTTTGTTTATTCTAATCTGAAGCAATACAACCTCAATTTTATGAGTTAACATATCTAAACAGTTACATATGAATAAAATATGTAATTGTTTACTCTAAAAGGGTTAAAATCCCAAAATAATTCAAACTATCTTCATCAATACCAAAGTTATTAACAGTACCTTTCTAACTGAATTATTTAGGCTAGGGCAAGACTAACCATATACAATCTCCCTGGAATAAATAATTTCAACAAAAACTATATTCTGCACTCCAATTAATGAAACATCATTTTGATGTCTTTTGACATAGCACTTCTCTCCTGTAAGCGGAAGATCCGTGTACCCCCATTAGCCCTCCTCATTCTCCCAACCATATTATGTGGGAGTGTGACGAAGGCACTTATTCCCCTGAGAGAGATATTTATTCTCTTTCACGGGTAAATTGTGATTACTTGCAAAAAATAATTTATACAATGTATCATCTAATCTCATATGTTTTTTGTTTACTCTTTACTCCAGAATTCACTGGTTTCTTTTCTATCTATTCATCTCTTCAGTCCACATAGGTTGATCTGCGCAGTCAGCTCTGCATAACTAAAAGTAAGTCAAAATTATTTGATCTATTGCCATGGCACCACTGAATATACTTTCCCGGAATGTTCAGGGAATAAATGTCCCTCAAAAAAGGACCAAAGCCTTCCGTACTTTCCATAACAAGAAGGCTCACATAGTATGCCTCCAAGAAACACACTTCACCAAAGATTCTACTCCAAAATATATTTCTCCTTTTTATCAACAAATTTACACGGCTTCTGCCTGTACCAAGCAAAGGGGAACTCTAACTGCATTTCACCGATCCACACCATTCACCTTATCATCAGAAATTAAAGACCCAGAAGGTAGATACCTGATACTCATGGGTTATATAATGGATACAGCAATCACGGTGATTTCCTACTATGCTCCTAACAAACAACCTACACCATTCCTCTCACATATATTACAAGTGATTAATACACACAAAATAGGAACAGTGATAATGTGTGGGGATTCGAACCAGGTCCTCCTCCCATTTCTAGATAAATCACCTTTTACACCATCCAAAATAACCTCTAGATTACCTTTTTCTCAACTTCTTTCCAAATACAATCTGGTAGATTCGTGGAGAGAAAGTAACCCAATGAAAAAGAAATTCACTTATTTCTCGCACCCTCATCAAACCTTCACCAGAATAGATCATATTTTTCTAACAATAGGAATGATACCAGAAATTATTGCATCAGATATAATTCCGATTCCGTGGTTTGACCATAATGCAGTATACACTACTATAGCCTCAGCCATACCAAAAGCGCATGACCCAACGTGGTACTTACCGGACATAATGTTCAAACACCCACTACATCAGATGGCCATTGAACAAGCTTTAAAGGAATACATATCAATTAATAATACAACAGACATCTCCCCAATAACACTGTGGGAAGCTCATAAGCCTGTCTTGCGTGGTACAATACAAAGACAAATGGCACTATTTAAACGGGAACGCAAGAATCTAGCAAAAAAACTAGAACTCAATTTTAATGCAGCCTACATATCATTTCAAGATAATCCATCTCAGAGTACAAAATCTCATTTGGAAAAATCTAGATTGGAATACGATCTATTTCTCACTGAGTCAGTTGATAAATCCCTCAAACGCTCCAAACACAATTTCTACATGAATACAAACAAACCAGGTACATATTTGGCTCGGGCATTAAATTCAACTAACAAATCTTTCAAACCAATACGTTTGAAATTATCAAAAAATGTTTACACTTGTAATCCAGTTAAAATAGTCCATAAATTTCACTCACATCTCGCAACTTTATACAAGACAAACAATGAATTTAATCCTACAGAGGCTGAATCCTTCTTCTCAAAAATAACCTTACCTGAGTTATCTCAGAATCAAAAAAACAGTTTGGATGAGCCTATAACTATAGATAAAGTTGCTAACGCCATAAAAGACCTAAAACTTAACAAAAGACCAGGCCCAGACGGCTACTCGGCTTTATACTATAAAACATTCTCAGAAATACTCTCTCCCATTCTCACTGAAACTTTTAATAAACTTCTAGATGGACATTCTTTTCGGCAAGAAACACTAATGGCAATTGTTTGTATGATCCCAAAACCCCTTTCTGATGATACTTCCTGTGTGAATTATCGGCCTATCTCTCTGTTAAACCTCGATATTAAATTATTAGCAAAAATAATAGCAAAACGCCTCAATAGCATTATAGGAAAATTAATACATAGAGATCAAGTAGGCTTCATGCCAAATAGACAGGCAGGCGATAATATACGCAGGGCAGTGTTATTGGCACATATTGCTAAAAAACGGAAAATCCCTTTTTGTTTTCTATCTCTCGATATTAAGAGGGCATTTGACACAGTATCCTGGCAATATATGCAATATTCATTACAAAAATGGGGTTTTGGACCCCACTTTTTAACATGGATCAAAGCATTATATAATAAACCCAAAGCCTATATAAAATATGCTGGATACAAATCTGAAGCCTTTAATGTCGAAAGAGGTACCCGACAGGGTTGCCCATTATCTCCCTTATTATTTGCCCTTATACTCGAACCCATGGCCCAATACATCAGAACAAACCAAACTATAATTGGCATTGAAGTAGGAGGTATTACACACAAATTATGTATATTTGCAGACGATATATTACTTTTTCTATCATCACCACAGGTCTCTGGTCCTAACTTAATACCAGCTCTTGATGGATTTGCAGCCCTATCCGGCCTTATGATTAATCCTAAGAAATGCCTAGTGCTTAATATTTCACTCACAAACATGGAATTGATCCCGGCTAGGGCTGCACTCCCATTCACATGAGCAGAAAAATCAATCCCATATCTTGGAATTCATTTAACAGCATCTCATTCTGACTTATTCTCAACCAATTATCCTCCTGTATTAAGACAGATCACAAATCTAATAAAACAATGGTCGCAACTTCCTTTATCCTGGATAGGGAAGATTAATGCAATCAAAATGACTATTCTACCCAAATTGCTTTATCTATTCAGAGTCCTCCCTATTCCAATTCCTTCCTATTTTTTGAGAATAGTACAAAAAAGAGCAACTTTGTTTATATGGGGCTCTTCTAAACCACGTATACCTATACACACACTACATCTTCCCAAAAATAAAGGAGGCCTGGGATACCCTAATTTTACTAACTACTACAGAGCAGCACACTTGGCCAGTCTGTCCAAATACCATGCAAAACAGGAAATCCCATTATGGGTATTTATAGAGGCTTCAGAAAATGACCCTCTATTAATATCAAATTTATTATGGCTTGATCCTAAAGACCGCTTTAAAATTCATAATCCCATAACTAAACACTTCTTATCTCTCTAGGATAAACTAAAAACCAAATATCAGTTACAATCTCCACACAATCCTCTCCTTTCTTTTATCAGAAATCCGGCCTTTTATCCGGCATGGATCTACCCAAACTCTTTTAAAGCTTGGACAACATCAGGCATTCAGACACTAAATGACTTCATAGCATCTAAATCATTCCTTTCATTCCCATCGCTTAGAGAAAAATATGATCTACCAAACTCTGAGATATTTAGATATCTCCAAATCAAAAATTTCTATACACCATTCCTAAAGGGGGATACACCATTATCCCAATTATCCATTTTTGAATCAATCTGTACAAAAGATCCATTTGCTAAAGGTACAATTTCATCACTTTATAATCAATTATATGGAGTAGCAAATCTTAATAGACCCTCTTACGTTCAGAGGTGGGAGGAGGACCTGGGACGAACTTTAGAAGACACGGACTGGTCTAACATATGGCTCACATCTAAGTCATCTTCACCCAACATCTTAGCACTGGAGACAAATTATAAAGTCCTAACTCGCTGGTACCTTGTACCCGCTAGAGTGGCAAAATATTCACCTAATACCTCAGCTCTTTGTTTTCGAGGATGCCCAGAAATAGGCACATATTTACACATATGGTGGACGTGCCCAGTAATCCAAACCTTCTGGAAGGAAGTCTTCGTGATTGCATCTAAAATATTTAAAAAAATAATACAACCAGATCCTTATTTAACTTTACTTAATCTAAAACCAGAATGGTTAACACTCTCTCAATTCAAACTTATGATCCAACTAATAACGGCTGAAAAACAAACAGTGGCCAAGGCATGGAAATCTCCTACATTGGTACTAGCAGAAACAATTCACAGAATGAATAATACAATGTCCCATGCTAAGATGGTAGCCATCGATCAAAATCAAATTCCAAAATTTGAAAAACTTTGGCATCCTTGGATAAAACAACAGTTCCTGTCAAACTTCAATGACTCTGTCCTGTTGCCATGGTAACAGATTAAATGACTTACAGAGACACCCATTCTAAGGCTTCAAAGAGAACTAAAAAGAATAATAAACTGATGAGCGGGACAACCTTGTGGACCATACCTCTACCTTTCAACCCTTTTTCTTCTTTCTCTTTCCTTTTCTCCACCTTACAATTAAAGCTCATTATCAGAATTTATTTGACCTATATACACTCTACTTGTAAACAATATGTATAGTAGGTATAAATCATTTAAATACCTACAAAAATAACTAAGGAAATGATATATATCTTTAATTTAGGTTTACGTGAACCCAATGTTTAATATTTGAAATTTCATGATATTTACCTATATAAACCCTACTGTAAAACAATGAGCTTACTTTATAGATCCTTGTAAACTTACTTTATGTATCTTTATAACATTGTATACTCAATAAACTTCTTTTGACAAGGAAAATACAGTTATCTATAGTACAGTCCAAGCATACATTTTGCTCTAAACACCCAGGTCACACATAACACAGTGACTGTTGGGCAGTTTAAATGGAAATGAGTTAAGAGAGAGCAGCTATAGAGACTTGTTGCCAGACCATTGATTTCAACAACAATCTTTCTATACAATATTTGCACATTTGAATTATTGTGTGCATGTACCTGTAAAAACCTCCTATCTGTAGGTATCCAAAATCCCTGAGACTGATGCTGGACACTACCATCTTATGTGATGTAAGCAGCCCCAGCAGAGAGAAGGCTATAACTCAATAGACACTCTTTATTCCCCTTCACACCGCTCTTGGCAGCAGCATTAAACATTATGTTGGGAGGTAAGGGGGAGGGAGCAGAGGAGCTAGGCCAGCTTTTCCCAGAAGAGGAGATAGCTAGGATGTACAAGAAAACAGGCAATTGTTCTCAAATACTTACCATAATTTTCCTTTTCTGGCTTTGTCTCATGGCAGCTGACTCCAACTCTGCCCCCCCCAACCCCATAGGACATTCCTGAATAGTATAAAAGCAGTACCTGGTGGAGGTGTTCCTAAAATTACGGTAAGTGTTTTGAATGGAGGGTGGACATTACTGACTCTAAGAGATTCAGACCTTGCATCTTGTTCCTTTTAAATTCCATGCAGTTAAGAACAGACAGGCCGGGTTGGGGTGAGTCTGGTCATTGAGAAGGAGTAAATCTCGGGCTTGAGGCAGCCTGATTGGAGGACACGCAACCAGGTGACTTAGAAGGGGAAACCATGGCCTCCTCAGCCAGAATGGGACAATCATGATTGCAGATAATTCTTCCTCCATTATCTTGATCAATGATTTGAGAATTAGAGCCATTGGTAGGCCTGCCTGAAGTTCCAACTCTGAGAGAGGGCATCCTGGGCTAGAGCATGTGGATAGAAGTAGTGGGAGAAAAATAGGGGTATCTGGCAGTTGAATGGAGTTGCCATCAAATCTTTACTGGGTGCTCCCCACTGAGCGAACACTTTCACCAAATACTTGAGATTCAGCATCCACTCCATGTGGAGCGAGAACCTGTGGCTTAACTGATCCGCTAGAGAGTTCTGAGGACCCAGTAGATACAATGCAGACAGGTCCTGTAAATGAACTTTGGTAAATGTAAAAATCTCCACTGTGATCTGGAGAAGCTACAAACTCTTTGTGCCCCTTTGCCTCAATACATACGACACTGCCATCAAATTGTCCATCAGAAGCCTGACCTTCTGCCCCGAATGATGGGCAAAAAGTCCTGATTGCTTCCCTGGTCACTCTCAGTTCTCAGGAGATTGGAGGAACATGCTAGAAATAAAAGCCATGTTCGCTGAACCCTCAAGTCCAGACAATGGGCCCCCCAACCCTGGAGACTGGCATCTAACATAATCATGATTCAGTCTCCAGGGTTGATTGGCCTGCCTGGAGAGAGATTGCTCCTCTTGGTCTGCCATAGAAGGTCTTTGCAGATGAAGCAAGGAATCTGCAACTTCTGACTTAAGAGGCCATGATGCCAATGGCTCAACAGGCAGAACTGAAACCTCCTTGTGTGCCATTGTGCTCAAGGGACTACAGGGATACATGCTGTCATGACTTTTAAAATACTCATCCCTTGACGCACTGTTTAACAGGCATGAAGATATCATCTTCATGGATTCTGAACAAACTCTATTGATCCTGTCCTCTTGTCCTCTGGAAGGTATATCCTGTAACAAACCTCGTCGAAGGTCATACCCAGGTATGTAAGGTTCTGAGAAGGAATGAGCTGGCTTTTTTCTGAGTTCACCATCTACCCTTCTTGGACTGTGCCAGGACAAAAACGGTGTCCAGATAATGGTATATATGAATTCCCTTTTCCCAAAGGTAGATGACAACTGTTATTAGAACTTTTGAAAAAGTTCTTGGGGCTGAACAGAGGTTAAGGGTTAGGCACCTGAACTGAAAGTGTCTGCCTTTGAAGTGGAACCTTAAATATTGCTGATGATTCTTTGCCACTGGAATATGGAAATAAGCGTTTTCTAGATCTATGGATATCATCCAGTCGTTTCTCTGAATCACAGCAGTTATGATTTTGAGAAACTCCATGTGAAACAATTGCTGCTTGAGGAACGAACTCAGGTTCTTGAGGTCCAAATCAGGGCGCCACTTGCCGGATGCTTTACGCACGAGAAAAAGAGGGGAACACATGCTTTTCCCTTCCTCTGACCTTGGAACAGGAGTCATGGCCCTCAATCTTAGCAACTCTGCGATGTAAAGATCTAGTAATGAAGACATGAAGGGATCTTTGTTGAAAGAAAAAAAAATTATTGGAGGCATGTTTTCGAATTGAAGATGAAGCCCCCTCCAGACTACCTTCAGAACCCATGCATCCGTAATGCTTTCCGTACAGGCCTCGCCAAAGAGAACCAGCCTTGCCCCTACAGGCAAAATCCAGATTGGCCAACCTTCAGAAAGACTTAGCTGCTGTCTTATAGGACTGGGTGGACTTGGGTTGTCTGGCCAGTGGAGAAACCTCAAGCATGCCATGGAAATCCATTGAATTCTCTACCTGGGCAGTAAGATCTAGCATCTTTGAACTGATCCCAAATGTTCCCATTTGATTGAAAGGACTGCATCCATCCTCTCTGATCCTGGGAAGAAGGCCAGATTTCCCTCCAGTCACCCGGTGGATTGCATCCTCAAATGTTTTACCAGTGTCCCATCTGTGAATGGGATAGAACAAAGACCTTGCTTGGAAGCCGAATCCGCCTACCAGTGCTTTAGCTAAAGGGCCCATCTGGCCGTAACTGAATGAGCCATAATGCTTGGAAGTAAACCTGACAAGGCCCATCGCTGCCTCCGCCATGAACTCCCCAGATAACTTAAACCCTTGGAGACTAGCTGATATGGATTCCTCTTCAGGAAGTGAGCTCAAGGCTGAATCTAAATTAGAAGACGATACTTTCACTGATCTATTATTATTATTATACAGGATTTATATAGCGCCGACAGTTTACGCAGCGCTTTACAAACACCTAGTGACTGAAGTCTGGCCGTAACTGAATGAGCCATAATGCTTGGAAGTAAACCTGACAAGGCCCATCGCTGCCTCCGCCATGAACTCCCCAGATAACTTAAACCCTTGGAGACTAGCTGATATGGATTCCTCTTCAGGAAGTGAGCTCAAGGCTGAATCTAAATTAGAAGACAATACTTTCACTGATCTATTATTATTATTATACAGGATTTATATAGCGCCGACAGTTTACGCAGCGCTTTACAAACACCTAGTGACTGAAGTCAGGGCGACTGCTGGCCTACATCCATCAAATCCTTAAAGGAGTCCGTCACTACCAGAGGGAGAGTAATATGTCTAGCAAGGTGCTGCAGAGAGGCATCAACCTTCGGAGACCCAAGAGTCTGAATCTGATGGACAGATATTGCTCTCTGCTAAAACTGTAACATTTATTCCATAAAACTTAAAGTATAAAACTTACAAAGCTGACAAAGTCTCGCCCAGGACATAACGCATACGGGAGAGACGCTACGTATGACATCACCCATGGTCATCTTTCTGGTTTGATTCATGTACCATGCGCCCTTGATACTTGCACTTAGTTTAAGTGCTGGCTTTGTAAGTTTTTTACTTTAAGTATGCACAAACTCACCTTGTTGGATACCACAGAAGTATATTAAGAGATTTAGTGCAATGTTTCGGAGCTTGATATGGTGGAATAAGCCTGCTAGAATTAAATATGAATAATTGCAATACTCCAGTGTTCAGGGGGGACTTTCAGCATCAAATCCCTGGGTATATTTCTTGGCAGTGCAACTTCAGCATCTTGTAGGTTGGGAAGGTGGAGGGCTACATACCTCTTCTTTCAGTATACTTGGTTTCTTACTCCATAATGGTTATACTTTACTGGCCTTAGATTCCTCCATTTTATCCTTTTTTACACTCGATTTACACCATTATGGTCAAATAGAGTATTTCTTGAAACTTCCCCCCGGAAGGATTTCCCAGATAGGAACGGGCGGGGATTACTACTTTGATGCAATCGTAATTATATGGTGTACTGAAAACCAATCAACAGCTTTGACTGGACTACGGTCTGGAGCAAAAGTGGTTACTTTAATACCTACAACTAAGACATGCTTTAAAGACTCAAAGCCTGGCTCTAACATTTTTTTCCATTCCATCCCCACCTTAGATAGTATAGTGCAAACAAACAATACTAAGCGTCTTATCTCTAAAGTCTATACACAATTGCTATTCGCACTGCTTCTTAAATTTCTGAATATATGCAGGCAAAAGTGGGAGATGGATATTGAAGTGTCTTAGGAGATATATTGGACCAAATAATGAAAAATGTGCAGCTTATTTCGATATCTCCAACTCATAAAGTGCCTCAATTTTTCATTATATACAGGGCGTATTGAACTTCGGAGCTGTTGTATAGGGTAGGCAGGAAAGAAAATCTTGAATGTGTAAGATGTGCTAAATCTCCTGGCTCCCTTATGCATTTGTTCTGGAGGTGTCCAAAACTATATATAGGACACGATAGATGTGATAAACTCTGTATATAGTATTACGCTAGCTCCAGAACCCGTCTTATGTCTTCTTGGGTATATAAATTCTGATAATTTGGAAAACCGTGAGCCAGTAGCCATTATGAGAATGTTTTTCCTGGCCCGTAAGGTAATAGCCTCTCGATGGGTTTCACCAAATCCCCCTACCCTAGGGGACTGGGTTCGGGAAATGGACAATTATGTACTGTTTGAGAAATATACCTATACTAAATGCTTCTCGAAAGTTTGAAAAAATATGGGAAAAATGGATAGGTGCCTCATGGTCTAAAATCAGCAGATAGTAGGGGGGAGACAGAGAAAGAGGAAGAAAGAGGGGAACCTTTCTTTTATATCTTTCTTTTATTCTCCTTCTTCCTTGAACAGGCCTGTCTCCTGGAAAATCTTTTCTATAATAGATATATTGTTAAATAACACAGTGTAGGGGGGCGTGTCCGGATGTGAGTGGAGAAGGACGTGTGAAAGAGGAGCTCCTCCGCTGTTGCCTGGGGGTTTATTGGCGGTGATCCGGCTGGATAGATGGGGACTCGTACGGGCCCGCGGCCGCCGCCATCAATCCGGCCTCCATCCTCCCGTGCAGAGCTGTTGCTGGCCTGGGTGTGAGGTAAGGGACCTCCAACATCATCCAGCAATCCCTCCTGTGTGTCCGGCGGGGTCCGGGAGTCTGTGGGGCCGCCGTGATCCGCCCGTGGAGTGCGCGGCCTGTTGCGGCCTAGTGCCGCCAGCCCGTGGAGGAGCGCTGCGGTCGGCGCGGCCTGTAATCCGAATTGCGGATGCTGCTGTCCCCGGCTACACCATCAGCTTAACAGCCATAATAGCTGCCGGAGGCTGCTTGTGAGACCAGGCCACAAATCCAGGGGCCCTGCATCCTCTGCACCATCCTGATTCTAACCGGGCTCTCTGTATAAATCTCCTGCACTGCTTGCTCTGTTGTCTGTTCATTAGAAGCCATCCAGGAGATCAACAAAGAAACAGCCACCTCCTAAGATACAGAGTCCTGCAGGGACACATGTGGGGATAGGTCGGCCCTCAGGCGTAGACAGAACCATGGCCACGTTGACGGCGCTGCAGCTTCTCGGAGACATGGAACATGGTGTTGGAGACCAGCCGCGGCACTCGGGTGCGGGGCAACTAGAAGCTACTGACTCCACTGCAGCTATCCTGGCGGCCATTGAGGAGAGTAAAACTATGGTCATGGGAAGAATAGACACATTGGCCATGGAGTGTGGTCTTATCCGACAAGACAAGGACAAGTTTAGAGGCTGAGTTACTGCCGCAGAGAACCGCATTTCCGACTTAGAAGATAATACGGCTACTACCTCACGGAATGTTGCTGACCTGCAGCGCACAGTAAAGACTCTGATGGCGAGGTCCGAAGATGCCGAAAATAATGTGCGAGTGGTGGGTCTCCCTGAGGGCGCGGAGGGCTCACAACCAGCCAGTTTTGCTGAAAACTTCTTTAAAGATATCCTGGACTTGCAGCAAGTCTCCTCAGCGTACATTGTGGAGCGTGCTCATAGGGTCCCAACAGGCCCAAGACCACAGGGCGCTTTTCCCAGACCATTCTTGGTTCGGTTTCTCAACTACCGAGATAGGGATCTCATCCTTGCTGAAGTGCGGAAGAAACCACAGCTCCGGTTTGAAAATACCACTCTGCATTTTTTTCCGGATTTTTCCCCGAAGCTACAGAGACGACGTTGCACGTTTGTGGAGGTCCGGAAGAGGCTACAGGAAAAGGGGCTTAAGTATAATATACTGTACCCCTGTAAGCTCCGAGTGGAACACCGGGGCTCTGTGAAATTTTTTGAGGCCCCCTCGGATGTCTCGGAGTGGCTGGACACCCTGGGTTGACGTGAATCAACGCCTTTATTTCATAATTTTTTTTTTTCTCATATTTCTTGATTTTTTTTTCCTTCATGCTTTCCCAAATCTGGCGCAAAGAAGGTTGTATGCTCTTAGGCGGTTATATAAGCTTTAAATAAACTCTCACTCATTACTACTTTAAGGCCTTGTATGAGCGGAACTGGGCTCCTTGATCCGTATCCGTATCCGTATGAAGACACAAGAAGAGGTCATCTACACTTGCTCAACAGTTCGGCACACGTGCTACCAGTTTTTTTGCTGTTCTCCCCCATTTTGGGAGTTTTTGGGACTAAGCCACATACTAGTGGTTGTTGTGTTTTTTCTTTTTGTTGATTCTGGTATAATGGCAGAAGGGGATAGTTATACCACAGTTCACCACTCACAAGGGGGAATGTGTATAATTTGTATGTGGTTTGGGTATGGTGTATCCAAAAATACTTGCAGAATGATCAAGGCACTGCACTTAGGCTCCTGCTACTTCATATTCTGTTTAAGGGTTAATGGCTAAATCTGCAAAAATTGTCTCCTGGAATGTGAGAGGACTGAATAACAAGTATAAAAGAGCATCCATATTTCAGTTCATTAAACAGTCCAAGCCGCATGTCACCTTCCTGCAAGAAACACACCTAGATGGTAGTAGGGTCCTGGCTATGCGCAGACACTGGGTCCTAAAAACTTTTCATGCAACTTTTTCCACGTTCGCCAGAGGCGTCTCAATTCTTATCGGCAAGGCCCTGCCATGTACTATACATCAGGTGTTCTCGGATCCAGGGGGTAGATATGTGGCTGTCCTATTGGATGTTTATCATTACAAAATGTTACTAGTGAATGTATACCTGCCTCCTCCTATAAATGTCCAAATTTTATACGATATATTTACCAGATTGGCTCCCTTTGCTTACCTCCCTCTTATACTGATGGGTGATTTCAACGCCATTTTAGATGTGTGACTCCTCCAATCCAGGGAGAGTGGGTTCTGGTGATCTTATATCCTGGGCCGCAATGACTGGGTTGACAGAGCTGTGGCGAGCTAGAAATCCATCTCGCCGAGCCTATTCTCATGTCTCACTGGCCCACCACTCGTCGGCCAGGATAGACATGGCATTTGGGAGCCAAGCCTTGTTGCCATTTGTGAAGGACATAGCCTACCTGGCAGGGGGTTTATCTGATCATTGCCCTCTGTCCCTTGACCTCAGTCTGTCGGCTGGAAGGGGGGCAGGGAGTTGGCGGCTGTCCCCAGGATGGCTGCAAAATAAGCAGGTATCTTTATGCTTACAGGAGTCTATCACCTCTTACTGGACAGCTAATGAGAATACAGCAGACCCTCCTGTGGTTTGGGATGCATTTAAGGCAGTGATAAGGGGTGAATGTATTTCTGCGATAAAAGCTGAAAGGGTGGCTCACAATGCTGAGGTTACCAGGCTACAGGAAGATGAGAAGGAATGTGCGGAGAGACATGCTGGCAGTCCTTCTGAGTCTTCTTTGTCTCTGATGGAGGCTAGGCGTATTTTCTCCCTGCATTTCTCGGACCTGGCTCATACCGAGTTGGGTCACAAGGCGAACGTAGTGTTTGCAGAAGGTGACAAAAATGGGAAGTTGTTGGCAAGACTGGTGGCAGTGGATAATCAAATAACAAACATCCCAATAGTTAGAGGGCGGGATGGCACTATGGTCACTGACCCCTTAGGTATATTGGACAAATTTAGAGACTACTTTTCTGAGTTATATGCTCCTATACTGAGGTATGATCAGGCAGATTTAAATGCTCTTTTGGATAAGCTGACCCTCCCGAGTTTATCTGAGACTGACCGGGTGGAACTAGATAGTAAAATCACCACCAAAGAGATAATTGCAGCAATTTTTGACTTCCCACCTTGTAAGGCTCCAGGACCGGACGGTCTTCCTGCCGATTTTTATAAAAATCATGTTGACGAACTAGCCCCCAGACTGAATACACTTCTGGCCAAATGTTTAGAAATGAACAGTCTTCTGGCCTCTATGCTTGATGCCTATATGGTACTATTACTGAAACCGGGTAAAGATCCTTTAGATTGTTCTTCATACAGGCCCATCTCTCTCTTAAACATGGACCTGAATATCCTGATGAAGGTATTGGCCAACAGACTGGTCGGGGTGATCCCCTCCCTGGGGGTGCCCTCTATTCCCATTTTTATTTGCGCTTATGATGGAACCCTTAGCAGTAGCACTCAGAATGTCTAGTGAAGTCAGGGCAATTAGAGTGGGTTCCATTAAGGAATGTCTAGCATTATATGCGGATGACATGCTCTTGTTTTTGGAGGATCCTAAGTCATCATTGCAGGCGGTTCTAAAAATTTTCAATGATTTCACAGTTTTTTTCAGGTCTAAAGGTGAATTGGAGCAAATCCTCTATTTTGCCATTAGATACTAGGGCCAGTAAAGAAGCTGACCAAAGTCTGCCGCTGAAGTGGGTTTCTTCCATCACATATTTAGGAGTTAAAATTACAGCAGACAGTGCTGATTATGTGACTCTTAATCTACTGCCTCTATTGTCCTTTTTTAAGCAGAGGGCGCAGGCCTGGCAAAGGCTTCCTCTGTCACTGATAGGGAGGACAAGTTTACTAAAAATGAAAATTCTTCCAGTTATACTCTATTTCTTGAGACATGCTCCGGTACAGCCTCCCAAATCCTTTTTTAAAAAACTAGAGGGCATTACCAGTTCATTCATATGGGCCCCCAAACAACCACGCATAGGACTTAAGGTGCTGCAGGAGCCATGGGGGCGGGGGGGGGTTTGGCCCTGCCTGACTGGAGGAAATATTACCTAGCTGGTCAGTTGGTATTTGTCCATAAATGGTTGACATCTGATGACGGAGATTCAGCAACTGTGGTGGAGGCGGCTCATTTGGGGTCATATGAGACCCTCCGTTTGGCTATTCATAGGGGTTTTGGGTCAGAGCTTCCTTTGACTTTGGCCATGAAGGCCACTATTAAGGCTTGGGGGGAGGCAGTGGTGTTGGCGTGTCCGAGCTACTTGGGTTTCTCACCTCAGACTCCCTTGTGGGGGAATCCCAAGCTGTCTCACTTCTACTCCTTTCAGGACCCCATGGTGTGGGTGGTCAAGGGAATTAAATTACTAAAGGACATCACCAGAGACAGCATACTTCTGACTTTTGACCAGCTGAAGACTAAGCATGACCTCCCTAACTCATATTTCTTCAGGTTCATACAGCCTCGACACGCATTTCAGGCCCAATTTAGAGATAGGGCAGTAGAGTCCATTCCATCGGCTTTAGAAGACATGCTTATGGTAGAAGACCTCCCTAAAACTTTGTCAGTCACATATAAAGAACTGTTTAAGAAAAGTCCGGCGGCAATAGCTAAATGCAGAGAGCATGGGGAGAGTGAAGTCCCTGATATGGATGGGGAGGATTGGGATGACGTGTGGGTGCATCCCTTTAAACATTTTGTCTCTGCGAGAAACAGACTCATTCATTTTAAATTTTTACATAGAATGTATTTTACACTGGCCAGATTGGCAGTAATCTACCCATCAGTCTCTTCGGCTTGTTGGAGGTGTGACTTTTCACCGGCAGATGCCAAACATATTTTCTGGGATTGCCCACACGTCATGACTTTTTGGGAAGGAGTAATAAAATGTATAGAAGAGATTTTAAAAATACCTATTCCATTATCCATTAGGGTATGTTTGTTGGGCCTAGTGAAGGAGGTGGTTCCGTCCAGAGCTCTTAGAACTTTACTGAACATTCTATTCTTCTATGGAAGAAAAGCCATATTATTGAAATGGAAGAATTCCGCTCCCCCTGGTGTTCCATTTTGGAAGGGGTTGGTGAATTCCATGATGCCCTATTATAAGGCAACATATCACTCTAGAGGGTGCGGAAAAAATGTTGATAAAGTTTGGCAGGCCTGGTTTGGATCGGAGGTAATGGCTGGCTAGTTCTGCCCTCGGTCTTTTATGAGGTAAAGTAATAGTCATGGGATTTTGATTTAATCATGTACATGAGGAGGGGTGGTAATTACGGGTAGTTGTGTCCTTTGGATCATAAATTAGCTAAACATCAAATAAGGTGCAGAGCTTTGGGGAGTATAAAAAACACATACATATAGATTTACATGGTCTTATTTCAGATGGTCCTCCAGTGGTAAAAGAAAGTGAAGCAATTTTTCTTAATTGTGGTGAACTGTGGTATGGGATGTTGGGGGGGGGGGTTGGTACAAGAAGTTACCTGTGTTAGGTTGTTCCAATGTTAGATTCAAGCTGACCATGTGGGTCCAAGAATGGCCGGTGGTGTGCCGGATCATTCCAATGTTTTTTGTATGTTTATATGTTCCAAAAAAATGTAATAAAAAGAATTTTCAAAAAAAAAATAACACAGTGTAGCAATTGCTCTGGGATATCTTCTGCAAAACTAAAATATAATGAACTACAAGTACTGTTGACTTCAGTGTTATTTTGTTTTATTATTTATGTTTTTGCTTTTCTTTGTGCTTGTCACAAAAAAATCGCAAAAATAAAATCCGATTGATATGTACACATACCCCAAAATGTGTATGATTAGAAGGAATTAGTTTAATGTGGATGTAAACCCACTCTCATCCTTTCTAAACCACTGCCATAGTGGTTATCTATAGGGGTAAACATGCCTCCTGCATGTATCTCTACCTGTCAAATGTCTCCCCTCTAGGGATGAGCTTCGAGTTCGAGTCGAACTCATGTTCGACTCGAACATTGGCTGTTCGCAAGTTCGCCGAACAGCGAACAATTTGGGGTGTTCGCGGCAAATTCGAATGCCGCAGAACACCCTTTAAAAGTCTATGGGAGAAATCAAAAGTGCTAATTTTAAAGGCTTATATGCAAGTTATTGTCATAAAAAGTGTTTGGGGACCCGGGTCCTGCCCCAGGGGACATGGATCAATGCAAAAAAAAGTTTTAAAAAAGGCTGTTTTTTCAGGAGCAGTGATTTTAATAATGCTTAAAGTCAAACAATAAAAGTGTAATATCCCTTTAAATTTCGTACCTGGGGGGTGTATATAGTATGCCTGTAAAGGGGCGCATGTTTCCCGTGTTTAGAACAGTCTGACAGCAAAATGACATTTCGAAGGAAAAAAACCCATTTAAAACTACCCGCGGCTATTGCATTGCCGACAATACACATAGAAGTTCATTGATAAAAACGGCATGGGAATTCCCCACAGGGAAACCCCGAACCAAAATTAAAAAAAAAAAAAAATGACGTGGGAGTCCCCCTAAATTCCATACCAGGCCCTTCAGGTCTGGTATGGATTTTAAGGTGAACCCCGCGCCAAAAAAAAAAAAAAAAAAAGGCGTGGGGTCCCCCCAAGAATCCATACCAGACCCTTATCCGAGCACGCAACCTGGCAGGCTGCAGGAAAAGAGGGGGGACGAGAGTGCGCCCCCCCCTCCTGAACCGTACCAGGCCACATGCCCTCAACATTGGGAGGGTGCTTTGGGGTAGCCCCCCAAAACACCTTGTCCCCATGTTGATGAGGACAAGAGCCTCATCCCCACAACCCTGGCCGGTGGTTGTGGTGGTCTGCGGGCGGGGGGCTTATCGGAATCTGGAAGCCCCCTTTAACAAGGGGACCCCCAGATCCCGACCCCCCCGTGTGAAATGGTAAGGGGGTACTTACCCCTACCATTTCACTAAAAAACTGTCAAAAATGTTAAAAATTACAAGAGACAGTTTTTGACAATTCCTTTATTTAAATGCTTCTTCTATCTTCCTTCATCTTCTTCTGGTTCTTCTGGTTCTTCCTCCGGCGTTCTCGTCCAGCATCTCCTCTGCGGCGTCTTCTATCTTCTTCTCCTCGGGCCGCTCCGCACCCATGGCATGGGGGGAGGCTCCCGCTCTTCTCTTCATCTTCTTCTTCATCCTCTTCTCTTCTTCCTTCTTCTCTTCTTCTCTTCTTCATTTTCTTCTCCGGGCCGCTCCGCATTCATGCTGGCATGGAGGGAGGCTTCCGCTGTGTGACGGCGTCTCCTCGTCTGACGGTTCTTAAATAATGGGGGGCAGTGCCACCCGGTGACCCCGCCCCCTCTGACGCACGGGACATGACGGGACTTCCCTGTGGCATTCCCCGTGACGTCACAGGGAAGTCCCGTCAAGTCACCGTGCATCAGAGGGGGGCGGGGTCACCGGGTGGCCCCGCCCCCGTTATTTAAGAACCGTCAGACGAGGAGACTCCGTCACACAGCAGGAGCCTCCCTCCATGCCAGCATGGGTGCGGAGTGGCACGGAGAAGAAAATGAAGAAGAGAAGAAGGAAGAAGAGAAGAGGATGAAGAAGAAGATGAAGAAAAGAGCGGGAGCCTCCCCCCATGCCATGGGTGCGGAGCCGCCCGAGGAGAAGAAGATAGAAGACGCCGCAGAGGAGATGCTGGACGAGAACACCGGAGGAAGAACCAGAAGAGCCAGAAGAACCAGAAGAAGAAGAAGATGAAGGAAGATAGAAGAAGAAGAAGCATTTAAATAAAGGAATTGTCAAAAACTGTCTCTTGTCATTTTTAACATTTTTGACAGTTTTTTAGTGAAATGGTACCCCCTTACCATTTCACACAGGGGGGGCGGGATCTGGGGGTCCCCTTGTTGAAGGGGGCTTCCAGATTCCGATAAGCCCCCCGCCCACAGACCCCCACAACCACCGGCCAGGGTTGTGGGGATGAGGCCCTTGTCCTCATCAACATGGGGACAAGGTGTTTTGGGGGGCTACCCCAAAGCACCTCCCAATGTTGAGGGCATGTGGCCTGATACGGTTCAGGAGGGGGGGCGCACTCTCGTCCCCCCCTCTTTTCCTGCGGCCTGCCAGGTTGCGTGCTCGGAGAAGGGTCTGGTATGGATTTTTGGGGGGACCCCACGCCGTTTTTTTTTTAAATTTTGGCCGGGGTTCCCCTTAATATCCATAGCAGACCTGAAGGGCCTGGTATGGAATTTAGGGGGACTCCCACATCATTTTTTTTTTTAATTTTGGTTCGGGGTTTCCTTGTGGGGAATTCCCATGCCGTTTTTATCAATGAACTTCTATGTGTATTGTCGGCAATGCAACAGCCGCGGGTAGTTTTAAATGGGTTTTTTTTCTTCGAAATGTCATTTTGCTGTCAGACTGTTCTAAACACGGGAAACATGCGCCCCTTTACAGGCATACTATAGACACCCCCCAGCTACGAAATTTAAAGGGATATTACACTTTGTTTGACTTTAAGCATTATTAAAATCACTGCTCCTGAAAAAACGGCCGTTTTTAAAACTTTTTTTTGCATTGATCCATGTCCCCTGGGGCAGGACCCGGGTCCCCAAACACTTTTTATGACAATAACTTGCATATAAGCCTTTAAAATGAGCACTTTTGATTATTCATGTTCGTGTCCCATAGACTTTAACGGTGTTCGCGTGTTCGAGCAAACTTTTTTCCTGTTCGCATGTTCTGGTGCGAACCGAACAGGGGGGTGTTTGGCTCATCCCTACTCCTCTGTCTGTTATGAGACCCGAAAAACTGCACATTTTGTGGGTGGGTCTGTTGTCCGGAGCTTGATGGGTGGAGTCGTGATGTCAGTAGACTCCTGCCCACCTCTACACTCCCCTTCTCAACATGCATTTTCTCCTGTGTATTTCTTACACTGAACTTCAGCTATGATTACTAACACCCAGTCAAAACCCAGAAAAGTCACCACATGACTTCAGCGTGCCCAATTATGCTGAGGTGTGGAGCAGCCAATCCTGGGAGAGCTGCAGAAAAAAGGAGGAGGGGATCTGAAGTACACAGAATGTCTCTCTCAGGCTCGTGCATGAGATATATAAATCACCCGTCACTCATAGCAAGGGGGAGAAACAAACTCATATTTCTCTGTTTGTCTGTTTTTATCTCACTGAAAAAAGATAAGAGGACTGCTCAGAGCTAGATTAAATCTTCTTGGCAAGACTGGGCACAGATTACATGAAATCCTATACCGTACAAGGTGCGAGCCTTAATTAAAAAATGTTTTTATGGGTTTACATCCACTTTAATCTCTCTGCAACTTTTCGTTTTAATTGGAGTGAGAAAATATATTCCTCTGAAACTTAAAACAAAAAGGCAATTTTTGGTAGACAGTTTAGGGCTTCCGTTTGTGTTTAGTACTGTTCTCTTGCTGGGCTTGTAGAAAACATGACTAGAGCTCCTGTTTGAGACTAAGTGAGGTGATTGAATGGTATTGGCATCCAGGTGTCAATTCTGTTCTATATGCCTGCTCTTTCTTTTCAAATTCTAAATATGGAACATCTGTTTACTATTGATTACTGCATTAAGAGAATACTGCATCTTTAATAGCACTTTAATAAAAAATATCTACAATCATACTACTTTTACAGGTTGTGTTACATCTCAACTATTGGTAAAGTTACCTCACTTTTACATTTATGTTTAAGGAGGGTTGAAATAAAACCTGATGCAGTAGATGCTCTATTATTTTAAACTCTAAAACTCCCATTAAAAATACCTCTATACTTGATGTCAGTCTTGGAAAACCTTTCTTCTAGTCCTTCATATATTATCCTTTAAATGTTTTAATCCTAGTTTAACAATTACACTGGCCAGTAGGATTCTGGCATTACTAGATCCTTATTTTGTTTTTAACCACCTCAATACTGGGCACTTTCACCCCCTTCCTTCCCAGACCATTTTTCAGATTTCAGTGCTCTCTCACTTTGAATGACAATTACTCATGCTACACTGTACCCAAATGACATTTTTATCATTTTGTTCACACAAATAGAGCCTTCTTTTGGTGGTATTTATTCACCGCTTCATTTTTTATTATTTGTGATATAAGCGAAAAAAAGAGCGAATATTTTGAAAAAAACCCCAAAATGTTCTACTTTTTCTTTTAAAAGAAAAAAAAAATTACATTTTGTCGAAAATTTAGGCAAAAATAATTTCTACCACATGTCTTTGGTAAAAAAAAATCCTGATAAGTGTATGATCATTGGTTTGTGTGAAAGTTATAGAGTTTACAAGCCATGCTATGCATAATGGATGCATTATTGAAAATGTATCAATCCTAATGCACTGATGGCCTAATGCACTGATCTCATTTCTTGAGGCCCTAAAATGTCAGGACAGTACAATAACCCCCCAAATGACCCCTTTTTGGAAAGAAGACAGTCTGAGGTATTTAGTGAGAGGCATAGTGATTTTTTTGAAGTTGAGATTTTTTCCCCACAATGCTTTGGAAAATTAAGAAATATATATATATATTTTTTTTTCTTCACTAAATTGTCATATTTACAAGTTATTTCTCACACACGGTGCAGGCATAATTGCAATTACACCCCAAAATACATTCTTCTATTCATCCTGAGTATGGCGATACCCCATGTGTGAGATTCCATTTTGGAAAGAAAACAACCCAATGTATATTCTATGAGGCATAATGAGTCTTTTGAATATGTCATTTCTTTCCACAGGTTTTTGGAAAATGTGGAAAGAAAATGAAAACCTATTTTTTCTCACAAAGTTGTCAATTTAGAAGATCTTTATAACACATAGCATGCACATAGCCAAAATGACACCCCAAAATACATTCTGCTACTCGTCCTGAGTATGGCAATGCTCCATGTGTTAGACTTTTCCACAGTCAGGCCACATACAGAGGCCCAACATCCATATAGCACCATCAGGCGTTCTAAAGGCATAAATAACACATTTCATTTCCTGAGTACCTATCACATTTTTGAAGGCCCTGGAGCACCAGGACAATGGAATTACCCACAAAATGATCCCATTTTGGAAAGAAAACAACCCAATGTATATTCTATGAGGCATAATGAGTCTTTTGAACATGTCATTTCTTTCCACAAGTTTTTAGAAAATGTGGAAAGAAAATGAAAACCTATTTTTTTTCTCACAAAGTTGTCAATTTAGAAGATCTTTCTTACACATAGCATGTACATAGCCAAATGACAACCCAAAATACATTCTGCTACTCATCCTGAGTATGGCGATACCCCATGTGTGACACTTTTCCATTACCCGGCCACATACAGAGGCCCAACATGCAAGTATCACCTCCAGGCTTCTAACACATAGCATGTACACACCAAGAATTACACCCCAAAATACATTCTGCTGAGCAAAAGGTAAAAAAAAATCTCACCTGTGGTTTTAGCAGGCAGGAATACCATTCCAGAGCAGTCAAAGCATTTGTCCAGACAGCCAAAGGAAATGTCCAGGAATTGTCCAGGCAACAGACAGATATGGAAAAGTATGAACATGGTTCAGTACAGTCCAAGGTTTAGCAGGCAGTTCAGGTAACAGGCATAGGAATGGCCAGTCCAGGTGGCAGGCAAAGGCATGGCCAGTTCATGTGGCAAGCAAAGGCATGGCAAGGTCATGTGGCATTCAAAGGCATGGCCAGTTCAGGTGGCAGGCAGAGGCATGACCAGTTCAGGTGGCAGCAGGCAGCACTTTGTACATTGGGCCTTGGTCAGGTAAGACCTGAGGACAGGGGTAGAGGCTTCTTCCCACCCAAATCTCTACGAAGCCTCCAAAGCTCCAGACCCTAATCCGAGAAAACTGAAAACCCGGAGAAAAATGTTTTCTCCACTTGGAAAACCTTTTCTGGAGTCCCTCACATATGTGAGACCCCTGTGCTGTACAGTGGCAGGGCAAATGATCAGTTCAGGAGGCAGGCAAAAAGCATGGTCATTTAACAGTCCGGGTCAATTCACGTTGAAGGCAGAAACATGTTTGGCAGAGGCATAGTCGTTAACAGTTCGGGTCATTCACAAAAATGGCAGATAGTGTAAACTGGAAAAAAAATCATCTTCACTTTACTAATAGTGTAGTGAAGTATGATAGCTCCGATAGCACGTTCCAATACAGAGGCCTGGCTGGGAGGGACATTTGGGACAGTAGTATCGGGTGTCACGGTGAATTCCTCTACTTGAACACATACAACATTTTTTGGGGGGTTTGTGACCTGTTTGGGTAAGAGGGAGGATTTCGGGAAAGTGCCTTTCATGAAGTCTGGCTAATGAATCATAGCAAATTAGTTGAGGGGCTTGGCCTTGGGGATAGAGAAGGGCTGTGACAACGTCTTCTTGGAATTTTAGATTAGGGAACTTTGGGTGCACTTAGAAAAATGTATATATGAATTGAATAGGGCAAGTTGCATCAAATAAATGGCAACTTTCTTGTACCAAAATAGTGATCTCCTGGTGGCCAAGTAGGGCTGCATCATCTGGTCATTCATATCCACCCCCACATGTATAGGTTGTACTCATGCACACATTTTGGCTTCTGTATGGGGCCTCTTCTTCTCTGAAGTTCCACCAAGGTGTCATTATGTATTGTGGAAAGGATGTAGACATCTCTTTTTTTATCTCTTCACTGCACCGCTAATACCTCTTCAGTCTGCATACTAGCCATTTCACCCTGCTTCAATTTCTTGGCGACCAATCTCGGTGGGAAGCCTTTGCGGTTGGTCCGTGCTGTCCCACAGGCCACAGTGTTCTTTAAGTACAAATGGCGGAAAAGTGGGAGACTAGTGTAGAAATTGTCTACATATAGGTAACCTTTCCCAAACAATGGTTGGATCAGCTGCCAGACAATTTTGCCACTTGTTCCCATGTAGGTAGGGCATCCAGGGGGGTTTAGCTGTCTGTCTTTTCCCTCATAAATTATAAAGTCATAAGCCCTGTCACACGCCTTATAAAATTTTACCCCATGTCTGGCTCTTTTACTGGGGAGGTATTGTTTTTTTCTGAGTCTTCCGGTGAAGTGTACTAGGGATTCATCTACACAAATATTTATATCAGGGGTAAACATCTCCTTGAAGCTGGTGCAAAAAAAATTGATTAGGGGCCGAATTTTGAATAATTTATCGTAACTGGGATGATTTCGAGGGAGGCATTGGGCATTGTTATTGAAGTGTTATTGAAGTGTAAAAATCTCATAATCATCTCATAATGGGTTCTGGGCATCAACGACAAATAGACTGGCATGTGGTGGATAGGTTGGGTAGACCAGTAGGAATGGAGTTCATTTTTTTGTCAGCCCCATGTTGAGGGTTAGGCCAAGGAAAATTTTTAATTCTTCCACAGTGAGGGGTTTCCAAACAAAGGGACGGGCATATGAAGAACTTGGATTGTTGGCTATATGTTGGCTGGCGTATAGATTACATTGCTCCACAATGTAGGTTAGGAGTAGGGATGAGCCGAACACCCCCCTGTTCGGTTCGCACCAGAACATGTGAACAGGAAAAAAGTTCGTTCGAACATGCGAACACCGTTAAAGTCTATGGGACACGAACATGAATAATCAAAAGTGCTAATTTTCAAGGCTTATATGCAAGTTATTGTCATAAAAAGTGTTTGGGGACCTGGGTCCTGCCCCAGGGGACATGGATCAATGCAAAAAAAAGTTTTAAAAACGGCCGTTTTTTCAGGAGCAGTGATTTTAATAATGCTTAAAGTCAAACAATAAAAGTGTAATATCCCTTTAAATTTCGTACCTGGGGGGTGTCTATAGTGTGCCTGTAAAGGGGCGCATGTTTCCTGTGTTTTGAACAGTCTGACAGCAAAATGACATTTTGAAGGAAAAAACTCATTTAAAACTACCCGCGGCTATTGCATTGCCGACAATACACATAGAAGTTCATTGATAAAAACAGCATGGGAATTCCCCAAAGGGGAACCCCGAACCAAAATTAAAAAAAAAAAATGACGTGGGGGTCCCCCTAAATTCCATACCAGGCCCTTCAGGTCTGGTATGGATATTAAGGGGAACCCCGGCCAAAATTTAAAAAAAAAAATGACGTGGGGTTCCCCCTAAATTCCATACCAGACCCTTCAGGTCTGGTATGGATTTTAAGGGGAACCCCGCGCCAAAAAAAAAAAAAAAAACGGCGTGGGGTCCCCCCAAAAATCCATACCAGACCCTTATCCGAGCACGCAACCTGGCAGGCCGCAGGAAAAGAGGGGGGGACGAGAGTGCGGCCCCCCCTCCCTCCTGAACCGTACCAGGCCACATGCCCTCAACATTGGGAGGGTGCTTTGGGGTAGCCCCCCAAAACACCTTGTCCCCATGTTGATGAGGACAAGGGCCTCATCCCCACAACCCTGGCCGGTGGTTGTGGGGGTCTGCGGGCGGGGGGCTTATCGGAATCTGGAAGCCCCCTTTAACAAGGTGACCCCCAGATCCCGGCCCCCCCCTGTGTGAAATGGTAAGGGGGTACATAAGTACCCCTACCATTTCACGAAAAAAGTGTCAAAAATGTTAAAAATGACAAGAGACAGTTTTTGACAATTCCTTTATTTAAATGCTTCTTCTTTCTTCTATCTTGCTTCATCTTCTGGTTCTTCTGGCTCTTCTGGTTCTTCTGGTTCTTCCTCCGGCGTTCTCGTCCAGCATCTCCTCCGCGGCGTCTTCTGTCTTCTTCTCCTCGGGCCGCTCCGCACCCATGGCATGGGGGGGAGGCTCCCGCTCTTCTCTTCTTCTCTTCTTCTTTTCTTCTTTTCTTCTTTTCTTCTCTTCTTCTCTTCTTCCCCGTGACGTCACAGGGAAGTCCCGTCAAGTCACCGTGCGTCAGAGGGGGGCGGGGTCACCGGGTGGCCCCACCCCCCCGTTATTTAAGAACTGTCAGACGAGGAGCGCCGTCACACAGCGGGAGCCTCCCTCCATGCCAGCATGGATTGCGGAGTGGCCCGGAGAAGAAAATGAAGAAGAAGAGAAGAAAAGAAGAAAAGAAGAAAAGAAGAAGAGAAGAAGAGAAGAGCGGGAGCCTCCCCCCCATGCCATGGGTGCGGAGCGGCCCGAGGAGAAGAAGACAGAAGACGCCGCGGAGGAGATGCTGGACGAGAACGCCGGAGGAAGAACCAGAAGAACCAGAAGAGCCAGAAGAACCAGAAGATGAAGCAAGATAGAAGAAAGAAGAAGCATTTAAATAAAGGAATTGTCAAAAACTGTCTCTTGTCATTTTTAACATTTTTGACACCTTTTTCGTGAAATGGTAGGGGTACTTATGTTCCCCCTTACCATTTCACACAGGGGGGGGCCGGGATCTGGGGGTCACCTTGTTAAAGGGGGCTTCCAGATTCCGATAAGCCCCCCGCCCGCAGACCCCCACAACCACCGGCCAGGGTTGTGGGGATGAGGCCCTTGTCCTCATCAACATGGGGACAAGGTGTTTTGGGGGGCTACCTCAAAGCACCCTCCCAATGTTGAGGGCATGTGGCCTGATACGGTTCAGGAGGGGGGGCGCACTCTCGTCCCCCCCTCTTTTCCTGCGGCCTGCCAGGTTGCGTGCTCGGAGAAGGGTCTGGTATGGATTTTTGGGGGGACCCCACGCCGTTTTTTTTTTAAATTTTGGCCGGGGTTCCCCTTAATATCCATAGCAGACCTGAAGGGCCTGGTATGGAATTTAGGGGGACCCCCACGTCATTTTTTTTTTTTAATTTTGGTTCGGGGTTCCCCTTTGGGGAATTCCCATGCCGTTTTTATCAATGAACTTCTATGTGTATTGTCGGCAATGCAATAGCCGCGGGTAGTTTTAAATGAGTTTTTTCCTTCAAAATGTCATTTTGCTGTCAGACTGTTCTAAACACAGGAAACATGCGCCCCTTTACAGGCACACTATAGACACCCCCCAGGTACGAAATTTAAAGGGATATTACACTTTTATTGTTTGACTTTAAGTATTATTAAAATCACTGCTCCTGAAAAAACGGCCGTTTTTAAAACTTTTTTTTGCATTGATCCATGTCCCCTGGGGCAGGACCCAGGTCCCCAAACACTTTTTATGACAATAACTTGCATATTAGCCTTTAAAATTAGCACTTTTGATTTCTCCCATAGACTTTTAAAGGGTGTTCCGCGGCATTCGAATTTGCCGCGAACACCCCAAATTGTTCGCTGTTCGGTGAACTTGCGAACAGCCAATGTTCGAGTCGAACATGAGTTCGACTCGAACTCGAAGCTCATCCCTAGTTAGGAGATCATTGGTAAAAAATAAATGAAAATAATAAAATGGGGTTACATTTTCTGTCTGCATCTGAGGGCCTGGCTGGGCTGTAAAAAGGGGAATTACAGGTTCTACTGACATATCGGGCAGCCATGTTGGATACAGTAGAACATCTGGGAGGCTAGTATGGGCACTGCCTCGATGGTATCCGTTGCTAGCATCTGGCCTATCTTCTAGGAAGGTTGCAGAACTGCTGGTAGATGCCTGCCTATCCCGGAGTGCTGCGCTGCTGGTAGATGCCTACTGGTGGATGCCCTGGGGTGCTGCACTACTGGTGGATGCCTGCATATCATCCTGGAGTGCTGGGCTGCTGGTGGATGCCTGCATATCATCCTGGAGTGCTGCGCTGCTGGTGGATGCCTGCTGGTGGATGCCCTGGAGTGCTGCTCTGCTAGTGAATGTTTCCTCCTGCTCATTTCTCCTGATTCTCCTTGTTAGGATTCTATCTTCCTCTGTTTCCATCTCAGAGCCACTGCTTTCCACTGGCTCATAGTCGGCATCCGAGTCCGACGGAGAGAATTCCCTGCTAATCTCGTCCGACATACTCTGGAGTATTTGGAGAGCCTCCTCTGCGCTGTAAGATCTTTTCGTCATGTTGGTGGGCAGATGTGCCAGATGGCGGGTGGCAGATGTGTCAGATGGCAAGCAGCAGATGTGTCAGATGGCGGGCAGCAGATGTGCCAGATGGTGGGTGGCTGTGCCAGATGGTGGGTGGCTAGATGTGCCTGATGTTGGTGGGCAGATGTGCCTGATCGTGAGCAGATGGGGGTGGCAGATGTGCCAGATGGCGGGTGGCAAATGTGCCAGATGGCAGGCGGCAGATGTGCCAGATGTTGGCAGGTGGCAGATGTGCCAGATGTTGGCAGGTGGCAGATGTGCCAGATGTTGGCAGGCAGCAGATGTGTCAGATGGCGGGGGGTAAATGTGTCAGATGGCGGGCGGCAGATGTGCCTGATGGCGGGCGGCAGATGTGCCTGATGGCGGGCGGCAGATGTGCCTGATGGTGGGCGGCAGATGTGCCTGATGGTGGGCGGAAGATATGCCTGATGTTGACGGGCAGATGTGCCTGATGATTGGTGGGCAGATGTTCCTGATGATTGCAGGGCAGATGTGCCTGATGATGGTGGGCAGATGTGCCTGATGATGGTGGGCGGCTGATGTGTCAGCTGTTAACGGGCTGATGTGTCAGCTGTTGACGGGCTGATGTGCCAGCTGTTGACAGCCTGATGTGCCAGCTGTTGATGGGCTGATGTGCCTGATCGTGGGCAGATGGCGGGTGGCAGATGTGCCAGATGGCGGGACGCAGATGTGCCAGATGGCGGGCGACAGATGTGCCAGATGTTGGTAGGCGGCAGATGTGCCAGATGTTGGCGGGCGGCAGATGTGTCAGATGTTGGCAGGCGGCAGATGTGCCAGATGTTGGCGGGCGGCAGATGTGTCAGATGGCAGGCGGCAGATGTGCCCGATGGTGGGTGGCAGATGTGCCTGATGGTGGGCGGCAGATGTGCCTGATGATTGGCGGGCAGATGTCCATGATGATTGGTGGGCAGATGTGCCTGATGATGGCAGGCAGATGTGCCTGATGATGGTGGGCGGCTGATGTGCCAGCTGTTGACGGGCTGATGTGTCAGCTGTTGACGGGCTGATGTGCCAGCTGTTGGCGGACAGATGTGCCCGCTGTTGGCGGACAGATGTGCCAGTTGTTGACGGGCAGATTTTCACTGTATGACAGGTGTTTTCACTGTTTTGTGTTTTGGGGACACTGTGTTTTGGGGACACTAGCTGGGTAATCAGTGGGTAAACAGCAGACAAACAGCTATAAAACTTACTGATCTCCCGGCTGCAGCACAGATCTCTCTTTCTCTCCTCACTGACAGGCTCTATGTGAGGAGAGGAAGAGATGAGAGCAGTTACAACTGCTCTCTATTTACATTACATGACGACTGTGATTGGACACAGTCGTCATGTGATCAGGAGGGCCAATCACAGGGCCCTCCTGTGTTGTACCACTCCACTGTCTCTGGGGGGCACAGGCAGATCAGGTTCGCGCCGCTGCGCGGGCACGTGGCGGCGCGATCTCCTGTCAAATGCCACCCCCTCCCCTATGTTTACTTTACAATGGCTGTGATTAGACACAGCCATCATGCGGATCAGGAGGGCAAACCACATTGCCCTCCTGCCTTTCCAAGATGCGACGTGTCCGGATGACACGCGCGCATCGGTATCGTGCGGTTGCGCGGGAGCGCACCCGTGCGATCCCGCTCCTTCTGAAGGATGTTAGGGAACGTCCAGTCAGAAGGAGGGAGCTCCCACCCGGCTGTTTATGTGCAATGGCGGGGTGGGAAGTGGTTAAATACATATGCTGTATGCGCTCCTTACTGAATAAAAAAAAAAAACCTGGAGCTAAAATTATACTTAACTATAGTTAAGTATCCCAATGAAAATTGGATTTCTGGGATATCTTTTTTATAGAAAGCACCTGAACCATGCTCTTTACCAAACCAATTTGCTCAGAAGGTGTTGTTTTTAAATTATGATTGAGATCTTAATAGGAAACTATGTAGGTTAGGATTAGCTAGCAAAAGTTTACTTCATATACATTTTCAAAGCCTTCAACAATAGTTTGGTAACTTCTTAGCTAACGTGTTTTTAGCAATTATGACTACAAATATGCATAGCTGATTCCATGAAATTGGAATATTGAATGATGTCTATTATTTAGTTTTTTAAGCTAATTCCACTTTATTAGTGTTTGAAAGCAATATATTTCTAGTTATTAGGCAAGATAAAAAAAGATCTTTTACTCTCATGGCTTCCCTACTTTTATTTAGAAGAGTTTTAACTGTATAAGGATTTTACTTTCAGTGGTTGTTTAACATGGCTTTAAGTCTTTCACTGTAGGAATGACTGTTTTTCATTTTTTTGCACACATGTACAACTCTGCAATTTTGGCTTTTAGATGAAATCTACAAAACATTATATATTTTCTGAAGGCAGAAGAACTGTTGAATAAAAAGATGGGCAATGCTATTTACAAGTCACCTAGTTTTTTTTATAACCCTGCCTGTATATATTTAATCACTGATGGCTCTGGTTGTATATCATTATCATAATTGTGGACAAGCAGGTCAATAATTTTATCACTGATGACTAAATAGTGGAGCTAAAAGGGGTATGAGAGGAGGGAGCACCCAATATCCAATGAAATGCAAAAAAAGGGTATACATTGTAGTTGTTTATTCATTAAGTAGCAAAAGATGGTCAAGCCAATGCATTTCAGAAAAAGACCCCCGTTCCTCAGGGCTGCTACTATTTGTAGATGGTGAACAGGGAAAATTCCACTCGGATGTGTCTGTAATACCAGAATCAGAATTGCTCTAAGATCACTGTGTTGGCAGAGGCAGCATCACAGAGCTGGGAACTTCCAATCTGCATGTCATACTATAAATTGGTAAAAAGAGCTACAATTTAATAGTTAACTGCAAAAGCTGCAGCTCCTGTGATTCCATCATCTTAGCTAGATAAGCAATCAGGTTGATAGTCAATGAGATGTGTGGGAGCAAATTTTTGTTTTCTCAGCAAGGGCTCTCTGATGCATCACTGGTGATAATAGAATTCAACAAGAAAAGTTGAAGAAAAAGAGTATAGTTTTGACATGTGTTTGTTGTTGGTAATGAAGCCTACCTTCTTTTTCAGATGACCAGATATGGGTCAATCTTTGGTCTCTTTTAGTGAGCATTTCTTCATTGAAATTTCTTACACAAAGACATGGCATCCAAATAAGGATGAGGTATGGGGTCCTGCTATTTTTGTCTATTGTGTTGATATGCGGTTTCTTCCTAAAATTTGTAGTTCTGGAGGACTAGGGATGAGGTTTGGGTTCTCTGCTATCATGGCTATGAAAGTCCCGGTCCCAGAGAATTCACTTGGGAGGATTTTTTTTTAACCACAATGGACAGACTTTAATCTATGACCATCAAGCTTACAAGGGCCAATATAGGTGCCTAGATAAGCCAGCCACCTCATTATAAAAGGGGAGGAGGACACTGAAACAATGTCAGTAAAATAAAAGTGCAAGGAAAGCTGTCAAACTGCAAATGGAGAGATTAGGGTAATGAAACTGTACTTAATTCTGATTGCTGTCCCTTTGCTGCCTTTTTTAATTATTGGGAGCTTTTTTGTCCTTAAATTTATTTTGTTGTTAAATTTAGGTCAGTGTTCAGTTGCCTTCACCCATAGCAAACTTTATGCTGTTAGGGCCCTTTTTTTGGGGGGTGCTGCTTAAAGCAGAGCATTCGCTTGTTAATACCATATATTCTTTAACCACTTCAGCCCCGGAAGATTTTACCCCCTTCCTGACAGAGCACTTTTTAAAATTTGGCACTGCGTCGCTTTAACTGGTAATTGCGCAGTCATGCAATGCTGTACCCAAACTAAATTTGCGTCCTTTTTTTCCCACAAATAGACCTTTTTTTGGTGATATTTGGTCACCTCTGCAGGTTTTTGTTTTTTTCGCTATAAGCAAAAAAAGAGCGACAATTTTGAAAAAAAAAAAATATTTTTTACTTTTTGCTATAATAAATATCCCCAAAAATGTTTTTAAAAAACACATTTCTTCCTTGTCAAAAGAAGTTTATTGAGTATACAATGTTATAAAGATACATAAAGTAAGTTTACAAGGATCTATAAAGTAAGCTCATTGTTTTACAGTAGGGTTTATATAGGTAAATATAATGAAATTTCAAATATTAAACATTGGGTTTACGTAAACCTAAATTAAAGATATATATCATTTCCTTAGTTACTTTTGTAGGTATTTAAATGATTTATACCTACTATACATATTGTTTACAAGTAGAGTGTATATAGGTCAAATAAATTCTGATAATGAGCTTTAATCATAAGGTGGAGAAAAGGAAAGAAAAAGAAGAAAAAGGGTTGAAAGGTACAGGTATGGTCCACAAGGTTGTCCCGCTCGTCAGTTTATTATTCTTTTTAGTTCTCTTTGAAGCCTTAGAATGGGTGTCTCTGTAAGTCATTTAATCTGTTACCATGGCAACAGGACAGAGTCATTGAAGTTTGACAGGAACTGTTGTTTTATCCAAGGATGCCAAAGTTTTTCAAATTTTGGAATTTGATTTTGATCGATGGCTACCATCTTAGCATGGGACATTGTATTATTCATTCTGTGAATTGTTTCTGCTAGTACCAATGTAGGAGATTTCCATGCCTTGGCCACTGTTTGTTTTGCTGCCGTTATTAGTTGGATCATAAGTTTGAATTGAGAGAGTGTTAACCATTCCGGTTTTAGATTAAGTAAAGTTAAATATGGATCTGGTTGTATTATTTTTTTAAATATTTTAGATGCAATCACGAAGACTTCCTTCCAGAAGGTTTGGATTACTGGGCACGTCCACCATATGTGTAAATATGTGCCTATTTCTGGGCATCCTCGAAAACAAAGAGCTGAGGTATTAGGTGAATATTTTGCCACTCTAGCGGGTACAAGGTACCAGCGAGTTAGAACTTTATAATTTGTCTCCAGTGCTAAGATGTTGGGTGAAGATGACTTAGATGTGAGCCATATGTTACTCCATATAATTGATTATAAAGTGATGAAATTGTACCTTTAGCAAATGGATCTTTTGTACAGATTGATTCAAAAATGGATAATTGGGATAATGGTGTATCCCCTTTAGGAATGGTGTATAGAAATTTTTGATTTGGAGATATCTAAATATCTCAGAGTTTGGTAGATCATATTTTTCTCTAAGCGATGGGAATGAAAGGAATGATTTAGATGCTATGAAGTCATTTAGTGTCTGAATGCCTGATGTTGTCCAAGCTTTAAAAGAATTTGGGTAGATCCATGCCGGATAAAAGGCCGGATTTCTGATAAAAGAAAGGAGAGGATTGTGTGGAGATTGTAACTGATATTTGGTTTTTAGTTTATCCCAGAGAGATAAGAAGTGTTTAGTTATGGGATTATGAATTTTAAAGCGGTCTTTAGGATCAAGCCATAATAAATTTGATATTAATAGAGGGTCATTTTCTGAAGCCTCTATAAATACCCATAATGGGATTTCCTGTTTTGCATGGTATTTGGACAGACTGGCCAAATGTGCTGCTCTGTAGTAGTTAGTAAAATTAGGGTATCCCAGGCCTCCTTTATTTTTGGGAAGATGTAGTGTGTGTATAGGTATACGTGGTTTAGAAGAGCCCCATATAAACGAAGTTGCTCTTTTTTGTACTATTCTCAAAAAATAGGAAGGAATTGGAATAGGGAGGACTCTGAATAGATAAAGCAATTTGGGTAGAATAGTCATTTTGATTACATTAATCTTCCCTATCCAGGATAAAGGAAGTTGCGACCATTGTTTTATTAGATTTGTGATCTGTCTTAATACAGGAGGATAATTGGTTGAGAATAAGTCAGATATGGGATTGATTTTTCTGCCCATGTGAATGGGAGTGCAGCCCTAGCCGGGATCAATTCCATGTTTGTGAGTGAAATATTAAGCATTAGGCATTTCTTAGGATTAATCATAAGGCCGGATAGGGCTGCAAATCCATCAAGAGCTGGTATTAAGTTAGGACCAGAGACCTGTGGTGATGATAGAAAAAGTAATATATCGTCTGCAAATATACATAATTTGTGTGTAATACCTCCTACTTCAATGCCAGTTATAGTTTGGTTTGTTCTGATGTATTGGGCCATGGGTTCGAGTATAAGGGCAAATAATAAGGGAGATAATGGGCAACCCTGTCGGGTACCTCTTTCGATATTAAAGGCTTCAGATTTGTATCCAGCATATTTTATATAGGCTTTGGGTTTATTATATAATGCTTTGATCCATGTTAAAAAGTGGGGTCCAAAACCCCATTTTTGTAATGAATATTGCATATATTGCCAGGATACTGTGTCAAATGCCCTCTTAATATCGAGAGATAGAAAACATAAAGGGATTTTCCGTTTTTTAGCAATATGTGCCAATAACACTGCCCTGCGTATATTATCGCCTGCCTGTCTATTTGGCATGAAGCCTACTTGATCTCTATGTATTATTTTCCTATAATGCTATTAAGGCGTTTTGCTATTATTTTTGCTAATAATTTAATATCGAGGTTTAACAGAGAGATAGGCCGATAATTCACACAGGAAGTATCATCAGAAAGGGGTTTTGGGATCATACAAACAATTGCCATTAGTGTTTCTTGCCGAAAAGAATGTCCATCTAGAAGTTTGTTAAAAGTTTCAGTGAGAATGGGAGAGAGTATTTCTGAGAATGTTTTATAGTATAAAGCCGAGTAGCCGTCTGGGCCTGGTCTTTTGTTAAGTTTTAGGTCTTTTATGGCGTTAGCAACTTCATCTATAGTTATAGGCTCATCCAAACTGCTTTTTTGATTCTGAGATAACTCAGGTAAGGTTATTTTTGAGAAGAAGGATTCAGCCTCTGTAGGATTAAATTCATTGTTTGTCTTGTATAAAGTTGCGAGATGTGAGTGAAATTTATGGACTATTTTAACTGGATTACAAGTGTAAACATTTTTTGATAATTTCAAACGTATTGGTTTGAAAGATTTGTTAGTTGAATTTAATGCCCGAGCCAAATATGTACCTGGTTTGTTTGTATTCATGTAGAAATTGTGTTTGGAGCGTTTGAGGGATTTATCAACTGACTCAGTGAGAAATAGATCGTATTCCAATCTAGATTTTTCCAGATGAGATTTTGTACTCTGAGATGGATTATCTTGAAATGATATGTAGGCTGCATTAAAATTGAGTTCTAGTTTTTTTGCTAGATTTTTGCGTTCCCGTTTAAATAGTGCCATTTGTCTTTGTATTGTACCACGCAAGACAGGCTTATGAGCTTCCCACAGTGTTATTGGGGAGATGTCTGTTGTATTATTAATTGATATGTATTCCTTTAAAGCTTGTTCAATGGCCATCTGATGTAGTGGGTGTTTGAGCATTATGTCCGGTAAGTACCACGTTGGGTCATGCGCTTTTGGTATGGCTGAGGCTATAGTAGTGTATACTGCATTATGGTCAGACCACGGAATCGGAATTATATCTGATGCAATAATTTCTGGTATCATTCCTATTGTTAGAAAAATATGATCTATTCTGGTGAAGGTTTGATGAGGGTGCGAGAAATAAGTGAATTTCTTTTTCATTGGGTTACTTTCTCTCCACGAATCTACCAGATTGTATTTGGAAAGAAGTTGAGAAAAAGGTAATCTAGAGGTTATTTTGGATGGTGTAAAAGGTGATTTATCTAGAAATGGGAGGAGGACCTGGTTCGAATCCCCACACATTATCACTGTTCCTATTTTGTGTGTATTAATCACTTGTAATATATGTGAGAGGAATGGTGTAGGTTGTTTGTCTTTAATTTCTGATGATAAGGTGAATGGTGTGGATCGGTGAAATGCAATTAGAGTTCCCCTTTGCTTGGTACAGGCAGAAGCCGTGTAAATTTGTTGATAAAAAGGAGAAATATATTTTGGAGTAGAATCTTTGGTGAAGTGTGTTTCTTGGAGGCATACTATGTGAGCCTTCTTGTTATGGAAAGTACGGAAGGCTTTGGTCCTTTTTTGAGGGACATTTATTCCCTGAACATTCAGGGAAAGTATATTCAGTGGTGCCATGGCAATAGATCAAATAGTTTTGACTTACTTTTTGTTATGCAGAGCTGACTGCGCAGATCAACCTGTGTGGACTGAAGAGATGAATAGATAGAAAAGAAACCAGTGAATTCTGGAGTAAAGAGTAAACAAAAAACATATGAGATTAGATGATACATTGTATAAATTATTTTTTGCAAGTAATCACAATTTACCCGTGAAAGAGAATAAATATCTCTCTCAGGGGAATAAGTGCCTTCGTCACACTCCCACATAATATGGTTGGGAGAATGAGGAGGGCTAATGGGGGTACACGGATCTTCCGCTTACAGGAGAGAAGTGCTATGTCAAAAGACATCAAAATGATGTTTCATTAATTGGAGTGCAGAATATAGTTTTTGTTTAAATTATTTATTCCAGGGTGGTTGTATATGGTTAGTCTTGCCCTAGGCTAAATAATTCAGTTAGAAAGGTACTGTTAATAACTTTGGTATTGATGAAGATAGTTTGAATTATTTTGGGATTTTAACCCTTTTAGAGTAAACAATTACATATTTTATTCATATGTAACTGTTTAGATATGTTAACTCATAAAATTGAGGTTGTATTGCTTCAGATTAGAATAAACAAAAACATAATTCTAGGAACTAGTTAGGTAATAATATATTTGTTTTAAGAAAAGAAAGAAAAAGCTTCCATTACTTCTGGATTATGGATTATTGAACATATTTGTCCTAAAAAGTAATAAATCTATTGTTATTACCTGATAATATATAACTGAACACGAATTTCCTTATTTCACTTATATATTCTAAGGCTATATGAATCAGAAGTAATAAGAAATATAACTGGAATGTAACATGATCCCACACAGTGTGTGACTATCAGAATGCAGTTACATTCAGTTATAAATACAGGTTTTTTATAGAGAACCATCTCTTAGTATAATAAATGAAGAGATCAGGAATTAGGATGTCAGTCCATTGAATCTTCTTGGTCCATGGATGATGTGGCATAACGGCCTCTTTTGTGAGAATGATGATTCCCATTTTGTTCTGAAATTTTCTGGGTGCTGCCTGAAGGTGAAGATGATGCCATTCTTCTGCGTGTGGGGGTGTTGCTGCTTGTGGGTTCTGTCAGATTTAATTTTAAAAGGGTTTGTTGTAGTTCATCTGCTGATCTGCTTCTGTAAATTGTACCTTGGTAGTTAAATCTGACTGAAAAGGGGAAGCCCCATTGATACATAATGTTGTGGCGTTGCAGTTCCATTAGTTGGGGTTTCATGGATCGTCTTTTAGTAATAGTAAGTTGGGATAGGTCAGCAAAAATTTGATAATTGTGTCCTTGAAAATTAAGTTCCTTTTTTTCTCTTGCAGCAATTAGTATTTGTTCTTTCGTTCTGTAATAATGAAATTTTGTGATTATATCACGTGGGGGTCCATCTTTCTTTTTGGCTGTGAGGGCTCTGTGTACTCTGTCCAGTTCTAAACGTTCAATAGGGATATCTGGCTTTAGTTCTTGTAATAGAGCAGTAATAGTAGATTGCAGGTCTGTCACAGTTTCAGGTATTCCCCTTATGCGCAAGTTTGAACGTCTGGCTCTATTTTCGTAATCTTCGAGCTTAGTTTGAAGTATTAAATTCTCTTTTTTTAATTGTTCCAATTCTGTTATATTTTCTTGGATTGTAATTTCAATTTCATCCATTTTTATTTCTAGGGCTGCGGTGCGGTTTCCCAGCTCTCTTATTTCTTTGGTTAGGCTTTTTGTTATTTGGTCTGAGGTTTGTTTTAAAGCCTTATGAAGCATCTTTTCAAATTGTAATAATATTACTGGGGATGCTGAGGAGGCTTGTGGAGAAGTTTGTGAGAGGATTTGTTCTGTATCTGACTCAAATGGAGAGTCTTGCTGTGACATTTTCTGTCTGTGAGAGCGCCCTGATGCTGTATCTTGTGAGGTGACTGGAGCTGCTTCAGCTGCAGTGAGTGCCTGTGAGCTCTTTGTGAGGTGATTTTTATTTCTGCCACGGTTTCCTCCCAGTACCATATTTCCTGCCCAAACTTTCACAGTTTGTTCCCTGGGGCAAAAAGGTTCAAATGGATACCTTTTGAGCCTGCAGGCTCCGCTGTGTCCTTCTCTTCTCTCCTCAGCGGTGTGGAGCTCTAACAATGCATGTCTGCTCCGCTAGGCTCCGCCTCCTGCCCCCCTAAAAAAAAAAAACACATTTCTTTATCAGTTTAGGCCAACATATATTCTTCTAAATATTTTTGGTAATAAAAAACATAATAAGCGTATATAGATTGGTTTGCCCGCAGCCGCACTCCAGCATATAGACAACACCTACAGTTTCGCAAGTGATTAATTGCTTGATGTTATACTCCTTGTTGGTGGCTGATGCGAGAAATTTTTTACATGGTAATAAAAAACATAATAAGCGTATATAGATTGGTTTGCCCGCAGCCGCACTCCAGCATATAGACAACACCTACAGTTTCGCAAGTGATTAATTGCTTGATGTTATACTCCTTGTTGGTGGCTGATGCGAGAAATTTTTTACATTTTTTAATATTTCCTTTAGCATGCTTACATGGGACGCATCTTCCACATGCATAAAAGCCTCCCAAAAAAGAAAACAACCTATCCGAAGTAGGAACTGGGGGATTTAAAACACCAGGAGCCAAATGGTCCATTAATGAGGGAGCCTTCTTATAAATAAATTGTGGTCCCTTAATGTCTATATGCTTGAGTGCGGCTGCGGGCTCCAGTATATTGGCAGAACGTCTAGACCCCTCCATGTAAGGTTGGCTGAACATGTCAACAATATTAAAAAAGGCCTTAAATCCCATAATGTGTCCAGACATTTCAAATTAGTTCATCAACAGAATCCTAAGAGTTTGAAGTTCTGGGGGATCGAAAGGGTTACTAAGCACTGGAGGGGTGGAAATTTTATCAGACAATTAAGTAAGAGAGAATCTTACTGGATATATGAAACCAGAGTTCTTTGCCCCGAAGGGTTAAATGTAGATTCTGATACCAGTTGTTTTATTTCTGATTGTTGATGTAATAATTGAGGAGTAATCGATGGCCGCGGTTGACATATATATTTTTATTATATATATTTGTATTCAAAGAGTATTATTTAATTGCAGGGATTACATTGTAATCCTCTATATATTAAATTATGTATTTTCCCATTTGCACATATCCCTTGTGGAAAGATGCATTTAATCAGTTTTTTAATGTCATTTTATGTTATTGTTCACACATTTTTATCTATAGTGTACACAGACCAGTTTCCGTTTGTTCTGTTTGCATAGTAAGGGGACACTTCCGGAATTGTCTTACTGGTCTGTGATACGCCAGCCATGGTTTGTTTACTTTCACCATGGTTACTTACCTAGTATATAGCGCGGGTGCCCATGACGTATCTCTATCTGCTGAAGAAGTCCCCGCCCACTGGGACGCAAAGCGTCCAGAACGAGGATACGTCGTGACGTCACCTGCGGCCATCGCGTACCCTCAGTGAGATGTGTTCACATCGTCGCTCCTGCCTGTTTACCTGCACTGATTTAGTGCTTCAATTGTGAGTGCATTTCTCTTTTAACCTTTTTTAATAAATTTGTGTATACGGAGAGCACTATTTTTTGCCATCATTTCTGTTTCATATGCCATCATAATACCCGAGAGTGATCTGATCCAGCCCCATGATGGAAGGTTTTTCTGCTGAAACGCTGTGCTTCATACCTGTTATACCCATAAGGGAATGCTTATTATGACCCTCTATAACTAAAGGGTCCATGTTGTCAGGTGAGAGGCCACTCTGCATATTGGTGGTGGGCACATCAATTTGTCACCTCTTTCAGCATGCTGTTTTAATCACACAGGACTGTTTGGATTCACTGGATGATTCATTAACCTCTTGTGCTGCTTTGAACTTTTAGAGACTTTATCTCAAGGTGTTGTGCAGAAACTGACACAATCACAGCACTTTTTCGTATTACATTTGTGTCACTCATCTTCCTTGTCAAAAGAAGTTTATTGAGTATACAATGTTATAAAGATACATAAAGTAAGTTTACAAGGATCTATAAAGTAAGCTCATTGTTTTACAGTAGGGTTTATATAGGTAAATATCATGAAATTTCAAATATTAAACATTGGGTTCACGTAAACCTAAATTAAAGATATATATCATTTCCTTAGTTACTTTTGTAGGTATTTAAATGATTTATACCTACTATACATATTGTTTACAAGTAGAGTGTATATAGGTCAAATAAATTCTGATAATGAGCTTTAATTGTAAGGTGGAGAAAAGGAAAGAGAAAGAAGAAAAAGGGTTGAAAGGTAGAGGTATGGTCCACAAGGTTGTCCCGCTCGTCAGTTTATTATTCTTTTTAGTTCTCTTTGAAGCCTTAGAATGGGTGTCTCTGTAAGTCATTTAATCTGTTACCATGGCAACAGGACATTGAAGTTTGACAGGAACTGTTGTTTTATCCAAGGATGCCAAAGTTTTTCAAATTTTGGAATTTGATTTTGATCGATGGCTACCATCTTAGCATGGGACATTGTATTATTCATTCTGTGAATTGTTTCTGCTAGTACCAATGTAGGAGATTTCCATGCCTTGGCCACTGTTTGTTTTGCAGCCGTTATTAGTTGGATCATAAGTTTGAATTGAGAGAGTGTTAACCATTCCGGTTTTAGATTAAATAAAGTTAAATATGGATCTGGTTGTATTATTTTTTTAAATATTTTAGATGCAATCACGAAGACTTCCTTCCAGAAGGTTTGGATTACTGGGCACGTCCACCATATGTGTAAATATGTGCCTATTTCTGGGCATCCTCGAAAACAAAGAGCTGAGGTATTAGGTGAATATTTTGCCACTCTAGCGGGTACAAGGTACCAGCGAGTTAGGACTTTATAATTTGTCTCCAGTGCTAAGATGTTGGGTGAAGATGACTTAGATGTGAGCCATATGTTAGACCAGTCTGTGTCTTCTAAAGTTCGTCCCAGGTCCTCCTCCCACCTCTGAACGTAAGAGGGTCTATTAAGATTTGCTACTCCATATAATTGATTATAAAGTGATGAAATTGTACCTTTAGCAAATGGATCTTTTGTACAGATTGATTCAAAAATGGATAATTGGGATAATGGTGTATCCCCCTTTAGGAATGGTGTATAGAAATTTTTGATTTGGAGATATCTAAATATCTCAGAGTTTGGTAGATCATATTTTTCTCTAAGCGATGGGAATGAAAGGAATGATTTAGATGCTATGAAGTCATTTAGTGTCTGAATGCCTGATGTTGTCCAAGCTTTAAAAGAATTTGGGTAGATCCATGCCGGATAAAAGGCCGGATTTCTGATAAAAGAAAGGAGAGGATTGTGTGGAGATTGTAACTGATATTTGGTTTTTAGTTTATCCCAGAGAGATAAGAAGTGTTTAGTTATGGGATTATAAATTTTAAAGTGGTCTTTAGGATCAAGCCATAATAAATTTGATATTAATAGAGGGTCATTTTCTGAAGCCTCTATAAATACCCATAATGGGATTTCCTGTTTTGCATGGTATTTGGACAGACTGGCCAAATGTGCCGCTCTGTAATAGTTAGTAAAATTAGGGTATCCCAGGCCTCCTTTATTTTTGGGAAGATGTAGTGTGTGTATAGGTATACGTGGTTTAGAAGAGCCCCATATAAACGAAGTTGCTCTTTTTTGTACTATTCTCAAAAAATAGGAAGGAATTGGAATAGGGAGGACTCTGAATAGATAAAGCAATTTGGGTAGAATAGTCATTTTGATTGCATTAATCTTCCCCATCCAGGATAAAGGAAGTTGCGACCATTGTTTTATTAGATTTGTGATCTGTCTTAATACAGGAGGATAATTGGTTGAGAATAAGTCAGAATGAGAGGCTGTTAAATGAAATCCAAGATATGGGATTGATTTTTCTGCCCATGTGAATGGGAGTGCAGCCCTAGCCGGGATCAATTCCATGTTTGTGAGTGAAATATTAAGCACTAGGCATTTCTTAGGATTAATCATAAGGCCGGATAGGGCTGCAAATCCATCAAGAACTGGTATTAAGTTAGGACCAGAGACCTGTGGTGATGATAGATAAAGTAATATATCGTCTGCAAATATACATAATTTGTGTGTAATACCTCCTACTTCAATGCCAGTTATAGTTTGGTTTGTTCTGATATATTGGGCCATGGGTTTGAGCATAAGGGCAAATAATAAGTGAGATAATGGGCAACCCTGTCGGGTACCTCTTTCGATATTAAAGGCTTCAGATTTGTATCCAGCATATTTTATATAGGCTTTGGGTTTATTATATAATGCTTTGATCCATGTTAACAAGTGGGGTCCAAAACCCCATTTTTGTAATGAATATTGCATATATTGCCAGGATACTGTGTCAAATGCCCTCTTAATATCGAGAGATAGAAAACATAAAGGGATTTTCCGTTTTTTAGCAATATGTGCCAATAACACTGCCCTGCGTATATTATCGCCTGCCTGTCTATTTGGCATGAAGCCTACTTGATCTCTATGTATTAATTTTCCTATAATGCTATTGAGGCGTTTTGCTATTATTTTTGCTAATAATTTAATATCGAGGTTTAACAGAGAGATAGGCCGATAATTCACACAGGAAGTATCATCAGAAAGGGGTTTTGGGATCATACAAACAATTTCCATTAGTGTTTCTTGCCGAAAAGTATGTCCATCTAGAAGTTTGTTAAAAGTTTCAGTGAGAATGGGAGAGAGTATTTCTGAGAATGTTTTATAGTATAAAGCCGAGTAGCCGTCTGGGCCTGGTCTTTTGTTAAGTTTTAGGTCTTTTATGGCGTTAGCAACTTCATCTATAGTTATAGGCTCATCCAAACTGCTTTTTTGATTCTGAGATAACTCAGGTAAGGTTATTTTTGAGAAGAAGGATTCAGCCTCTGTAGGATTAAATTCATTGTTTGTCTTGTATAAAGTTGCGAGATGTGAGTGAAATTTATGAACTATTTTAACTGGATTACAAGTGTAAACATTTTTTGATAATTTCAAACGTATTGGTTTGAAAGATTTGTTAGTTGAATTTAATGCCCGAGCCAAATATGTACCTGGTTTGTTTGTATTCATGTAGAAATTGTGTTTGGAGCGTTTGAGGGATTTATCAACTGACTCAGTGAGAAATAGATCGTATTCCAATCTAGATTTTTCCAGATGAGATTTTGTACTCTGAGATGGATTATCTTGAAATGATATGTAGGCTGCATTAAAATTGAGTTCTAGTTTTTTTGCTAGATTTTTGCGTTCCCGTTTAAATAGTGCCATTTGTCTTTGTATTGTACCACGCAAGACAGGCTTATGAGCTTCCCACAGTGTTATTGGGGAGATGTCTGTTGTATTATTAATTGATATGTATTCCTTTAAAGCTTGTTCAATGGCCATCTGATGTAGTGGGTGTTTGAGCATTATGTCCGGTAAGTACCACGTTGGGTCATGCGCTTTTGGTATGGCTGAGGCTATAGTAGTGTATACTGCATTATGATCAGACCACGGAATCGGAATTATATCTGATGCAATAATTTCTGGTATCATTCCTATTGTTAGAAAAATATGATCTATTCTGGTGAAGGTTTGATGAGGGTGCGAGAAATAAGTGAATTTCTTTTTCATTGGGTTACTTTCTCTCCATGAATCTACCAGATTGTATTTGGAAAGAAGTTGAGAAAAAGGTAATCTAGAGGTTATTTTGGATGGTGTAAAAGGTGATTTATCTAGAAATGGGAGGAGGACCTGGTTCGAATCCCCACACATTATCACTGTTCCTATTTTGTGTGTATTAATCACTTGTAATATATGTGAGAGGAATGGTGTAGGTTGTTTGTTAGGAGCGTAGTAGGAAATCACCGTGATTGCTGTATCCATTATATAACCCATGAGTATCAGGTATCTACCTTCTGGGTCTTTAATTTCTGATGATAAGGTGAATGGTGTGGATCGGTGAAATGCAATTAGAGTTCCCCTTTGCTTGGTACAGGCAGAAGCCGTGTAAATTTGTTAATAAAAAGGAGAAATATATTTTGGAGTAGAATCTTTGGTGAAGTGTGTTTCTTGGAGGCATACTATGTGAGCCTTCTTGTTATGGAAAGTACGGAAGGCTTTGGTCCTTTTTTGAGGGACATTTATTCCCTGAACATTCAGGGAAAGTATATTCAGTGGTGCCATGGCAATAGATCAAATAGTTTTGACTTACTTTTTGTTATGCAGAGCTGACTGCGCAGATCAACCTGTGTGGACTGAAGAGATGAATAGATAGAAAAGAAACCAGTGAATTCTGGAGTAAAGAGTAAACAAAAAACATATGAGATTAGATGATACATTGTATAAATTATTTTTTGCAAGTAATCACAATTTACCCGTGAAAGAGAATAAATATCTCTCTCAGGGGAATAAGTGCCTTCGTCACACTCCCACATAATATGGTTGGGAGAATGAGGAGGGCTAATGGGGGTACACGGATCTTCCGCTTACAGGAGAGAAGTGCTATGTCAAAAGACATCAAAATGATGTTTCATTAGTTGGAGTGCAGAATATAGTTTTTGTTGAAATTATTTATTCCAGGGTGGTTGTATATGGTTAGTCTTGCCCTAGGCTAAATAATTCAGTTAGAAAGGTACTGTTAATAACTTTGGTATTGATGAAGATAGTTTGAGTTATTTTGGGATTTTAACCCTTTTAGAGTAAACAATTACATATTTTATTCATATGTAACTGTTTAGATATGTTAATTCATAAAATTGAGGTTGTATTGCTTCAGATTAGAATAAACAAAAACATAATTCTAGGAACTAGTTAGGTAATAATATATTTGTTTTAAGAAAAGAAAGAAAAAAAAAAAAAGCTTCCATTACTTCTGGATTATTGAACATATTTGTCCTAAAAAGTAATAAATCTATTGTTATTACCTGATAATATATAACTGAACAAGAATTTCCTTATTTCACTTATATATTCTAAGGCTATAAGAATCAGAAGTAATAAGAAATATAACTGGAATGTAACATGATCCCACACAGTGTGTGACTATCAGAATGCAGTTACATTCAGTTATAAGTATAGGTTTTTTATAGAGAACCATCTCTTAGTATAATAAATGAAGAGATATCAGGAATTAGGATGTCAGTCCATTGAATCTTCTTGGTCCATGGATGATGTGGCATAACGACCTCTTTTGTGAGAATGATGATTCCCATTTTGTTCTGGAATTTTCTGGGTGCTGCCTGAAGGTGAAGATGATGCCATTCTTCTGCATGTGGGAGTATTGCTGCTTGTGGGTTCTGTCAGATTTAATTTTAAAAGGGTTTGTTGTAGTTCATCTGCTGATCTGCTTCTGTAAATTGTACCTTGGTAGTTAAATCTGACTGAAAAGGGGAAGCCCCATTGATACATAATGTTGTGGCGTTGCAGTTCCATTAGTTGGGGTTTCATGGATCGTCTTTTAGTAATAGTAAGTTGGGATAGGTCAGCAAAAATTTGATAATTGTGTCCTTGAAAATTAAGTTCCTTTTTTCTCTTGCAGCAATTAGTATTTGTTCTTTCGTTCTGTAATAATGAAATTTTGTGATTATATCACGTGGGGGTCCATCTTTCTTTTTGGCTGTGAGGGCTCTGTGTACTCTGTCCAGTTCTAAACGTTCAATAGGCATATCTGGCTTTAGTTCTTGTAATAGAGCAGTAATAGTAGATTGCAGGTCTGTCACAGTTTCAGGTATTCCCCTTATGCGCAAGTTTGAACGTCTGGCTCTATTTTCGTAATTTTCGAGCTTAGTTTGAAGTATTAAATTCTCTTTTTTTAATTGTTCCAATTCTGTTATATTTTCTTGGGTTGTAGTTTCAATTTCATCCATTTTTATTTCTAAGGCTGCGGTGCGGTTTCCCAGCTCTCTTATTTCTTTGGTTAGGCTGTTTGTTATTTGTTCTGAGGTTTGTTTTAAAGCCTTATGAAGCATCTTTTCAAATTGTAATAATATTACTGGGGATACTGAGGAGGCTTGTGGAGAAGTTTGTGAGAGGATTTGTTCTGTATCTGACTCAAATGGAGAGTCTTGCTGTGACATTTTCTGTCTGTGAAAGCGCCCTGATGCTGTATCTTGTGAGGTGACTGGAGCTGCCTCAGCTGCAATGAGTGCCTGTGAGCTCTTTGTGAGGTGATTTTTATTTCTGCCACGGTTTCATCCCAGTACCATATTTCCTGCCCAAACTTTCACAGTTTGTTCCCTGGGGCAAAAAGGTTCAAATGGATACCTTTTGAGCCTGCAGGCTCCGCTTTGTCCTTCTCTTCTCTCCTCAGCGGTGTGGAGCTCTAACAATGCATGTCTGCTCCGCTAGGCTCCGCCTTCTGCCCCCCCTGTGTCACTCATCTTATGATATACATTGTCTCTGTACTGCATGTTATGATTTATTTTATTCCTATTTAGCGCTGCACCATCTGCTTATATATTTATTCTAGGGATTTGATTGTTGACCCTGGTGTTCAGCTGCTGAGCATTGATATACATACTCGCGCTGATTTATACATTTATATGTGGTTTCTTCCAAAAAATTGTAGTTTTGAAGGAACTAGGGATGAGGTTCGGGTTCTCTGCTATCATGGGTATGAAAGTCCCAGTCCCAGAGAATTCACTTGGGAGGATTTTTTTTAACCATAATGGACAGACTTTAATCTATGATCATCAGGCTTACAAGGGCCAATATGGGTGCCTAGATAAGCCAGCCACCTCATTATAAAAGGGAAGGAGGACATTGAAGCAGTGTCAGTGAAATAAAAGTGCAAGGTAAGCAGTCAAACTGCAAATGGAGAGATTAGGGTAAGGAAACTGTACTTTATTATCAGGAGCTTTTTTGTCTTTCAATTTATTTTGTTGTTAATTTTAGGTCAGTGGTCAGTTGCCTTCATCCATAGCAAACTTTATGCTATTAGGGCCCTTTTTTTGGGGTACTGCTTAAAGCAGAGCATTCGATTGTTAATACCATATATTCTTTAACCACTTCAGCCCCAGAAGATTTTACCCCCTTGCTGACCAGAGCACTTTTTAAAATTTGGCACTGCGTCGCTTTAACTGTTAATGGCGCAGCCATGCAATGCTGTACCCAAACTAAATTTGCGTTGTTTTTGAAAAAATTAAAAAAATATATATATATTTTTTACTTTTTGCTATAATAAATATCCCCAGAAATGTTTTTAAAAAACTAATTTCTTTATCAGTTTAGACCAATATATATTCTTCTAAATAATTTTGGTAATAAAAATCACAATAAGCGTATACAGATTGGTTTGTGCAAAAGCTATAGCATCTACAAACTATGGGAAAGATTTATTGCATTTTTATTATTTTTTTTTAATAGTAATGGTGGTGATCTGGTGGTGGTACTGCAACATTGCGGCGGACAGATTGAACACTTTTGACACATTTTTGGGACCATTGACATTTATACAGTGATCAGTGCTATAAAAATGCACTGATTACTGTGTAAATGTCACTGGTAGGGAAGGGGTTAACACTAGGGGCGATCAAGGGGTTAAATGTGTTCCCTGGTTAGTGTTTCTTACTGTATGGGGATGGGACTGACTGGGGGAGGAGACATATTGCTGTTCCTACTTACTAGGAACAAACGATCTGTCTCCATTCCCCTGACAGGACAGGGATTTGTGTGTTTACACACACAAATCCCTGTTCTGGCTCTCGTGCCCGCAATCGCGGGTGGCTGGTGGTGATCGCACCCACCGGGCACATGCATAGGGTCCCCTGCCATGCAGTGGATGCACGCCTCCAGCGGCTCCTAAAGGAGACAACGTACCCATACGTTGTTTTGCGCACCCATGCCATTTTGCCGACATATTTCTGCGTGAGGCGGTCGGCAAGTGGTTAAGCTGTATTCTGTTTGCAGCATGCTGCAGCATTATTTGAAAAGAAAAGAAAAAACAAGAGTATGCACCTAAGTCACCTCACATTATACTACTCACATTCTCTACCCCCCTATCCCCATACATAAGAGTTAGGCATATGCCAGTTTGGCTAATTATCCTGGAATAAAGCTGTTCTGTAGATGACAAGTGTTACACTGTTTTATGACAATAACTTGCATATAAGATGAAATTATCAGAGTTATTCACCCAGATGTTGGACACATGATAACATCTCAACAACTGCATCCAGTATGTAAAGGGGGTAGGGGTGGTTCTGGCCTTCCTAAAGTCCACAACCATGGTCCATGGTTCATCCTAGGACCTCCATCCTCACAACCTTTCTGGATCCTCCACAGCTGCTCACCACCTAGCCTGTTTTGACCTAACTGGGCGTATGCCTCTTTGGGTCCAATAGATCCGGTAAGCCTCCTTATTGTTGGTGGTGGTGTGCTTGTTTTGTCTTCACTTCAGATGTCATGCACCTATTGATTCGTTCCTCACATGAAGTCACGGAATTTCTATGGGCTATCAGTCATTAGGAGTCATACAAACATGGAGGACTTTCTTCTAATTTGTATCTAGAGGTTTTACCAGCTTTTGGACTATATTGTCTCGATGTTGGACATTTAAGATTGTTTTAGCGCTACACTTGTTTTGTTTCCTTCTTTATATGCATATATCCTATTGGCCTTGTTAGCTGCTTACTCTCTTTTTTTCTTGGGGCAGCGCAGAATTATTTGGTACAATATCTTAATTCCTGTTGTAAAATACTTGCCTGCATTCTTTTTCTCTACTACATTTTGGCCAATTTCCTTCATTAAAAATGTCCTGCTTCTTTCCATTTTTACACTGTTGTATACAGTTGTGCTCATAAATTTACATGCCCTGGCAGAATTTATGATTTCTTGGTCATTTTTCAGAGAATATGAATGATAACACAAAAACTTTTCTTTCACTCATGGTTAGTGTTTGGCTAAAGCCATTTATTATCAATCAATTGTGTTTACTCTTTTTAAATCACAATGACAACAGAAACTAGCCAAATGACCCCGATCAAAAGTTTACATACCCTGGTGATTTTGGCTTGATAACATACACACAAGTTGACACAAAGGGGTTTGAATGGCTATTAAAGGTAACCATCCTCACCTGTGATCTGTTTGCTTTTAATTAGTGTGTGTGTATAAAAGGTCAATGAGTTTCTGGACTCCTGACAGACCCTTGCATCGTTCATCCATTGCTGTACTGATATTTCTGGATTCATGGGGAAAGCAAAAGTATTTTCAAAGGATCTGCAGGAAAAGATAGTTGAATTGTATAAAACAGGAAAGGAATATAAAAAGATATCCAAGAAATTGAGAATGCCAATCAGCAGTGTTCAAACTCTAATCAAGAAGTGGAAAATGAGGGGTTCTTTTAAAACCAAACCACGGTCAGGTAGACCAACTAATATTTTAGCCACAGCTGCCAGGAAAATTGTTTAGGATGCAAAGGAAAACCCACATATAACTTCAGGTGAAATACAGGACTCTCTGAAAACATGTGGTGTGGCTGTTTCAAGATGCACAATAAGGAGGCACTTGAAGAAAGATGGGCTGCATGGTCGAGTTGCCAGGAGTAAGCCATTACTACGCAAATGCCACAAAGTATTCCTCTTACAATACGCCAAACAGCACAGAGACAAGCCTCAAACCTTCTGGCACAAAGCCATTTGGAGTGATGAGACCAACATTTAGCTTTTTATCCACAACCATAAACGCTACATTTGGAGAGGAGTCAACAAGGCCTATGAAAGGTACACCATTCCTACTGCAAAACACAGAGGTGGATCGTTGATGTTTTGGGAAATTTGGTCAGAAATGATGGCAAGATGAATGCAGTATGTCATAAAAAAATACTGGAGGAACATTTGCATTCATCAGCCAGGAAGCTACGCATGGGACGTACTTGGACATTCCAACATAACAATGATCTAAAAAACAAGGCCAAGTTGACAATGTCATTGGCTACAGAAGAATAAAGTGAAGGTTCTAGAGTGGCCATCTCAGTCTCCTGACCTCAATATCATTGAGCCACCCTGGGGAGATCTCAAACATGCAGCTCATGCAGGACAGCCCAAGAATTTACAGAAACTGGAGCCTTTTTGCCAAGAGGAATGGGCAGCTTTACCATCTGAGAAGCTAAAGTGCCTCATCCAAAAATATCATAAAAAACTTCAAGCTGTCATTGATGTTAAAGGGGCAATACACGGTATTAAGAACTGGGGAATGTAAACTTTTACTCAGGGTCATTTGACTATTTTCTGTTGTCATTATGATTTAAAAAGAGTAAACACAGTTGATTGATAATAAATGGCTTCAGCCAAACACTAACCATGAGTGAAAGAAAAGTTTTTGTGTTATCATTCTTATGCCCCATACACACGATCAGAAATTCTGCCAGAAAAAGTCGGATGTGAGCTTTTGGTCAGACCCAGCAAAATATTGAGAGCAGGTTCTCTATTTTTCGGTCGGAAAAAGTTTCTATCCGAAAATGCGTTCGTCTGTATGCAATTCGGACGCGCAAAAAATCACGCATGCTCGGAAACAATTTGACACATGCTCTGAAGCATTGAACTTCATTATCTTGGCATGTAGTAGTGTTGTACGTCACCACGTTCTTGACGGTCGAAAGTTCAGAAAACGTTTGTGTGACCGTGTGTATGCAAGGCAAGCTTCAGCGGAATTCCGTTGGAAAAACCATCCAAGTTTTTTCTGACGGAATTTCTGATCGTGTGTATGGGGCAATATTCTGGCCAAGAGATCATAAATTCTGCCAGGGTATATAAACTTATGAGCAAAACTGTAATGCCGCGTACACACGGTCGGACTTTTCGTCTACAAAAGTCCGACAGCCTGTTCGACATACTTCCGACGTACCTTCGGCGGACTTGCGGCAGACTTTCTTACGAACGGACTTGCCTACACACGACCACACAAAAGTACGACAGCCTAGTACGCGGTGACGTACACCAAGTCCGACGAGACTATAAAACGGAAGTTCAATAGCCCGTACGACACCCTTTGGGCTCCTTCTGCTAATCTCGTGTTTATCTCGTGTTAGTAGAAGTTTGGTGAGAGACGATTCGCGCTTGTGAGACTCGTATTTTTCAGTTCGTTTTAACTGTTGTTCAGTCTGTGCTTGTGAGGTTTGTATCTGCTTTTCAGTGCGTTTGGTCAGTTGGCATTGAGAAATCTTTGTTTTATTGGCCGCTCGTTCCTGATTTTCAGGTCGTTCTTCACAGGCCTTGCTGTTCTTCAGTGCATTCTGTTTAGTGCGTTCTGACCAGCCGACCGTTTTGAAACCATGTTACCTGTACGTACTCGTCGTAGAGCTCGTGCATTGTATGTGCTTGGTGCTGTAGTTTATTCTTCATCCCAAGACCAGTCCATGAACAGGGCGAGGAGGAGTTCATGGACCAAGAATTGGTTGCTTCAGCGTGACCAGTTCTGTCACATGCCTTTGCTCCGTGAGATCCGTGAGAATAATCCTGAGGATTTCAGGAACTTTCTCCGGATGACGGATCCCGTTTTTGACCGTTTGTTGGCTTTGCTGACCCCCTATATCAGCAGGCAGGATACCTGCATGAGGCAAGCCATCACTCCGGAGCAGAGGCTGGTCGCTACCTTGCGGTATTTGGCCACAGGGAGAAGCCTGCAGGACCTTAAGTTCTCGACAGGCATCTCCCCCCAGGCTCTGGGGATCATTATCCCAGAGACCTGTTCTGCCATCATCCAGGTCCTGCAGAAGGACTATATTAAGGTAAGATATTTTTCTTTTATTAGCATCACATGTTCTTTTATGTAATCTTTGATAATGTAATGTATTTCTTGCTTCAAACACTACTTACCATCATTGCAATATAGTGTGAATGTCCCCTTTTTATCCTCACACATGCTGGATTTTTTTCTTGTTATTTTTTGTCATGCATGTATATTTTCCTTCAATAACCTTCCCAGCATGAAGTGATGGGAACATATCCACCTAGTCTACTCATTTTGAATGTATTTTGTTTGAGTGTATTTAGTGTGCTTATAATTAGCAATTAGCTAGATTTCACAACCCCCCCCACCTAAACTCACTCCAAATAGTGTGCTGCTAATTAGCAATTATCTAGATTTCCCAACTCCCCCACCCACCCCCACCTAAACTCACTCCAAATAGTGTGCTGCTAATTAGCAATTATCTAGATTTCCCAACCCCCCCCACCTAAACTCACTCCAAATAGTGTGCTGCTAATTAGCAATTATCTAGATTCCCCCCCCCACCTAAACTCACTCCAAATAGTGTGCTGCTAATTAGCAATTATCTAGATTTCCCAACCCCCCCACCCACCCCCACCTAAACTCACTCCAAATAGTGTGCTGCTAATTAGCAATTATCTAGATTTCCCAACCCCCCCACCCACCCCCACCTAAACTCACTCCAAATAGTGTGCTGCTAATTAGCAATTATCTAGATTTCCCAACCCCCCCACCCACCCCCACCTAAACTCACTCCAAATAGTGTGCTGCTAATTAGCAATTATCTAGATTTCACAACCCCCCCCACCTAAACTCACTCCAAATAGTGTGCTGCTAATTAGCAATTATCTAGATTTCCCAACCCCCCCACCCACCCCCACCTAAACTCACTCCAAATAGTGTGCTGCTAATTAGCAATTATCTAGATTTCACAACCCCCCCCACCTAAACTCACTCCAAATAGTGTGCTGCTAATTAGCAATTATCTAGATTTCACAAACCCCCCCCACCTAAACTCACTCCAAATAGTGTGCTGCTAATTAGCAATTATCTAGATTTCACAACCCCCCCCCCACCCTCGTAAAAATTTGCTTGAATGTTCTGTGGTGTTGATTTGTCTAAAGCAAATATATGTTGCAGTTTGCAAAATGCATGTGCACTCTACAAGTGCATTTGTTCCAGTGCTTTAGTAAATGAGCAGAAGCTCTG